>NC_071512.1:4181745-4846329 GCF_027887155.1 Malaclemys terrapin pileata | reverse complement strand
TTTAAGGTGCCACCAGACTCCTTGTTGTTTTTGTGTATAGTTAGTTTCACTTTTTGCCCATATAGTCAATCCGATTGCCCTGTTGTTCGGGTGGGTCTTCCGCAAGGCAGCAGAGAAGACAGGAACAATTTTAAAAGCAGGTCAGTGCAGATCCCTCTTGCAGTTACCCCCATATGGACAGCTCCCTGCACCCGCGGGAAAATCCATCAAAGACAGTGAGGCTGTGCACAGGTGCAGGGGTTTGTCCACACACATGCAGATACCAGGCTTGGGCCTGTGATCGCAAAACTATCAAAACAGATGGGGGATTCAGGCAGGGGTATCTGCTGAAACCACTTTTACCCCCTTTTTTTTCTTTTAATTGGCTAGATCTCAAGCCGATGGTAGCCTTTCACCTCAGAAAACCTTTTCTTGGTTTCCTTTTCTTCACATAATTATGTCCACTATCCGTCATGTACAAATCCTCCCCTCAGAGTCCCCCAATGGTGCTCAAAGCTGGCAGTTAGAGAACTAAGTGTTTCAATGCTGGGCTTTAAAAGGTCTCCTGGGAGAAGGCAGACTGGTGTTTGGTGTAAAGGTCGCAGACTTCTGCTGGGTCCTGGGAAGCCTGGTGGCTAATGCAGCCATCTTGCTCAAAGGACCAGTTCACATTCTCAGTGGGCCGTGAGGGCCCTGACTACTTGTCTGAAGGTCACCGTTTGCTCTGAATGGGATCTGGCTGGGCAGGTGAAGGGAGGGGAGCGCCCCTGCTGGGAAGCGAGGGAAATTGCGCCTGAAAGGCTTTCAGGAGAGCAGAATAAATAACGACAAGTGGCACTGGTTGAAAGGAACAGACTGGAAGGTGCCTGGTTGCCATGGCGATGGTGCCGCGCTTTCTGAACAGCGGGCTTTTCTTTCTCTTTTCACCTGCCAATCTTTCCCCCACTGTAACTCTCTGCCTCTGCAGGAGACAAGCGGTGACATTTACACTCCCACTAACAAGCTGGCTGCATGATGGGCAGACTCCTTGGGAGAGCATCTGCTCTGGAGCGGTGTCACAAAGCCCAAATGGCGAGGACTGGGGGTTCAGCGAGGGGGCTGGGTTCTCGCTGGCAGTTAGTGTAGGTTGGGTATATTTCTTTTTATTATTAGTCGTGTTATTAAGGGAGGATCCTGCTTTGAAACAGCAGATAAAGCCATGGCAAGGCAGGCATTGTTTCCTAGTCCCCTCAACCCCTCCATGAGCCGGGTACTTCTTATCCACTGGGAAGGAATTGCAGCTGCGAGACAATGGTCACATGCTAGAGAACGGCTTTCTGATTAGAAACTCAATCCTTCCTGCGGAGGAAAGAAAGGGAGTAAAAGAAAAGAAGCTGACAGCCACCATTGGAGCAATTTCATTTCTAACCCGGGATCCGACAACAGACTTTGAGATAAGCTCATGCCGTTCATCACAGCTCAGCTGCAGCCCGGCTTGTCCCTTGGATTCTTAGTGCTGTTGTTTTGGGACTATGTTACTAAGATGGCAGTAGTGAAATGTAGGCAGATACCCCTGGGCTTTGCAGCTGCTCTCCCCGGCTGAAGGGGTGCAGTCACCGGACTTCGCCAGCTGTCAGGGACGAGGACGGAGTGACGACTTTCAGTTCATTCCATTTTCAGGGGTAAAACGACGCAGGAGAAAAAAAACAGCAGCTGGAATAGTAACACACTGTGAGAGTATCAGAGGGGTCGCCGTGTTATTCTGAATCTGTAAAAAGCAACAGAGGGTCCTGTGGCACCTTTAAGACTAACAGAAGTGTTGGAGCATAAGCTTTCGTGGGTGAATGCCCACTTCACAGACGCAAGTCTGATAAAGTGGGTATTCACCCACGAAAGCTTATGCTCCAACACTTCTGTTAGTCTTAAAGGTGCCACAGGACCCTTTGTTGCTTTTTACACTGTGAGAGATTTGAACAGCAAAGTGGCTGTGGTCGGTCTGCCATCTTTGGCTGCCCAGCTTGGAGCCTGGCAGTATAATGCCATCAGAACTAGACCAGACCAAAAGATTAAACCAAACCCAAAGATTCATAGCTAGCATAAGTCAGAGAAATCTGTAAATAGGAGCCTGATTACCTTTCTGCCGGAACCCACTCCCATTAAAGCCAGTAGAAAGACTCCTCCCATGTGAGTACGACAACTAAGATGGAAAGGTTATGGGAGGATACTGTGGCAAGACATAGCAGCCCAGAATGACAAGAAGAGCAAAAAGTGGAGGAACCCACTTGGGTCTTCTCAGTCCCTCTGTCTGGCAGGTGAAACCCCTTTAGAATATGCCTTTGGAGAGGTATGTTACATGACAGGCCTAACCCTGTTTCTTGGTAGCTGCTGGTCTGCCTTGCCAAATATCTGCTAAAACCGCCTTGAAGACTTCAAGTGGCTCTTAAATTTGATTCCAAGTAATCTTCAGAGAAAATGTCCTGCAACAAAACACAGTCAAGACTGGGAGAAAACATATAAAGATAGACCACCGAATGATTCCTGCAGATGTGGCAGCTGCAGAGACAGAAATTCCGGGAAGAGGAGATGTTGCACACCCAAAAAGCTAAGAGGACCTGCAAATCATCTTCTGTTAGAGAGAGCATACTTGAAAGAATGGGCTAGATAATAACCTGACTGACATGGCAAAGGCTATGCAAGAGATGGAAGCGACATGCCTTGTGATGAGCTTCTGGAGCAGGTAGACTTCATGCTTAAACACCCGGGGTAGATGAGATCTCAATACTATGTGGCCGCAAAGTACACTGCACAGTGGCGATCCTGCTTTCAAGGCTCCTGAGACCTGGGTTAATTGAGAGGAGAAAGAAATCAAAGTTAAAGACTTTTCCATCCACCCAGATTATATCCACAGTTGGCAGCTGTTACTCTAACAGAGTAGCACTTCCATCTTCTGGCTAATGGAATCCGGTGTGGGAAGTTACATCACAGTATGTGCTGTAGTGCAGCGGTTCTCAAACTTGGGCCACCGCTTGTTCAAGGAAAGCCCCAGGTGGGCCAGGCCGGTTTGTTTACCTGCCGTGTCTGCAGGTCCGGCCGATCGCGGCTCCCACTGGCCGTGGTTCGCTGCTCCAGGACAATGGGCAGGGCCGGCTCCAGGCACCAGCTCAGCAAGCAGGTGCTTGGGGCGGCCAAGTGGAAGGGATGGCACGTCGGGCTCTTCGGCAGCAATTCAGCGGCAGCTCCCTCGGTCCCTCTCGGAGGGAAGGACTTGCCGCCGAAGAAAAAAGCGGCGTGGTGGAGCTGCCGCCGAAGTGCCGCCGATCACGATCGCGGGTTTTTTTTTTTTTTCTTCGCCGCTTGGGGTGGCAAAAACCCTGGAGCCAGCCCTGCCAATGGGGGCAGCGGGAAGAGGCAGGCAGCACGTCCCTCGGCCCACACCGCTTCCTGTAGCCCCCATTGGCCTGGAGCAGCGAACCGCAGCCAGTGGGAGCCACGATCGGCCGCACCGCCGGACGCAGCAGGTAAACAAACCGGCCCGTCCAGCCAGGGGCTTTCCCTGAACAAGCAGCGGCCCAAGTTTGAGAACCACTGCTGTAGTGCATGTTCCAAAGGGAGCCCCATAATGATCTAAGAGGACATTAGAAAAAGGGATCCTGTTTGTTGAACAGCCCAGCAGAGTAGTACCTGGTAAGTATTTCCTGTGAATAACTTAAAAACAAAACCAAAAATAGTTATATTTTTCCTGAAATTTTTCATGGAAGTGTTTCCAGTTTTTCAACAAAACCAAACAAAAACTGTTTCTTGAAGCCAAAACCAACCAGCAACCAAATTTTCCTCACTTTTTTGAAAATTGAATGTATTTATTTATTTCTTCGAGTCTGTCAAATAAAACAGAATATTTCACAAGGAACAGAAGTTCTCATGGAAAATGTTCATATTGAAATAAAAGGCCAGTTTTCTTCTAAAAATATATTTGACCCAAGAATCGCCACCTGTTCCAAGAATTAGGGGGACTTTCTAAGGTACCATTAGTTATTCACCTTCAAACGGGTTGTGGTGCCTACCTAAAGCCCCTGTGAGTGAGACAGTGGATGACTGGAAAGTCCTGTGTGGCCATCGAATTATTAAATCCTGGAAGTCTTTTTAGTGCTCACCAAATTTTAACACTTGTCCGAAAATACTCGTTTGTATCTTTCTGGCCACAGATTCCTCCCCCCCGGCTGAAGGGGCCTTTCAAGGATTTGGTAGCTGCTGCTGAGAGTAAGACCTGCCCAAGGAATGCGAGAAAACCAATCCTCCCGAAATCTGCATAGTCCATGAAATGCAACAAATCCTTTGTTTCCCAGGAACCATGTTTGTCAGAACGTCCGTTCAGCATCATGAAACTGCCGAGCTGATGGAGACTACATGTGAGCAGAACTCTGCTCCTCCCAGCAATTAGTGCCAGAGTTCATTAATGCTCCTCTTTAACTGGCTGGATCACTGCTGAGAAACACATGGCCCTCCCTTCCTGCCCAGCGGCTCAGCACTCAGCCCAGGACACCTGACCTACCAAGCACCATCAGTCTAGCCCTGGCCTCCCACATAGCAGAATGGAGCACTAAATACCATGCCACTGGGCCTGCCCTCAGCATTCCTTAATAGTGAACAAGTGTCTATTTGATATCACAGACCAGTCATTAGCACTTAGCAGGAAGGTCTATTTAACTTTTAACCGAAGGAGGGAGTGTGATCTAGATAAATGAGATGGGGACTCAGGAATTCTTCAATGCTAGGGACTTGTTATGTGGCCTGGGTAAACCTCTGCAGCCCAAATTCAGCCCCCGTGCAAGTGAAGTCAATTCTGTTTGCTTCAGTGGGGTTGCACCTGCTAACACCAGGGCTGAATCCAGCACGATGTGACTCAGTTTCCCCATCTGTAAAATGAGGCAATATGATATTGCCTCCTAACCAGGGTTGCCATGGGGATTAATTAGACAGTGTCTGTCACATCATTATACAAGTATCAGATATAAGTAATTGCAATCAATAACCCTATTATGCAGAATCAAATAGTTGTTAGACACGCATCTCAGTTACACATGCAATAATTGCCTTAGAAATAAAAGTCAAACTCAAATCTGAGGACTAATCATCTCCAGTGTCACCTGAATATTGTACTGAGAAATAATAATAATTAAAAAAATAAAGGCATCTTGACGTGTTGCTCAGCAACAGAAGTTGCGAGGGATACAATCTAGGACTAAAGGAACAAGCATTTCCAAGATAATGGGTAATTTCAGGCGTGAAATTGGGGACAAGCAAATGTCACAAACAGATTTTTTTTTCTTTTAACCAATAATTTAAACTAAGGATTTGGGGTAAATAAGTGTTTAAGTTTGATGATTTAAAAGCAGAACCCAAACCTTTGCATAGAGCTGTATTGCTGGAGAAATGTTTATTCGTTTGTGTGAGAGAAACATTAGATTGAAAAGAAATTGAATATGCTCTTAGAAATGTCATGCCTGTGTTTAAAGAGGGAGATGATGACATGCCAGTGTTACTCTATTGTACTGTGTCTCTTACAAAGCAACCCCATATTCATTTGGCTGTTCCCCCTCCCATATGTCCCGTCCCCTTTTCCTTTCTTTTCTAGGACAAGACAAGCGCTCTGAGTCTCAGCAACGTGGCCGGGGTTTTCTATATCCTGATCGGAGGGCTCGGACTAGCCATGCTGGTTGCCTTAATCGAGTTTTGTTACAAGTCCAGAAGTGAAACAAAGCGGATGAAGGTGGCAACACATTCCCAGGCCTTTTACATCTCTCTGACACCACCCAGGCTCCTAAGCCGGATGCAGCACAGACCCGGGGTGGAAACCCATGTTATAGGGATGATGATGTGAATACGCTAGTTGATGTGTTTAGAAAGGAAAGAATGAGAATGAATGGCGGGAGCTAACTAATACGAATACATGAGTTCTTTGAGAGTCAGATCAGATCTACACCGTTGTGTAGTGCAAATGCAGATCTCAAATACAAAGCAAAACCCTAGCATGAATGACCATAGGAATGTATCACAATTCCTTACAGTCAAGCTTCAAGGAAACAAAGACTAGCTCTTCAAGGCTGCAGTCTGTTGGGCTAATGCACGATTGCATTTACTTCAGGTTCACACTGGTGTCAATCCATGCAAAACAAACAAATGGAGTTGCATCAACATAAAAATGGAGTAATTCAGTAGTGAATCAGGTCCTGTAATTCCATTAAGTATTACTGTGCTAATGCTATTTATATTTAAGCAATAATGGTTGCTGCTTAGATCATTTGCTGTATCTTATTGCTGGACCAATTCCTAGATCCAACAATCTCAGGTAAAACAGAGTACCATTAACTCCGTGAACACCATTTTGGCAGAAAATGTACTGTGATATGCACCCAAGTCTTCCAAAGGGCATGTGCACATTTGGAGGCTTAGGGACATCGTTTTTAATAAACTAGCCCTTTCCCCAACATGGTACTGTTATCCTTTCAGAGTGTCATGTCAGAGAGCAGATAGGATTACACTAGAGACTTCTGGGTATGCCGGTTTAACAACCAGAGAGTGCCTGTGGAATGAATTCATCTTGATTCAATGAGAAGCAAGGGAATTGGGGCGGATTACCATTTACGGGTAAAAGTTTGGCACTAATTGTGCCATCCGAAAACAATCTGTCCCCTGTATCCTCCACCTTGACCACTCTGGTGAGCATGGAAGCCAGTCAGAAGGTGACACTATGGCATTTAGGATACATCTGACTGGTCCTATGAGAGTCTTACTTCTATGAGCACTAAAATTTACCCGAATTTGAAAAATAATACATGATCATTTCTTCAGCTTACATGTTTCTATTTCAACATTGGTAATGTTTCACCAATGATGATTACACATTTAATCAGCCCAATATATGTAATACCTCTTTCCCCTCTGAGATTTAAAATAAGCCCGAACCAATGAGAGTTGGGGAAAGGTAAAGGAAGCATAAGAGTTGTGTTTTATATGCCACTAATATGGCTGAATCGAATACCGAATCTTATTCCAAAATAACTGTTCCAGAATAGCTATTTCAGTAAATCTCCAAGTGTTGACAACCTTAGACTTTGTCTAGACTGGGAAAATTAGGTTTCCTAGCACATCTCATTTTGCCAGTGTAGACAAAGCCTTAGGCATATGCTTAACTTTACTCATTCCAAGTGTTTGCAAGATCAGGGCCTTAGAGATCAGCATGTATTTAAATGGTCAATAACTTACCCTGTCTATAGGTGGAGTACTTTCTGCACATGACATGTGTGCCCTGTATCTCAAGGTGTTCCGGAGTCATTTAACTTGGAACCTAGAAGAGGTGTAAGCAATTAAAATAGATGCAATACAGAACTGCAGAAAAGCAAGAGTTAGGGAATGAAGGAAAGATAAAGACAAAGGAAGCAAGAGTATTTCATATTGTAACTTTCCAGACATTGCTAAGGACAGGGGGAGACCCCCCCGTCCCTCCTAAAAAGGGTTTTTGTTTGATCCCACAGCAATCAATCAACGAAGCCATAAGGACAGCAACCCTTCCCAGGCCAGCTACAGCCGGAGGCAGTGGAGAAAATGGACGGGTGGTCAGCCACGATTTCCCCAAATCCATGCAGGCGATTCCGTGCATGAGTCACAGCACTGGGATGTCCCTGGGAGCTACGGGATTATAATCGGCCACGATGCATCGCCTGGGTGAGAGCCGGGTCTCGCCTGCCCCACCCCTCCAGTGCCAAAACCAAACTGAACAAATGCAAGAAAAACAATGATGACAAAAGGGACAATTTGATGGATCTTCCTGAAGAAATCAAATCTATTTTCTTTGTTGTTTTCTGATAGATCCACAGGCAGGAGAACAATAGCAGTCCGTGCTGCGATAAGGAGACGGGTAACGAGATTCAGCAGGTTTCTGGACCATCCTGGAATGCAGAACCACTGGAGCACTGAGGAAGACTGTGCCATTTTGTTTTAACTTGATTGTTAATAAGTCTTTGTGTGTGCAATATATATATTTTTTCTTACCAATTCCCATGGTGTCAGGGTGACATCATCTCTCCCCCTTCCCCACTCAACCCTTTAATCAGGTTTAGTGTGGGATGCAAACCATAATGTCTGAACTACTAACAATGAAAGGAAAATAAATTAAAAGGCAAACCTAACTCACTGGGCGTGTCAGCATAGAACCCTGTGATTCATCACGATTCAGCACTGTGGGGGCGGCGGCGTTGTAACAAGACTGAAAGTACTGTGCCGGGATCTCTCCATTCTCCCTTTAAGAAAAAGGACTTTAGAGACAAGAAAATGACTGAAACAGCAACAGAAATCGACTTTGGCAGAGACGGGGGTAGGGAGTGGCTGGATGGAGACAATGGCTGAAAGTTGTAACTGGAGGTGAAAGAGCCAACATAACCCAAGGCCAATGTCATAACTATTCCAGAGACGATTAATGGTGGTTCAAGGGAAAGCTGCTCTGAACTTCGGGTATGAATCCATACCAGACCCTGCAGGGGGGAAACCCCCACATGTGGCAGGCTAGAGTGGACAAGTCAGCAGTGGACTAAGATCATGGCAGACTGCTGCATATGGAAGAGATAAAGCAAATATAACATCCGTCCAACCCCCCTACCTAACTTATCTGGGGTTATGGGCAATTGTCACCCATTTTTTCATTGCTTTGCTTCTGTATATGCTCTCTTTGATGGCAGAGCCACCCTGAGCCTAGAGTAAACCATCTACAAAGCAACCAGATGGCCTGCTAACAAGTAAAATGGAGCTAGAAATGGTGGAGCTACATTCTGGACATTCCTGCTTTTTGGCTGTGAAACTCCCTTATAGCCAGTTATGAATGAAAGGGGACATTCCATGGTGAACTGGCCAAGCCAGCCTCCTGAGAAGAACCGAGATCTCACGTAATCAAACAAATGGGGAGGACATCCCTCAAGAGCTTCACAAGCTTCTGTGATACTTCCTCAAAGTTGGGCCCAATTGAATTCAGCTTCAGAAATCAGCACTTGTCCAGTCCCATTGGTGGCAAAGCCAACGGCAGTGGATTCTGGCCCATTCATCCTCAGCAAGCAAATGGAACTCACAAATGGCCAGCTGGTTCCCCTGCTTGGTACAGAAAAGTCTGTCTATGATCCAAAACCCAGCGTTGCTACTACTGGAAATGAAATGGCAAAATCCACAGTGCAAGCCATGCAACAGGGGGCCCTGATTCTGGCAATGTTGCCCCAGTGTATCTTTTTATTTTTATTTTTGCTACAAAATTTTCATTTTGTGAATCTGCCAGCATGGACAGTAGAATGCTTTTCATTTGGGGACTGGGAGGGCCTACCCAAAAGTAAATCATTTAAAGGGGACCCTCTAGAGCGATAAAAGATCTGTCAAACAGTGACCCTTCCTCCCCCATTCTTCTCCCCACACTTCCACCACTTGTGTCTGAACAGTCACTTCAGACTTTTTAAGAGGTTGAAGCTTCTTCCAAAAGCCAGTGCAAATCCTGCACAGTGACAAGGGGCTGCCACCAGAGGCTCATGGGCTGCTTTTATGTGTAAAGTAACAGAGACTGCAACGTGGCAAGTGGAGAAACTGGGGGCATGGGGAGGACAGGTGAAGGAGAGAGAGTTTGATGAGAAAGTGACAGGCAAATAACTTGAGCAGGTCTGTGGTGAAGATTTCCCCGCGTGGTTTTTCATAAGCACGACTGGCTGCAAACCAGTTCTCTTGAGCGCATGATTCATGGTGCGGTGCTGTATGTCAGCAACCTTTAACGACTGACCTGCTCTGAACTGTTCTTTACCATTTAGCTGTTTGCTACCCATCTATTGTCTCTGCCTCTGCTCCTCCTAGGGTCACCCTCGCGAGACTGGCAAGTCAAAAACTCAAGGATCCTAACTAGGGCACAGCATGTCTTGTGCCCTTGCGTGTTCTCTCCCTGCCAATGGAAACCCTTGTAGTCTCCATCTTTCATCCAGACAAGCACTTTCATCAGCCACTCAGAATAACTCTTCAAGGGCACCATCTCTGCGCTTATTATTATTATTATTATTTTATCCACCTTTTTTTTTTTTTTTTTTTTTTTTTTTTTTTTTACTTCAGTTCTGTATACGTGCAGGAGTGGAGCAGGCATCAAGGATGCTTTCCTGCTTCTGTCCCAGAGCTCTTCTGGGAAAGTCTGCTGCCTGATTCTTTTCTTGTCCCAAGACCTTTCATAACCCAGTTATTTCGCCACCTGAAATTGCACTGAGAGCAGGTTGCAGAGATTCCCTTTTCTGTGGAATTGGAAATAAGCCCCATCAACCTTCAAAGACCCCGCTGCCTTTGTGGTAGGGAATCAAAGAAGCTCTGTCCAACAATTGAAACAGCCAGTTAGATGGCCCTGTAGGAACAAACTTTCTGTGATAGGACTGAATGCCTGTGAAAATAAGACAGGAGACTCAATCTTAGAATGCTTTTGATCAATGGAGGGGTGAAAAAAGGAATGAGACAAAAGCGTGGGAAAAAATGTTAACTTGTAATATGTATTTTTACTACACTTTTCTTAAAAATAGAATAATGGGAAAACTCTTAAAGACATTGACATTTTTTCTCAACAGGAATCCATATTTAACAGTTTCGGCTTTCATTAAATTTTGCTCTTTGGTACCTGAATCTTTTATTTAACAGCTCTCTTTGTTTTAACTCTCTTTCTTGGTAGAACTGCAAAGGGATTTTGCTTGATCAAACACAGAAACATTTTTCGTTTTGTGTTCTCTTTAGCAAATGGTGCTTTTAATTTTATTTGATTTTATTTACATAAGAAATGAAAAATATCACCTGGAATTTAAGTACTGAGATTCCACGGTCCATTTTTCATAGCTGTCCATGCTGTTTTGTGCCAGTGCTGGATGTGTGATATGAAAATGATGTTACCCCAGAGGCAATCTTACCCAACCTGAATCAAACTAGATTTCCTTGATTTTTGCTGTGCCTGACTTGTGAACAGCAGCCAAATAAACTGCTTCAGGTTCAAATTGGGAATCTATCAAATATTTATCCCAATGGGTGAAGGCAGAAAAATCATTTGTGGTGGATGGGGGGGTGGAGGATGTTGAGGGCTTCCTTGTTTGTTTGGAGTTTTTTGGGGGGGTGGGAACGGAAAAGGAGGATTTTAGTTTGTTTTTGCAATCGATGAGGTATTGTCGGCTCCAAGTCACATCAGAACCAGCACTGGTCCAAAAACCCTCCCCAATCTTGGCTTTTATTAGAGATGTCTCATTCTTTTTCACGCAGTTAGCCTGTGGAACTCCTTGTCACAAGAGATTGTTGAGGTGAAAAGGTAGCAGGATTCAAACTGCTCAGACATTTACACAGATAATGAGATCAGCTACAGTTACACTAGTGAGGCTTGAAAGTGGTGTGGGGATGACAACCAACGTTTGAAAGGGCATATAAACCCTCATACTTCAGTGTATCAGATGACCACTAACTGATAGGGGCTAGGAAGAGACTTTTCCTGTGGGCAGGTTATTTCATAACTGCCTCCTGTATACTTTCCTTGCCTCTGCCGCTGAAGCATCTTCCTCCAGCCATTCTTGGAGACAAAATACTGGGTTAGATGGATCTCGGGTCTGATCTACTGTGGCTGTGCCAGTGTTCCCGCACAACGAAAGGGAATCCGTTTTGGCTCACAGTGCAGCAATTAGAGATGGGCAAGAAATGGAAGAAGAATAAGCCTATGTCCCTGCAAAAATATCTGCCAATAGTGATCAGAAAAGATGTGGACAAATGGGAGAGAGTCCAGAGGAGAGCAACACAAATGATTAAAAAAAAAAAAAAAGAATGTTTAGAAAACTTGACCAATGAGGAAAGGTTAAAAAAACTGAGACCGTTTAGTCTTGAGAAAAGAAGACGGAGGAGGACCCTGATAAAAGTCTCCAAATATGTTAAGGGCTGTTATAAAGATGGGGATCAATTGTTTTCCATGCCCAATGAAGGCAGGACAAGAAGTAATGGGCTTAATCTGCAACATGGGAGATTTAGGTTAGATATTAGGAAATACTTTTTAACTCTAAGGGGAGTTAAGCTCTGGAATAGGCTTCCAAGGGAGGTTGTGGAATCTCCATCATTGGATGTTTTTAAGAACAGGGTTGGACAAACACTTGTCAGGGGTGGTCTAGGTTTATGTGGTCCTGCCTAGGCATAAGGGGCTGGACTTAATGATTTCTCGAGGTCCCTTCCAGCCCATCGTTTCTCTGGTTCTATAATCAAGGACCTGTGTCTTGTCAGCAAGCGGAACTGAATTCTGCCACAAGAACCCCTGGTCTCTGAAAATTCAGCGGCAGCTTTTGGGGGAATTCTAAACTGAAGGCTTATACTAAATTAAATATAGAAATGAATAATACCCTCAGTTGCAGTAATTCGTGTGACTTATTTTGATATTAAATTCCATTTATTTTACTGTGCCTCTGAATTTTCAATATGCCACAGATCCTCTTCTGGAAAAGGCCGACCTACCCTATAGAAGTGACTAGGTAGAATAAGCTGGATGTCTTGGCAGCTGGACAAGGGACACCTGGGCGGGGTGGCAGGCAGTTTGAGGTTGTAGAATAAACACATGCACTATATGTTTCCGCTACCATAGTAAGCACTGAAATAGTGTAAGACATTAACATTTAAATTGTCCTTGTTAGGTTTCAGAGTCCCACTAAAGTGTATGGGTCAGTTCACAGCTCTCTTAGAGCTACTGTTTGAGGCTCTCTGCAGACTCAGGAAGACACCACTGCATCAGTCTACAGTCAGTTATTTTGCTGCCATTCGGAAGGGCTAGAAATGCAATTCGTTGTTTCACGTGGAAGCTTAGCTTTTTGGAGCATGGCTATTCGGAATCACAAAACAGACAGAGATTGGCCCCATTCTGAACCCACCAGGAATGTGCAGCCAATCAGATCTGACACCTCTTGCTAGACAAGAATTTTCCCCATATATTGGAATGTCTAATGGACCCTCTCACCATCAGTGATGTACAGGCACAACAGAAAATAACAGTGGCTAAAAATCACTGTAGATGGTTTCTTTTCAGATTAGAGTGCCAGGGAATTCTCAGTTTAGGGAAGGTCTTTCTCTGAAGCCCTTTTGGTTTCTTGCAAACTGTCCCCACATGCTAATGGGAAAAGAGGCAGAACTGGTGGAGCTTTCCCAGAACAGCAATCTGACCTAGTGATCTGAGTGCAGGCCTGGCGGTCAAGAATCCCTTTGTTCCAGTCCTGGCTCTAAAACTGGCCTTAAGCAAGTCACTAAGGCTAGGTCTACACTACCCGCCTGAATCGGCGGGTAGAAATCGACCTCTCGGGGATCCGACGGGACGCGACAATCGATCCCCGAATCGGCGCTCTTACTCCACCAGCGGAGGTGGTAGTAAGCGCCGCCGACAGAAAGCGGCAGAAGTCGATTTTGCCGCCGTTCTCACAGCGGGGTAAGTCAGCTGCGATACGTCGAATTCAGCTACGCTATTCACGTAGCTGAATTTGCATATCTTAAATCGACTCCCCCCTGTAGTGTAGATGTACCCTTAGGGCTTCTCTACCTGGAATAGTTATACCGGTATAAGCTAAGCTGTGATTCAAACTGCCATAGTTATAGTGATATCATTCCCCATGTAGACACACTCATTCCAGAACTCGAGTGCCTTTGTCTGGTTTAACTTGTGTCACTTTGGAAGGAGTTTAAGCTAAACTGAAATGAGAATAAAAAATAATACTGGAATCAGCATTCCCACACAGGGGTCTATGCTGGTATAACTATATCGGTTTAACTCTGCTGGTACGATTTACCAGTATAACTTTCTCCTGTAAACAAGCCCTTACCCTCTCTGGTCTTTGTAGCCACAAATCTGCACTGGTTTAGTTAAACCAGTGTAACCCTTTGCCTGTGTGGACAATTTTTTTAGCTTGAGTGACTTATTTCAGCTTAGTTTAAACCTGTTCCTAATCAATTTGAGCTAAACTGCAATAAGCCTGGTTTAAACCAAAATGAAAGTGTTCACACAGTTTAAATTGGTTTGAAATTGGTCCCAGTTTTAATTGGTTTAAAATCACAAGTTAAACCAGTGCAACTCTGCATTGAGCCAGTCCCTCTGCCTCAGCTTCCCAGTTCCACAGCCTGGTTAACGGTGCTTATTTAGCACCTCTCCCGAGAGCTGCGCAGATCCGCCAAAAGCTTTTTAAAGGTGTGATACGCTAAGCAGTACGATGGCAGCCACATGAGTGGCAAAATTTAGGAGCAGGAATTATGCAAGCCTAGCCTAAGTGAAAAGGTTTAGCTGCTGGCTGATTGAGGAGGGACCCCTCTGCCTGACACAAGGGCAGTCTTTGGGCGTTGATACTTTGCACTGCGGTGGTATTTCTAGCAAGCCGTTGCAATCTTCCTCAGCTGGGCATCTGCTCATTCGTTAAGCGCACATGAAAGCGTGCCTCGTCCTCTGCTGGGCCGTTCACTGAAGGGCAGAGCCTCCCCTGAAGTCCTCCAGCTGCTGTTTTGAGTCCAGGACCAGCTCCCCTAGCATGGACCCTCCATCTGGAACAAGGAAGCCCTAAGCTGATAGCTGAGATGAAGGGACAGTCATTTTACTGATCTGTGAATTTTCTGAAGGGGGGCGGATCCCCAGAGCAGAATGGTCCCAGCTTCTCACCCTGCCAAATAAATAATGGCCCAGCATTTTCTCTCCTCTGTGATAAAATGTCCATGCAGTGGGGGGAGGGGGAGGTGTAGCGCAGCAAAGTGTCAGGGGCCTAACAACCGGTTGGCCCAGGCCAGAAAGTGGGCAGATATCTAGAAGACGCACTGGTCCTGCCCATATTCTGATCATCTTCCCACTTCCACTCTGCCCCACAGCTACCAATTGGGCCCATTTAGATGAGCCACTCATGATAATGTCCTGTCTTTCTGATCTCAGGGTCAGGTGGGGGCAGAGAGTTTATGTCAGTTCTAGGGATCAGATAGGGTGACCAGAAGTCCCGATTTTATAGGGACAGTCCCAATTTTGGGGTCTTTTTCTTATATAGGCTCCTATTACCCCCACAACCTGTCCCAATTTTCCACACTTGCTGTCTGCTCACCCTAGGATAAGAGGATGCCATGTGACCCAGCAGGTTCATGCTAGAGCAAAACGTGGCAGTTTCGCTTCATCACTGAGGTTCGTGGGGTTATTTTCACCCCTTTTGATCTATCAGGGTTTGCAATTGCTTTCCCCCGAGTTTTGCTTCCAAAGCTGGGCTCAAACTAACCCAAAATCTCCAAGCAAAACTCAGTGGAAACCAGCCAGTGGGAACTACTGCCACTCTGCTACAATTTTTAGTTTGCTAACTCAGTGACGGCTGGCACGAGCATGTCTACGCAAGCTGGGAATCATACCCTTCGCTCCAAGTGTAGACATAGGTTCACTTAAAACCTGGCCCAGGTGTTAGGAAGGCTTAGGAACCAGAGTGAAGCTGTCGATGGACATATTCTGCACATAGCTTTGCACCGAAACATGAAACCAGGCAAGCATCCTAGTTGGATTTGGGTTCCACTGCAAATCCGGGGTGAGGTCACATTCTGTCTGTATTACACACTCTACTAAACCATGGACGTGTGTGTTAGGATTGCAAGTGATGTGGCTCCAGGCTTAGAATAGCCGGGGTTTTGCTGTGGGTCCGTGCGGTGCAGCAGTGGGGCCGTGTGGGCAAGTCTGGCACAGTCCCTGCCTGCCATGTGCTTGGCCGCAAGCACCAGATCGACCCTGTGTACATTTAAAAGTCATCTCTGCTGATTCTTGTAGCTCTTGACCTCCCTGAACACAAACTCCCCTGGTGCATCCTCGTTATTCACAGGCATGAATCAATTTGTCGTTGCTTCAGCCGCCCGCCCTGTTTGTGTTTGCCGGCAGCCTGCTGCTGAGTGACGTGCCAGCGTGTCTGCATCTCTGGTACCAGTGTAATTAGCCACATGCAAAGGAAACAGGGTGATATCACTCTGCTACTACAGTCCTCAGCAGAGCCGGGCCTGCAGTGGCAGGATCCATATGTAAACCCAGTATCAGGAGCCACCAGAGAGCGCCAGACAAACTGTTCAGCTCCATGGAAACAATCAGTCACGTTGATCCATTTTATTATGAAGATGAAATCCCTCCCAGCTTTACTATCTCACTGAAGACACTGAGCTGGATTTGTGTTCTCTTCCAAGTCTTCATTTATGATGGTTTGTGTTTATGGGATGAGTGTAAGTCTGTGAATGAATTTAGCTCTTATGATATTAACTCTCTAGAATCAGGAATAGGGAAGCCAAGCGCAGTGCAATACTCCCGATGCAGCTCTCCCCAGCAGCACCCCTTGCTATTCCGGTCCTGGGCTTCTCCTGAGCAGACGCTAGTGGCTTTGTACTGCAAGTAAACTTCCATTAGGAAATCGATTTAGAGCAACAAATAAAGTCACCTTCACTTGGCATCTAAGTACAGATGGGAACAACTCTCTAGTGGTGAAAGGTTAGGCCAGGAACCCACCAACCCACCACCCAGCCCTGGAGAAGAAATATTGGGAGCATTTCTTCATAGTGACATGTCACACCATGCTGCACTGCAAGTTCTCAGCCATGGTCAGAGTCACCACAAAGGGAGATGGAGAAAGGGATGGTCTTTCTACAGAATCTTTAAGCTGTCCTAGAAACTGGCAGAATTCTAGAGCAGGGATCGGAATCTACCAATTGGGTTAAACATCCTGTAGAAAGGTTCTCATTCTCTATTACATTCTGTGGGGTTTAGGGTTATTTTTATAGAACATTATTCAATTTCCATAGGTCCTTATACTTTCCTTCCCTATAAAGAGCCATAGGGTTTTTCCATGAGAGCAATGCTTCTGTCCAAGGGATAAAATTAGGGTGAGCAGACGTCCCAATAAAATTGGGACTGTCCCAATTTTGAGGAGTTTGTCCCGTGTCCTGACTGAAGTACGGTTGGGACGCCTTTTGCCCCGATATTTTGTTTCGGGCATTTTTGGGGGGTTTTTTACACTCACCTGTCCAGGTCTTCGGCAGCAATTTGGCAGCAGGTCCTTCAGTCGCTGACGGTCTTTGGCGGCAAGGTTTATTACCCGCAGCCGAAATACCACCAAAGACCGTCAGTGATTGAAGGACCCTCTGCCAAATTGCCGCCGAAGACCCAAACAGGTGAGTGTAACAATTAAAAAGGTGCCCCCCCTGCAGCGGTCCCGATATTTTCCACTTCGCATCTGGTCACCCCAGATAAAATCCAAGTTTTACCTTCTCCAAACCTGGGGAAGAGCTCCTTGTAACTCAAAAGCTTGTCCTCTCTGCCAACAGAAGTCAGTCCAGTAAAAGACATTACCTCATCCACCTTGTCTCTTTCATATCCTGGGCATAACATGGTGTCGGAGAAAAGCTACAACAGCACTGCAAACAAGACCAGTCTTTGTCAGCTGAGAAGATAAATGGAAAAGGACACACAATTTTCTCACTCAAATTTCAAATATAAGGTATATAATATAAATATAAAATGATGGGGTCTAAATTAGCTGTTACCACTCAAGAAAGAGATCTTGGACTCATTGGGGATAGTTCTCTGACAACATCTACTCAATGTGCAGCGGCAGTCAAAAAAGCGAACAGAATGTTGGGCATCATTAGGGAAGGGATAGATAATGAGACAGAAAATATCATAATGCCACTGTATAAATCCACAGTACGCCCACATCTTGAACACTGTGTGCAGATCTGGTCGCCTCATCTCAGAAAAAGATATATTGGAAGTGGGAAAGGTACAGAAAAGGGCAACAAAAATGAGGAGAAATTAATCAGACTGGGAAAAGAGACCACGAAGGGGGGATATGATAGAAGTCTATAAAATCATGACTGGTGTGGAGAAAGTAAATAAGGAAGTGTTATTTACTCCTCATAACACAAGAACTAGGGGTCACCATGTGAAATTAATAGGTAGCAGGTTTAAAACAAACAAAAGGAAGTATTTCTTCACACAACACACAGTCGACCTGTGGAACTTTTTGCCAGAGGATGTTGTGAAGACCAAGACTATAACCAGGTTAAAAAAAGAACTAGATAAATTCATGAAGGACAAGTCCATGAATTGCTATTAGTCTGGATGGGCAGAGATGCAAAACCATGCTCTGAAGTGTCCCTAGCCTCTGTTTGCCAGAAGCTAGGAGTGGGCGATGGAAGCTGGATCACTTGATGATTACCAGTTCTGTTCATTCCCTCTGAAGCACTTGGCATTGGCCACTGTCGGAACACAGGATACTGGGCTAGATGGACTATTGGTCTGACCCAGTATGGCCGTTCCTATGTTCTCATGCTGCATACTGTGTGTCTATTTGTGAGTACAAAAAGGTCTGCACTAATCTGGCTTATTCCATGCAGCCACATCAGAGGATCAGTACTAGGATATTACATAAAAACAGATCCTACCATATTATTATTATAGGTGTTACTGTAGCACTTAAGAACCCCAGACATGGACCAGCATCATTGTGCTTGGTGCTGTACAAACACACACTGCTCTACGCATGGGCAGGTGTCTGTCTTCTACATGTGAGCGGCTCAGGCCAGATCATTTGTTATAAAGTCAGAGATTTTAAGTCCCTTACGATCATCTAGGCTGACCTGCTGCATAACCCAGGCCAGAGAATTTCGCCAGTAATTCCTGCATCAATCCCCTCATTTCTGGTTGAGCATGTCTTGTAGAAAGAAATGGTTAGTTAGTAGTAATGTGGAAAGAGGGAACCAAAGCCAGAGATACTACTGGCGTCTGGGCGTCCCAGGCTGTAAAACACCCAAACAGAGCTCCTGGATTTACTGATTAGGTTTAAAATACAAGCAATGTTGCTATTCCCCTTGATACAAAAACCATGTAAGACCCGAGTTAAAAACCTGGAGAGCTAAATAACCCATTGAAATGAGTAGGGCAGAAATTATTTTACTTGGCAGGTGACACAAGGGCTGGTTTGCAGAGCCTCGAGAAGCTTCTTCAGGGCTGGACATGGAAAGAAAGAAAACAAGAAAAAATAATAATACAAGAGCGGCTGTTGTGTAGGAGCCCACTAATGTGCTCCTTATGGAAAGCTGGGTTGTGGCTTTGCCACAAGCCCTGAGTAAGGGGCAGGGCATAGCTGTGAGAGACTCTGAGAATCACAGTAAGGTCACTAGTTCCCTCTCGCGCCAGGTGGCAGAAATAATCTATCCCTCGCCAGTTACTTTCCCTGCTGCACCAGCCAGTGTGTCCCGGGAGAGGCGTGGTGACGCCTAGCACATGGGGGAACTGCACGATGCTACAGAGACAGTGTACGTGCTCAGCCTCCGGGGGGATGGGAGCGCCTCACACCCGTTACCTCTCCTTCAGCATGGTATGGCGGGGCATTGGTGGTGGCCCATCCAGCCTTGCTCCAGAAGGTGAGGTCTGGATTAGAGTGTCGAGGTGATCTGCTAGGGCTCACCCCTGCGACATGCTGAGTGCACTGGTCCCAAGCTTCCAAAGCACTTAAGCCCATGCTGCTCTTTGGGAAGGGGGAATTATTTTCAAGGGCAGGTTTATACAGAAGAGGCATTGTTGCCTAGCAGTTAGCGCCCAGAGCTGGGCTCTTGGTAGTCCTGGGGAAGTGCACGTGGTAACCTCCACTCTCCTGGCATTGCACAGCTGGGAATGAGAGGCGAATTTGTCATTCTGGGTCTGTTTTTCAGCTGTAAAATGGGGTTAATCCTCCCTGTCAGAGCTTTGGGAGGATTAATTAGGGAATGTTTGCACAGCTTCCTACATGAGTTAATTATATACAGCACACGCGCGCGCACACACGGCGTTATGAACAGGAGCCTTTGATGGCTGTCAGGGTCCTTTTTCATTCCTGGGGATCAATACAGTATAATGTAACAGCCACAATGTATGTTCATTACTCTGCTGGGATGGTTTAACATGCTCTCTGGATCCCCCTGGCAGTAATTCCTTCTCCGTTCTGGCTGGCATCAGAATTAATAGCATGTCGTGTTCTATACGGCCTGGCTTTTTAGATGAAAGGTACACGGTGTTGTACGCAGGATGTATTGCAGCGTAATAAATCAATTCTTTCCTGTCAGAAGGATTGGAGATGATTTCACAACTTGATCTTGGCAAGCCAAACGCCAGCTCTGCTGCCGGGCCATGGACAGAAGAATTTGGCTCCATACAAATACGTGTCTCCTTGCACCTCTGTAATTACTTACCATGCACAACCCAAGACTGAGCTGCAGCGCTCTGTAACCGCTGCAATAGCTAAAGAAATACCTGCTGCTTCCCGCACAGACCCCTCGGGAGTCGAATTTTGAGCCCTTTCCTGCAAGATGCTGAAATGTGATAAGCAACTTCAGGGTTATTTTAAGTCTGGTGTTTAATCAGGCAAAATCGCTGGGAGTGCATTTGTTTCATCATTCTCACCGATATCCCAGTAACACCTAGAAGGCCCAGCTGTGCTAGGGGCTGCAGAGAGACGTAATAAAAGATGGACCCCGCCCCAAAGAGTTTATAGTCTAAGCAGACAAAGGGTGGGAGGGGAAACGCAGATGTGAAGCCCCAGATTCACAAAGGTATTTAGGCACCTAACTCCCATTGATTTAAGGAGTTCGGCTTTTGCGAACAGGGGCTGCTATCAGGGAATTTCGCAAGGGAGTTTGGAAGGGGAGTGGGAAGGGAGCGGCGGTCCCTTTATTCCCCTTAAAACCTATAAACCAAACTACATTCAAAACCTTTTGCTTAAACAACCCTTCCATTAACTAGGAGACAATGCAGGCAGAAGCCCAGCTGCAGAGAGGGGGCTATCCAGTTTATTGCACTCAGTGCAGCATGTATGATTACCTGCCCTGTGGGCGAGTGGCGTATGTGTGCATTCGGTACAAAGAGCTCCTGGCCCTCAGAGCCCACTTATGGACTCTGGAGGCAAGGATGGCGGAACTGTAAGAGCTAAGGGAGGCAGAGAGGTATGTTGATGAGGCTTTCTGGGACACTGTAGAATTGTCCCAACTCCATTCAGACAGCCCCTGTGCTGTTGAGGAGGATGAAAGGCCCAGGGAAGCAGAGCAGTCAACGGGAGCAGAGGAAAACCTTCTCATAGTTGGGACCCTCCTTCCAGATGGTGCTGGGGTTACCTCTCGCACTGAGGTTGCCTCTCCGGGGGAGGGAACTCCAGTTGCTAGGAAAAGGCAGGTGTTACTAATGGGAGATTCGATCATTAGAAACGTAGATAGCTGGGTTTGTGATGACCTGGAGAACCGCATGGTGACTTGCCTGCCTGGTGCAAAGGTTGCGGATCTCTCGAGGCATCTAGATAGACTTGTGTAGTGCTGGGGAGGAGCTGGTGGTCGTGGTACATGTAGGTACCAATGACATAGGGAAGGGTAGGAGAGATGTCCTGGAGACCAAATTTAGGCTGCTAGGGAAGAGACTGAAATCCAGGACCTCTATGGTGGCATTCTCAGAAATGCTCCCAGTTCCACGTGCAGGGCCAGGTAGGCAGGCAGAGCTTCAGAATCTCAATGCGTGGATGAGACGATGGTGTAGAGAGGAGGGGTTTAGATTCATTAGGAACTGGGGAAACTTTTGGGATGGGGGAGCCTATACAGGAGAGATGGGCTCCACCTAAACCAAAGTGGAACCAGACTGCTGGCACTAAACATTAAAAAGGTTGTAGAGCAGTTTTCAAACTCGGAGATGGGGGAAAGCCGACTGCTGCAGAGGAACATGTGGATCGGACAGAGACTTCTCTTAGGGGAGAGTCTAATGATAGAGAATCTCCAGGTTATAGTCAGGAGCAGAGGATGGAGGAGGATAATGTAAGGGCCAGATCAGATGATAAACATTCACATAAAAAAGAATCTGACACATCAGAAAAGGGCAGACAAATAAACAGTGACAAGTTTTTAAAGTGCTTGTACACAAATGCTAGAAGTCTAAATAACAAGATGGGTGAACTAGAGTGCCTCGTGATACAGGAGGATATTGATATAATAGGCATCACAGAAACCTGGTGGACCGAGAGCAATCAATGGGACACAATCATTCCGGGGTACAAAATATATCGGAAGGACAGAACAGGTTGTGCAGGGAGGGGAGTGGCACTATATGTGAAAGAAAATGTACAATCAAATGAAGTAAAAATCTTAAGTGAATCCACACGTTCCATAGAATCTCTATGGATAGAAATTTCATGCTCTAATAAGAATATAACGTTAGGGATCTATTATAGACCACCTGACCAGGACAGTGATAGTGATGATGAAATGCTAAGGGAAATTAGAGAGGCTATCAAAATTAAGAACCCAATAATAGTGGAGGATTTCAATTATCCCCATATTGACTGGGAACATTTCACTTCAGGACGAAATGCAGAGCTAAATTTTCTCGATACTTTAAATGACTGCTTCATGGAGCAGCTGGTACGGGAACCCACAAGGGGAGAGGCAACTCTAGATTTAGTCCTGAGTGGCGCGCAGGAGCTGGTCCAAGAGGTAACTATAACAGGACCGCTTGGAAATAGTGACCATAATACAATAGCATTCAACATCCTTGTGGTGGGAAGAACATCTCAACAGCCCAACACTGTGGCATTTAATTTCAAAAGGGGGAACTATGCGAAAATGAGGGGGTTAGTTAAACAGAAGTTAAAAGGTACAGTGACAAAAGTGAAATCCCTGCAAGCTGCATGGGCACTTTTTAAAGACACCATAACAGAGGCCCAACTTCAATGTATGCCCCAAATTAAGAAACACAGTAAAAGAACTAAAAAAGAGCCACTGTGGCTTAACAACCATGTAAAAGAAGCAGTGAGAGATAAAAAGACTGCCTTTAAAAAGTGGAAGTCAAATCCTAGTGAGGCAAATAGAAAGGAGCATAAACGCTGCCAAATTAAGTGCAAGAATGTAATAAGAAAAGCCAAAGAGGAGTTTGAAGAACGGCTAGCCAAAAACTCCAAAGGTAATAACAAAATGTTTTTTAAGTATATCAGAAGCAAGAAGCCTGTTAAACAACCAGTGGGGCCCCTTGATGATCGAGATAGAAAAGGAGCACTTAAAGACGATAAAGTCATTGTGGAAAAACTAAATGGATTCTTTGCTTCAGTCTTCACAGCTGAGGATGTTAGGGAGATTCCCAAACCTGAGTCGGCTTTTGTAGGTGACAAATCTGAGGAACTGTCACAGATTGAAGTGTCACTAGAGGAGGTTTTGGAATTTATTGATAAACTTAACATTAACAAGTCACTGGGACCAGATGGCATTCACCCAAGAGTTCTGAAAGAACTCAAATGTGAAGTTGCGGAACTATTAACTAAGGTTTGTAACCTGTCCTTTAAATCGGCTTCTGTACCCAATGACTGGAAGTTAGCTAATGTAACACCAATATTTAAAAAGGGCTCTAGAGGTGATCCTGGCAATTACAGACCAGTAAGTCTAACGTCGGTACCGGGCAAATTAGTCGAAACAATAGTTAAGAATAAAATTGTCAGACACATAGAAAAACATAAACTGTTGAGCAATAGTCAACATGGTTTCTGTAAAGGGAAATCGTGTCTTACTAATCTATTAGAGTTCTTTGAAGGGGTCAACAAACATGTGGACAAGGGGGATCCAATGGACATAGTGTACTTAGATTTCCAGAAAGCCTTTGACAAGGTCCCTCACCAAAGGCTCTTATGTAAATTAAGTTGTCATGGGATAAAAGGGAAGGTCCTTTCATGGATTGAGAACTGGTTAAAAGACTGGGAACAAAGGGCAGGAATTAATGGTAAATTCTCAGAATGGAGAGGGGTAACTAGTGGTGTTCCCCAAGGGTCAGTCCTCGGACCAATCCTATTCAACTTATTTATAAATGATCTGGAGAAAGGGGTAAACAGTGAGGTGACAAAGTTTGCAGATGATACTAAACTGCTCAAAATAGTTAAGACCAAAGCAGACTGTGATGAACTTCAAAAAGATCTCACAAAACTAAGTGATTGGCAACAAAATGGTAAATGAAATTTAATGTGGATAAATGTAAAATAATGCACATTGGAAAAAATAACCCCAACTATACATACAATATGATGGGGACTAATTTAGCTACAACAAGTCAGGAAAAAGATCTTGGAGTCATCGTGGATAGTTCTCTGAAGACGTCCATGCAGTGTGCAGAGGCAGTCAAAAAAGCAAACAGGATGTTAGGGATCATTAAAAAGGGGATAGAGAATAAGACTGAGAATATATTATTGCCCTTATATAAATCGATGGTACGCCCTCATCTCGAATACTGCGTACAGATGTGGTCTCCTCATCTCAAAAAAGATATACTGGCACTAGAAAAGGTTCAGAAAAGGGCAACTAAAATGATTAGGGGTTTGGAACGGGTCCCATATGAGGAGAGATTAAAGAGGCTAGGACTCTTCAGCTTGGAAAAGAGGAGGTTTTACAAACACTATCTTGCTAACAAAGTACGACTCCCATTCTCCCGGTGCCAGGACCGAGAGAGGCGGGACTTGAACGGCTTGCCGGTTTGTTGTCTCGGATTAGCTCAGCTGGCATGACAAGCATTCCCCACTTCAAAACCAATGTTGTTAACCTTGAAATCTGCATTATTAATATTTCAACATGAGTCCCATCAGGACCTGCAAAAAGATCCTCTCCCGGACCGGTGACAGCTTGTCCGCATTTGATTCTAATCATATATGAATGCATGAGTTAAGAAGACATCATTAAAAGTATATTAAGTTTAATTATGCCAGCAGCAGCAGCAGACAGTGGGCGCATCAGCTTAATGCAGAATGCATAATTAGATGGGTCCTAATCCATTAGATTCTTATTTGTTAAGAAAATGTGCCTCGCATACGAGTGTCACTAGGAAGTGATCCATAGCAATCCAGAGGAACTGAACCACGGCTGGAGGTTATTTTCCCCTTCTGTCATCTGCTGATTCTGTGACACGCTGCTAAGAACTCTCACGGCACAAATTACCGGAGTTGAGATTTTTTTCTTGTTTCCTTCCAAAGAAACAGAGCCACCGCAGGAAGACCTGGGTCTGCCCTGCCCTAAGCCTCGCGCCGCCACGGTCAGCAATTGCAGGTGGCATCGCCGTGTTCCAGCACGGCCTGTAATAGAATCGAGCCTGTTCCCAAGGAGTGACACGGGAGGAGGTTGCATAGTAAAAGCTATCTGGCAACTTGAGGCAGAACCCGGAGCAAGCGGGTGGTAGTGCATTCGCAGCTCTGTCCCTGGAGTAGCCCTAGGAGGCGCTGTGACTCACAGATATGCCCCTGAGTCACAATGCCGCCTTGCCAGTCTATTCCTGCAGGAGAATATTAATGCACGTTGCCCTGAAGGCTGGCTCAGCTCCTCATGCTAGTGGGGGGTTCTCTCCTCCCCCCCGACCTATTCCATGGAGGGATTCAGTGGGTGAGTAGCTCCGCTTTTACCTACATGCCTGGAGCCAAGTTGAGCTGGCACAGGAGGGTAGGGGCTAGGATGGGGGGGTGACATAATTTGCAGCCGCTAAAGGCCAGCAACAAATAACTAACTCCCCCAGAGCAAGGAGGAAGCAGGGGAGGGACTGTGTCCAATTCAAAAGGAGTCCCGTAGGCTCAGGGCTTCCTGGAGAGGTGCAGCTTACCCACCATTCCTTGCTCTGGGCTGTGCTAAAAGGCACAATCCAACCCTCTGAGCCCTGCGTAAGTGCGAAGTATTATTACTGTGAGCTTGTAATGCATCCGTATTGTCTCTTCTTACTGAGGCTTGGGGTGGTGCAACTGGAAAACGGTAGCATGGAGACTTTCAGAGTGACTCTATAATTCAGGCTTCACTGAGCAGGGCGAACCTTCTTCTGATGCACATTTCAGTTATTGGCTGTCGCCTCCAAATTGACCATCATTGCTGTTTAGCAGACCACTGAATTTTCAATAACGCTTGTTGGATAAAACACCTAGTAACTTTTCAAAAGAGTGTATTTCGGGGTGTTTCGAGAGGAGAGAATTGTCTCACTCTACCCAGCACTGGGGAGGCCTCAGCTGGAGGACTGTGCCCAGTTCTGGGGGCCGTATTTTAGGAAAGATGTGGATAAATTGAAGCGAGTCCAGAGAAGAGGCACAAAACTGATAAAAGGTTTGGAAACCCTGACCTATGAGGAAAGGTTTAAAAAAACTGGGCATGTTTAGCCTTGAGAAAAAGAAGACTGAGATGGGACCTGATGATAGTTTTCAAATATATTAACGGCTCTCTAAAGAGGATGGGGATCGACTGTGCTACGTGTCCGGTGAAGGTAGGACAAGAAGCAATGGGCTTAATCTGCAGCAAGGAAGATTTAGGTTAGATAGTAGGAAATCTTTCTAATTATAGGGGTAGTTAAATTCTGGAATAGTCTGCCAAAGGCAGCCATGGCATTCCCATGAAACATCTGTCTGGGATGGTCTAGTTTTACTTGGTCCTGCTTCAGCACAGGGGGCTGGACTCAATGGCCTTTCAAGATCCTTCCAGACCAACATTTCTGTGGGTGTGTCTACACTGCGATGTAAGCCCAGGGTTAGCCGAACTTGAGTTAGCAGACACTAGGTGTGTTAATGTAGGGCATGAGTATCTACACTCATTTGTAACCCCAGGTTAGGAATGTAGGGCTCCAGTGTCTACACTGCTTTATGCAGGCCCAAATCCAACCACCCATATCCCAGACTTCCTAGCATACTCCCAAAAGGTGGCTGCTCTAGTCCTTTGTAGCACAGTGTGGAAAAACATGACTGTCCACCAAACTTGACTGTCCAGAGGACAAAGGAAGTTGGCCCAAGGGATTGTGGGATACTTTTGGCGGACTCCCAGAGTACGAGTCTAGTGGGGCTGCATCTACACTGCAAAGCAACAGGTTTTGAACCCTGGTCCCGGCTTGATTCAGGATCAGACCCTCCACCTGGGTCTGGGTTAGCATGATTTGTGTGTAGAAGGAAAGGGGATTAGGCCTGAGCATGTGTTCAAACCCTGGACTCACATTGCACTGTAGATGTAGCCTGTGTTTACAAATCCTCCAGTTTGTAAATATACTCCTGAGCCCAATCAAAAATGCAAAGAATTAAAGGGAAGGAAAGTTATTCCTTCTAATTCATCATGACAAGATTTACTTCTGCCAGAAGTGGATGGATCTGTTCGAATTCATCATGCATTACTGATGCTGTATCCATCCTGCCTGCCTCCCCTGCTCTGCCTGAGACTTTTGTGGTTCAGTGTGGATACAAGGAATTGGATGTATGCATTGTGGGTGACTACGGGTGTTATAATTGTGAGCTTACCTGTGTTGCTAGGGAGTCTGTGAATATTTTTCATATTCAGGGGATAAGGCGTAGGAGGTTTGTTGGTGGGTGGGTACGTGGGGGTGGGTGGGTGAGGGTGAACATTGGTTTAACTAGTAAAGTGGGTTGACATTTTCTAGATTTCAATTTTTTTTTTTGACAAAATAGTTCATTAAAATTTCTAATTTCCACACACAAACATAAGGATTTTTCCTACCTGCTTGTTTACAATTTCATAAGGATTTTTCCTACCTGCTTGTTGAAATTTTTCAATATTCAATGTCTAATTTTTGATGAAAAATAAGGAAAAAATAGTGGTGACGTTTTGGGAAAAAAATGTCCTGTTTAATTTCAACTTCCTTGAATTTTCATGATTGTGGTGGTCAGATTTACGCTTGAGCAACCTTAGCTCTAAGCTAACAAAGTATTTTTGTTTGGGGAATAAAGATATAGATATATTATGAGGCACACGTAAAAAAAACCCTGACATTTCTTAAGACACTTAACAGAAAATATAGATCTTCCAAAATGGACAGCCATTGATATTTAAAAGTGTGTGTGTGTGAGAGAGAGAGAGACACCTAAAAATAAAATATCAACAACAACAAATCAAAGACTTACTCACAAAGCAGCTCCTTCAAGACTGAAATGTCAGGACCTTTCTATCCTCATACCCAATTCCCTTTAGTGTGGTAATCCATACAGCGAGATGAAAGGGCAACCTATGGTGCTGTTAATTGTTCTTTTCAAAGGAGAACAGCTAAACTATTAGGATAGCTTTTATTGAGCGCTCAAAGGGAAGCATTTGTTAACCCTTGTGTGGTGGAATGTCAGGTGGATGGAGCACTATTGTCCCTGATTTGAAGCTGGTTCGCCTCTTGAGTCCTAACATTAATATGCCACATCTTCCCTGGGAGCCATAACCATGTGTGAAGCTGTTATACCCTTTTACAAATTGCATCATGGACTATCCAAGGCTTTAGCAGGGTTCAGTGGGATGGTTAAGATTCCCATCTACACTGCAAGACAACGTAGTGCTTTAACAGTGTCTGGAGTTACCCTGTTGTATGTAACTGTAGTACCTTATAGACTAACAGACGTATAGGAGCATGAGCTTTCGTGGGTGAATAGCCACTTCTTCGGATGCATCCGTCTGTTAGTCTATAAGGTGCCACAGGACTCTTTGCTACTTTTACAGATCCAGACTAACACGGCTACCCCTCTGATACCTATTGTAACTGCTCCCCTGATACACCTGCATTTGCAGCTTGGCTCTCATGTTTCATTTAGAGGCATTTTCACCTCAAGGAAACTTTCCAGCATATCAGGCTCACAAGAGAAACCCATCCACCTTTCACGGAGCTTCCACCATCTTTCTGAGCCCATCTGCTAATTACCCAACGGTACAGGGGCTCTGTCTCCAGTGTGAAGTCAAAATGCTGAATGGATGACATCACATTCAATTTCCACGGCAACAGGCTATCATCACAAACCATGGCGGGTAATGAGTTCATGGCAGGATCACCCAGAAGGGGAGCTAGCCAGAAAGAGATGAGGCTGTCGTTCAAACACAAGGATCATTAATAGCAGCAAGAGACAGGAACAGCCATGTCAATTGTTGTCGTGTGAAATGCTACCTTTGTTTCGTCAGTCATAGGATTGCTTGTCTCCCTGCTACTCTTCCCTCCGCATGAGGCTTCTGTGTCATTTGAGAGCTGGTTGAAGTGGACAGTGGAGGTATCTATTTTCACAGATTACTGGGTGAGGTCTAGGGTGATTAGACAGCAAATGTGAAAAATCGGGACGGGATGGGGGGGGGTTAAAAGGAGCCTATATAAGAAAAAGACCCAAAAATCAGGACTGTCCCTATAAAATCAGGACATCTGGTCACCCTAGTGAGGTCCTTCCAGCCATGTGGGCCCCCTACATCTGCCAGAAATCCTCCTTCGTGCATTTTGCTAACAGCATATCTCCAGTAAGTTCCACCGAAGATCCAGGCCACTGACCTGTGCGCTTTCGGGCTTTAAAGTGAGGCATGCTGCACTCTGAATATTTTAAGGTACAACGTCAGTCAGTGATCATGTGAGTTCTGGAAGGGCCAAGAGTGGGGGAAGAAAAATAATGAGCTGCCTCTCCCATTGACTCCTCTGGCCTATTGTGAAGAACGGGAGCTTTTCCTCTCCCGCTAAACTGAGCCAACTCACCCGCTCTTCGGCACCAATGACTGCTCTGAGGCTTGTAAGAGCAATTTCACAGATCCCAAAGCCAGCTGTGACCCTTGGGATCATCTTGTCTGACCCCCCTGTACAACTCAGACCAGAGAACATCCCCCAAATAATTCCCAGAGCAGATCTTGTTAGAAAAACAGCCAATCTTGATTTAAAACTGGTCAGTGATAGAGAATCCAGCTGACCCTTGGCAAGTTGGTCCAAAGGTTAATTACTCTCACCGTTAAAAAATTATGAATTAAAATTTCTAGGGAGGAAAGCTTAGCACAGTCACTCCTGGGGTGGGGGAAGGTGTAGCCCCTTGAGTTCAGTTTACTACGGTAGCCCATAGAGGCTCCCAACTAAGATCAGGGGCCCATGGTGCCAAGTCACATACTGAGAGATGGTCCCTGCCCTAAAGAGCTTATAGGCTCAATGGACATGGCAGACAGAGTGAGGGAAACTGAGGCAGGGACTTGCCCAACATACCCAGGTCTCCTGATTCCTAGGCCACCCCCCCCCCCATCTGGTAGGCCATGCTACCCACCTGGCTCGTTGTGGGTGGAGAAAGTTCAGCCTGTCCCTGACCAGTGTAGAGAAGCTGCTGAGGATCTCGTGCGAGACAATTCTTATAACCAATGTGACGCCAACAAACATGGGGCTTTGCTCTTGTGGCATTTGGTTGTAATGTTTTGACTGTTAAGGGAGGGCAGGTGCCAGATGTCGCTGCCGAGAAAAAGGAGGCTGGAAAATGGGGGTGAGGGGAGGCCTGAGGGAATGGAATCTGGAAGGCCAGAGGGGACGACAGGCCACCCCCATAGTGAAAAGTCTCCCCCCCCCCCCCCCCCGCCACAGCCGCCACAGCCTAACACCCTCTCCTGCTTGTCAAATCCCCACACAACACCGGACAAAGCCTCCCACACCCTCAGCCACCCCAATTCTGCTGTTTTCCCCAGCACAACCCCTCCTATCCCCTCAGCCTCAGGGCGCATTTCTTGCCCTCAGCAATCACCCTTCTGCGCCCTTAAGCAAAATCCAGACTCCAGGCAACTTCTTGCCAGCTTGGCTCCTCAGCGAGGGGAACACGCAGAGCCCAACAGATAATAATCGTTGTGGGTGAATTGCCTGACGCCTTGTCTGGGAAAGGAAGCCAGGGGTGCATCACCGGCACCAAGGAGAGGCACAGAATTCAAGAGCCTGCCAATAGGGCGGCGGTCGCTGGCCCAAGCCTTTGCATCGAAATGCCTGCAGTGCTTACGGAACACCCACCGGGACTCAGCCAAGGAACGGGGCTAGTGAGAATGAGGGTCACTCCTTCTGGGTATTTACACATCCCCCCTGTTTGTGGATTTTGGTTCACGACACACCTGCAAGCTGGGAAGGATCATTACCCCCCCCCCTTTTAGAAAGGGGAAACCAAGGCAGAAATACCCTGCCGAATTTACCTGAGGGGAGAGGCAGGAACTGAACCCACACCTCATCTCTCTCTCCTGTAGTGTCTTTAGCACAAGACCAGCTATCTGTGAGCAGCTAGTTGTTACAGTGGGAGTTCATCTGAACCCTCTGGGGGAAATACCGCAGTCATTACTTCTGGGAAGACACATGCTCGTTCATACCAGGAGTCAACCTTCGACTTTAAATACATTCCTTTTGCCCTAACATTATGTCCTGACTTAATCCATGCAGGCCGTAAAGGAGGGAAGTGCTTGAACAACTAGGCTTCAAATGGAGTAGATGCCGGGCTTTGCTTTCCATCTGGACTTCTATTAAAAGTTACTATAAGAGCTTGAAATGTTTAAAAAAAAGTTGAAAAGGAAAATGTTATGGGGGGGAGCGGGGGGGGGGACTCTGTCCCAGCTTGCTGGCTTTGCCTTCACTGCTGTGAAACCAGCCTGCTGATTCCTTTAATTGGCTAAGAAATCACAACAGCTGTGCTACTTCTGCTCCTTGGAGCAGGCAGAAATGACTTGCCAGGACAGAGTTTTCACTTCCATGGCCAAGATGACCCGAGTCCACAAAAGGGGCCTGGGTGGCTATGATGGGTGTATAGACCCTTGCCTGGAGCCTGGCAGACAAAGGGTTACCCCTTTCCCCATGGCTAGAGAAAGGGCCACAATTACCTGCCCTGAAGGCAGGGGAGCAAGGCTGGGCCAGCTGTAGCAAATTCACTAAACAACAGACACACTATAAAGGGATGTGCCGTAGGAGAGGAAGGGGCTGAGTTTGGTGTTGAGGACAGGGGCGGGATGGGGATTTGGATTTTCTCTTCTCTTCTCTTCTCTTCTGCCGGTCAGTGCTGACTGTTACTTTGGTAGAGGGAGCTCCTGGGGTGGGTGCTGGAAGGGGCAAGACATTTTTTGCCTTTACTCCCCTGTTCTATCATACAAGCCAGCACTCATCTTGCTGTGTGGCCATTCCTTTCCTGCCCCAGCCGCTCTGTCCCCAGGACCCGCTGGGTTTCTTTGTTTGCAGGAAATCCCAGTGCCCCCCAGGTCCATTCACCCCCACTGAGGTACTGCGTGCGCCAAACCCAACCATGCCCCTCAAGTACCTGCATAGCAGAGCTGGGTGGCAAAGAGCCATTGACAAATGGCTTTGCTGTTTCTTCTGGTGGTGCAAAGGGGTGCTAACAAGGCAGCGGAGGACTCCATGCCCCTCTCTACCGTGGTATATGGGATTAGAAGCAGAGCAGCAGGACAGGGGGTGTGCCCTGTATACCAGCCCCTGGGGGGGACTGTGGCATGCTGGGGTGCACTAAAGCAGCCCTGAAGGTGCTCTGACTTCCAGCGTAGATCAGACAAGCCCCAGGAGCACAAAGGTGCCATACGGTACTTTCCCCTCGCCCCAGCTCTCCTGAGGGCTGGTGCTCCTGGCTGTAATGGCTGTGGTGGAAGGGAAATATGGATGGGTTCTTTCTGCTGCAACAGGGTAATGGGGTCTATCAACAAGGGGCTCTTTCCAGCCATTTGAAATTGAAAATCCTGTTATTTGTATTAGGGCCCCATTGTGTGGGGTGCTGTACATACACATAATAAGAAACAGTCCCTGCCCTGAAGAGTTTACAGTCTAAATTCCAGTGGGTTTGTGCTTTCTTCAGAGCCGATTTCCTTTATGTTTTCTCTGCCCTGCCGCCCTGTGCCCAGTCTCACCTAAACGGCAATCCATGGCAGGCATATTCCTTTTGAAACACGCCTGAGTTCATAACCACCTCAAAGCAGGCATGAGACATGTTGTGCACACAAACCCACTAAGGCCCCCAGGGGTCTGCCCTGTGCCTTTGATGGGAGCAGGTGCAGGAGAACTTTCCGGAGGTAGGCTCTGCACATTCTAAGTCTGCCACCTCCACTGCTTGCACACGCGTTACTCTTTGACGGGCCACCCGTCCAGCTAGAAAAGCTGCAGCGTGACTAAGCGGGAAAGAGGCAGGAGGAGAGCAAGAGATGGGAAGAGGGCAAGGGACAGAGCAAGAAGGGAGAAACAGAGAGACTGGTGGATGGGGGTAAAGATGAGCAAGAACTAGTCGTGTGGATGACGTGTACGGTATAATGAGCTGTGATGGAACTAGCCCCAGAGCCAACGTTTTAACAAGACACAGCAAAGAAGCATTGCATGTATTGAACATCGCACTCATGCCCAGAGAGACGGGGGGGGGGGGGAACAAATGCAAAGAGCAGTAACTACTTATAGATGTTGCAGGGGCTATTTTTCTGATTCTAATGACCTGTGGCTGCTTCCTCTGAGTATGCAGCTTCCCTTTGGAGGTGACAATAATGTCATTCTGGAGCAAAACCCTTCTCCGGCTCGCGTTCTCAGTGATCCTCGAAGACAAGCAAGCACTTGCATGCTTACCAGCTCCCCTGGCTTGAAGAAGCTCAGTGCTGAGAACAATACTCATTGTAAATATGGTGCTGAGACTTGCTGCTTTCAGACTGGGCCTTCTCTTGGTAGGAACGCAGGGAAGGAGGCTTAAAACCCCTAATTTGTATGGAAGTAAGAAGGTGGTGCCTAGAGATTTTATACCAATCAGCTTTGAAGCAATTAAGCATGATTGGGAAAACATTACCGTTTGTTTAATGGGGTTGTCAGCTCTCCAGTAGAGCCTGGCTTAGAACTATTGCTCTTTAATGTGAAGGCTTCCTTCAAGCGATAAAGAGTTAATCGTGTGTTACTTATGAGAATGCCTTGATAGCTAAATTCCATACTAATAATTTACAAGGCATTTACACTACTGAACTACTTTGGCACATTAACCGCCTTCGGTGACCTCTCTGAAATGAATTGGTCTCACTCCAGTTCCCAGTGGCCGTGTGTCCACATGGTTTATGCCTCCTAGGCATCTGACTTGAATGTATCATAAAGGAACACTCCTTGACTCTGTAGTACACAACAATCTCAAAGCAGAGTCTTGTTCTCCATGGTGCCCAATGGATTTCCTGTTTCACACCTTGGAGTTAAGAATGAGTGAACCTCAAAAAGTCCAACTGGCTTCAAAAGCACCTGAAATCTTGGATACTTATTTTCAGCTTATTTCCACACTCCAGATTTTTCTGAGGTTCGCCCATCTCCATGTTTCCCCATCCAATCCACTCACCTTCAGTGATTTCCAGAGTAGGGAAAAGATCTGGGGCTTTCCTCCCCTGCTGTAGGAGACAGTATAAATTGACGGAGGGGTCTAAAGCTTTAATCTCCCCGCTCTGTGGGTGCCAGGAGACATTCGAGTGCCAGTTCTGGCTAAACAAAGGGTGCAGCAAATGGGTCACCATGAAAACTTTCTTATGCAAAGGTATCCACTTTCAGCAGTTGCTAAGCGAGAAAGGTGCCCTCTTCTCTGGGCCTGAACCATCACATTCCTCTCTTGTTTCTCATTGGTGTTGGAGGGTGTTGGCCCTGCCAGAATTCTCCTGGAGGGCTGGAGTTTTTCTAACGTGGAATGACCTCTCTTCCACTTGCTCCTCCAGTTGCATTTAAGTCTTCAAAAAATAAAGATTATATTTCTGCTCTGGATTCTCATATACTTTTACAGCAAGCACGGTAAAAGGGAAGCCTCTGGTTCAGTAGTAAATATCGCAACCTGTCATGTTCAGGACAACGTGTGCCCAGAGCACAGCATGTTCCCTTAGGCGCCCCCAAATCAATCTGTTCAAAGAAGAATAGAGGAAGGGAAAACTCTTTCAGCATCTGACCATTAGCTGTTTTCAGACAGACTTCTTTGTGCGTACCGTCCTTGCCAAAGGCTCCGGAAAAGTTCCATCGCTTTAATTTATAACTGCAGTCATAGAGTACTGTCTCTTTAAAGTTCAAAGCCAGGAGACCAAGAGGCTGGGAGATGGGAACTGAAGGAAAGATTCAGATGGTATAAACTCTTCTTGCTTGTGAACTTAAATAAAAGGCAGCTGTTGAACTAGCTTAATGTGTCCTGCTTCCTTACATAGCAAGGGCCAAACCGTTGTGGTAATTGCTTTCCCAGCAATAAATTGACTATGTACATTTAGGTTTCAATTAATTTGCTTGCTCTAAATGAACTGCCTCCTAGTGCTTTCAGCAATCAAGCCTCGTTAACTGAACACAGTGTTTGCCCTATCTGCTTGGAAAAGGCTGGATAAAAGTAGGGCAGTGGAATCCAGTGGGAGGGCAGCACAGAACAAAGGAAGCCGGGGGACAAAAGACACAAAGCACAGACAGCACCCTGCATGCAAGAGACATTCCATTCCTTCCCAAGTAGCCAAGGGAGAAACTGGGTGTGGGCCTGATCCAAAACCTATTGGAGCTCTCGTTGGTTCCAGTGGCGTTTGGATCAGGTCCTAAATCCTCGGCGTCAGAAGGCAGAGTGGAGCTGCAAGCCAAGCAGTCCTTCCAGGGCCTCTCCCTCCTGAGCTGGACAGCTCCTTCCAGGAGGGTCTAGGAAGTGGCAGGGATTTAAGGCGTATGGTAACTTTGGAATGGCGCCACCTCTAAATCCATCTTCTGAAATAAAGATTTACAAAATGTGAACCTAGAGAAGAGGGAAAGGAGGTGGGGTGAGGGCACAGCTTCAACTCCAGTGGAGAGGCAGGTGCTGGCTGCTTCGGGAAGCAAGCCAGCAGCAGCCGAGCAAAAGAAGAAATCCCCAGGGAAGATGAATTCACTGATGTTTTTGAATCCCCAGACTAGGCAGGGTGGAAGGATCTGGAGAGGGGGAATGGGCCCATCAAAGTACACTTCCCCTCCAAAAGGATATGAATCATTTATTTACAGTCGCACCTCCGATGTGCTGGGCACACACTGACACTCACAAAGGACAGTGCCTGCTCTGAGGAGCTCACAGTCTAAGGACTGATGAGCAGCAAAGGGCTAGGAGAAAGAGAACTGTGGGCAGTTAATATACAAGTCAGCTAGATTCACGGCAAGCAGCATGGCAGAAGTGAGTCTTTAAGAGGACTTATGTATGGACAGAGGAGAGATTGTGCCATGCATTGAGGGCCACATGGAAAATAGAGGATGGAACCATGTTGATGCAAAAATCATGTGACAGCAGCTTCTCTCCATCCCTCTTGTCCTTTTTCTTTCTGCAACTTTTCAGGTGTCAGAGGCCTTCCCTGTCATTCCCACCCCTTTCCCAGCACTTGGATCAACTCTTTTTTAGCTGGCACCTTCTCTCTGTTGCCAGAAATGTTGCTGTTTCTGCCTGAGATGATGTAACTAGTGTTGGGGTGAAGGAGGGAGGAAGCGGATTACTTTTACTTTCAGCTCTGACATCCAAATCCGGGGGCGCCCTTACCTTACCCTGCCCAGTGAAAACAAGCCCCTCCTAAATGCAGTTCTGACCTCCACCCTGGAAGGGAGGGTGCAGGCCCAGCTCTGCCATGGTGCTGATATAAGCCAGACCTCTTCGAACCCACCCTTCATAAATGCAGCCAGTTGTCTTTTCTCCCTGGGTCGGCTCATCATGCAAGAAAGGCCCGATCCCTTTCCGTAGCTGGTTTCCAGCATTGTTTCTATGATACAGTGCGGAAAATGCCCACGGCCAGTCTAAGCTAATACACCATTGCTAGCACTGGCCTGGCGGCTCCTATGATGGAAAACGTTGGTAGGGTAGAGGCACCTTCACGGTCTAATCATCTTCTCACCCCTCCATCTCCTGGCTGAGGCAGTGGTTCCAGGGCTCTCTTCAAAGCCAATCAATGACACTTCTTTGGCGTCCAAAGAAGGCGACTCTGGGTCAGTGTGATTCAAGGCCTACCTGCTGGGCTCTCCCAGTCCCTACCGCCCTGGAGAGTGAGTGGCAAGGTTTAGGATTCAAGCCCAGGTTTGCCACAAACTTTGTGGCTGGCAATCTTGTAATGTTTTCCTCTTCCTTCCTAGTTTGTGGGACTGATCAGTTAGTGATTCAAGAGGAGGAAAATACCATTAAACCAAAGGAAGCGAGCCGTCCGCCTCTTTCAGTTAGAACAAGCAGCTGTTGGAAATGTGCATATGTGGAGCAATAATGCCAAATGAAATGGTGACTTCTCAATTATGATCATTTAGGCTTCATTTAGCAGGCTGAAAAGAAAGCACGGGGCTTAATTGCACGAGACAGAGAGAGAGAGGACCAACCTCTAAAGCAGTCAGGCACAATCACATGGCCTTGAGGAATAGCGCAGTATCTGCTCTAGGGGAGTTCACTCTGGGTCCAAAATACAGACTGGGCCTCTCCACTCTGGCCGATCTGACTTGTGTACAGGGTGAGTCTTTGAGAACGACAAAGCCCAGAATCATATCCCCTCTCCTCCTGATTTTTAGGTCTCCTTTAGGATCAGGGCTAATAACGTTCTAGCTCTTTTTAGATAACTTTCACCATCACCTGCATGGAAAGGACAGTCTGAGATTGGGATTCTTTCCCACAGCCATTGGTAATTCATGGTGTTTCCCTCTGGACCTACCCAGGGAGAGAGGGGGTGGGGGACATCAGGAAAGAAAAGGAGAGAGGAAGATGCTAGGAAGGAGAGCGAAGGAGAGAGTGAAGTATCCCAGGGGTGGGGATGAGGGGAACAGGGAGACCCACAAATGGCGTGTGAGTTGGGAAGACCACAAAAAGAGGGAGAGAGGAGGGTTGGACAACAGAGCTGGGGTGGCAAATAACAAAGAGACAAAGCAAATGAAAGGAGATGGGCTGCTGTTCTTCAATGGAAGTCCAGGAGATATGGTTCAGGGGAGGGAGAGTAACGTCAACAGAAGAGACAACAATAGAGAGACGGGAGACAAGGGGAGGAAGATGGATAGAATGGGCCGGAGCTAGAAGGAGGTTGGAAAGAGGCTAAAGACATGGAAGGAGGAGGGCAAAGGAGCAGAAGACACACAGCACATTCGTTTTAGTGAATTTCAAGTAATTGTGTTCCACTTGATTATTATGAGTTATATTGCGGTCGGGCCTGGAGGCCACCATCAGGTGGGGCTCTTTTTGTTCTCGGCTCTATATAAGCAAGTGGTAAATGGCAGCCCCTTCCCCAAAGAGCTCTCCCAGTCTGTTTGGGTGGGTGATAAACTGCCCTGCGTCTCTGTAGGTTTAGAGGTCAGCTGTGGGGAGACCCTCTCATTCTATTAATACTGCTGGGTGCTCTAGAGTCTGTAGTTAAGTACTTTGAGAGTATGGAAGGAGATGAGACAGAGGGGGGAAAATCATCCCTCTGACCCTCCTAAAAGCCTTAAGTCTGGCCCTGCTCCTACCTAGATCTCCTCCCCAACTCCCTCCCCTGCACCACAAGGTGGGCACGGGCCTTCTCCCAGTGGTCACAGGCCCATCAATCCGACCCCTTGTGGCTAGAGGCCATTGCATCTCATCTACACACCTCTCCTGTGCCCTTCCCCGAGTAGTCCTTTGCACCCCCATAAAGCAGTGCACCCCACACTGGGAAATGCTGGCATAGTGTTTAGGAAGATATTTAGGACCCAAGTTGCAGAGCTAGCTTTTCTAAGGTGCCTTCTGAATTTTCCCGGTGGCATTGGCCAATGTGCATCCATAGGCCCATGGCTGCAGGTACAGGATAGCTCACTGTACAATACCCCCCCCCCAAATTCAGGGTTTTGCACATACCAACTGGCCAACTCACAGATGCTGGCAGTTTTCAGTACAGACAACTCCTGTGAAAATTTGACCCTAAAAGTTGAAAATCCCAAACTAGATTCACTGCACCATACAATGCAGCCAACATAAAAGAGAAGCAGAACCCCCCTCAGTATAAAACCCCCATTCCTGTCCCTTCCTTCTAAAAGACACTTTTGTTGGCCATTCAGTTTTGCTGCCTTTTGTTAAAAAAAAAACTTTGCCAGCTATGTTTCTCAATGTGAGCATCTAAAAATAAAATGAAAAGCCACCACCTAGGGTGACCAGACAGCGGGTAGGGGGAGGTAATAGGAGCCTATATAAGAAAAAGGCCCAAAAATCGGGACTGTCCCTATAAAATCGGGACATCTGGTCACCCTACCACCACCACACCTGGCCTTGGTGCAACGTCCCATGGCAATTATTGTGGTTTCTTGCTGCTGCTACATAATTGTTTAAGAGGTGGAGTGAACTGGTGTGGTTTTGTTGGTTTTTTTCTTTCCTTTGGTCTGATTATTTTAAGCCTTCTGCGAGTCCCCCACCGATTGAACCTAACGTTATCTCATGCACACAGTTGTCGTCTCATTAAAAGGAAATCAGAGAAACTGACTTTAATAAATGTTAACACCCTCTGTGAAAAATCCAGCAATTAAATCTTCCTGACCCTAGACCTTTGAAAATGACACATGGCAAATCCCTTTCAGTCTTAATAAATCCATCCCATCAAAGGATGGTAGCACTGGGGGAGGAGGGGAGAAGGTGTGGGAGGGAGAGAAAAGGGGAGATTAATACTTAAAAAGAGTAAAAGACAAAGAATGACCCTGCCATTTTGCATCATCCACACCAAAAAGCAGAACAGAATGAGCATCATTAGAATCAGAGCGATAAAATGAGCTCACTCCAAGCAACGTGGGTGGGGTAACGGGATGTGGGGGAGGGCGGCATGAGAATGGTGACTAGACCTACCATTGAGGGCACAACATGCCTCATTAGACAGATTTCCATGGATGCTTAAAGAATTATATTTACCCTATAGCTATAATTTTGTTTTCATATTAGTCTCAAGCACAGAGGCATTTTGGGCATTGGAAACAACTTGGACAGCAGGCGAGGGATTAACTCCACAGAATGTATTGTCAACTCATAGACAGTAATAATCATAGGACTGGAAGGGACCTCGAGAGGTCATCTAGTCCAGTCCCCTGCACTCGTGGCAGGACTAAGCATGATATAGACCATTCCTGACAGGTGTTTGTCTAACCTGCTCTTAACAATCTCCAACGATGGAGATTCCACAGCCTCCCTAGGCAATTTATTCCAGTGCTTAACTACCCTGACTGAAAGTTTTTCCTAATGTCCAACCTGAACCACCCTTGCTGCAATTTAAGCCCATTGCTTCTTTTCCTGTCCTCACAGGTTAAGGAGAACAATTTTTCTACCTCCTTCTCATAACACCTTTTATGTACTTGAAAACTGTTATCATGTTCCCCTCAGTCTTCTCTTCTCCAGACTAAACCCAATTCTTCCAATTTTTCCTCATAGGTCATGTTTTCTAAACCCTTAATCATTTTTGTTGCTCTGCTCTGGATTTTCTCCATATCTTTCCTGAAATGTGGCACCCAGAATTGGATACAGTACTCCAGTTGAGGCTGTATCAGCATGGAGTAGAGCAGAAGAATTACTTCTCGTGTCTTACTTACAACACTCCTGCCAGTACATCCCAAAATTATGTTTGCTTTTTTTGCAACAGCATTACACTGTTGACTCATATTTAGCTTATGATCCACCATGATCCCCAGATCCCTTTCTGCAGTACTCCCTCCTAGGCAGTCATTTCCCACTTTGTATGTGTGCAACTGATTGTTCCCCACGCCCCCAGTGTAGACCAGGCCTTAGGAAGAGAGTTACGCAACTTCAGCTACGTGAATAATGTAGCTGAAGTCGACATACTTAGATCTACTCACCGCAGTGTCTTCACTGTGGTGAGTCTACAGCTGACGCTCCCCTGTCGACTCCACCTGCTCCTCTCACTCTGGTGGAGTACCAGAGTCGACGGGAGAGTGCTTGGTGGATTGATAGCTGCCTGTCGATCCCGTGGGTAATGCAGACAAGCCCTAAGTGAAGTACTTTGCATTTGTCCTTATTGAATATCATCCTGTTTACTTCAGACCATTTCTCCAGTTTGTCCAGATCATTTTGAATTTTAATCCTATCCACCAAACAGGGCCGGCTCCAGGCACCAGCCGACCAAGCACGTGCTTGGGGCGGCACCTTAGAAGGGGCGGCCAATGTTGGGGTGGCGGGGGGCGTTCAAGGGTTTTTGTTTGTTTGTTTTTTGTTTCGGCCGGGCAGTGCGGGGGGTGTTTCAGCAGCGGGGCGTGGCACTGGGGGGGGGCTGGGCGGCCCAGCGCGGCGCTCGAGGGGAGGGCGGGGGTTTGGGCGGCCCGACCCAGCACTCGGGGCGGGGGTTTGGGTGGCCCAGCCCAGCCCGGCCCGGCCCGGCCTGGCACTCCGGGGGTTTGGCCGGCCCGGCACTGCGCTCAGGGTGGGCAGGGGTTTGGTTAGCCCAGAGCTCCAGGGGTTTGGCCAGCGCAGTGCGGCACGGCGCTCGGGGGTTGGCCAGCGTGGCGCAGTGCTGCGCTGGGGGCGGGGGGTTGGTCAGGTCAGCTCGGCTCGGCGCTGGGGGGGGGTTCGGCAGCCCGGCACTGCACGGCGCTGGGGAGGCAGGGGGTGCTACGGCGGAGCGGCGCTCTTCTTTTTTGCCTGGGGCGGCAAAAAAGTTAGAGCCAGCCCTACCTCCAAAGCACTTGGAACCTCTCCCACCTTGGTATTGTCCGCAGACTTTATAAGTGTACTCTCTATGCCATTGTCTAAATCATTGATTAAGATATTGAAAAGAACCAGACCCAGGACCGATCCCTGCGGGACCACACTCAATATGTCCTTCCAGCTTGACGGTGAACCACTGATTACTCTCTGGGAACAGTTTTCCAATCAGTGATGCACCCACTTATAGTAGCTCCATCTAGGTTGTATTTCCCTAGTTTGTTTATGAGAAGGTCATGCGAGACAGTATCAAAAGCCTTACTAACGTCAAGATAGACCACTTCTACCGCTTTCCCCCGTCCACAAGGCTTGTTACCCGGTCACGTGGTACTTTGGCATGGTGGCTTCCCGTGGGAGCTAGAACCTGGGAGGGGGAAATAACCAGCTGGACTTGGATGAAGTCCCAACTCCTCAGAAATGGAGAAATTGGGCCTGATTCAAACTTGGTGTAGAGGTGTGGGGCAGCCAGCAATTCTCATTGTGTTTGGACCAGTTGTCTCCTTCTTAGACATGAATCCCTGAGGGGAAGGAAATAATACTCTTTTCTCAGAGGGAAGGGGCTTGATTCACTTTGAGCGTGTGTAGCGCACTGTGAGATCCGAGGACAAAAGGCAAGAAGTATCATTCGTGGTTCCGATTTACTCTGGCATCTCTGGCTGGCCATTGCCTGACTGCTGTTACTCTTATTACTTAGACCCAACATTTCTGTTTTCATTCTAGTCCCATTATCCAGCTCTTCCAGCTATGTAATCTGGAGTGGCTGAATTGGGGCATAACTGGGAAATAGCTGTTTTTCTGCACAGCCAGGTGAGACGCTGGCAGTGATAAATCACTGATGCACAGGAACTCATTAGCACAAATGTCTAGAAAGCCTGATAAGAGTCCTCCAATAAGCCTGCCCAAGCGATAACAGCACTGGAAGAGGAAGAGAAATGGCCAGCCAGGGACTACAAGTTTGATTGGATTGTAACAAACCTTTAATTCAGACGCACGTTTGCCTGTAATAAAGTTTGTTGGGCCAAAAGAACTTTGCTAAGAGTACACATGATGGATGAGCACCTGAGACCCAAGGGCCCGGGAAGCTGAGCTGCTGATGTGCAGGTGGGGTAGGTGGGGACGTAGGAACTCTCTCTGGCTGGACTGGGGTACTCAGAAATGACTACGCCCCATTTATAAAGTCAAATGGAAAAGCAAAGGCTAGAAGTGCCTGGGGCAGGAATTGCCATCTCATCTCTACAGGCGAGACCATCCAGTCAGAGTTAAGGTGCATTGCTCAGCCGCAGTGTGGAGACACTCGCTCTGCCTGTGCCGTACGTGCCCTGTGGAGCAAGGCTGGAGAGGACTTTCGTCTCAGGGACTCCCTGTGCCTTTCACGCCTCCTTGGCACAGGAGGTGCTGGCAGGGATCTCTGCACAGGCTTCCCTCATGTTGACCCTATGGCGCTCATCCTTGTTGGCTGACTTTTTTTGTCACCCATGTAGAGTGAAATCCTGGTTCTGTGGCCCCTTCCTTATCTGAAGGGTGGGGCTTCCACTCCATGGGTGGCTTCTGCCCACCAGTCCTAGGACTTAAATAGGCTAGTGCCTTTCAGCAGGGCCGGCTCCAGGCACCAGCCCACCAAGCATGTGCTTGGGGCGGTGCCTGGAGGGGGGCGGCGTGGCGGGGTGCTCCGGCCCGAAAGCGGGGCCACGACTGGGCTCGCCACCCTCCCCCCGGCGCTCCAGCCGGTCAGGGAGAGCGGGGCCGCGGCGGGCTCGCTGCCCTCCCCCCGGTGCTTCGGCCAGTCAGGGAGAGCGGAGGGCCGTGGCCGGGCTCGCCGCCCTCCTCCCAGCGCTCTGGCCGCCGGGGAAAGCAGAGCCACAGCGAGCTCGCCGCCCTCCCCCCAGCGCTCCGGCCGGTCGGGAATTGCGGGCCCGCGGCTGGGCTCGGCCCCCTCCCATGACGCGCTGGGGGGCGGGGGCGGCGGGTGGCTTTTTTGCCTAGGGTGGCAAAAAAGCCAGAGCCGGCCCTGCATTTCAGAGCTGTGGGTGCCGTCCAGGGTTCTCTGCTTAGTGTCCCCTCCCAGGCCCCTAGCCTCACTCCCCTTCCTCTTTTGTCCCCTGTACTCAGTTGATCCTTGCGGTCTGTCCCTTCGATCTTAGGGGAAGATCTTTATTGCATCTGTAGATGGTGCTTTGGAGGCTCCACCTGCCAAAGCGGGAATCAAACCAGCCAGCACCTTCTACTAGCACTGACAGATGCAAAATTCAGTGTGTGTGTGTGTGTGTGTGTGTGTGTGTGTGCATGCACACCTTGGGTTTTGCTCCCCTCAGGGCCCCTGGCTCCCACCTCAGGCCTTACTAAAACCCCACAGAACATGGCTCTCCCTCAGCCGTGAGCTTGACCAGATTCCGTGCGGGCGGCACTCAGTGACCAATCTCACATCCTACGGGGCTGAGTCATCCCAAGGCTACCCAGGGCAGGATTAGGACGGTGTCTAACTTCAGCTTTGGAATTTCTTCAGCGGCTCTTGTCAGCTGAAGTCGCCCTACCTACGGCGACTATTAATGCAAAGTGCCCCTCTGCAGTCGGGGCACGAATCTGGGCCAGCCAGCGGAGTCGCTCCACGTCCCAGCGTGGCGGGTCTGTCCTCTGATACGAAAGAACTACAGCGTCCAGGGCATTATGTATCCTGCCACCCGCCAATGCTAGATTCTTCTTATCAGACCTAAAATAGGCCACGGGCTTTTTCTCCCAGTGACAGGCTCTGCTTGGGCCCTGAGAACTCCGCTTCCTCTGTGGCAAAGGAGCATTTAATTTCCAAGGCAATTTGGCTTTGGGCAAAAAGCGATCTCAGCGCCTCAGCCTGCTGCAGTGTTATCTGCCACATCCCGCGCTGCCCTGCCACTGAGGAACGGCTCTGCTAATCAGCTGTGCTGGGTAAGATGTGACTTAGAGCCCCGGGGCCGAGGGGCCAAGGGAAGTTGGTTTGGTTGACATGTTTGTTTTAGTTATTTATTCAGTGGCACTCCCCGCTGCAGAGCCCTGTCTGCTGTTGAGCGATAAGCAGCGAGGAGGCTGTGGTCTTGTCCCCAAGTCTCCGACCCCGGCTGGCTCTCTCAGCCTCCATTTTCTGCAAGGCCCTGTTGCCACTAGCACGCCAGCTGCATGGAGGAGCCCCCACGTAAGTCTCTGCCAAGCTGCCTTCCTGCCCCATATCTGGAAGGCCACACTGAACGCCATGGAAACGCTGTCACCCAGTGGACAGAAGGGCAGGAAAACTCATGATTTACTCAAACAGAATCCACCAGAACGACTACGCTGGGACAGAGATGCAGCACCGGGGTTATACACCCGCCTGCAGAGGCCCTACGTGTAGCACGCCATGCAAATTGTTAGACCTCGACACTAATTGCCTGGCTAAGAAATTTGCATATGTGCCACTAATGTGCATAGGCCCACATACTTCAGCTCAATGCACCCTGCCCCAAGCCGTGGCAGGGGTTAGGACCTTCATAGAATATCAGGATTGGATGGGACCTCAGGAGGTCATCTAGTCCAACCCTCTGCTCAAAGCAGGACCAATCCCCAGATAGATTTTTGCCTCAGATCCCTAAATGGTCCCCCTCAAGGGGTTGAGCTCACAACCCTCGGTTTAGCAGGCCAATGCTCAAACCACTGAGCTATCCCTCCCCCAGCCTGGGCTGTGGAGAGGGCATGTGCCACTTGGCAGGACAGACCCAACCTCGCTTCCGTTCCCCCTCCCAGTGCCCCATGGCTCCCTCATACAGAGCAATTTCCCTTGTTGTGGGCACTCCTAAAGCTCAGAGCTCTTGGCCAGCGGAGCATTGCAAACCTGTGGTGCTGCCTGGCAGCGGGAGGGAAAGGAGATGTTTCCTGGTTCCCTGGAATGACCTGCTTGGGTGGGGGCTAAAATCTGGTTGGAGGAGAAATGGCACCTCTCCCCAACCGTTCTGCCAATTCACCTCAGTCCCGCTTTGCAAAGCCACAGCTGTCTGTCTCTCCAGGTATTTGCATCACGCCCATCACCATGGTCTTGGGCCATGAAAAGAATTAAGGAAACAAAATCCAATCAGCAGAACTGGGATCCTCCACTCCCGCCTTTAATGATGCCACGGGAAGAGAGAAAGTAATGAAAACAGTCAATGAAAGTGAGGTTGCTGGGCCATTGTGATATAGCCGTTGTGAAAGGCAAATGCGAAGAGCTGGGACTGCTCTTCTGCTCTGAAGCTGGTGAGATCCGGGCTCATTCTAAGCTGTCCCAGCCCCCCGCCCACACACACACACACACACACACAGAGCTCTGTCCATGCACCTCAATCCTGACCCACAATCCTCCTGTTATTCCAGCCCTGAGTCCACATACACAGCGCTGCTGACGCACCTCAGTCCTGAACTGAAGCATTCCTTGCTCTGCCTCCGGTTTGGCATGGAGGTGCCTGTGTAACTGAGCTGTCTATGGGAGTCGGATGCAGGGCCCAGACAGGGGAGCAGAATAGACACACGCAATTGTCCCAAGTCCCTCGCCAGAGCAGTGACGCCTGCTTTGTGTTCTCTGCCCACGGACTGCAAGCATCTCCATTCCAAGTTGCTCTGCGGAAGGGAATGAGCAGTGTCTGAGAATCCCACAGCACTACACAGCCTTCCTGCTCCCCCTCCTGGCACGCTAGAGCTAAACAGCCAGATGGAGGTAAGATCCCAGGGGAGAGGGAAGAAAAAATCATACCAATTGCTCTGTCGTGTCTCCAATCTTGAGCCCCAGCAAAGCCCTCTGATGGGCTATTAAATTATCCATCACACCCGTCAAAGGAACAGCAGCACAGAGAAACTTCTCAGCAGGATTATATGGATCGTTTACTTCCCTGGCTTTGGAAGATCCTTTAAGAAGCTTGTAAATATCATTTTTCTTTCTACTGATTTGTTCTTTATTATTTGTATCACAGTAGCACCCAGAAGCCCCCGCTGAGTTAGGGCCCCAGTGTGCTGGGCGCTGTACAGACACCCTGTAAGCCGGTGGATGTGCCAAAGAGCTTACAGTCCCAGCAGGCAAGACAGATACAGATGGGAGGGGAAACAGAGGCACAGACAAGGGAACTGACTAAAGCCAGGTCTACACTACAGATTTATATCTGTATAACTATGTCACTCAGAGGTGTGAAAAATCCACACACACACCCCCGAGCAATGCGGTTATACCGACCTAACCCCCTGGTGTAGACAGCACTACATCAACAGGAGAGCTTCGCCCCCTGTCATAGCTACTGCCCCTCTGGGAGGTGGCTTAAGTGGGCTGATGGGGGGAGGGATAGCTCAGTGGTTTGAGCATTGGTCTCCTAAAGCCAGCGTTGTGAGTTCAATCCTTGAGGGGGCCACTTAGGGATGTGGGGTAAAAATCAGTACTTGGTCCTGCTAGTGAAAGCAGGAGGCTGGACTCAATGACCTTTCAAGGTCCCTTCCAGCTCTATGAGATAGGTATATCTCCATATATTATATTATAAGCTTTCCTGTCCGCATAGGAGCATCTTCATTAAAGTGTGACAACTGCACCTCTGTAGCGCTGTACTTGAAGACGAGCCCTTAGCCAAAGGCACACAGCTAGGCTGTGGCAGGGGCAGGAGTAAAACCAGGTCTCCGGAGTCTTAGCCCAGCATCCTACCTACCCCAGCACTGCCCCTTTGAACCACACCTTTCCTTAGAATTAAAAATAAAAGGTAGGCAAAGTCGGTCTCTGCTTCATTTACTTTCTTTCTGTCCTCCCGCATTCTGAGTCCTACTACTACTAATAATAATCATTAATTAATCATTTGTATTGTAGTAGAGCCTCGGAGTCCTGGCAATGGACCAGGGGCCCACTGTGCTAGGGATGTTCAGACACAACCTCCCCCCCGGAATCTGGTTTCATTAGCTGCTGTGCATTTCCTTTGGCAGCAACAGAGCGCTCAGCTTTTTAAGCTGTGACTATTTGTTTCTTTAAGTTCGTGGGGACCCCACTGTGTATTTGCAAAATGCAGAATTGAAAAAGCCAGCGAGAGTACTTTGCCACTTTAGAGACACAAAGTGTTACATTCTGTACTTATTCTAGGTAAAAACCCATCACCCCGCGAAGTGTGAGCTGCATTGCTAATTGTGCAATTATTTTGTTCGGTAGCAAAGAAAAACTTGGAGTGCTTTCAGCAAATTCTGGGGAGGAGCAAATGATGACTTATTTTAAAATGACGTACCAAAGTAAGCAGTTCTTTGTGAGATTTGTTTTTAGGCTGCAGGCATATTTTACTGCCAGTCCTCTAAAAAAACGAAAGCAGTTTGTCTCATTACATGGTGGCCTCACCAGCCATTCCTGCTGATGCAGGCACCTGCAGGCACCGAGAGGATCGCTGCCATCCACACCTGGAGTCATTTTGCAGCTAAATACCCATGAGCAATTTGTATTCACAAATGTCAGCGCTATGGGCAATCTGGGTGTCCCATGGTCTGGGCTTCCTATTTTCAGAAGGCACCGTTTTTCCTTCATGTACATTTTATTTCCTAGGATATCTCCGGTTGAGAGGTGGCACAGTCTAGTGGCTATGAGACTTGGGTATTGTTCTCTATCCTGCCACTGCCCTGCTGTGTGACCCCCTGTCTGTGCCTCTGTTTTCCTTCCCACCTTTATCTCTCTAGACAATCATGGGGGGACCCAAACTCTTTCTGAGCCTCTGTTTGGCAAACGTGGTTGTTTTAGTATTTGATTCTCTCTGTCCCCTACCGCCCCTCCCTCCCACCAAAAAGAAGTATCCCCTGGGTCAGAATGAAGTCTCCTCTCCATCTCGGCTCCAGGCTGAGCGTGTACCTGGCGCCATGAAAGAGGAGCAGAAAATAGATGAGAGAGAACAATCCCCCTTCTAAACTCAGCAAGTGATCACAGATGTTTGGAAAACAAACCTCTCCCAGACCAAAGGAACACTAAGTCTGTTTGCTGCAGATTGATCGCCAGTACCAGCAGAGGCAATGAGCAGCAAATTAGGGGGCATCTGCCTGCAGAGATTTCCAAGATATTAGGATCCGGATCTGGAAAACATAGTGACATTTTAGCCATGAGACTTATTGGGCTGTACAGTGGTAGCTGGCTAGTCAGCTAAGCCAGGTTTGTTGGTACTCTGCAGGCCAAATGAAAGTTAGCGTGGCTCTTTTCTACGCCAATAAAAGCAAACTCTGTTTCTATTTATCTTTCCTGCAAACACCCGCGTAGCTTGCTCACATGCTCTGCCATTCAAAGCTGATTGCTTCAAAAAGAATGGGCAGAACTGTGGGTGTAACGCTTTAAACTGGACTTCCGGTGTTTCCTGCTTTCACGGCAGCAGTGTCCGCATGCTCCCAGGGCAAACAGGCTCAGCACGAAAACTAGAAAGAATCAGCCGTCATACCACTGAACATCCCACACGTGTATTGTGGATGCCCTTAAAACCATGCAAATCTGTCCTTAAAATGAGGAAATACTGTGAGTATCACACAGGGGTGAAAGTAAGTTAAAGGACTTACCAGTACGCCTGAGTCCTCAGCAGGGGCGTGGCCTCAACCGGAAGAGGTGTGGCCTCAACCGGAAGAGGTGGGGCTCCTGGGCTCTAGCTGTGGCTGGGAGCCCCAGGGCCTTTAAATCACCCACGAAGCTACCAGCTGCAGAGGCTGCTGGGTGCCCTGGGGTGATTTAGAGGGCCCCAGGGCTCTGGCTGCTGCTACGGTCATGCAAAACTTTAAACCTTCCTTCCAAACCATATAGCTTGATTTTAGTACGGATTTCAACACAGCCCCACATGACATTCTCAGAAGAAAATTAGGGAAATGCAGTCTAGATAAATATTACTATATCGTGGGTGCACAACTGGTTGAAAGACCATACTCAAAGGGTAGGTTCACTGGGAGAGTGTATCTAGTGGGGTCCGGCAGGGTCAGTTCTTGGTCTGGTATTATTCAACATTTTCATTAATGACTTGGATAATGGAGTGGAAATAAAATTTGAAGGTGACACCAGGCTGGGAGGGGTTGCGAGCACTTTGGAAGACAGGAATAGAATTCAAAACAACCTTGACAAATTGGAGAATTGGTCTGAATTCAACAAGATGAAATTCAATGAAGACAAGTGCAAAGTACTTCCCATAGGAAGGAAAATCAAATGCACAACTACAAAATAGGGAATAACTGGCTCGGCGGTGGTACTGCTGAAAAAGCTCTGGAGATTATAGTGGTTCACAAATTGAATATGAGTCGATGATGTGAGGCAGATGTGAAAAAGGTTATATATTCTGGGATGTATTAGTAGGAGTGTTATATGTAAGGCAGGGAAGGTAACTGTCCCGCTCCACTCAGCATTGTGTCCAATTCTGGGCACCACGCTTTGGGAAAGATGTGGACAAATTGGAGAGAGAGTCCAGAGAAGAGCAACAAACCTGATAAAAGGTTTAGAAACCTGACCTGTGAGGAAAGGTTAAAAAAATTAGGCATGGCTAGTCTTGAGAAAAGATGATTGTGCGGGGGGAGGGGGGGGGATTGATAACAATCTTCAAATAGGTTAAGGGCTGTTCTGAAGAGGATGGTGATCAACTGTACTCTGTGTCCATTGAAGGTAAGACAAGAAGTAATGTGCAAAGTCTGCAGCAAGGGAGATTCACGTGAGATATTAGGAGAAAATTTCCACTGGTAAGGCTAGTTAAGCTCTGGAACAGGCTTCCAAGGGAGGTTGTGGAATCTCCATCCTTGTAGGTTTTTAAGAACAGGTTGGACAAACACCTGCCAGAGATGCTCTAGGTGTAGCTGGTTCTGTCTCAGAGCAGGGGGCTGAGTTTGATGACTTCTCGGGGTCCCTCCCAGCTCTACATTTCTATGATTCTATGCAATTATTGATCTCAAACTGCAACTAAATGTGGGCATTTGGGACAACTTGCATTGCATCTGACTTGGCAAATGACCTCTCTAGCTTATGCTGTTGCACAGTAAGTGCCCGATCCTGCTCCCAGGTAAAATCAAGGGCAAAATCCACACTGGCCAAAAGGAGGCAGGAGCAGACCCTATTTCCTTTGCTAAAAGTTCTCTCACTTTTAAAGTGTCTTAAGGGTCTGATCCAAAGCCCACAGACTCCAATGCAAAGACTCCCATTGACTTCAATGGGCTTTGGACTAGGCCCAAACTTGTGTCCTTCTAGACGCCTCATGGAAAAATGTAGCTCAGACCCTTGTCAGAGGGGGCCCATGCTTGGGTTACTTTCCCCCTTCGATTTCAAGCCTTCAGTCCTTCTGGGAGCTGATCCTGCCACCCTGAAGCCGGTAGCTCTTCCTCACGTGAGTAATCTCAATGACTGCAGTGGGGCTGCTCAAGTCAGCAATGGTTGCAGGAACGGGCCATAAGTTATAGGCATAAGAAAGCTGATTTTTTTTTTCTGAGAAGGTTAGTAAGGAGACCCAGTTGCTGTTTCTCCTGCGGCAAGATCTTACTGCATCTTCTGAGCGGCTTCACAGACAGAACTGAAGCTTTTAGCCTATCGGCTTTATCCCCATCTGATCAGTTTCACAGCAACTCTTTTGTTTGTGCAAAACCACCCGTTATCCAACAGACCAGGTGTCCCCGTCATGAAAGCCACCGCCACAATTTGCCCATTGACGGGCTTGTTGAGACAGGCCGAGGGCTAAACAAAGGCAGAGGACTCCACATTGGGGGAAACCCTTTATGCAAAGAACTCCCATGGGGACCAGGTCCATGTGGAAAGTATCTACAGGGTCAGACCCAGCAACTGAACTACCTCCTCAGCCAGGGCTGAGGTGCAAAAGCTTGTTGCCCCCATGTTGGGGTAAGGGAAGCTTGCATTGCTCCTGGCCTTGGACAACTCATTCTGAGGAGTCACAGAGGGCACCATGCCCCTGGACAGCCAGGCTGGCACTTCTCAAGAGCATTATTTTTTGCAGCTGGCTGGGGCTTTGGCATAGGGCTACGTTCTAATAGCCAGTGTGAACACCCGCTGGTGAAGTGAGCTGCAGTCTGAGTGTCTGCAGCCAGTTGTACAGTTCCTCCATCCTAGCAGACCATTTGTCTCCTGCATCTGTCCGGTACTTCCGTAGGGGCTCTTGTGTCGGAGACTAAAGATTCAGCTTGGGTCCTCTTGCTTTTAAGCCTGCTAACTTCTCCTAACAGTTTCCTGGCATCTACGGTCCCTTCTGCTCTCCTTAAGGGGATAATGAGTGCCTCTGGTTTGGGCGTTCAAATTTCACTGTGGCCTTTCCTCTCATTATTTCATCTGCCTTCTTAACCAAACATGAACCCACCCCAAATCTGGAAGAATAATTCTGTGCTAGTTTCCAAGGTTTCCAGACATCCGGTGCCTCAGAGCAATCAGACCTTCCAATTAGCCATAGTCTCTACGGGTCTGCTCCAATGCGGACTGAGGTGAGGAGAGTCTCTCCATTGGCTTTGCATCAGGCTCCTAAACAGTGTCATTCAGACACTAAAACTAGAAACTCTAAAGCCACCTTTCCAGAGGCGGCAGCAGTGGGTGTGCCCACACAACCTCAGGCCCGTTTGCACAAATAGTATTGTGTAATTACACACCAGTCTGCGTTCCAGTGCAGGTTTCTGTGCGCACAAAATGACCCACTGGCAGCAGACACTTCAGTTAAATCAGAACTTTCGGTAGCAGCCTCATTTTTCACCTGCTTCTGACTTTCTCAGCCCTCTCCTTCTGGACAGAAGTGCATTTACCAGATATATGAAACGGGAAGAAAGCAAGCTTTGACTCAGGGCCGGATTCTCCCAGCAAGGCACAAGGGATCAGCCTGTTCAAACACAGGATACTTTCCCAAACGCCATGCACCCATTTGCACAGCTATTTTTCAAGTTTGGCAATTGCCAATCTGGATGTCCCCTTGGGAGAATCTAGTGTTGTGAGCACGGCTTACTGATGAAAGGAGAGCCAAACAGCGCTCTACCTGGAGAGCTAGGTGAATGCCAATATACCTGTTCACACATCCCTTGAGAGGAAGGATGGTCTTGTAAGTAAAGTACTGGACTGGAACTCTAGAGATTAAGATCCCATTCTTGGGTCTGCTACGGACCCAGTATGTGACCTTGAGAAATCATTTAATCCCTGTGGATCTTAGATCCCTCTCTATAAAATGTGACAACAATACTTCCTTTCTCCCACCCTTTGTCTTGTCTGTGTAAATGGTGCTGGATCTGGGGCAGGGACGGTCTCTCGCAATGTGTTTGTACAGCGCTTACCACAATGGAGCTGCAGTTTCACTGTCTAGGCATTATTGAAAACTATTCACATGGAAATTAATTGGCTTCAGGTCTGCTCCTGTTTGCCTTCTGCAGGCCTCCATGAGACAGCTGTGTTTGGGTAAATCCTTGCATAAAGCAAATTTTAACGGCTCACGGGTGCTCTTTCATGGCAGGTGAATTTTAAACTGACCAAGAAATAAGCCGATCAAAGATATGCCTGAACCGTTTGGAATTAGGTCTATGCATGCACAAGCAATTACTTTCTGTCAGTGACTATGCTGATGACAGAAATTTCCACCATGAAATGCCTCATTCTCTAAGCTAAATAAAGACACTTAAGATTAATTTGGGTTTTTGATTAATTATCACTGATTATTTGTATTAAAGTAGCATCTAGAGGCCCCAGTCATGGATTGCAGCAGGGTCATATTGTGCTAGGCATTGTACAACCACATAACAAAGAGATGATCCCTTCCTCAAACAGTGTACAGTCTACTGTGTGGTATGACTTTTTCCCCCTCTTTTGTCTCATATCATAGAATATCAGGGTTGAAAGGGACCTCAGGTGGTCATCTAGTCCAACCCTCTGCTCAAAGCAGGACCAATCCCCAACTAAATCATCCCAGCCAGGGCTTTGCCAAGCTGGGCCTTAAAAACCTCTACAGAAGGAGATTCCACCACCTCCCTAGGTAACCCATTCTAGTGCTTCACCACCCTCCTAGTGAAAAAGGTTTTCCTAATATCCAATCTAGACCTCGCCCACTGCAACTTGAGACCATTACTCCTTGTTCTGTCAATATGTGTCAGGAGTAGGGCTATATTGTACGGGTGGGTAGACTGACAATCTACACATACTCCATGCATGAACACAGATTGAGATCATGCTACATCAGGGAGAATCACAAAGGTTCTAAATATTGCCTGAGGATCTGGCCCTCAGAGTCAAAGATCTCCAATTATAGCAAAAACTGCCCCACTGACATGGACAGGTTAAGGGACAAATTCAGTCCAGTGTAAGCAATCGCATCTGTAATTCTGCCTGAAGGGTGAAATCTTGGCCTCACTGACGTCAAAAGGAGTTTTGTCCCTGACTCCAATGGGCCCCGAATTTCATCCTAAATGAATTCATTTAGATTAGAGAATTCTGCATTCTTTCTGCTCCATTCCCTCTCTATATGTACGGGGCTCTCTGGTTTTGGGTGCCTGTCTTTGAATTAAGCCACAAAGCTGCCATGGCTTTAGCATCAGCTCACTTTGCTGTAGATATAAACTCTCTCTCCATTAACTGGAAAGACTTAAATGACCCCAAGAGCTCCATGCCTTTGCGTGTAGCTGTGTACAAGAGAGAGGGCAGGGCAGGTGAATTAAAGGGAAAAAACAGTTCCAAGTGTTTCTATAATTACTGAGAGTTGATTTTTATCCTGCTTACATTTAACTTTGCACATTCAGTTGATTGCAGCCAAGTGCAACAGCAATACCCAAAATCCTGTTAAGGAGAGAGGCTGAAGAAGTCGGGGAGTATTTTGGAGAGAAGGGAAGGACCTTCTGATGGAATTAACACCTGCTGATTTTTCATCCTTGCTAACAATAAATTGCTTGACAAGAAAATCAGTGGGGACCAACTACTGTCAGTTAACCATGCACTTGAGAAAAATAATTGGAATGCAAAGTTCAGTCATTTGTAGCAATATCCAAAATGTCCTTGGTTCTTGAGTTCTTATCCAGCAGGATCTGCCTCTCAGCAATTTGGCATCCTTCAAAGGTTTTCTTCTGTTCTCTCTCTCTCTGGTGCTAATTGCTGTGTCTTTCCAGAAACGCTCGTTAAAATTTCAGGATGAAGGAGTCCCAGGAAGGCTGGCTGGACTCACTATTGTGTCTGTGACTTTTCAACTGTCATCAATTCCAGTGGCACTTTAAATAAAGGAGTTTGATTTAAGAAGATTTGTTGTTAGAATGGAGACAAAGCCCAGCTGAATATTGGAATCACTTAGTGAAAGCTACCAGCTAATGTGATACTTGGCTCTTATGTGGCACATCTCATCCATAGCTTTACAAAAGGAAGTTAAGTATCATTATCCTGACCTTACAGATGGGAAGCCTAGGCACAGAGAGAAGGGACATGCCCAAGATCACACAACAGGTCAGTTGCAGAGTCAGGAATGGAACCCAGATCTCCTGACTATGTATTTATTAATTATTATTCTTATTATTACTTGTTGTTTCTGTTGCTGTAATGACTAGGATCCCCAGTCAAGGACCAGAACCCCATGTGCTAGGCGCTGTACAAACACAGAACAGAAAGACAGGCCCTGCCCCACAGACCTTACTGTCTAAGCATGAGACAAAAGACAACAGATGGACATCGACAGACAGATGGAGGAGAACAAGTACTGATCAGAGTGACAGGCATTGGTCTCAGTATATGAGCTACCTAACTGGTGACACTTGACAAAGGAGAGTTTGCAGGAGCACAATGAGTTAGCTTTGCGGATGGTTACAGGAAGCGCCTTGTAAACAGGAGGGGCAGAATGGGTGAAAGCAGGAAGATGTTTATTTGAAAATTCAACAAGTGGGCAATGAAGCCTACCTGAGATCAGGGCCGGCTCCAGGCACCAGCCCACCAAGCATCTGCTTGGGGCGGCGCCTGGAGGGGGGCAGCGCAGCGGGGCACTCCGGCCCAAGAGCGAGGCCGCAACTGGGCTCGCCGCCCTCCCCGCGGCGTTCCCGCCGCCGGGAGAGCGGAGCCGCAGCGGGCTCGCCGCCCTCCCCCCAGTGCTCTGGCCAGTCGGGGAGAGCGGGGCCCCGGCCGGGCTCGCCGCCCTCCCCCCAACGCACCGGCCGGTCGGGGAGAGCGGAGAGCCGTGGTGGGCTCGCCGCCCTCCCCACAGTGCTCTGGCCGCCGGGGAGAGCGGAGAGCCCGAGCCAGGCTCTCCGCCCGGCTCCCAGCGCTCTGGCCGCTGGGGGCTCTCCACTCTCCCCCCGACGCTCTGGCGCCGGGGAGAGCGGAGAGCCCCAGCTGGGCTCACCACCCTCCTCCCGGCGCTCTGGCCACCAGGGAGAGCGGGAAGCCGTGGCGGGCTCTCCACCCTCCCCCCAGCGCTCTGGCCGGTCGGGGATTGCGGGCCCATGGCTGGGCTCGGCGCCCTCCCCTACCGCGGGGGGGGGAGAGGAGGGGGAGGCGGCCCTGCCTGAGATTCCACCTCCGCTGGACACCACAACTATTTGGAATTTCACGGTGACAGAGGAGGCGGAGCTCGGATCATTCTGCCTCAAAAGCACAGGCTCCTATTACTTCAGCTACAAGAGAATCTCCATTAGGTGTTTGCAGTCTAGGGCCTAAGACACACATCTGATAAATTCTTATAATCTGATACCAAGTCTATTGTTGCACCAGGTGGTGCCTGCTGTGGCCGTGACTTTTGCGATGCAAGCCGCTGACCACTAGGAAATGGTAAGAGACCTCCTAGGACATTCCAGGTGGGACATCAGATAGTACCAATTTTAAGCCACAAGCAAACTGAGCCAGCAGAGGCTTTGTCCTTTGAAAACATCTTTGGTTCTTTCCTACCCCTTTAGATATTCAAGGACTCTGCTGTCTGCAGACGCTGGCAGCCATTTTGTGCTGAGGTCAGTGCGGATGTACAGAGGAGACACACGTACTATACTCTCTCAGGGAGACTTTACTTTTGTTCTTCCTTTTTGGTTCTTTTAATCCTGGCTGGAAGGACATGATTGCCCCTTTGGGCATAGAGTAACAGGATGCTATCTCTTTGTGTGTTTGTGATGCACCCATCACCATGGCATCTAGGTACCATGTTGGTTCTTCATAATCCCAGAAATTGCTAAAGAAAGGACAACCCTGCTTCTGATAAATTATGTAACTGACAGTGATGTAAATTAGGGAGCCCACTCTGACAGTGAAATAGAACCAAGAAACCTAGGATCTTCCTGTTAATGGCTGCTGCCTCTGGAATGCACTCATTTCAGAGATTAAATAACCACCAAAGCATTGGGGTCAGTGGTGGGATGGAGGGAGAAGGACAGACTGAATGGAGGGACAGTCGTTCTTGTTCTCCTCCAGTTAGTGCCTTAAAGGAATGATCACTGGGTTTATATGCACCTGTATGTATGTTCCTCATCTGTAACAAGCAGAGGCCCCTTCACAAAAGTTTGCTTTCACAAACCAATAGGGTATGGAGGAAGGACAGGCTACATATGTCCCTCCCATTCCAAAATGGCCACTCACCTCTTCCACACATTCCAGGCACCAAGTGCTAGATGGATGCATTTGATTTCCTATGCTCCTTACCCCCTTGTGGTCGCTATTATGTTCCTACTAATCACCCACTTCACAAACCAGGCATCTGTCTTCTTTCCAGCAGTGATTGTGCAAGCAGTCACATGAGGGATGGCAAAACAGAGGGGGGAGGGAAAACGCCTCATTTCCCATCTATTTTCCTTGTCTGGCTGGATTGACAGGCGCTATGCCTGTCATGTGGACGTGTGCTTTAATAAACAGTTGGGGTCCCATAGCCTGCTGCTAGCACCAGAATCATGTTGCTTCTTGAGCCAAAAGAATCAGATTAGAAGTAGAATCATCCCTGGATCCCAACCCCCCTGAGCTGCGGAAAGGGGATGGGGCAGGAGACCAGAATCCAAACCCAGATCTGGAGCTGAATTTATAATGGACCAAACCAGATCCTCAGAATCAAACACTTTGAGGAGTTTGAAGCTGAGCTGTATTGAACTGATGCCCAATTCTGAAATACCAGTAAGAGAAAACTCCCAACTGCCCCGGGATAATCCCTAGCAACCTCAGTGCAGCCCCAAAGAGCTTTCAGAAAGTCCTACGTGGATCAAGGCGATAAAATCAGTAGAGTTCCAGGTGAGAATCTGGCCCCCCTGAGTGAATCAGTTGAGTTTCACTGCAGATCAATTGAAAATCTATGCCAGACCTGGAGAAGCCGAAGCAGTGATGCTAGCCTGCCTTTCCTCTGCAGTAGGCTCTATTCCACCCATGTAAGACCCAGGTGCAGAAAGCACAAAGACCTTGGAGGAAATAAAATGACAAAAGAGAGCTCAGCACTCCGTCGAATGAGGCACAGAGCAATGACAAAGCAGAGAGCGAAGAGATGCCCACAGAGGACTCTGACCTTTATGGGAAATGCTAAATCATTGTGGGTTTATTTGTTGTTTAATATTCTTCATTGATTCATTTCTATCGCCCTGAAGGGCAGGAGGATTTGACTAAGAGCCTACAAAATACCTTCCTCCAGTCTCTGCTGATGCCCCTCAGTCTTGGCTTCCTGTTTTCGGCCCTGGGCCCTTCTCCCAGCTCTGCCAATGCACCTCACTTTTGGCTTCCTGCTTTCCGGCCCTGGCTGGCCATCTCTTGAGCAAAGGTGGCCAAACATACTCCAGTATAGAGGTGACAAAGAGTATGTGTGGATATTCCTTTAACTTCCATGGAACTCCATTGTGCTCCATGTCTGGGCCTTTCTTTGTTGGCTCCTGCACAAACGTTCATGAGCATCTGGTTTTGTTCTCAGGATGCTGGGGGAATAGCTGTTCTTCAGGGGGACATCCTTTTTCTATGTGCAGATGATATTGTTTGCAATGTTTTGCTCATCCAGTCATGGAGCAGAAACAATACCAGGTGACTCAGGTGACCAATCACACGCAAGGAATAATAAACCATAACAGCCAGAGACTGGTTTTGTCCTCGTGGACATCTATAAAGCCCCAGTACTTTCACTGGGGTTGCACAGGCAGCAGTGATCAGAACTTAGTACATAATTCTGTTGTTGATGCACAAGGAAGAACAGACTCCAGACCAGCCATTCTCATGTGCGTTGGCTCTGAAGGGCTAACAGGAGCAAGAAGCAGTAACCATGTATATTTGTCAGCAGATCTGAGTGTGAATACGTACAAAAGGAGCCTAAGAGAAGCTGCTGCCATCAGTTGGTGCTGACTTATTTCATATAACAGGGTGCATAAGTTATACCCTACAACCATTTTCAGCCATGACTATTGCCATGTGACCAGGAATAAAGTCCAGGTTTTCCCCCTCGCATTCCCGTACACCCACTTGGTCTGCTGCATGTGCAGAGAACCCTTCAACCCAACCATGCATAGGGACTTCCTCTTCCGCTCTTCAGACTCTGAGTAATATCTGTCCTTGCACAGATACACACTTCTGTGTGCCACACCTGTATTAGGAGCAGAACTGGTGAGCAAAACGGCATCCATTTTAGAGCCTGTTTAAGGGTGCAGCTCCTCAGAGACACGTTTAGCAGCAACAGAAATAATAATAATAATCAATAAAAGGCTCATATCCCTAGAAGAGCAACCATGAGCATGGTTAATAATTGCTTGTTCTCCTGATGCTCTTTCCACAAAACTCTCACTCTCTTCTTTCTGCTGAGTCATATATAGGCCAATCCCCACAACTCCCAGCGTAGTTCTCTGTCTCATCACTGTTTTTAAGGCCTTCGTTTCCTGGGCCCTGACGAATGCCTTTGGGGATCTCGCTTATGAATTTAATTTTTTCAAAAACTATTTTAATTACTTCCTCATGTTCCAAACGTGGGACCAGCACTCAGCATCTCTTCGGCGCTTTGCTTTGTCGCTCAAAGGTGCTGTAGGCAGCATTTGCTACGTGACTGCTAGGGAATACCATCGCTACCCTGGTGCTGGAAGACAGCACAACAGGAGATGAGGCTTCTCTGAGAAAAAGCCCTCAGAAGTAATCAAAGGCTTCACCCCACCCCATTTCAGGACTGTGTATAAGTGGGCAGTATCTTGCAATAATGCAGCTGAAAATGAGTGACTGTTGTTATTCTTTATTACAGTTGCATCTGAAGGCCTCATGTGAGATCAGGGCCCATTTGTGCTAGGCTTTGGGTATCCATGTAGCAAGGGACTGTTCCAGCCCCGAAGAGATTACAACTGAAATAGACACATGGTACGATGGGATTTGCTCAAAATTGTGGCAGAATTAAGGCTGGAACCCAGACCCCTAGATTGCCAGCCCAAAGCCATAGCCACACACTGCCTCTCCCTAAGGCAGCCTACTGTCCGGTGCCATGCAAGCCTCTTCTCTCTCTCTGTGAGCTTGGGCCCACCTGCAGCATTTCCTCCTACTATTTCTGTGTAAAGACCAGCTGAGTGGAAGCTTTGGCAGTATCTGTAATTAGATGCAAAGGAAAGACCAGCAGATTCTCTTTCGCCTTTGAGCGTAGGCTGTTTATTTGAACCTCCCTCCCTAGAGACTAGTTTATTAACCCCTTTGGCCATTTCCTCTCACCATGCTAACATGGACCTCCCCTAAAGGCAGAGATGGCTTGGGAATCCATAAAGCCTGCAGCCGTCCTCCCCATCCACGTCTATCAAGTTGCCAGCCGCAGGACAGTGATGCCGGGGCTAATCTCAGCTTTCATTGTCTAGTCTTTCTTCTCTGGCAGACAACGTTGGTGTCAAGCAATGGCTGGGTCTGAATGTCCGTTACTGATTTTTCAACAGGTCGTAGGTTAGTCAGTCACCATCTTCACCTCGCCCACACAGGCCTGGCAGTTTGGTTCCGTGCCATGGAGCAGGGCCCCGTGCTGTACTAATGCAGAATAAAGAGATGGTCTCTGCCCCCAAACTGCTTATGATCTGGGTATGTAAGTGGCTTGGTTCTCTTGATGGGGCTGTCAGCTAAAGCCTGAGTGTGACTTCTGTTTGGATTGGTAACCCAGCCACTTCGGAGTGGGAATGCCAGTTAAATCACTCAAGTGTGGATAGCCCCCCAGTACCTTCCCACAATTCCCCCCGCCCCCGTGCCCAGAAGTGCAGACAAGTCCTCCCACAATTCACTGGGCAAGCATCATAGAGCGGCTCAGCTTACTGCAGTGCAAAGACCCAGGGGATATGCCCTAGAAGTCCTAGCAACACACGTGGGGGAACACAGGACCAGTCAGGTCGCATTAACTTGGGTAGGGCTTTGCGGTGGAGGTGCTCACACCCGGGCTATGCTAACCCAAGTGCCCAAACATGGAGCCAATCACCCGAGTTAAGTCTGTACTGAAAACCTACCCATAAACAAGTCAAACTCAGCCCAGCTGAGCGGGGGAAGTCAGCACTTTTGGACATGCCGAGCTCCTGTTTGTAAGGAAATTTTAGGCTTTCTGTGAATCTGTTATTAGCAGGGAGAATGGAAGCAATTCCCCCCTGTCCCTCGCCTCCAAAACAAATCACTCCTGGACATTCCCAGGGTGCATTGCTTTCTGCTTTTCAATGATTCATTCCCCCATCATAAGCTTTTCTAAGTAGCCAGCGTTCTCAAGCGGCTGTTACACTTATCTCTTGTAAGTGTCTCTCGCCCCCTGCCTGTTCTATACCTGCTGTAATGCTGTGTTCATTAACGGGGACCTTCAGCCGGCAAGGTTATGAAGCAGCCTCCCTCCCTTATATAAGCTCTTATCAGGTCTAAAGAGTAAAAAGCAGGAGCAGTTGGGAAACTGGAGAGTGTTTATGCTTTTTGTTTTAAGTGAAGTCCTTTTCCATTTTCAGGAGTTAATTTGATCGAGGAGGAATAATAACAACAGGAGATAACGTATAACTATTGAACTATTCAGAAGCTCCTTCAAAGCAATCTCAGAATATTTTTTTTAAAAAACCCGTGGAAATATCCCTGCTAACTCCCTTATCTTTTCGGGTGCACCTGGCACTGTGAAAGATTTAAACTTGCAAATCCAAAGCTCAAACAGGGTAAATATTCTGGCTTCAATCAAACTGCCCTATAAAAAAAAATGATTCACTATATTTGGCCTTTGGATTTGTTGCATGTCTGTGGGAGGGAGGGCTTCGTGGGAGCTTATGGATTTGTTTGGGAGCTGAAAACCTTGCGCCTGCTTATTAATCTTCATAGCAATGCGTTTAGGGGAGAGACGCTAGTCTGCTGCTTTAAGTAGGGTTTGCTGCTGTTTTCTTCAATGCCCTCTTTAGCAGAGGCAGCGCTGGCACTGACTGTGGAGCTGTATTTAAAGGGTCCCTGCTGGCACTGGAATGGCATGAAAGGGCACCCGCCCGAGCCATTCGTGATACTCCATGCCTGGGAAAATTGTCTTCGGGCAGCACTTTTTCCAGTGCAATTCTGGCCTGCTGTCTCCTCTCCCCATTGTCCTCCACCGGCTGCCTCCTGCCCCCTCCTCTGTTTGAGATAATGGGCTGGAGTCGGGCTCCTTACAGCCCTTTGCGCTACTGTAAAGGACAGCACGAGGGCCCGTGTTTCCAGGTGCCCAGCACCCAACATTTAAAGCCAGGTTTCCCTCAGAGCTCAGCTCCCATTTAAGCAGCTCACCGGGGGACAGGTTTTCAAATGCTCAACACCCAGCCCTTAGCTCCATGCCCAGGCTAGCATTGGCCACTTGCTGCTTCGTTGGGTGGCCCTTGATGTGGGGCAACGGCGAATCAGGCCCTGTTTCTCCCACATTGGTTATTTGAACGCTACCAGCCCTCACCCACGCTCCACACGGATGCTTGCCAGGGAAATGTTGGCTGTAGTCCCTTTGGCTGGAACCTCGGGCTATTTTTGGAAGCTTTAAAAAAAACCACTATCGAGGGAGGGGTCGCTTTTTACTTTTATGCGTAGATTTCTCCTCCCCCCCACCCCCCAGCCCACTCCCCAGAAAAGCTATAACCAGCGTCTGCATTTAAGAAACAGAAAGCCGGGTGATTCCAGAATGGGCCAGGAAATCACCCTTGTCCTTTGCCCAGTGCAGTCCCAGGAATGTGTTCCAAAGAAACCCTGTAACAAGAAGAGTTCACCCAAGCGCTGAGGCCGTGGGCCTGAGATGAGGTGCTTGGAGTGACTAACGTCAGCTGTGGAGCAGAGCTGGAGCTGGCGTAGACTGTCACGGCTGCAGTAAAGTGCTATGATCGTTTACACCAGCTGAGGATCTGGCTCTGGGCCTCCCCAAGGTGAGGGGGTGGGTCTGGGGTTGGCTCTCCTCTTGCTCGCACCACTGGGACTCCATTGCCTTCAATGGAGTTGCACCAAAATTACACCAGTGGGAGGTGACAGAGAATTAGACCTGATAAGGTCGGAGTCATCCAGGGCAGGCTGCTTATCCCTCCCCTATTCTCCTGCTGGGGGCAAAGATACAGGCTTGGACAGCACTAATAACTCCTACTGCCATAGTCCCTAATGGGGAATAGCAGGGGTGCAAGACTGCCTGGGCCAGGCCTTCTAACCCCATTGTGCCCTTCCCTCCTCTGTCCCACCCCTGCTTTGCCCCAGTCCAGCCCTAGAGCGCCCTCTGCAGCAGGGCAACTGTGGAGGTGGCACACAGCTGGGTGGGGGTGTATTGTGTGTTGGGGGGAGATATACCAAAGAGTTGATACACAAAGGCGACATAGCATGGGGGGGGGGGGCGTGTCTGCAGCCCACCAAGGATGTTTCCCCCGCCCAGTTGACCAAGGTTTTCTGCTCATTCCACTCCAGGATTAAACCCAGCTCAGTGCCTGCAAGAGACAGTCAGGGGTGTCAGACAATAGCCTCCCCGGCTAGAAATGGGGCTGGTGACCGAAGTCCCCCAAGACTCCTGGCCACCCTCACTTTTTGCAAAGCATTCAGGCAGCTTTTGCCACACTGCCAATTTCTGCACGCATTAGCAAAGCGAAACTCCGTGCAGACAATAAATCATTCGGCTTCTGAAAGCTGCTCTCCCCAAGGAGCCTCTAGGGTGTCCTTAATGTCCTATCTCCAGACGGGCAGACTTCAGGGCCCTGAGACAACATTCCCGTCCCCATAGACCACAGCGCCACAGGCCCAAACCACTGTGAGATGATCCCTGAGCAAACATATCAGCCTCTTGCTGTTAAAAATACACCACCCGAGGGCTCGGCCCGAACAATTAATGTAATGGGATGCACTTAACGCAGCTAGATGCAAAGGGACTGTGCCGGCTGTCTTTACTGAGGTTAGTGGGACTTTTGCCATTGGCTTCATTGGGGACAGGACTGGGCACACGGTACTGGAAGCAACCTTGTCTCCACTAGGAACATGACCTATTGCTAATGAGAGGTGTAGACGAACCACTGCTGAGCAGAGTTTAATTGCAGGCAAGGACAAGGGCAAACCACAATCAGCTCCATTTCAGAAACTGGGGTCAGACCCGCCCACTGCACCTGTTGTCAGCAATGGGTCATTTTCCTAGGCTGAGGGGTCAGGAAGCATCACCATGGCCACTGGATCCATATACCTTGACCCCTGCCGTCGCAGTGGGACACGGGCCCTTTTGTAACCCTGATCCAGGTCGTATGACGGGAGCCAGGAAATGAAAACCGAGGCTGGGCTTTTCAAAGTAGCTTGGGAGTTGGGTGTCCAACTCCCTTGGGCCATGTTGAAAATGCCATGCAAGCTCTCCTGAGTGTCAAATGGGTTTCATGAGGTCTGTGTCTACACAGAGGACCATGTGCAGAGGACCATAAGGCATTCCAGGTACAGCCACCATGTCAGTCATTCCCAGTGGAATGACTCTCATGATTTGATCATCAGTCTTATGACATTTGGTTTGTTTCTTACAGCCCCAGCTCCTGGAGTCCTGTGAATACATAGGTATGCCAGCTTTCATTTTAAAAATAAGTAAGTTTCTAGCCCACATTGTTTCATAGATTCATAGATTCTAGGCCAGAAGGGACCATTGTGATCATCTAGTCTGACCTCCTGTATAGTACAGTCCAGAAGACTGCCCCGAATAATTCCCGGAGCAGATCTTTTTTAAAAAAAAACAACCAATCTTGATTTCAAAATTGTCAGTGATGGAGACTCCACCACAACCCTGGGGAAATTGCTCCAGTGCTTAATCACTCTGACTGTTAGGAATGTATGCCTTATTATTGCTGAGAAAAGCTGGAACAAAAGTCATCCAAGTTCACCCTAACGGCCCAGAACCCTGAAGGCAAATAAAAAGAACCCTCTATGTATTGTTTTGTTTGGGAAGGGTGGGGGGCTGACTCATGAGTTTTGAATGCGTGGGGTTGGCAGTACAGCAGTCCATATCAATGGCGTGTTGGGGAGAATGGGTGTTTATATCTCAAAGGCGTGGAGTCCACAGGAGGGATAAGGCAGGTCCGGAACTGGATAGGAGAAACAGCTGTTCCTCTGAAGCTCAGAAAAAGGAGACAGAGACAGTCGAATCAGAATCACAGCGTCTACCTGCTGCCTTTCAGTAATTACACAATTTAGTTTCCATTACTTTCTCCTTCTTCTTTTTAACATTGAGGTTTATTTAAGCAACCTGCCCAGATGAATTTGAATGTAACAGACGTCTCCCTGTAGGTAGAAGCTGAACAGATCTATTCCTCCACCTTGTTAGCAGTAAGGAAGAAAGAGGAAGGTGGAAGAAATTCAGGGCCGCAAGGGCTTCTAATGCCTCACTCGTCATGGCCGAGTGCAGTGCTATTTATGATGCAATTATTACCAGGCTGGAATCCTTTATGTTCCAGCTAACAACCTTAGCAGAAACCCCAGCCTCCTCCAGGCTTCCTTATGTGTCACCAGGACGCAGGCAACCTCCAGATCATGGGGTTCTTTTTGGAATCAGACAGTGAAAGAAATGTGTATCTTTGGGGTACCGAGACACTGGAATCCTGACCAGCTGGTTTATGTTATCTCCTGTATTTTAGACTGCAAGCTCTTTAGGTACTGACTGTCATTTTCTTTAGCTATGTGCAGCGCCGAGCACATTGGGGGCCAAAATGGAGGCAGTACTCTAGGCACTTCTGCAATATAAATGTTTCTTAATAATAACGAGGATGCAGAACTAGATAGTGGTTCTGGGCGGCCTGACCCTGTGGGGGAGCTGGTAGAAAGGCAGGGAAGGGGAGGTAGCCTAGCTGATGGGTTGGTGTATTGATTATTGATTCATCTCTTAGATTGCAGTGGGTCGATCAGGGTCAGGTCTCCTGAGCAGCTACCGCATAAGGAAGATTATTACCAATATTATTAGAATGAACGAGAGACCCGAGGCGCACACGAGAAACAATTGCAATTTCACAAGGTCCTTTATTAACAAATCCATTAGGCAGATAAACAATCCTGCGAACACTGAAATACAACAGCAGATACAGAGCTAATACACGAGGTTTAACCCACTGAGTGCCATCACGCCCAGGAACCCCAGAGTGTCAGTTATCGTCTTCCTTATCATCTTCATCATCATCATCCTCACAAGTGCTTGACAGTCTGGAGTCTCCCATGGCCTACAGGCCAGGTTATACCCTTTTAAAGGCATTACGCTGACACCCACTGGAGTTCAGACATATTCATGAGGGTTTTAACCCCTTTTTCGTATCTGTACTTCCACACCCCACCAACTTTGGGGTGCCCCATTTTTAATAGGCAGGGTGGGGAGAAGGCGTAAAAATGCAGCTTCTTTTTCCCTTGTCAGTGTTGCAGAAGGGGAAGCAACGGGCAATGAAGGATGCTGAATACCTTTCACACCTCAGCTGCCTTTCCTTAGTTTTCATTGCATGGCGTTGGAAGGCATCACTTCTCCAATTGCCCCTCAACGGTGTGTTATTCCAGCAGAAAGGAACCAAAAATGATGATTGTTCTTAGAGCTCTTTTGCCGTCTAATTGTCACTGATTCCGCCATGTTCACATTCCCAGCACTCCCGCAAAGGGAGGAGGTAAATCTAGGAAACATAATTAACTACCCCAAACATGCCAGCGTAATTGAAAGAAATTAATCAAATTTATTTAGGCTTTTGTGCGCTGGCTTCTGTGGATCTCAATTTGTACAAGTCTCCCTCTCAAATGATAATTAATGGGAGGAAACAATTAAGGTAAACAGAGAGCAGCTTAGAGAGTTGTCCTTGCTAAAAGTCACATTTGATTTTAATAACATTATATTTATATAAGTCGCCCACTTTTAACGAGTTTCCCATTTTCTCGCCGTTTAATCATCTTGTAAATATTTTGCTTCAGCTGAACAGTCTAGTGAAATCATAAATCAGCAGCAAGGGAGCTCTGGGGGAGAAGGAATGAACAGCTGATGGGTGCCTAATGGTACGTGAGCTGTGGGTTAGGGACTCAGGAAGAGGCAGTGTTAGACAATGGTTAGAGCAGAGTCCTAGCAATTGGCCGTCCTGGATTCTTCTCCAGTTGATGTCCTGGGGCAAGTCACTAACCTCTTTGGGCTCCTCTTTCCTACAAAATTAGCCTTAATTAACACTTAATTGCACTCACATGTAGCCTCCCCCTTGCAGCACAGCATGTGACAATTTGCAGGCAAGAGGCCTAGTTGCTCACTGAAGGAAGAAAAGGGCAGGAGCTGAGGTAGGATTAGATATGTGGCTAAAGGGTTAATGGTCTCCCTGTGCAGGCAAGCGGCTCCATGTAAACTACTGTGTTCCTCTTGCCTAGAAGGGGCTATAAACAAATGAAAGATATTTTATTGCAAGCAGTGTTCTAGCCTGCAGTTGTCATAACTGTGTCTGAACTCAGAGCTGTGCCAAGACGCAGCTTGACAGCTACTGCTGTGAAGCAAGCCGGTTTCTCTGCTGGTCATGCAGCTGTTTGGATGTCTCGCTCTTCGAAACCCTTGTTTGCAATTAATAAGGAAACCCACCTGGGTGCTTGGAGAATCTTCAGTGCAGACCAGCAAACCTCATTGCTCAGTATTAGTGAAGTCCCCAGCAGTAGAAACCCGAGTCCAAGCTTTCATTGTATTGGTACACTCTTTTGACCCAAGCAGTTAGGTAGTATTTGGTGTCTTGCAGGTTGTTTCTGTTAGGGGAAGAAACTGATGATGGAAACAGGTATTTCTTTGATGAAATCCTCTTTCTCTACAACGAATGTTCACAAAGTTCTGTTTCCCTGAACATCATGTGAATCAAACAGGAAACCGTTTCCTTGGTCAATACTCCAAGCCTCTTTTTCCAGCCAGCACTCTGCCCAAAAAGCTCTCTCTCTCTTAGCTTTTTCTCAGGGTCTCACTACAAGTGCTTCTCTGGCTGTCCTTGGCTTTCTGCTTGCCTTCTCTGTCTGCCTCTCCGGTGTGTTTGGCTGCCTCTCCTCATACATGCAGCTCCTCCAAAACAATACACATCCCTCTGCATTTGCATTCAGTCCCCAGTGAAACCCCTCTGCCTGTGTAGTTCAGTTTCTGATTCCCACTCCTAACGGAGTGTAAGTATGTCTTACATTTATTGTGAATGAAGGGTGGTTATTACACCAACCCGCTTCAACAAGGTTTCACCTGACCCCCAGAATAACAATACTGTCAGCTATTGCTCAGTGCTGGCTCTGGACTGAAGCATTCAGTAGGATTTAAATGGGCTCTTTATTTAAGCAGCTGCTCCTAAATCTCAACTCTTTGGCATGCTGAGCTCTTCCTCTTGTGTTCCCTTCCCAAGGGTCCCTCTGGTGTTCTCTAGCATGTTTTGCCTGTGCCCACTACTCTACTATTCAATGGCATTAGCATAATATCATGGACTTCTAATCTGTCTCCCTGCCTCCTGCAGCCAGGAGAAGCCTGGCCCTGGATTACTCACACCAATACACGACCTGCAGTTTTGCTTGGTCCAAGGGAGCCGTGACCATTCACGTTATGGGGCCAGATCCTCAGCTGGTGTAAATGCAGATTTACACCAATTGTGGAGTTGGGCCATGAGTTCTCCATTGCTGGCACGGATAGAAATGAATGCCAGAGAACTATCCGATCCTGGGCGGTGAGGTCATGTCATTCTGCTGTCTGTCTTGCCTCTATGCACTCAGTCAAAACCTGATGTAAGCAACCTGTGCCTCACCTGTCTCTGAGCCCCTGCAGCATCCAGGAGCAATTGAGGGGTGTGTGCATGTGTGTGTCTGGTAAGTCAATAGCCTCCTGGCCCATGGGCTAGCCCCTGTCTCAAATGCCCAGTGACTGGTCCATTCTGAATCACGCAGCCAGCTGACTCTGCGGTCATGGTTCCCTCTTACTGCAACATCCGGGTGCGGAGGCCCTGAAGCATCACGAGAACAATGAGACGGACTTGTAAAGCCGTCCCGCTGCACGGCCCTTCTCGTCCGTGTTGTTCACGCCCAGCTCGGCACCCTCTGATGAGCCACGTGCCTCTGCAAAGGGACGACTAGTGGTCCAACAGCTTCGGCTCATTGGCATTTCTTTGATCCTGAGGCTGGCTTGTTATTGGGTAGGTGCTTTGGGCTGCAGCCTCTGTCATTGGAAGGCACCATGATGCAAGAGAGGAGTGTGAACTAGTTGAGAGGACCAGAAACTCCCCTCTGATACAGCCTACTCCTTTAGACCAGTCACTGGCAGCCAGGGGTGCTGGCACTGAAGGTGCTGGGGGTGTGACAGCACCCCCAGGCTTGAAGTGGTTTCCATCACCTACAAGGTTTACAGTTTTGTTCAACGGATCTCAGCACCCCCCACTATAAAACCTGTTTCAACACCCCTGGACTGGTAGCTTCAAATCAGTTGTTATTGCTATTTATTATTTCTATTGCCATAGCATCCGAAAGACCCAGTCATCTGGGTCCCCCTGTGCTAGGTGCTGTACATACGCCTGCACCAAGGAGCTTAGTCAGACCTTCCTTGTTCATGCACATCGCTCCGGGCGTTCGTTTCCGTGCTCTCGCGGCGCCGATATTGTGCCTATCACCCTTGTGTCTGAGGTTCCCAGCATGGCACCTTGTAAAACCGCTTCCCTGCCCCAGGACACGAGAAAACAGGAGGAAATGGGATGAGCTCTACACGCCCCCCTGAGAAAAATCACCTGATCAGGAGCCTCTTCCTGCCCTCTCCAACTCCCCGTGCTTTTGCTATCACCTCAGAAGCCCCTAGCTGTTCCCTTTCCCGCTGAAATGCCCAAGCGAGGTAATTCACTGGTGTGTGAGCATAGGGAGGAGAAGGAGACTGCTCTGTAATTCTAGATAAGCAGCCGAGCGTGCCAGGCTATTAACGGCTGCCTGGCTCTAATATGGGGAGGGAATGAGAGGCTGGCTTTTTTTAATGCCTCTTACAGGCACTTCTCAAGTCTGTGTTTTCGGGTTTTTTAATCAGCCTTTCCCCAGTCTGTGGTGACCTCAGCGACCAGGGGAGCACTTTGGCCAAGAAGCTGTGGGAAGCTGAAGCAGAAGAGCAAAGTGACAGCCCTCGAGTTCAGTCTTTCATGTTCTCTCTGCCCAGGGCTTTCGCCCAGCGAGCTGCTGTCCCTTTCTCACAGGAAGGAAAGCGCCACAATTGGAGAGCTGGCACAGAGATGTGGGCCTCTCATGACAGAGGCAGTGGCTCAAATCTGAAAGGAGGGTTATGGATGGACACCTCGTGCGAACCGAAGCACTGAGGCCATGCAAACAATGGCATCGCGTCACTCTGTGGCCTGTGCATGGAATTGCCCTCACTCCCTTGAGTCTCACTTGTAGGCTTTAAATACAAAACAGCAAGTGCCAGAGAACATTATGTGGGATGAGTCAAATTCTGCTCTCTCAGCCACCCCGGGGTAGCCCCATCTGACCTCAGTGGTGTAACCTTCGGAGATTGTTTGCTTTCCACCATCTTCATGGCTCTGGTATAAAGAGCTCCTCCTTTCTTCAGCCCCCTTCTGCCAATACAAGACTTTCAGTTTGCTTCTGTGACGTAGGCACCTGGTGGGGAGTGCCCACTGCAATGCTTTGATACCTCCACGCTGGGCAAGCCGGAAAGCTGATAGATAGAAAGAAGCTAGAGACAAAGAATGATCTTATGGTGAAGACACTGAGAATCAGGAGATGTCGGTTCACATCTTGGCTCTGGCACAGGCTGACTGTGAGACCTAGGGGAAGTCATGTGAAGCCGGATTTCGAAAGGTATTTAGGCAGCTAAATAAACAGACAGGAAAGTGCCTCACTCCCACAGAAATCAACAGGGTGGGATGCACAGGGGCTGGCTTAAAGGAACTTAGTCTGGCCCCTGCTGGCTTGGCCGAGGTTGGCATTTGTGAATCATCTGACATGGCAGCTGTCTGAGGACAAGCTGGGGCCTGTTGTAATGTGTAGGATGCCCAGCCCGGCCCCCGGAGGAGGGGCTCTGCACTGCTAAGGACACTAGAAGCGCAGGCTCAGAAGAATACGTCATTTTCAGAAGAGGGAGGTTTCATTTGTCAGTGGCTGGTGCTCTCTCTCACACACATCTTCATTGACATTAGCGCCAGGATAAAGCCAGAGCTGTTACCGCTGCCCTGTGATGACTGGCGTGCCCGTCAGTGGAGTTACTCCTGATTTACACTGAGTGCAAGTGAAGTGAATCAGGATCAGGGAGTGAGCCCCGTTGCACCCAGGCAGTGCCAGCATTTTAATACCCCCGGACAAAAGGGAGCTGTTTTTTCTCTCTGGCCCTGGCAGACAATCGCCCTGGGAAGGAGGGGCGGGGAGTCTTGCCCTTAAGGACAAAGCCACTGTGTTACAACATTGTGTGGCTGTATTGCCAGGACGTCACAGAGCAAATGTTAGCTGCTGACCTGTGACCTCAGGGTGCTGTGGGTGTCCAGGAATCCCACCTCGCTCCATCAGCCCTGGCCCATCCTGGCATCACTCCCAGGAGATGGCAGTGCTGGAAGTGTCCTAAGGAGCTGGCAGGTCCCTTCAGTTTGGAATCCCTCAGAATACTAAGCAAGGACCCGAGGCTGCAACCACTCACACAGCCAGACCCAGTGAAGGCCAGGAGCGCTCAGGCAAACGGTCCCATTGAGTGAGGCCTGCTCGCATCCGGTCAGGGTCTGAACAGCGAAGGGCCCCCAGCACATTTCAGCCGCACTCGCTAGACGGATGTGTGTGAGCTCTGGGACGTAGCCAGACCCAGCCGACTTCGGAGCTCCCACTACATACGTCTCCATGGCCCAGATTTCAAACCGCCACGCCACAGAGCTTCATGCAACCCGCAAGCCGCCTCACAGCAGCTGCTGCTATTCTCCAGGTGCCTCCTCTGAGCTCTGTGTTTGCTTCTTGGGGGTTCCCTCCTGAAACGGTAAGGCAGCAGCAGAGATAAAGCAAGCCTTAATAAAACCCAGTAGAAGGCGGAGGAGGGACGTCTCACTGCAGGACTCCCGGGACTCAGCCCCAGAGGACAGCAAGCCCCTTCAGTTCAGTGGGGGAAACAATGGGGGCCATTTCCTCCGAGGGTGCAGGCAGCTTCTGTTCAAACAGCTCCAGCAGGGGTTTACGTGGCCTTTCCGTGGCTGGTGGTTGCTTGGGTTTGAGTCTATTCCAGGGGTGGGCCTGCTTGGAAGTGAAGACACATCCAGTTGATGTTATTTCCTCTTGCTTACGTAAGGTATTTCAGAGCACTGGAGGCCAAGCTACATCTCACCGCAGGGGGACAAGAGCAGTACTCTCAGTCTTGAGTTATACTCATTTTTTTCCCTATGATACATAGGAAACTAGGTGGCGGTTTGGTTTTGGTTTTCCCCTCTGGTTGCCTCTCTTAACCTTAAAATGCAATCTGGTTCACGTTAGGCAAAAGCTTGTCTTTAACAAGCAGCGGATCTTAACCTGAACAATCGTCTGTTTATTTCCCTCTATCTCAAGAACTGGCCAGTCTAATTAGTTGGGAGCCATGCCAAACACTAACGAAACACAAGACCCAGCCAGACACCTGCTGTATTAATTACTCACCTGCTTAGCTAATTTCTCACCCAGCCTCTTAGACTGGGGAAGCTGCTATTGGGGTTTCTTCGTGAAAGCAGCTGATGGAAGAAAGATAAAAGTTTCAGTTTAAGTGAGATGGAGAAATCCAGTTGGGGGGTTTTCTAATCTCTTTATTATTCCGGAGTGAGGAAGAGACCTGTACGGGTCTGGTAGCTCATAGCAATAGTGTTATACCTCCAAATTGCCACATGGTGGGAGTGTTCCAGAGTTTTGCATGCCAGGGTGTTGCAATTCACATGCAGTTTGGCATTAAGGTTTTTTCCGATATAAAACGCAGGCTGCAGAAGGAACATCTCCCACCAAGATTAGAGGAGGAGAGGAATTGGGTGCGGTGCCGGAGGCAGGCGAAAGGACTCAGGAGATCCGCTGGCCTGCTGGGCAATGTAGGGAACTTCTGTAGGGCAATGTAGGGAACTTCTGTGCCTCAGTTTCCCCATCCCTGAAATGGGGAGACTGACACTGACCTGGGGAGGTTGACCTGTGAGTTGCCCCTTTCCTCCCTGCTGTGCTCCTACTCAACTGTAGTCTCTGCCTAGACATGTGTTCCCGCCCCAACCCCATCACATCTGAGCCCCATGCACCAGATGGGCTGATCAATGCAGGGACTGCAAAACATACCGAGACACTCACGTTCAAGGGGTTCCGGGTTGTCACTGCCCTCCTTTGCCTTCCCAACCATACCGGCTCCGTTTGCTGACAAAAACAATTGGCCAGGACTACAACCCAGGCAGGAACAGGGAGATTCATTTTCAGATCGCATAAGAAATGTACCGTTAATGACATGTAAAGAGCTGATGTGTGTGTGTCTGTTGTGTAAATATATAAACATGCATATCTCTACACCCATATTTATTGAACTGTATATATAGTGATGCGTACATGCATAGACATCTGGGGGACTCCTTCATCCTTACTGTGACTGTACCGTTGATTTGGGGGTCGGGGGGCACTGATGTTTTAGGGGGACAGGATGCAGAAAATAGGGTGACCAGATGTCCCGATTTTATAGGGACAGTCCCAATATTTGGGGCTTTGTCTTATCTAGGTGGCTATTACCCCCCATCCCCATCCCCATTTTTCACCCTTGCTGTCTGGTCACCCTAAGAATGAAAGGAGCAGGCACACACTAGAGTGACTAAGTGTACCACTTCTTTTCTCTCCCACCTTTCCCTTTGGCCTGTCTTCAGCCCCCTCGTGCCACCTAGTGGAAACAGGGCAGCACTGTAGGGAAACAGGAACTCTGAAACTTGCATCAGGTTTGGTGACACTCACGTTTTCAGCGCTGTTTTTGAGGGGAAACCAGGCAGAACATAGTGGAATGTACAGCCACTCGTGCCAGCAAGGACCGGCTGCAGCTGGGGAAGTGGCAGATGAAACTACAGGCTCCCCCATCTACCACCGTGCAAGAGTGAGACTTGAACTCAGGCCCTGCTCCAAAAGATGGAGCCCCCACCCACGTGTGCTAAAGGAAAATCCCCATCATCGCGCACCAGGGCATAGAACCTCTTTGTAGGTTGCAGCCCCTGGAGGGCGACAGAGTCGCAGGGCGTGAGCAAGTCCGACATTCTACCCAATAGGGGGCAGAGGGACAGACGCTGCCGTACGGAGAAGCGAGCTTGCAAAAGCTTTAATATTATTGTTAATCCTCCATCGCTGAGCCTCCCTCCTCCCTCCCTAGGCTGAGGGAGAAGGGGTGGCTGTGAACGCAGAGTAGTTGAGACACTTGGGCTACCTCAGCCTCAGGGCTGATTGTGCTTAGGTTTCTGCAGCAAGTGGCGTACCCAAGGCACAGCGTCCTTGTGCAGGGAAGAGAACTTCCCCACCGCTTGCCTTTGCGTTGTACTGTGGCAAGTCCTTGCAAACAACCTTTAACCGGCCTCCCCTCCTTCCTCTGCAGCGCAGGAACGCTCCCAAGTGTAGCTAACCCGGCGTTCTGCTCCCAAAGCATCCACCTGGTTGTTCCTCTTCTCTCACTGGAAAATCCTGGGGCCCGCCCAGAGCATTTAGTGAGAGGCCAGCTCCTGGGAACTGCCCCACTCCTCTCCCGCGGCAGGACCGTCTCCACCTGGCTGCGGGCATGTAAAGGCTCAAACTATGTCATTATTTAACTAATGCCAAAGACCCTAACTCAGCAATGTACTGAGAGTCAAGGTCAAGGTGGGGGCTATTTGCTGAGTCGAGGCCTGAGTGAGCTGCCTTTGCTCCTCCTGCCCTACCCCAAAGGGATTCTGCAGCCCTCAAGCCCTTTGATGAAGATTGCAGAGAGCCTCCTGCAGCCATGAGCCTGATACAGGCCAGGCTTGGGGCAGGAGTCCCTGTCCCAGGGGACATTTCCTTAGAAACGTGCTGCAGCACAGTGGATTCTCCCACCCTTTGTGGTGTTTCTTTTTAAGCTTTTACCTGAAAAGCCCAGACACGTTTCCCGCTCTCCCCAGTTGCTGAGCTGGAGGCAAGCCCTGGGCTGGCGCTGCTCTCTGCACCAGGCAAGACAGGAATAGGTTTTCTCTTTTTCGTGGTTGGATTTTGTGGGTGGAGGATTCCAAGAACATCCCCCTTGGGGAATGGGTGGGCATCAGGCCACCACATGCCGTAACAGCCAGGGTGGCATTCCCTGGAGATGGCATTTCTCCTGGAGCTTTACTAAGAAAGAGGTTGGGGGGTGGCTCTTTATCAAGCCGCTTCTTAGCACACGATCAGTGATCGCACTGGGTTAGGTGGTGACCCTTGGTCCCGTAGGGGGCATTGTGGCACCTAAGCCCCCAGGAGCTCACTCCCGCCACAGGACGGCGCACAGAGTGTGGGTGCAGGCAGGACTGCCAAGTTCTGAGAGCTGGTGGATCTGGATGACATTGTCTCCCTCCCACTCCTCTCTGCCCTCTTTGGGGCAACATGTGCCCCAGCATGCATGGACTACCATTGTCTCTGGCCCTTTTGCAGGGCACCTAAGGTGCAGGGAAGCTCCTTGCACACCCTCCCTCCTGCATTGGTGGCACAAGAGCTGGGGAGCTGTTTGCAACTGCAGCTCTGGCTTGGGAAGCAATGGGGATGCTGTGGGCACGGGGCTGCCCAGCACCTTGGTTGGAATCAGTGGAACGCCCCCCGTTTCCCAGCAGCCACCTCCTTCAGCGCTGTGGCTGAACTGAGCCCAGGACACAGCTCCAGAGCGTTTATAGCTCTCCCTGTGTACCAGTCCTAACACTTCCTCCTTCTTTGAGCCAACCTCCCTCCCTATCCTCCCAGTTCTTCCTCACTCAGCCTCCCACCCCGATCCTCTCTCCTGCCTGTGCTGTGTCTAAGCCAGACTGTGAATGTCTTAGGGCAGGAGCGTTACCGCTCCATGCATCTGTCAAGGGCCCAGCTGCCGCATGAGGGCTTCTGCTCAAGCTTTGGTTGAGAGGGACTCAGAGGAAGGAATCAAACCAACCCAGTCAGTGTTCAAACAGGCACAACACAAAACACCCTCCTTTATTTCTTTGACAATATGGAAAGTTTTGTTCAAAGAGAAAAATCCTGCTCATAAAAATCCAAATGGACTCCAAGCGAACTGGAGCGATTCCAACGAGTCTCTACCAGACGCAGACGTGGAAGGAGAAGAGGCTCCGGTGGTCACCCTCCCTGGGGCTTGCCAATTCCTAAGCTAGATCACTACTGCTAAATGGCAAAGTCTTAGCAGCAACTTCCAGACACTGCCCCCGCCACATCTTACCTGTGCTACCAGAATAGGCATGACAGCGAACCGGGGGGGTCACAGGGGATGAACGAGGTGTAGGGTGAACACGTTGGCCAGTGGAATCTGCAGCTTGAGGCCACAGGAAGGGGCTGGGGTGGCGAATGGAAACCCCAGTGCTTAAGAGCCTTCTGATCAGCTTGGTGAACCGATCACACCTGCCACAAATAAATTAAAGGCACTTCCCGAAGTTCAGTGGAGAGAAATCTGTGCGTTTGCCATTGGCTTTCAAACCCCCTTCATTATTTCCATTCCCAGCAGCAGCAGCCAGTCCCTTCAGTAATCCACTGCGGCCCCCCCGTGTGGTCACCCCTGCCCTCATCCTACCCAAAACTCTGGGGGTTCCCCCACAGGCCAGGCAGCCAGAGCCCCTCAGTCCCCGTTGTCGCGCCACTACGGTCGCCTTCGGGGATCACCATGGGCCCAGTGCTGTAGTAACAGGGGCAAAGCATGAGAGGGAAAAGCCAAGTCCAGGGGTGAAGACAAAAATCCAGCTTTGACCCATCCTTACCAGCCACCCCATTCTGTCTTCAGCTTCTCAGGAACTGCAGGCCTCAGCTAGTCTGGACGGTCATCCCCCAAGCAAGGCACTTTGTTGGGAAGTAGGGAATCAAACCTCCAACGCTGGAGTGGTGGGGGAAGAAGGGTGCTGAGGGTGAGCAGAGATGCCTGAACTGAGGGGATCAGGGTGGAGCGGGCAGAGGGGCTGGAGATTCTCAATCCTTTCCTACATGGTACAAATAATACTGAACCCGGTGAGAGATGATCACCTGAACCATTCTAGATCCGAGCTCATACGCCAGATACTCTGCTGGTGTAAACGGGAGTAGCTGAGGATGAGGCCCAAAAAGAAAACAGAGGAAGAGCTCCTCCAGTGGAGACCACCACAGCCCCACCTTGCTCCAGAGATCATGGGGCAACAGGCCAGGCAGCATGGCCTAGACTGGCCTCTCACGATAGCACATGGAGCCTCCTGATGGTAGTTGGGACAGATGGGGCAGGCAGGGATGAGATCCTGGCAAATCCGTAACCCAGCGACTGATTATTTTTTAAATAAAGAACTAAATAAAATTAAACCCAACCCCTTAGAAATAATGTTGTTGGGAGAGAAAACGACCCAGTCTAGATCATCTACAGAAAAGCAGCCACAAACTCCTAGCTCATTTCCTCCACCTTTCATCTCATTCCATTGTATTAAGTGACAAGAGGAAATGAGTCATAGGCACTCGACTCTTGCTCGCCTGCTACGGAGAAGTTTAGATCCAGATCAACCTTAGCATCACGGGCCCATCACTAGCCAGAAGAATCCCAGATCAGCTCAACCGAACCACGCTGAATTTATGGACATTTAGATTTGAAGCCCCAGCCCCAAACCTGTCTCTCTCGGTTTCATTTGAAGGTTGCATCCGAAACTGGAAGAACCTCATCTTCTGATCTCAGTTCAAACTGCAGTCAAAATCTCAGGACAAAAGATTTCAGCCCAAAATGGCAGAAATATCACAAGAAATGCTGCTCTCACAAGATTTCCACCACTCAAGATGTCAGAAATCTCATAAAATTATTTGTGGGCCAAACTGCCTGAGATTTTGGTGCCTTCAAACCCAAAGCTTTTAATGAGCTGGCCCAGAAGCAGAACCCCAGCTTAAACTCAATCCAGATCCAACCGCGGCCTCTTTGGCACGCCTCTCATCTGAGCAAACTCTCCCTGCCTTCCTCGGTCCATGGCATTCCTCTTGGAGCAGATGGAAACTACATGTGGAGGTTTCTGAGTCCCTACAGAGAATTCTTTCCCAGGTCTCACACACATGCCCAGGGTCTAACTGATCGCCATAGTTGGGGTCAGAAAAGAATCTCCCTCCTCCCCCCAAGTCAGATTGGCAGAGACCCTGGGAGGTTTTTTGCCTTCCTCTGCAGCATGGGGCATGGGTCACTTGCAGGTTTAACCTAATGTAAGTGGTGGATTCTCTGTAACTTGAAGCCTTTAAACCATGCTTTGAGGACGTCAGTAACTCAGCCAGAGGTTATGGGTCTATGACAGGAGTGGGCGATTGAAGGTCTATGGCCTGCAACGTGCAGGTCAGACTAGATGATCACGATGGTCTCATCTGGCCTTAAAGTCTCTGAGTCCATGAGAAACGGGTGGCTGACCCTTGCAAGAGCAACGCAGCAGCATCTCTTAGCATTGCCAGACTGAATAAGGGGCAGAAACTTTCTGCAAATTCAGACACCCAAACAAAAGCAGAGAAGGAAGCAAACCTGAAAGACGGGAACGTACTGAACTGGGTATATTAAAGTAGCAACTTCTCTTTCGGGATTTTTGGCCATAAGCAGCTGTTAGAAGCTGACCTGAGAAGATCCGATTATTTTATTTAATTTAATTAATTTAACTTAATTCTCTTTTTTATGGACTATCAGATCAAACTCATGATTAAAGGCACCAATTCTAACTCACGGGAAGCTACTGAAACCTCCCCCCTCCTGTTACAACGCTTCCAATGATTTAAAGCCCCTTTTCCTCACCTAGCATGCAGAGACTGGGACAAGCTAGCAAACACTAGTGACCCTGAATGTGGAAGAGTCCAAAACAACGCGACACCTGGCATTCATTTCTAGTTGCCCTTGAGATTTCTTGATACCAAAATAACTTGGCATGGGGCTTTGGCTCATAGAGGCAAGCCAGTGTCCTTAGCCTGGCCCCACCTTCAGACTTGCTACCTTCCTCAGACCTAGTGAGATGCTCCTAAATCCCCTAAGCAGCTTATCAAGACTGCATGGACGGCATGGTATCACTAATCAATCAAGGAGTCTAGCTGCCACTGCGTGCCCTTTCCAGCTCTGTTTGCCGGAGAGGCTTGCGCGCGGCCGGCTGCTGAGGTCAGTGTGAGGAAGAAAAGACAGTAAAAACATGGAGGCCAAACACAGAAATAAAACGGGCAACATCTCCAACCCACCCGTGGCCGGCCCTCCCAAAGTGCTTGTCGAGTTGGCCAAGGCACCGGCAATGCCCTGGATTTTAGATCCTGCCTCTCGGGCGGAGGTCTGCGAGTTGGTGGCCGTAATCGCGGCGCTGCAGAATGCCGGTCAGGATGTGCTTCAGCTGAGTGAGGCGGGCCCGCAGCGAGGTGGTGGCAAAGAGCCGGAGCTGGTCGGATGGGTCCAGGGGCAAGATGGAAATAAGCCACCAACACCAAGCTGGTCCATCTTTGGTGGCCTAGGGGAGAGAGAAGAAAGAGGGCGGGAGCTTGACACGAGCTCAGGCAGTAGGGCCTGGAACCTGTGGGATATCCTGTAGGAGGCATTATGCCCCTGGTCGACAGGATCGCCCCGTCAGACCATTTTTAGTCAGGTGTCTGCTTGGACATCTTAGTTACCCGTCAAGGGCCAGGCTCATTGCAGAACAGAATCCAGGCTCCAGAACTGAAAGACTCAGACAAATAGACCACACGGTGCCCCTGGCCGGAAAAGTGCAGTTATGGCCGGAAAAGGGGCTGCAAACATGCCAATTCCTTACTCAAAACACCCCTTTCTGGGTCTTCAGATAAGCTCCTTGCTTTGCTGAGCAGGGGCCCAGATCTTCTCCTCTGTAATACCCACACAGCCTCACTGGGGCTGCCCCAGAGCAGTGTGCACTGTGTCCAGAAAGGAGAGTGTTGCCTACAGCAGTTCTCAGTGGGGAAAGCCTTACCCAGGGTATCTTTAGGACCTTATGTTTGCCCTTTGTTTGGCCATCTGCACATGCAGCTCCTGGACTTGAATGCGGCACTGCAGCACCTGTTCATGCCATTTAGGTGCGCAGTTGGGCACTTAAGTAATCTGAAAACCACACTCTTTAAAATATAACCAGGTTTAAGAGAAAACACCCCACTCAGGGGAATGAGGACAGGGCCTGCCTCTCGTTTCAGGCTGTCTAAGGCAGGGTAAGGTCCAGTCACATCCAGGAGAGACTCTTTGCAACCAGTAGAAATGTACTTGCTTAAGAAAAGGGAAGCTTGTGTTCTGCAGAGTCTGAATCCACCAGAAGCATGTGACAAGCGAGTTGGATCCAGCCCCTGGGGCACCTCGGCCCTAGCCAGAGAGGCCATTTCCTTGAAGGAGCCACAAATATTTACTTTTTAAATTTTGATTCCAGGAACAGTTTAAAAATATCTGTGGGCCAACTGTTAGATGGCTGAGGGTCACACACCAGCACTAAAAATGATGCTTGGCAAGGAAAATCCTCTCTAAATAGCAACAGGAGCAAAAACTAGACGAGGCAGGACACATTGACTTATTTGTCACCTCTAGGGTCCCCACCAAACAGCAAGAGCTTTGTGGGGAATGGCTCGTCCCGCAGCGTATACTCTAAAACCAGGCAAATGGGTCTTACAGATGATATATTCACCAGGACAGTGAAAACTCATTGTCGTGCACCTGGGATTGAGATATATCCACTGAAAGGATCTCCCCGCTCCCCCCCTGCCCCCGCTCCAGCTCAGACCCCTTGCAGGGTTTAGAGATCATAGTAGGTTCCCCAAGCAATTCATCTTGGCATGCAGAGGAGCTCAGTTTCCCCTGTGACCATATCACTATCCTCAACCCTGTTCTTGTTTTAAAAAGGAGAGAGTAATAAATTGCTCTTTGGGGCAGGCACAAGCTGCCGCACCTAGCGCAATGGAGCTTTGATCCCCAATTGGGACTCCAGGCACTTTTACAGCAAACAAACAATTAGGCAGAAAATAGCCACCCAAGTATTTTTGGTCAGTAACGCGGAGTGCAAACTCCATTCCCCTCAGCTCTGCTAATGTATGATGGTGTGACCTGCTGGTCCAGTCCTGGGCTCCCCCAATGCACCTCACTCTCAACCTGCCGGCCCCTTTGCTGCTCCTGCCCTGGGCACCCGTCCCTTTTATTTTGTAATGGCAGGTTCTGCTTGGTGCCGGTTAGATTTTGACAAGTCAGAGAGGATTCAGAGTCGATCTGTAAGAGTGACTCAGTTCGGGAGAACACCTCACAATGAGAGACTAAAGGAGCTCATCCAGGAGTGATTTCATGACGTCTCTAAGTGCCTAGACAGGAATATCTCTGCTATGAGAGGTCTTTAATCTAGCAGACAGAGGCATCTTGGGATCCAATGGCTGCAAGTTGAAGTCAGCTACATTCAAGCTGGAAATCAGATGCAAATTTTTAACAGTGAGGGTAATTAACCACTGCACCAGCTCCTCAAGGGACATGGCGGATCCTCTTCCGCTTGGAGATCAAGACTGGATGTCTTTCTAAACGTCTGCTCTACTTCCACCCCGGGGCTCCAGGTGATGCAGGAGCTCAGATGAGAGATTCACGATTGACCCTTTCTGGCCATTGCAGCTGTGAAATCTGTACGTGTATTTCTAAGAAGGCAGCCTCCCGTAGGCGCCCAGCCAGCAACTCCCTCATTACCTGGATGTCCTCTTCCTTCTCAGGCAGGGGTCCGCGGTGCATCAGAATCTGCCTCAAGGCGGCATCCCCATGTTCACAAAACTTCTGCGCCTGCTGGTAGGTGCATTCGTGCAGATGCTGCAGCTCAGCCAGTTCTTCCCCTTCCACCTGGCCAGCGGGGAGGAGAAAGCAGCGTGGAAGGAAGCGTGAAGGGGAGCACACAGGGGAGGGGGTGAGGGATCAGGGGGAGGGAGTTGGAAGGAGAGAGTGTAGGAGCGGTGAAGACAGGAGAGGAGAAGAAAGCAACACAGGGATTTTTGTTAGAATCATAGAATATCAGGGTTGGACGGGACCTCAGGAGGTATCTAGTCCATCCCCCTGCTCAAAGCAGGACCAATCCCCAACTAAATCATCCCAGCCAGGGCTTTGTCAAGCCGGGCCTTAAAAACCTCTAAGGATGGAGATTCCACCACCTCCCTAGGGAACCCATTCCAGTGCTTCACCACCCTTCTAGTGAAAGTTTTTCCTAATATCCAACCTAGACCTCCTCCACTGCAACTTGAGACCATTGCTCCTTGTTCTGTCATCTGGTACCACTGAGAACAGTCTAGTTCCATCCTCTTTGGACCCCCTTTTAGGTAGTTGAAAGCAGCTATCAAATCTCCCCCCCCCCCGCCCCATTCTTCTCTTCTGCAGACTAAACAATCCCAGTTCCCTCAGCCTCTCCTCATAAGTCATGTGCTCCAGCCCCCTAATCATTTTTGTTGCCCTCCGCTGAACTCTTTCCAATTTTTCCACATCCTTCTTGTAGTGTGGGGCCCAAAACTGGACACCGTACTCCAGATGAGGCCTCACCAATGTCGAATAGAGGGGAATGATCACGTCCCTCGATCTGCTGGCAATGCCCCTACTCATACAGCCCAAAATGCCGTTAGCCTTCTTGGCAACAAGAGCACACTGTTGACACATATCCAACTTCTTGTCCACTGTAACCCCTAGGTCCTTTTCTGCAGAACTCCTGCCTAGCCATTCGGTCCCTAGTCTGTAGCAGTGCATGGGATTCTTCCATCCTAAGTGCAGGACTCTGCACTTGTCCTTGTTGAACCTCATCAGGTTTCTTTTGGCCCAATCCTTTAATTTGTCTAAGTCCCTCTGTATCCTATCCCTTCCCTCTAGCATATCTACCACTCCTCCCAGTTTAGTGTCATCTGCAAACTTGCTGAGAGAGCAGTCCACGCCATCCTCCAGATCATTAATGAAGATTTTGAACAGATAAACTGGTTCAGTAACATAGTACATGCAGGAGCATCATGGGTACTGATGAGGTTCCTCTCACCAGCAGGCAGCGCTCACCCAGCATGATACTGCTGTCATTCCAGCCACCCACCCCCACAGCACTGTGTCCATTTAGTGACTCCTCAAAAGGCTGCAATCAGCAGAAGTTGGCCTGGGTCAGCTCACCCGCGGAGGGGGCAGATCCCATGCTCACCAGTGCACAGCACTAGTTCCTCGTTCACCACCACTGGTGCCATTGGTGAGCTATACGGCCAGCGGGGGGAAGGGATGCCCTCCATGACAAACCTGGCTTGCAGCACAGAGGTGGGGATAGCCAGTTAGGCATTGGGTGCAAGGAGGCCAACGTGGGTGAATGGCTGAAGTCCGTTCTTGGAAACCCCAGCACGCTCTAAGCCTGGGAAGATTATAAAGCAGCAAGGGATGAGCCAGCAGCAGATGGCTGCAGCGAACGGACATTCTGAGCCCCAGAAACGCGCCTGGAGAGAACATTCCCATGCGCCAGAATTCACCGTTCTGGGATTGCCCCATTTCACCGGTGGTCTGCCCCACTGAATGACTGCTACTGCCCCTGCTGTGCATTTATTCAGCAGCCCTCCATGGGCTGCCCTCACCTTCTCATCCTCCAGGTACTCGATATCAGCAGTGTTGTAGCCGTCCCTGTGTCCCCGTCTCAGCACCCGGAACCGACGCCTTCCTATCGTGTCCACCAGGGATCGCCCATCGGCCAAGAACTCTATGTGCTGAATCTCCAACATGCAGCCGTAGTCCGCGAAACTGGAGCGGATGAGAAGGGAGTGGGGGGGGAGCGTAAGCATGAGAGCAATGAGAGAGCATCTCTCCACACAAAAAAGAAGAAAAAGCCCCAGTAACTGGCTGGATGAAGGCCCCATGCACAGAGAAGATACCTGTCAATCTGTAATACCCTCCACTAAGCCAGATACATCTGCAAGGGAGTGATTCCTCCAGCGTCCAGGACACCAAATTATGTCCAAGCTACGCTACCGGGGACTACGGCTATATTTTACTCAGGGCTCCCCACATCATTGGTGGAGCCCTGAGCATCTCTGACCCTTGTGATCCAGGTGGGCAGTCCACAAGCTTCCCGCCAGCAGGGAGGGGTTTTATCTTTTGGAGCCTGTCAGTGCTGCTCTGAAAGGAACTATAGGATTACAATGGGGTTTAAAAGAGAACTGGATAAATTCATGGAGGTTAAGTCCATTAATGGCTATTAGCCACAATGGGTAAGGAATGGTGTCCCTAGCCTCTGTTTGTTTGTCAGATGATGGAGATGGATGGCAAGAGAGAGATCACTTGATCATTACCTGTTAGGTTCACTCCCTCTGGGGCACCTGGCATTGGCCACTGTCGGCAGACAGGATACTGGGCTAGATGGACCTTTGGTCTGACCCAGTACGGTCGTTCTTATGTTCTTATATTCTAACTAGAGAGGCGCCTCTTGGAGGAACTGTGGGGCTTCTTTTCCCCACCCTCCAAACTCCCTTCACTGTGGGGTCATTCTCCTAACAGGGTTTCCAACAGATAAGCTGGTAGAGTTTTAGACCACAGCACTGCTGCAACTGGCCCTAACCACTGGACCATCTTTCTTCCAGCATTGACTGGCCCCTCGTGGACGTCACAGGGCCCCTAGACTGACAGCTACTATTTTGGAAGACAAAGACACAGGAATTGACATGGCTACAGCAAAAGGTGGGGTAGTTGATAGGTCTGAGAGGATGATGGGTGGGTAGCAGGAGGAGGGAGTTACAGATGGAGGGATGAGAACACAGCTGCAGTTGGTGCCTTGGTCTGTCGCTCACCTCTTCCCATTCTCATACATACACATGCCAAACATCTTCGTGCCGGTTTCCTGGCACCTCCGCATCATGAGACGGTAGCGAGGTTCAAAGACATGCAGCGGGCACGAGATGCCCGGGAAAGACATGGTGCACACGAAGATGGGGATGTTCTTGGTCAGGCTGCAGGGAAGGGGATGACAGGAAAGAAATTCTCGGTCACTTTGAAACTTCACCCCTTTTCCGTGCGGACATGGCAAGAGCAGCACATGGAAAAGCGGAGGACACCACATCTCAAGGAGTCAAGTTATATTTAGCAGGACCTGGCCATTCTCACAAACCAGCTCTTTAATATTGCATTCCGCCAAGAGGAAACATGAAGAAACAATGCTCTGGCCTCGCAGAACAGTAAATCATCGCCTCAGATTATCCAGGGAGTATAACTCTGCCAATGAAGCAATCCAGCTGATCTGATATGGAGGCCCAGTGGCAAGAACCCCACCAGGCAGCAGCTTCTCAGTGGGATCCTCTCTGTTCTCTGAAGGCCCCATTGAGACTGAAGGTCTCCCCTGGCCACATTACGGTACGTGCACATACACTCGCTCTCCCACCCCCAATCCCCACCGCACATACACATACATATTGAAGACATTCTTTGTTTACTTTGAGAGCTCTGCCATCTCAGCCTCATGCACCCGTTTCCTGTCTGCCAGCTGCGAGGGAAAGGTGGCCACCATGATCTCCACCAGCAGCACGGTGGGGTTGTACTTCCCAGCCTTCAAATACTGGATGAAAGAGAAAGAAAGACATACAACCTTGGACAAAAACATTCAGGGAAGTCCAGGGGCCCAACTGAAGCTGGGAACTATCCCCACCCCTCATGGAGCCAAAGGCAATTTCAGATAAAAGAATGGCAAGGAGAGAGCCCAAAATCTTCTCCCAGTGACGTGGGCTCCTCCCATTCCAGCTCTAGGAGGGTTTCCCACAGATGTAATAGGATTAGGTGTTATAGGAAAGGAATTGCCAGAGTGGATCAGACCTATGGTCCATTTAGCCTAGTATCCTGTCTCTGAGAGTGGCCAATATCAGATGCTTCCGAGGAAGGTGCAAGAAACCCCTGAGATAATTTGCTTCATGATGGTCTCCTCTTAATCCCTGTCATTTAGAGATTCTCCTAGTCCCGGAGGCATAAGGTTTTAATCCCCTTCCATTTTTGTTAGTCTTCACTATTATAACCCTAGATGCATATAAATGCGCAGTTCCTCTGTGAATCTAGCTAAATTCTTGGCCTCAACTAGTCTTGTGGGGATGAGTTCCTCAGTCTAATTGCACGTGGTGTGAAATAGTAGGATATGATCACACGTACAGGTGCAGACCCAGGACCCCATCTGGCAGAGAACACTGCTTGCCAACGTACAGCACAGCCCTACTCTTACACCCTCCTACGTTGGCCAATATTGCCACTGCGAGGGGTGCACACCCTTCCAGTCCTGCAGCTTTCCCACCTGGAGCGTGCTAACAGCAGTGCTCCGATCTCCCTTCTGCTCCAACCCATAGAGTCACCAGAGGCTTCCTCTTACCTCTCTCAGGCTCTGTTTGCAGAGTGGGCAGTTGGGCCTGTGGTCCAGACTGCGCTCCAGGCACTCCTTGCAGAAGGTGTGGCCGCAGGGCGTGGTCACTGGCTCAAAGAACATCCTGTGGAACAACGGGCACAAGGGTGAGCAAACCAAAGGAAGGAGGGTGGAAGTGGGGTGCGTGGAGTTAGTTACAGGCCACGATTTGGCCTTAGAAGAGGTGAAAGCCCAGGAAGGAGAGCAGAGGAGAACAGGCCCCCCCAGGTAACTGGGTCCCAGTCTAGTTAAGGTTTTGTATGCCAGCAAAGTGCGTCTGCTCTCTGGGCAGCCAGTGTAAAGGATGCGTGGGAGGCTCGCAAATGCACACCTTGAGCTGCTGCAATCTGCCCCAGCTGCAAGCGAGGGCACTGCTTTGCTGGCAGCCACGGCAGATGGAGTTACCATGCCCTGGCAGCCAACGGACCAGGGTGTTGAGGGGCAGCGGTCGGCCACTGCTGGAGAACGGAGATCGAGTTCTACGCTGCTCACAAACCCACCAGAGGTGCACCTTGGCCACCACTGACCCATGGCTCTCCGTAGCCAGAGCTCAAGAAGGACCCACCACGCTCTTAACAGCTCCAGCTGTGCCCTATGGCACCTAGGACTCACCTGCTATGCGACCTGTCAGGATGCTTTACTGGGGACCTGGCAGAGGCTGGAGCCAACACCCCGGAAAGGGGACAAGCACTTTACTGGGGATCTGCTCGTTAGTTTGTTCTATGAATGACTCTCACTGCTGGGGGAGGGAGGGAGGCTCTTAGAGCTAGAGAAGAAGGATGGCCACTGGTTAGAGTGCTAGCGGACACCTGAGTTCAAGTACTGCCCTGCCATCGGCCTCTTGGGTGAGTCACAAAGTCATATAAACCCAGAAGGGACCATTAGATCTAGTCTGACCACCCCTGTATCACAGGCCATTAACTTGCCCCCAAATCCCCCTATGTCGAGCCCAGTGATTTCCCTTAAACTAAAGCATTTCAGTCCTCAGGAGACTAAACTGCTGTGTGCCACAGGTATCAAGTACAAGCGAGACAGAGATCCCACCGATGCCCTGCAATGGCAGGGAACTGAGTAGGTGAGACAGAGCTTCATGAGCCCAGCAGGGGAACCAGCCTCATGTTGCAGAGGAAGGTGAAAAACTCCCAAGGTCCCAGCCAGCCAGCGGGGGCAGACTCCTTCCTGACCCTGACTAGGGCGACCAGTTAAACCTTGAGCATATGAGCAAGACCCACCAGCCAGGCATCTAAGACAGACAATTGTTTGTACCAGCCCAGAGCACCAGTCCACCCCGGCCAGTATCATGTCTCATCTTTGATGCTTCAGAGGAAGTTGGGGAGAAAAAAGATTCAAAGTGTATGTTGGGGGGGGCGGGATTCCTTCCTGCCCCCTGCAAGTGATTGGCTGAAGCCCTGAAGCATGAGATTAGACTACAGTCATTATCACACTGTTAGGAGCATGTTGAAGGCAATGCAGACAATCCCGTTCTCTCCCTAGTCGATGAAGGAAGGGGCTGAACAAGGGGAAGCACAGATTCACAGTCAGTCTGTCTGCCTCAGCTGGCCATCTGTAAAACAGGACTAACAGCCCTTCCCTCCCTCACAGGGGTGCTGGGAGGATACATAGCTTTAAGAGGGTGAAGCAGTCAGGGGCTATGGAAAACGGAGCCATAGAATTACCATAGACAGAGAGAATTCACCCTCTGACACCTGCCCAGCACCTCCATCCTACAACGCAAGCCAGCTCTCCTGCACCTGGTGCTCACGCCCCTACCAGCCTCCTAGCGGGCAATTGACTGTAGAGGAAACGTACCATGCCTGGGAGACAACTGACCCCATCACGCTCCGTGACTTTGCCCCAGAGCCTCACGTTCGCATTAAATAACATCACTGAACATCTCCGCTTTCCTATCAGTGGCCGTCTCCCCTTCGCCAGGAGCAGCCCGCCCAGCAGGTTATTCCCAGAACTTGCCAGCACTTGACACCAGTTTGCCAGGAGGCCCAAGCTCCATGCGGCATCTTGGCTCGCACACACCATTTCCTCTCGTCGAACTGACGTCTGCCCTAACGGATTAGTCGCACTGTTATTTTTAATTGAGGGAACTCAGGCTTAAAAAATAACCAGCCCTCGAGCTGCAGACCAGGGCTGGGTCGTCCAGAGGGATTAGCGCTTCACGCCACCGCTCCTGGGTTCAGAGGCTGATCTGAAGTCCCAGGGTGGTCTCGGGGGCACGGCTCAGGGACAAGTTGCCCACATTGCAAAAGCGCAGTGCGGCCGTTGGTCTCTGCTGAACAGAGGCCCGAGGAGGGAGCAGCAGGTTTAAGGTCAGGACTGAGGAGACCTGGCAGAGCTGTTTGCTCAGGTCCTGTCTGCTGCTGGCCAACATATCCAAACACAAGGCCTAGTTCTCCTCCCGTCCCTGGTGGTGGGCGTTAAGGGTAGCTCCGCTGAGCCAGTGCACAGTCAGACCCAAACCGGAGAAAAGGCAGCATGTGACCATGGCTGCCTCACATGTACCACTTCCCCTTCTTACAGGGAAGAGCCATGTCCCAGATCTCCTTTCTCGCTGCTGGGAGAGGCCAGCCGTTTGTGAGGGAACACGCCGACCTTGGCCTGCTGCTTAGTTAGCTGAATGCTCCTGTTTGAAGCCTGTCTGTGATGCTAGCTTATTGCTTAATCAGAAGTATAAATCACCCGCCCCAGATCGGCAGCCTGGGCTCTGATCGATGGAGTTAAACCACTAAAACCTCGGAGGTCAGCCCCACAGCATTCTGCTCCAGGTGTGAGCTCTGTTTCCATCCCTGCTGGAGTCCTGGTGATCCCACCTCATGCTGTCTTCTCACTGCACCTGCCTAGAGGTAGGGCAGGGGTTTCCTCTGGAGGCAACTGGGGCGGTCAGCGTTAGGCAATGTAAGAAGCTCCATCCCACCAGCACCGACGAAGGCCAAGCGTGCTGCCTCCAGAGCGTTCCCAGGGATCTCCTCGCCCAGCAGAGCGCTAATGACTGGCCTATGTGACTTTCCGTAGCAGGCAGCAGGGACCCACCAAAGGCCCCGACAGCCTTCCCCCAGAAGAGGGGAGGGTCCACCCAGACACGGAGAGTAACAGATTACTTGGGACAAACCCAGGAGTGCAGGGAAGGGAGGGAGGTCATGGGCCAGCAAGAGAGTAGGGACCAAAGAGGGACATAGAGCAGAGAGCCCTGGACCAGTGCCCGCTGCTCGAAGAAGATGTTAACGGGCCAGGACATGCTGCCCAATGGAAGCACCAACCATTGAGCTAACACTTCTCTCCTGGCTTCTCTCTCCATTACAGTTTGGGCTTCTGGACACTTGTACATCCCTCGTTCCCCTCCTCAAAAAATAGTCCTGGGATTAAACGACTGGCAATTTTCAGGTACATTGGGCCAAATTCACCCCTTTAACTCCGCCCTCCTCAGTTCACTTACACGGGGGATGGTACATTTCCCAAGTTGCCCGTTTGCTGCTCTGAACCCCCATCTAGCTACTAGGCGCAGGGAAAGGATTAGGAGCAGCCAGACTGCAATGTGCAAAGATCTTTGTCTTCTTGTTGCAGCACACGGGCTAGCAAAACCCAACACCACCGTTCAGGAGAGGCGAGGAGGACAGCTGTGTAACGGTTCCAGGTACTCGAAGAGTTAAATGGATAATGAAGTTAATTTTAACACACCCTTTGGCAAGTTTCACTATCAGCTCATGCAGCCACATGGCCCCAGCCCACTCCCTGCTCTATATTATCCAACAATCTGGTTGCATGCTGTCTTCTGTACCAGTTTCCTCTCCACTGCACACACAGCTCTGCCAATGCACCTCTGGTTAGACTCGCATTGCCCCCTGCTATTCCAGTCCTGGAGTTTCTCTCCAACAGAGATGCCCAATGGTCCCCAGTTAAAGAAGGTGCCCCTCACTTCCGAGCCTACAGGAGCCTAGTGTTTTCATTACAGTGAATTACACCGAGTGCACTAGGAATGCTGACTCATGAGCCGGTGGTAACAGACTCCGTTATCGACATCAAAGGGACCAACCACACATTGTTATCCATGTCCTGCACGCTTTACCGTGCGTGACTCGTTTAGCTTTGCCTGTGCTTTGGCGTGCAAAATTTTGCAGCAAGATGTGAGCGAAAGATCTGGGCCAGCAAACTGGGGCCCCGCTCGGTGTTTATCCCTCACTGCAAAAGCCCTTTGGTGACTCACCGTATGCAGAGAGAGCACTCCAGGTCAGACACGCTCAGTAGGTCCCTAAGCTCTGGCTCGTGGCGATGGCTAGATTTTGCTGTTGCTGTGTCTGCCGTTTCCTCCCCAATACCTAGGAGCAGAAGGAGCAGAGGAAGGAGTGATGCCCTCTGAGAAGTGCTTGGGAGTTTTCACAGATTTAAGTTCAGAAGGAACCTCTATGATCACCTCATCTGCCCTCCGGCAGCAGACAGCCGCAGGGTTTCAGCCGGGTGGGTTTCAAATGGAACATTTTAGCAGGCAGCGTGGCCTGGGTCTCAAGTCTAGTGAAGCAAGCGTAAAACCAGGAGCAATCATTTCTGCCCTGCCACTGAGTCACTGCACGGCCTGAGTGAGTCATTTCGTCCCTCACGGTCTGTTTGCCCGTTTGGAGAATGAAACTAATCCTCTCCCCCCCACGGGTGGTGTGAGGTGTACGGCGTTTCTACCCAGACAATGCTTTGAAGAGGAAAAGCCGAAGTGCTAGGTACGTATCGCAGCAGCCGACATGCCAAATGCTGAGGCCAAGTTCCTACTTTGGAAAAACCTTTTCCCCCCAGTGTGTCTGGGACGGGAAGTGTTTCTCACTCTGGAATGGAGGGCCTGATCCAGAGCCACATTGGGACTATTTCCACAGACTTCGGTGGGCTTCTGGTTTGAGATCCAAGTAGCTGCACTTGACTTTTAAGCCGGTCTATGCGGAAGACACACTGTAACTGGAGCCGGCATTAACAGCCGCCTTTCTAAGTGAGAGCATGCATGGGGAAACCACCCTGCTAAATGCTGGGTGTGGGGGAGCGCAAGCACAAGCGCTAGGAGACGGGAATTCACAGTACAAATGGGATGGGATGGAATTCACAACCACATGATGCTGGACATCCAAATACAACTCCAACCTGAATCCAAATACCAGCCAGTCCCCCCCAGCCTATGAGACCAGGTAGCGGGGATAGACACGGTTAGGGTTACCATTCGTCCGGATTTACCCGGACATGTCCTCCTTTTTGTGCTAAAAATAGCGTCCGGGGGGAATTTGTAAAGCACTCACAATGTCCGGGATTTCCCCCCCGCAGAGCAGAGCGAGCGGCTGGGAGGGCTGCAGGGAAGTCCCGGGCTGGACTCAGGAGCAGCTGTAGAGGAGCCGGATCCGCCCTGCATTCTGAGCCGGCAGCTCCCTTGCAGCCCAGTCCGGCAGCACTGTGCAGGGCCAGACTGGGTTTTGTTGTGCAGGGCCAGGGACCGGGTTTTGTTGTGCTGGGGAGCTCAGCCACGTGTCTGGCTCGGCTGCACAGAGCCCAACACCCTGTTCTGAGCAGCAGGGTAAGGGGGACCGGGGGCAGGAAGGTTCTGGAGGTGGCAGTCAAGAAACGGGGGGGGCTTTTTGGGGGGAGTGGAGAAAGTTTTGGGCAGTCAGGGTACAGGTAGGGGGTAGGGTCCTGGGGGGCAGTTGGGGGGGGTCTTAGGAGGGGGCAGTTAGGGGACAAGGAACAGGGAGTCTTAGGTAGGGGGTGGGGTTCTGGAGGGCAGTTAGGAGCAGGGGTCCCAGGAGGGGGCAGTCAGGGGACAAGGAGCAGGGGGGGAGTGTTTGGGAGTTCTGGGGGGGCTGTCAGGGGGCAGGGGTGGGGAGATGGATCGGAGCAGTCAGGGAACAGGGAGCAGAGAGGTTTAGATGGGTTGCGAGTTCTGGGGGGGGCTGTCAGGTGGCAGGAGTGCGGAGAGGGATCGGAGCAGTCAGGGGACAGGGAGCAGAGGGGTTTAGATGGGTTGGGAGTTCTGGGGGGGGGGCTGTCAGGGGGTGGGGAGTGGTTGGATGGGGCGTGGGAGTCCCAGGGGTCTGTCTGGGGGTGGGGGTGTGGATAAGGGTTGGGGCAGTCAGGGGACAAGAGGCAGGGAGGCTTAGATAGGGAGTGGAGTCCTGGGGGGCAGTTAGGGGCAGGGGTCCCAGGAGGGGGCAGTCAGGGGACAAGGAACGGGGGGAGGGTTGGGGGTTCTGGGGGGGCGGGAAGTGGGAGGGGCAGGGGCGGGGCTAGGGCGGGGCTCCTCCCGTCCTCTTTTTTTCTTGCTGAAATATGGTAACCCTAGACACGGTCCAGTTCAGGTCATGGCCTTCTCCTCTGTACTTCCTATGAGGAGGGGATTGCAGCATGTGACTCTAGGGTGGAGTTTGACCACATACAGTCAGAAGTCCCTGGAGTAGACTCCTCTCCACGGCTCGGTGAGGGGACACACTCTGGAGGAGACTGACAAAGCCTCATTAAGAAATGTTGGGTTTCCACAACCACTGAGACTCTTCTGTTCTCCATGAATATTAAGCCCCATCCACCTTGGGTACCAATGGCAACAGAAAGGCTGCAAACTTGCCCTGCAATGGCGGATGGGGTGACACACACACTCGCGTCATTTAGATGGGCTTCCAGGTGTCTGCGAGGCCACCTACCTAATGATCTCCCCTCTTGCCTCTCTGCTGAAGTCCCTGAGTCTTTCCTTCTCCTCGGCCACCAGGCAGGCTGCTGGGGACTTTGAGGCTCCAACTGGCTACGTTCAGACAAAGCTTCCTCCTTCCCATCCTCCGTCTCTCTCTCTGGATCCTAGATCACAAAAAAATAGAAACTCAAGCCTGATATCCCTGCGTCCAGTGCATTCTCCATAGACACATCTGCGCTACTGAGTCACAAGGGGGAAGGATTTTCCACACATACTGGGGATGGGAGGATTTTAGACACACACACACACAACAGAGGAGAACAAAGATGCTGTCCCCTTGTTATCCAACCTGGGCACCTATCATGCATGCAGAGGATGGCCAGTGTTGTGCTCAAAACACGGGCCGACTCTCTCCAAGCTCTGCCCACTCCTTGGGTGTGTTTGAACCCACACTCCCGCATCTCCTCATCCCTCCTCAACTAGCAGGGTCTCCCAGAGAGGGTAACGTAACAATAGGAGCTGGCCTGAATTTTTTCCCCTCAAAGAATAAAACTTGGGGAGGGGGAATTGCTGACACGACCCAAATTTGCTGTCACATCTTTTGATGCCTGAAATCAGTTTGGAAATATTTTGCTTACCAAAAACACGGCAGGGGGGAAAATATATGGAAAATGGGGGAGTTCTCATCCCTACCCAATCCCTTCACAAGATGTGGGGGTATCGCTTTCCCGGTGTTCAACCCGCCCTGTTCACTCCTTTGCGGTGCTGAATCTCTGCTAGCTGCAACTCCCTCAGTCTTTCTTTCATCCCCTTCCCAATCCCAGAGAAAGACATTGTGCACATGACAGCACTCTTGGTTACCACACACACACCCCTCTGTGTGACTATCTTCACCTGATCTTTGCTCCTGCACCCATAACCATAGCAGGCCCAACAAGCCCCCTCACCTGCCCGTACTCTCCTCCGGAAGAGGGCCTCAGCAGAGGGTCTGCTTCTTCCTTCCCTGAGTTGGAGCTTTTAAAGTCCAGGCTGGCAGCACTCAGTAGCTCCACGACAGTGCCTGGGAGTGGGGAGTCAGCCTGTGTGAGGATCTGCAGGTGGAGGAGTCGCGTTACATTTTTGGTGCAGGGAAAGCAAACCATAAGGTGCAACGTTGCTTCTAGATCGGGGTGGAAGAGTCGAAGCTCTCAACACCCTCTGCTCCTCCCCACCCCAACCCTATATATTCTAGAAAGCTAGGCAGGACCAAACTCCAGCCATGCCTGATGCCTACAGACAGGGTAGAGAGGAAGATCCAAGCCCAATTTCTCTTCTCCAGAGCCTCTGGGCAGAATCCTGGTTTCCTGCTGCAGTGACACACCAGTTCTACCCATTGGCACATGAATGCCCGGGCAGTGCAGTGAGCTGGGAAGAAAGGGTGGGAAAAGAGAGTGAATATGGCCGTGGTGATTAACAGCCGTGGGGACATTGCCAACAGAACTGATACAACACGGGCAAGCGCAGTGCAAACTGCCCCACCCACAACAATGTTCCTCACCCCGGACTCGGATGGAGGAAACATCTCTGTGCCCATGGAGGCTGCCAGGGGTAGCAAGCGGTGCCAAAGGTCATGGTGATTTCTGTAATGGGAGGGACGCCGGCCAAAGAGTATCTGCACTGAGATCCCCCATATGCCGGGCTGGCTAGACTGCTCTTTCTTAACCAATCAGGGAGCAGTGCTCAGCTGAGACTTGCCCAGGCAAGAGACTTGGAGATGTGGCTCTAGAGACAGTTTTCTGGACAGAAAAACTGCAAGGCTTTTGCCTGGGGAAGGTGGTGGGGAGGGGAAGGAAACCTGTTCATAGTTGCACTCAGGAACAGTCTAGGCCTCCCTCCCATGCTGGTAGGGATAGCTCAGTGGTTTGAGCATTGGCCTGCTAAACCCAGGGATGTGAGTTCAATCCTTGAGGAGGCCATTTAGGGACCTGGGGCAAACAATGTGTCTGGGGATTGGTCCTGCTTTGAGCATAGGGTTGGACTAGATGACCTCCTGAGGTCCCTTCCAACCCTGATATTCTATGATTCAGTCTCCAGGAGAAAAGGAGCGTATCCTGGCTTTATTTTACTGCCTAATTCAAGGGCACTGAAATCCATGCCCAGATTTCTACCTCCTGGGGAAATGGACAGGTTTAAAGTGGAGCCTGGCTCTTGGCTGAAAGGCCCCGGGGCACGTTCACCTTTTCCATCTCGTGTTGAGCGGCAGGGAAGCTGGGATTGAGTGTAAGGCAATGGTGGAACTGCAGCAAGGCTTCGGACTTCTCTCCCAACTCCAGCAGCACCTTCCCTTTCCGGAAATAGCCCTGCAGAGGAGCAAAGCAAATAGGACGGAGCCATCCAGATTAGTCACCAGCTGGTTGTTTTCTTCAGCCCTAGAAACCCAAGTCCTCATTGTATCAACTCACCAGGCAGCACTAATACAAGTTTCTCCACCAACTCAGACCTTGCGGAACCCCCTAAAAAAACCCCAAATGGCCACCTAGGCTTCCCTCTAAGAAGCCCCATGCACTGAGCTATGAATCCCATGAATGTCCTAGAGAGCCGCGTGCAGTGAAATGTGAGCTTGGTACTGCTGCTACCTCTGAGAATCACAGAAATTAGAACTGGAAAAGACAAGGTGGTGGCTAGTCATGCTGAGCAGTACGGAATGTTTTTAACACACTGACAAAATGGATATTGCGTGATGTGGCTGGTTTTCTATAGGATAGCAACCTACTAATGCTGCCTGCTCATAACTTTACTCCTTAAGCTCATGTGCTAGTGTTTGTTCTGTGGTGCTAAAGGATCCAGCTTCAAACCCTGCAGACGAACCGTTACACCTTCAGTCAGGTTTTCTCATAACTCACATCTTGATCTATTTACCCTACTCCCCCACTTACCCTTCCTATGCTTTATCAGCAGATGCGCCAACGAAGGAAACAGATGTCCATAAAGGTTTCTTAAGGCACAGAAGGGGCTTTTATTCCAAAATGCAACATAGCAAAAGCAAATCAAATTAAATTGTAGGCTGAGAAACTGGAAAATCCTTGACAAAGCAGCAATAAGTCTTCCCACTTTCCCAATCCTTCCACTAAGGACCAGACCACTCTGATATATCAGATCCAGCCATTGCTACCTATCCACACATCTGAAAGTGTCATGCAGGCTCTCCTCCTCCTGCATCTCAGTCCTGCACTATCCGTCTCTCTGGCCCTGGCAAATGCAACCTGGCCCTGTTCAGATCTATTCAGAATGCTGCTGCAAAGAGCATTTTCCTCCTTGCCCATCGCTTTGACCGCCTCATCCCTCTCTTTGCATCCTTCCACTGGCTCCCCTCCTCTGTAGCACCAAACATACGCTGCCTGGCTTCGCTTTCCAGGCCCTTCGTGATCTAGCCCCACCCTACCCAGTCTCTCTTATTCAGCACCGAAACGTCGACTTCTGCCTCCATCCGGTCCATGATGCCAGCCTGCATCGCCCACTTGTGACATTTTCAAACAAGCACCTCCATGCTGTCTCTCGTGCTGCCCCTCGTGCTTGGGAGAAGCTCCCGATGCACATCCACAAACCCACTTATAGTCCCTCCTTCAAACTCGCCTTTTCCAAGATGCCTACCAAAAAAACTTGACAACAGTTAGGCCCCTGTCATGCTGACCAATGTCGCCTCATTGTTTCCTCGTACTCCCCCATCTGTCTCTAACCATCTGGCATCTTACTTTGATTGTAAGCTCTCTGGGGCAGGGACCAGCTCTGTGTTCTGTGTTTGTAGCACGCCGAGCACAATGAGGTCCAAGCCCGTGACTGGAGCTCCGAGGGGCTACAGTAACCCAACTAAGTAATAGTAATACTGAAAACCCCTCCACCTGCAGCCCAAAGCTGTGTCCCCGCTAGCCCACCCTGTGATCCATGCACCAGTCCAGCAGGAATCAACCTCTCCCTTCCACTCTGCTGGAACCGCTGCCTTCATTACCTTAGTTCTATGCAAGCAATGAGTTTGCTTGAATGAAGATTGCCTTTGACAGGATGCCAGACACTCCTGGAGTGCTTCACTTTGGGTTGTTGTTTTTTTTTAACCCAATAGAGTTATCTAGGTGTGCTGGGCTTAATGAGATATGACAGATGGCCCGATTAGCATAATGGAGTGTTTACATTCAATAATTGCAACTTGCCACTTAATTTGGTTAGTGTGTTTCCAAGCAAGACACACCCAATGACTGTGCAGAGAGCAAGCGTGTGAGTTCAGAATTAGCAATGGACCCTGATCCCGGCTTGGTAACCAGCTGCCCCAAGGCTGCTGGCAAGGTGGTGGCATTCAAGATGGTGGCATTTGGATCCTCTGTATAATGAGCACATTTTTCCATCCGCTCTGTGGATCTAAAACTCTTGCCACCCTCTGTAAGCTGTCCCTTTCCCAGACACTCCCCAGGGACACAGGGAACGGCCACCATGCAAGTTTTCCAAACTATAGGCCAAGGGAGGCTAGGAGAAACCCCTTAGTGGCTACTGCATTTCCCCTGCACTGCCGGGGCCTAGCTCCAAATTGAGCTGAGGGTAAGATATTTGCACTGGGGGGAAATTTGGCAGTTTTGGATTCCAAAGAGAATTTGTGACACTGAAAAGAAAAACCCTCTCATCTTTCTGTATAATTTGTATTAGTGCCGCCATTAAAGACACAGCGCCGCATGGTGCACTCCAGCCAAGCAGTGCTCAGTGCAGGAAAGGAGGGGACAGAGACACCTTTGTGCTCAGTCCCCAGTGTAAATTAGAGCAATCTCAAGGCTGCTGTAATTCACACTCCGCTGCCCACAGCCCCCAAACCTCCAATTCACTCCAGCCAGGCTCTCTTTTTTCCTTGATGTGCCCCTGGTACACAGGGGGCTGCAAGGGAAGCCGGCACAGAGCCAGCCATGCCCGGTCTTCCCCTGGGGACCTAGTTGTGCTGAGAGTATTCCCTCATGGGGAGATCTGGCTGCCTTTGTGTAGCTGGAAAAGTATAAAGGGGCCACAACGCCACAGGAAATCCAGCCCACGCTGTACAAACACACACAGAGAAACCAGATCTCTTCAAAACCTGGACAAGCGAGCTCAGAAAAATCAAACAGCATTAACATTTGTCACTGTCATATTATCCAAACTGCAATGCTACTCCCTTGCTCACAGGCGCTGAACGAGGTCCAAAGAAAACGAGGTCAGCTCCACCCATGGCGAACAGGAGCCTGTGTCATAAAGAAAACATGGGCCCACGGTCTGGCATAATCAGCCAACTCAGTTTAAGCACGCAGGCTGGAGGCCGAGCTGCCTTTCCCCTTCAAGGTCTGGCCTGAAATCTCTAGTAGGGCACTGGAGGCGGGAGGGAACCATGCATCCAGCTCCTTTTATAATGGGTTTGTCTAGCAAATGCCCAATTCTACCTGGCCTGTGGAGGGAATGCCAAGAAGAAAGCACCTACTTCCAGCATTTAGTGAGCCGCAGGAAGATCTCACCATAGAGAAACCAACTCTATTTTGTTTGGCAACATACAAGGGAACAACAGCTGTGCCAGCGTTAACAAAAAATGGCCTGGTCCCCATATGCCTTTACAACACTAACTATATAAGGGATGAACTTCCTGCCAAATGCACCTTGGAAAACGCCATCTGATTTCCCAGGAGAAGGGATGAGGGAAAAGTTCCCACCTCTGAGTGTTTGTCCTCAAAGGCTCAATAGTTTACAGCGTCACATGACAATGCTGCCTCACTGAATGATGACGGAGTCGTCGCACCATGACAGAGCATTGCAATGCACGAAACAAACCGCATGCACTTGATGGCAGAGCAAGTTAAAGCCTGATCCAATGCTCATTAAAGTCAATGGAAAGATTCTCAATGTTTATAACAGGCATTGGATCAGGCCCTAAGACTCATGGGATGCTGACCTGCCCATGAATTTCAGGAAGAGTGGCAAAAAGGCAAAGCACCCTGGAGCTGGAGCGGGGAAGAGGCTTCATGGAGAAGACCCTCCAAAACCGCAACAGCTGAAATCTGAGTGGGTTCTGAGTCCCAGAGCCGAATCCTAGTACACCAGCAGAGAAGTTGCTAGGTGCATCATGTTCACTCCTGGCATGGTTTATGTTTGATAACAGATTCAAATTGTGTTCTTAAATATTTGTAGAACCCCCCTCCCCATCTCCTTTGGACAGCTCTAAATCTCTCCGGGGAGGTAGGCGGGTTCGCAGAAGTGTGGCAAAACAAGATCAGGGAGATTCCTGGGGCCAAATGAAGCCCTCTAGGAGAAACGGGGAGGAAGAGCCCGCCAGCATTTAGAGTTCTAACAGTCCCAGGAACAAAATCCCCGTCCCTGTGAGCAGACGGCTGCAGTCCCACAGCTCAAGCGCAACATTTCGCATCACGTTTCATTTCAAGGAGCCCTTGTAGCCCACAGCAGGTGCCCCGTCCACCTTCTTGTAGCAGAACCAACCCACCAGCCACGCACTGACTCACCTCACACTCTTCTGGCTCACTCCGGCACACCACCTCCAAATCCTCCAGCGCCTCTGAGTACTGCTGCAGGGCCACATACGCCTCCGACCGGCACAGCCTCAGCGAAACATCATCAGGAGCTGCAGGCAGAAGCCCTCAGTGCCGTTAATACAAGGTCTGCACTCAATATCTCCTAGACACGGTGAATTCTGACCTAGTGCAAACAGGTGCAAGTCCTATGGAAATCTCCTGGACAAATTCAGCTGGGGGGAGGATAACATCAGAAAACAGATGTCGGGGTAAAGTAGTGTAACTTGCACTGACTTGGCACTGGATGGACAAGGCAAAATAAGCATAACTTGCACATCAAAAGCATGGTGGAGAAGGAAAGCCAGCTAACAGGATAAAACAGTTGTGACAATTGTTTTGCACACTCGTATGCCAAATCAGTGAGACTTGCACTATTTTATCACATATATTCGCATTTGCATTTTGATCAACTTACGCCATGATTTTGTCACCACTAAATTCACACTGTTGGCACTAATTATTTTTTGTTAATGACTTAATTTCCGGCCAGGATGCAGAAGGGTCCGTAAGGCAATGAATATACAGGTTAGCACTCTCACAGTGGAATATCCACATCAGACACATGACTAAGAGATCTAATCCAGCTAACTAGGTGATCTAGTCTGACACTAGTCACAGATGTCAATATTTTATAACAGGAACTGGTAATGCAAAAGCAGGCTTGGATTAAACTAGAGTTAGTCAACAAAGCTAAAGACTCTATAATTCCAGACCTTAGCTCATGAAAACTCTGACATTTTCAGAGCTGATTTCATTCTGCTGGGTTTCAAAATGGGCCCGGTTTTTCATTTTTGATCCCCAAATATTTGCAAGGAATTCTTTTATCTACATTACTGTATTCACATGTTTTGGAAATTTCTCAAAAATGATTTTTTTTTTCAATTTTGAAATAGACACGTTTCATTTAGGGTGTACTTCTTATTTTTGTAGAAGCCTGCCGCGTGGTGAATTGGTCTGATCCAAACAGGTACAATCATCAAACGAAAACAAACTGAAAACTGATAAGTAAAAAATGAAAATGGTACATAAAAGGAAGAAAACTGTTTTTCAACTAAACATTTTTGACCAGTTCTACTTAAAACCACTGGGGGTATCTCAGATTAACTAACCGCCCTTATAATATTGAATCATGTTTATTATGGTAGTGCCTAAGGACCAGCAAAGATTGGGGCCCCACTGTGCTGGGTGTTGTACAAACACAGAGTAAGAGACAAACTCCGTCCCGAAAAGCTTCTGATCTAAATAGATGAGCCAGACACAGGCTATGGGAAAAGGACAGAATAACAAGTACTGCTTAGAGACAGGGAATCAGAGCTTCCATTTCATCTAGTCCCTTTCTTGCTAATGCTGAACTGCTCCCTACTTTTTAATCTCAGGTGCTTGGTGGAATAAGGCTGAATCACAGCCAGCATCCCTTCAGAGACTATTCAACAATCTAAGCAACCTAAGGATTCCCCTCTCCCACCCCTTAAATTTCCCTTCATTCCAATTTATCCTGATGTATCCAATCTCTTAGCAAGACCTCAGCTGAGTGGCATCTGACAATGAATATTAGAGCTGCCTTTCAAGAACAGGACCTATTGATTCGAAGGTTGCAGGGGCTGTTCTCCAGACATCCAGAACCACATTTTTTGGGACACAGCTGTGCTTCTGTGGCTGGAGAAAGAATAAAAATAGTCCCTGTGGTGTGCTGTTGCCATAGAAGGCCCAGGGGCGTCTGCTGTGAGTCACTGAGCGATGCTGCTGTGAGACATCACAAAACAACATTTCGGCTGAGGACCCGTAGGCTGCAGTGACACTAGACAGCCTCTCAGTCCGTCTGGCCAAGTGTTTGCCATCTCCGTGTCAAGGAAGATGGATGGAGGAGGAATATGGAACAAAGAGAGGGAATCTGTGTCCCTTACTGGCTCTGTTTTCAAGTAGAAATTGAGACTGAGATTCCCCAAAGCCACCTACGGGAGTGAGGAATTCAATTCTCGTTGACCTATTAATAGCAGTTGGGCACCTTTGAAGTTCCCCGCTTTAGTACCAACTAAATGTGCTGTAGTGCCAGTTCTACAGAGCTCTGCTAGCACCTGGACAGACAGCACTGCAGAACATTCACTTACACTGGGCCTCATCCACTGACCTGGTGGGATCAGCTCTAAGGTTCGCCTTTCTTCCAGCACTTCCATTGTGGGTGCAAGGGGTATTGCTGGTGTCATATGGCCACTTGTTCACTAACACCCCCAATTCTAATTTCATAGAGGTTACCGAATAAGCACAAGATGATATTGCTTTCAGACCCTACTGACCTAGGCTGGATTTCAGCTGATGACTTCTAACTAAAAGTCTCCCTGGGACAACCTGTCATACCGTATATTAATTTGCAGAGGGGGCCACCTGTCCCCCAGTATGCTGGTAATTTTCCTGGCCAAGCAGTCTGTCTACGAATATTTTCTCTCTTTCAGTCACTCCTCATGAGAATGTTACAGGACTGCTGACGGGTACAAGCTTAATCAATGAGAAAGCCTGGCTGTGACCCTCAGCCCATCTCTGCAATCCACAGCGGGCGACAGACGATACTCCTGCACTAACTGCACTGCTGGCTCTCCGGTACTCCCAGGAAGGCTCATCTCCCTGGCCAGGATAACATCGCCTCCATGTCTGTGCTGGGGAAGCCGTCACCCTGCTCAGATGGGTTTCGTTTGGGCTGCACTGGTGCGTTAAAGTGAGAGACTGACAGCAGCGACCCAGAACCAAGTGATAACAAGGACAGACGCAGTGCCATCCTTCTGAATGAACACAAACGCCGTGGCCAGGCATCCACCTCAGGAAAATCATTTGCGGAGTAAGAATAGTCTTGAGAAAAGAAGACCGGGGAAGGGGGGAACTGATGACGGTGTGAAGGGCTGTTCTAACGAAGACGGTGATCAATCGTTCTCCATGTCCACAGAAGGCAGGATAAGAAGTAATGTGAATCTGCAGCTTCAGGTTAGGTATTAGGAAAACTTTCCAGCTATAAAGGTAGTTAAGTTCTGGAATAGGCATCCAAGAGAGGTTATGAAATTCCCATCACAGCAAGTTTTTAAGAATAGGTTAGACGAGGCTTATTTGGCCCTGCCTTAGCACAGGAGACTGGCCTTGACTTCTCGAGGTCCCTTCCAGTCCTACATTTCGATGATTCTATGATTTTAAGACTAAGGGGGGGCAAAAATCTGCTGCTTGATGTGCGTGTTAAACACCGATGCAGCCCTAAGAAAATTCAGCCACGGACTTCTCTATAGCCAAAGGGCCTTGGGCTAAAATTGAGCAACAAACTAGAAACGCTTTCCAAGTCCTTACAGTTATTTAACTCCAGATAAGAGATTCTAGCAAAACCGCTCGGAAGAAGGCATGCTGGTGAAATGTGAGCAGCGCTCTCTTCTCCATAATAAAACAATCGTAAGTGCTCTGAACATATGCTCTGGTGCATTGCTCTGGGTAAGCCTGAGGGTGTTCAGCAGTTTTTGGCTTGGTTGGCTATGGAAGTTTCCCACACACACAACACTGCCAGTGCACCTGAATCCTCTGCCATTGATGCAGTTCTGCCAATGAGCCGCAGTCCAGGAAGGCCGACAGCTGTGTCTACGATGGCCAATGTGACTATTTATTCACGCAAACATACCTGTCTTTACTGTAACCTTGCCCACATCCCCATGTGTCTCTTTATCCACCTGCTGTGTCTTGTCATAATCCTGGAGAATGAGCTCTCTGGAGTAGCAGTTGCCTTTCCTTTACTTATCTACACGCTGCCTCACACAATGGGGCTCCTATCTCTTACTGGGTCTCCTCTCCCTGGTGCTACTGCAATATATATAACAGCAGTAGCTGCAGCTCCTTCTCCCAGTGCTAGTCTTTGAGCCAGGACTGCCAACCAAACTGAGCAGTGCAGTGCGTTTTGTTAAGAGGAGCAATGGAAACCACGGTGAAATCACAACTCATTTGTCATTTGGGGCTCAGAATCCAGAGGGGAAGAGCGAGGGTGTGACTCCTTTGCACTACGTCACCTGTCCCCTTCAAGTGTGTGTAAAGCCAGAATGCCATGGCCAGTCGTATTCACAGGTTTAATGATGTCTACGGATCAAGTTTATTTGCCACATGCACAGAGACCCACATGAACTTGAGCTTGTGGGGGAAAGTAAGATACTACACCCCAAGTTCAAGATCTGGCTAGATGTTCTTTTTGTGACTGCTCTGTGTTTTTTTTTTTTAAGTCTGTAGCTGTTGCCTAATGGTATTTCGTTATCTTGATTGCCACTATAAGTTAAGAAGATTCTCACTGATACACTAGCTCGTTGGCAGAAGAGATATAAGACAACAGATGGATTGACAAAGCACTGCCTTTGGTTAACTGTGAAGTGCTTTTGCATTTCCCTTGAAAATAATACGTTTTGAAACTTTGTTTATAGACAGGCAGTATCCATAACCAAGATGGGAAGTTCTTCTGGGCAGGGATTGAGTATTTCTTATGTGTTTGTACAGCCCCTAGCCCCAGAAGACTGGCGCAGCAGCAGTCCAAATGATAATAAGAATAAAGACAAACATAGAACCGAGAACTTTTGGAGCACACATACAGTGTAACAAGGATTTGGAGCTTTGAACATTTTTATCAGTATTTCTTTTACAGAAATCCCATGATGTAAAATAAAACAGTAATGAAAATGTTAATAAACGCACATGCATGCATTTGCTTCAAGACTTGATCAAGCAGTCATGATGCTGAAAAGTGATGCATGTCTTACGTTAATATGTTGGATAAAAGGATCTGCTCAGGACACAATGAGGATGTATTAGCCATCAGCAAGTCACTTACATAGATACACCCCCTTCCCATGCTCTGGTACTATGGTGATTAATGAATTAATGTTTGTGCCGTGCACTGCAAATACAAAGCTGTAGCTAAGTGCCAAGTGGGTACTCAGTATTGTTGCTGTCCTAGGAGCAATCCACATTCCCTCTTATGTTCAGAAAATCCAGGGCCTGATCCTGCCGGCAAATTTCCCCTGGAGGTCAATCCTGAAACAAGACTGCAGAATCCAACCCTGGCCCTCGGAGTCCTGGGAGAGTAGAGAATTAGTCAACCCCTGGCTACGAGTCTTTGCCAGGGCTGCATTCTCCCAAGAGGCAGAGGTGGCTCTGACAGGTGCAACTGTGGGGGGATACACTGTGACGGTCTCACAACCCTGCTGATCATTTTCCATCTTCATAGCCCTTTTCCACATCGCTCCAGCAACAGTGGCACTGCCCCTGTGACCAGCAAAGCTGGGCCAAGAACTTCCTCTGGGACTGACACATTGCTGGATGTGAGCGCTCTGTGCTACTGATCTTCCAACTTCTAAAACAGCTATTCCCCTCCCATCCTCTCAGAAACTCACAGCTCCTCCTGCAAATCATGACTCGAATTCTGCTGCCACTTAAACACCCAAAACCCTTCGGATTAGAGGCTGACAGCAGAAACTATACCCCTCAACCTGCCAAAGAAGTGGGTCATGAAGGGAGAACAATGACTGCTCATACGCATCGCGGGAAGCTATATATGTGCAAATAGTGCCCAGGGCTTGCAAAAGAAAATATTGGCAACTGCCTGCAAAGCAGAGGGCTGTTACTATCTGACTTTGGAGCTGTGGTACAGATGATGATAAACGTGCCCTTTTTAAAGTCCTGGGGGGGGGGGTTGGAGGAATTAAACCCTTCATCAGTGCAAGCTGGTGAAAATGAGCTGCCCCCGTTAGTGACACCGCGTGAAGTCACAGCTTCATTCACCGGCTTTGATGGTGGGGTTCCCCTCTCGGCGCATAAAGCGGCTTTTTATGAACAGGAAACTAAGAAGGAGAGAGACAGTGCAGTGGTGCCTGGCGGTTTCTGGCGAGAAGTTACATAACCAGGAGCTGGTGGGGGGTGGCTTGGTTTGGGTGCGTGGATCCAGACACTGACCAGCCTCCCTCCCTCCCCACCCCCCCAGTCCCGCCACGCTTACCCAGTTCGAGCCCTTTCTGGGTGGTCCTCAGAGCAGCCCGGTAGTCCCGGCCCCGGAGCAGCTCCTGCGCGTGGCTTTGCAGCCGGGCCAGCTGGGTGTCCCGGGCCAGGCACTTCTCCAGCAGGCTGCCCAGCAGGACGTTACAATGCACCGCTCTGGAGCCCGGGAGTCTCAGCCGGCCCCGGCACACGAGGCAGCGGGAGGGCAGCGCCTCGCCCAGGCACCGCTTGCAGAAGGAATGGCCGCAGGAGACGGTCACCGGGTCCCACAGGACAAGCCGACACGCGGGGCAGAGGAAAACGTCCATAGCTCCGGCTCTGGCCCCGGCCCGCGGCGGCGGGGCGCTACCGCGACCCTCCCCCGGGCAGCAGCGCGCCGGGATGCGCCCCTGGAGCCGGGCTGGCCGGGGCGCGGGGGACGGGCTGGATTTCCGCCCCGCCACAGGCTCCGGGCCCCCGCAGGGCCAGGGACACTGGGGCGGGGGGTGCCCCGAGACAAGGCGAGGGGCTGAGAGCCGCGCACCCGAGCGAAGCACCCAAGGACCCTCCGCGCCCCTCAGCCCATCCTCGCCTGGCTGGCACAGCCCCCGGGGGCAGCGGGGCTCGCTCGGGCTGCCCGTGGGTGACACCCCCTCCCCGGCCTGCGTGTCGGGGTCACCGTCTCGGACCCGCTCTGACAGGTTTCCCCGGATCTCCCCTTTCGCATCCCTTGTGCCGCCCTGCCTGGGGGAGGAGGCTGCTCCTCCCACCCTCCTCTTCCCTGGGAGGAAGGCGGGGGGGGGCAGGTGGGTGCAGTCACTTCCCCAGGGCTGGAGCAGCCCAGCTCCATCCCCGAGGAGCGATTTGTCGGGGGGAGGGGAGGGGGCTTGGCCCCCTCCCCCCGGCTCGCCACCGCTTTTGTTGCTTGCACAAAACTACATTACGTAAAATCTGGAGCAGCCCCCATGTGATGGGGCTCCGGCGCCTGCCCATTGGCGGCCGGCTCAGGCCCGCCCCTGTTGTGAAACAGACCTTGCGGGCTGCGTTTCATAACCGAGGGGCTGGAGTTTGCTTGGAGGGAGAGACAGGGAGCCTTGGGGGGGAGGGTCTGGGGGAAAGGAGTCACTGACCCCGCGCCCGCCTGCAGCATCCCCCTTGGGGCGGCTCGGGCTGGTCCCTAACGCCACCTGGCAAGGGACTGGCTGCTTATGCAAGTGCTCCGTTTGCAACGCCGGTGTTCCTGCCTGCGCCCAGGTCACCCGGCTCGGTTGCAAGGCACTGCCCCCGGGATCAGGGCTTGGCTCCCTTCGGGGAGTTCACTGGAGCCGAGGAGACGTGTGTACATGCGGGCTGAGGAATGGACAGAATGTCCCGAGAGAGCGCGAGAAAATCAGGATATTAAATCAGGATGCGTGTGCATGTAGTGCACTCCTTGTTTGCATCGCAGGAGCACCTGGAGCTGTAAGCAGTCTCATTATGCCAGCGCCTGTAAAGACTTATTAGGGTCGGAGGAGACCATCCCTGTTCCAAAGTTTGCAGTTTAAAGAGACAGGCCAGACAGAGGGTGGGAGAAAAGAAGCATGAAATTATCCCTGTTATCCAGAGGAGAAACTGACACCCAAGGAGATCAAGAGATTTCCTCCAGGGCAGGCCACACACGAGTCTACACCATAGCTGGGAATTGAATCCAGATCATACCAATCCAGTTCTGGAGTCATAAAACCGTCCTTCCCCTCCACTGGAATAGAATTGGAAATGTATAGATACATAGTCAAATGACATTGTTTTCATATTTATTCATGTGTCTCTGTGTGGGGCATGAAGGCGATATGGTATTCTGTCAAGCCTGAAGAACTATTAATCTAGTCTCCTGTCATTCTACAATATAATTATGTGGCAAAGACAGTTTTATATAACGTATTCCTGAGGAAGTGACAGAACCATATTAACTGTATTGTACTCTGCGCTCAGCAAATCGTACATTATATAAAGTATTTTTGCAGATTCAACCTGCTTGGTTTGTCTGTTCCTTGTGGGCTCCCTGAGTTAAAAATTAAAAAAAAAAAAGACTAATCAAATAGATAGAAATAATGACTGGAATACCAGGGAACAGGTGGAGCTTTCCGCACATTTAAACACAGAAAAAAGGGGGCTCTGTTCATTGGATGAATTAGAAATAGCCATGGCAGATCAGACCAACTCTATAAAAACGGCAGAGAGACTGTGTGATAGGTTGCGAGTGCATGGAATTTGCTCACCAGATCTCATCTCTGGGTGTATGTAATGCAAGTGTTTTATAACTGGGTGGACTGTGCCCTTTGGCATTTAAAGTTACACTTAGCGTGGAGCACAAAGGAGCTAGTAAATGTTGTTATAATTTCAACCAGAAGAATGGGGACAATATTCAGTCACCGTGGCAACAGACACCGACACACTGATTCTTTATGCAGATCCCAGGCTAGAACACTAGAAAAGCAGCACTAGAAAATCAAAGCCTTTATGTAAAGGTCATATATTAGGTGTCTGCTACCCATGCTATTCCATTTATCGGCTAGCCCTAAGAGCAGGGGTAACTACTGAGAATATAACAAGCATAATCCCAAGATATTTTTTCAGATGCATTTGATCCTCCTGCTAGGCATGTTTGGGGACCACATGTGGGGTGGGAAATTCATGCAGGGCAAAGGAACTGTCTTCCCTCATATTGACCTGCCCCTGGTCAATAGTCCACGCCCCTGAATGCGTATTCAATGGAAAGGAAATATATCCCTGATCACCATGTGGTTGCCAAAACTGGCAGGTCCTGTTCTCTGGATCCAGGGCTACTTAGCCCCTTCTCTCATGACACTGCTGTTGCTGGCGATGTCATCAATCGTCCCACGCTTAAGGCTGTGCCCAGGGTTTGAACGGAAGATCTCTTACTAAAGACCCTCCCCTTCTGCTCGCTCCTTCATTTAGCAAGAGCGACCTTAGTTCAGCAGTTCTGAGCACATGCTTCAGGTGGGGGTTGAATTGAGAGGGATCTATGGGGTATGGGAATACAGTGCCCATTGCTGAAATAATTAGTGATGGACTGGAGAAAGAGGGAAGGGGAGTTCCTTTAGTTAACTGTTTGTCATTCAACGCTGAGTGCAGCCACAGGTGTGGGGCTAGTCATAGCTTTGAAGCAGGCCTGCAGGTTGGTTTGGGCTATTTTTTGCTGTTGGTTACAACCTAATAAATAAGGTCATATGCATAAAAGCCACCAAAGCCCATAGATTAGCTGGACCCGTCATGCTTGGCTTGTACCCCGTGCAGTCAGTAATAAACCCTCTCTCGGGGAGACCTTCTCCATATGGAAAGAGTCCCTTTAAAAATTTCTGAATCTCTGGCCCAGTCTCCGTCACGGCGGATTGGACGGCAGGGCAATCAGCCAGAACTCAGACCATTCATTGCTGATAAGTTTTGTTTCCGTTTCCCCTAACCCCACACCGGATGGTTTTTTCTTCATATCATAGAAAGCCAAATGCAGGCGCTTTCCTGACATCAAATTCCTGTTCCTTTCACTGACTTTCTTGGCCTGACTCAGTGTAAATTTAAAAACCACCTTAAATACCCAGCAGTGACCATGCCATCATGAGTGAGAACTTCCTGTTTTGCACAGTGAGTTACACAATACAAATTACATTGATTTACTAGGTGATACTTGCAAAGCACAGTGGAAATTTTAATATGGTGCACAGTCCAGAGCCAGTTTAGGGTAGAGACCTCGCGTAATCATTACCATCTTAACTGATTCCTTTCTCCCCAGATGTTGTCTATGCAATCAGTGTGTGCGCATGCAATTATCCTGGATGACAGGGTCCAGATTGTTCCCTGGTGCCGCATTGGAGTCAACGGAGTGACACCAGGGATGAATTTGGCCCCTCTGTGTTTACGTGAAATCTGATATCACAACTGGCTGTAGATAATTTAACAAGCTCGCGATTAAGAGGAATGAGGGCAGAGGTGAATTTAACAGCACAAAGCTAAAGGCACTGCCTGTGAAGAAGAACAGGAGTACTTGTGGCACCTTAGAGACTAACAAATTAGTGTTAGTCATTACCTGTGAAGGTAGCTGTCCTAGGAAGTCTTCAGTGAGCACCTTGGACAGCTAAATAGGTATATACTAAACTGGAATAGATAATATAGAAATAAATTTTCAGTCACTTTTTAGGAAAGCGGATCCCTATTTCTGTATCTCTGTTCAGCAAATAAGCTATAGGATCTATCTATCTATCCACACACACTCCCCTACCTATCTACCTAGCTATCCCCACCCTCACGCCTATCTATTTACCTATCATCTTGTATGATCCTCATCGCCATCATATCTGAGTACCTCATGGCATCTATTTTGTCTCTTACATTTCCTGGGAGTAAGCCGGATTGAAGATATTGTGCAGCAATGAAAGAACTGTCTTCCCCATATTGAAGGCACTGGAAATCAGAAAACTTGTTTCTGTAACCATTGTTTTTTAAGGGTTAATTTAACAGTTGGCGTAACCAATTATTTTAATCCCAATACATGCAAACAATTGGCATGATTCATTTAGCCTTTTTCTCCACTGCCAGGGTGTCTGCAAGTGGATCATATGTCCCTGGAATGTATTGGTTTCTTGTATAAGGATACATTTACTTGCAGTACATAATTCAACCACTAGATTTCTCCGATTGCCATATAAGAGATCCAGACAAGCCCTGGTAAACAAAGACCAGCTGTGTGGAAGCCTGTTTGCTTGTGTCTATACTTGCATTAGTTTTCTTTAATAAATGCCTCCTCTTTGTGACGGGCTGGCTTTCCATGTATCACAACAATTTGAAAGCACTTGAATTTGGATGTGAATGTTGTTCTCTCTTGGGCTGATCGCAGACAGTTTGCTGCAAGTGTTTGGTATTTGATATTCCAAATTGGAGCCGTTGATTAGCTGTGAATAGGCATGTATGTTCAGTGGTATTGTTTCAAGTCCCTGAATGTCTTATCATCTGGAGAAGAACTCAAAGAAGCCACTGCAGCTCTGACCTTCTCAGTAAGAGGGATCGGATAAATAGGATTAGGGAATTAAAGAAAAAAATAATCTTTTCCTTTGCTAAATTGCATGGACTTTGCCTGAAGTGACATCATTCCTAGAAAAAACATCAGATTTCGTCTCCTCCCAGCCACACAGAGGAACTGTGCATTCATCCGAGGTCCTGGCGACCTGGCTCAAATCCACATCTGGCTCCTTTAGTTGCCTCTGCGCCAGGGATCTGGTGCGAGGCTTGAAGGAATTCCATCCCTCTGCTCTTTGAAGAAGCTTCCCATCTATTATTAAACTCTCTGGGTGTGACTACTCCAGCTCGCAAGCTTAGCACACGCTCTCCGTGGGCATTCATGTGAATAAAAATGTGACCTCTTGAGAGTTCCTGGAAAGTGAACCCAGCAGAGCTCCAGGCCTGGCCACTGCTGACTCATTAGTCAGTTCAGGGAGATGGTTATGAAATGTATTTGCTCTGCTCTGACACATACAGACACTTCAGGTGCTTCTAGTGGTTCTTTCTTCTTTGTAATTGGATACAGCGATGAGAGCCAGGTTTCAGAATGGCAGCCGTGCTAGTCTGTATCAGCAAAAAGAACGAGGCGTCCTTGTCCTCGTTCTTTTTAGTGATTAGAGCAGCATTTCTCAAATGCAGCCACCAGGAGCTTTTCTTGCGGCCACAGCTTTCTGGGCAGTGATTTGGGGGAGGAGGGGCAAAGCAGCGGCCCCTTCCCCAGGGGCCCCCAGAGTGGTTGGGCCCCACCCTCCTCTGGGGAGACACAAGTGGCAAGAGCAGGCAGTCAGTGAGTTCCCCACCTTCCTGGGGGTGGTGGGGTTAGACTTCAGCCCTGGGGTGGCAGTCTCCAGCCACGGGGCTTTGGGCTCTGTCCCCCAGGCTCTTTCCCCAGGGTGTGGGGCTTTGGGATCCGTTCCCTGGCTGCCTGGTGGCAGGCTCTGGCCCAAGCTCACCCCTACGATCACCTCTGGTCCCCACTGCCTCCCCCAGTGCCCCATTGCCCATGTCCCCACTGCCTCTGTACCCACCTCCCCATCCACGGCTTAATTTGTCCCTGAGGTTGCCAGGGCTGAATAAGTCTGCTGTGAAAAGTGATATTAACAAACATACAAATATCACTTTTTGCAGCAGACTTCCTTATAGCTAGCAAGTCTTAAAAACAACCCAACCCAAAAGAAACAACAAGAAAAAAGAACGTTCAAAGCACCTTATTTGTGTCTCTATTCTGTTTAGGTCCAGTAAAGAATAGAGACAACTGTACATTATTTTTATTATTGAGTCTGCAAAAAAAAACCCACCCCTACATAGACAAATTACAATGATTTGGGCATGTGTGTGTGCATATTTATTTGCTTTTTCTAAAGTTAATTATTTTAGGAAAAATTGTCAGAGTGGCCACCAGCAAGAGTCAGTGGCCGCACTCTGAGGCCACCAAAAAATTCATCCTGAGAACCCCTGGATTAGAGGATCTTGTGTATGTCATTGGAGTTTCCCCTTCACGCAGAGAAGCCCAGTTCATTCGTCATTCCATAATCATTATGGTTCGTATCGTAGTGTGGAGAGGGCCTAGCTGTGATTGGGGCCCACGGTGCCAGGGGCTGTACATACACATAATCAGAGACAATTCCTCAGCTCCTGTTCCAGCTGCACTAAAGGGGCCTGATATAAATTATTGTAGCTCCACTGAAGTCAGCAGCTGAGGCTCTGGACCATGAATCTCAGTTGTCTTTTCCTGTCTGCACAGAGATAGGCTGAGTGGGTGTTTTCCCATCACTTGGCTGTGTTTCGGGACAGGTTTGGCTTGATACATAGTCAGTGGGCATAGCCCAGAGCTGCCATCTCCACATGGGACTCTGGAAGGCAGGGGGCCAGAGGGGCTCTCCAGCACCCCAAAGGTTGAGCTCCTACAATATTTGGAGGATGCTTTTAGCTAAGAGATCATTCGGAGCAGGTCACTGTGCCACAGCAGCACAACCCAGCAGGATCAGGGAGGCCTAGGGATGGTCCAACTCTGCACCCCTCATCCTAGCAGGTGAGCAAGTGCTCAATGCTGTGAACAAAAGTCCCTGTTAAGCTTGATTAGCAAGACAGCCTACGCCCCTGCAAATCACAAATGACATATTAAGACAAGAGCGCCCTTCCACACCGGTGGGACGCCACTGATTTTGGAGGAGCTACTCCTGATTTAAACCAGTGTGACAACAGAATCAGGCAAGTCACTTAATCTCTCGCTGCGTGCCTCAGTTTCCTACCTGTAAATTGGGGGTGATAACACTTCGCTGCCTCCCCGGGCTGTTGAAAGACTATCTCCATTCAGAGACGCTGCAGGCATGGGATCTGTGTAAGAACCCAGAGAGATTATGGAGCATCCCAGGGGATCAGGACGAGGTAAATCTGGTTGCACATATATGCCCCCAGGGCTAGCAAAGGCAACAACACCCCCTACCTGCGCAGATTACTCTAGCAGGACTAATCTGCGTGGGAAGTCCAGGGAAGGGTGTGTGCTGAACACAGAGACCCAGCAATGCCTCTTGTATGCTAGCTTGGGTTTGGCTGGATGACAATCTTACCACAGCTGACTGAATAAACAGAGGGCTGCCTTAGGCATCGAATCCAGTGTTTCTTAATGTCTTTGGTCCGTGCCTCAGCAAAGGGTCAACAGCCTCATCCCCCACTCTACAGAACCCGCACTCCTTCTCAGCTGGAAAACACTGCGGGGCTTCGGCATGTGAATAAAGCCTGAGAGGTTCTTAGGTGCAGTGGGATCAGGAGATGGGGTGGGGAGTGAGGCTGCTGGGACGGTGCTCGCTGTTTCTGCTGGGCTCCCACTCACCGGTCAAAGGCCTCCTGATTCCCAACAGGGTACACGTCAGCAGCTCGCACATGGGCTCCCTCCCCACCCGCCTTCGGCTTTGTGTAGCGAAATTGTGAACGGTGGGTGGGTGGAGCATGTGGCTGGGAGACTGAACAGATGGCCGAGTCTTTGTCTGGAGTGACAGCTCCATTAAAACAACCTGCTTCGATTGCCAAGGAACAGCTCATTTACCAGGTGAGCCATTAAATACAAAGGGCCAGTGCCTTTGCTCCCGCGGAGCTCTACACAGGGCAGGATGGGGTGGGGGAGCGAAGCGTCTTTAAGCCACCTCTGTGATCCCTTGAGCCAGGAGCTGACAGGAGCAGTCCGGTCCCCAGCATAAGGTGGAGCATCCCATTTGCCTCCATCACATGCCAAATGTATGTGTGGTCAGAGGTATGTATACAGAATGGGCCAAACATGGCTCTTAGTTCACTCCGGTGTAAAACCGCCGCAGCCTATTGAAGTCAACGGAGTCACTGTGGCGAATTTGGCCCAGGAAGAGCTAGATTGCCCAAGCCTTACTCCCTGTTGGTGGGCCCTTACTCACCCCAGAGGCCTCACGGACTTCCCCCAGGCCCGTTGGGTGAGGACGTGCTCACCATGTGAGTGTCGCCCAGTCCTGCCCTGAGGTTTTGCTCACGCTCTCCCGCAGCCTCCCATCTCCGTGCAAAGGAAACGTTCCAACAGTAACCGCTGTCCCGCTTCTGCGTCTGTGCAGAATTCCACACGCAGGTGGCTTCTTGTGCTTTTGCATGATTCAGTGAGTGGGGAGGGGGAGAACACATTAGTTGGGCTGAAATTTCATGGAAAAGCAACATTTCCAGGTGGAGGTTGGAGACATGATTTGCTTGAGATGGCATGAAAAAAAAAAAACCCAAACCCTTCACTTTCTCCCAGCTCTAGTATTAACATACACACCAGAGTGACGGTGAACTACATCAGACCTCACTAGAGGCCCAAAATCCCCTGTGTGGACAAGCTAGGCTTCCTCTTTGTCCCTGCTCAAACCATAAATACCCACCTGCGTAGTCTGTGGTGAGGAATGTTGGAGGCGGCCAGGGCAGAGTCCTCAGACTTCTGAAGCCTGGATGTGCGTTAGCCGCACATTGCAGCTTCTGCAGTCCTGGTTCCTTTTCCTTTGGTGTTTGGCTTTTTTGCCCATTTTATTTGCATGTTCCTCCTCCTGTACTTTAGACGGCAGGTGAATCATGCTTGTATAAGTGACTCATGGCTCCCTTCAACCAGCACGCCGGCTTTCATAACGCACCGAAGAGTTGCCTTTTAAAGGGGACCCGGTTGTTTTTTCCCACTGAGGTGACTCCATCAGGATCTTGTCGTAGTGAAACCTCTCCTAGCAAATCCCCTGGAACAGAGCACGAACCTTCCTGGATATTTCAGCAAAGGGGACAAATTCCTTGGTGGATTTTAAAAATGTGGTATTCCGCGTTAGAAATCATGAGACGTCTCCATTCTTCCAAAAGACCAAATTCAGAAATCCAATAAAGAACTGTAGGGAAAAGACAATTTGTTAAACAGTATATCAGATTCTCCTAGAAAAGTTGACAAAAACAAGCCCTGGGCACAGTGCAGTGGAGAAAAACTAGGGGGCATCTTATAGTTGGTATTTAACCAAAAAAAAAAGTGTAATTTAGGGATTCTTGTTATAACCACATGCAAATAAATTAGAAAGATATAGTATGGGGGGGACGGGAGAGCACCACAAGGTATGATTGACATTCAGGCAGCGAAAAAGGCAGCAGAAATTTCAGGTTCTTCAGCTACAAGAAGTGAGTTCTGTTTTCTCTTATTGTTTAGCTCAGATAATAAAAAAGACTTTGGTGTTTCCTAGCAAGAGGGAACAAATGACCTATCTAATTCAACAGAGTTTATAGTGGGTAATAAAACAGAGGTTGGATGCTCAGCGCAAAGAATTGTGATGATAACATGGATCGTTTTCTGCCTCCATTAAGAGTTACTTGAGAGCAGTGATTTTCCAACCTGTGGTCCGTGGCCCCCTGTGGGTCCGCAGACTATGTCTAAGATTTCCAAAGGGGTCCGCACCTCCAGTCAAATTTTTTGCAAAGTAAAAAAGGTTGAAAACCACCGCTTTAGAGAGAGCAGAAAAAATGGACATGTCTTTTTGCCGAACTGCAATGTACCTTTTTGTTGGCAGACCTCACTCATTGGCTGATCTTTGTCATGTGCTGCTACAAGGTGACTGTAACAGTTCTGATGGCACTGGAAGTATTTAGCCACCTGGGGGGCTTGCTTTGAGGCTTTGTGATACCCTTGCAGTAGAGGAGGATCAGCTGCCATCAGTGAAGCTAGAAAGGATGAACCTTGAGCTGGGAGACCAAATCTTCAAATACCCCACATTTGAATACCGTGAGGCAGGCCCTCCCTTGCACCCCGCACAGCCATTCACCTGGGTGCCTAGTCCTGGGTTCCAACAAGCAGAGAGGGACACCAGAAAAGGAGCTGGAACGTTCACGCACCTGTGATGTAGGAGCAGACTTAGACAGACCTCCCTTCTCGGTGTTTCCAGTGGATGGCCAAAGCATCTCTGAATGGAACCTGGCGCTGGCTGGTCACTGGAAGCGGAGAGCCACCAGCATGCTGGCGAGGACTGACCGGGAGTTCAACCAGGCAACTGACGGCAGCTGCTTCCCAGAAGAAAGCAGGTTTCAGTGGTGCCGTTGAGGTGTGTGAGTCATGGGAACACTAAAGCAAAATGACCTTGCTCTCTCCCACCCAAGCAAAGATGGTCTGTGGATAGAAAGAGGGAGCCAACCTCAGCGGTTGTTCAGCTGCATAAAATCTGGAGCAGGGAGCCAGGCCAGGTGCTTTTGCTGTTGAGTTAATGTGATGTATTTCACACCTTCCAAGATCAGGACTCCCAGGCTGACCTCTCCTTTCCCCCTTGAAATAATCCCACTCCTGCTTCTAGAATTGCAAGGGCTGTAAAACGTATCCCACCCCCAGCGCTGGCATTGCCAGGCTATGGAGCGGAGGACACTCTAGACAAGCGTCCTCAGTCTCCTTGAAAACACCAATCAGTCAGACCACCCAGCAAATTCTCCTGAAGCGCACTGCGCACTGGGACGATGGTAATGTGGGAAACCCTTGCGGGGTTGAAATGTGGCTCAGATAAACATGCCAAAGTTTAGCTGCTCATCCTAAATTATCCATGTCCCAGGAGATCCCCCCACCATGCTCCTTGATCCACCATCCACAGGTAGCTGCTGCCCATGGACAGACTGAGCCCAATGCCCCAGGACCAAGCCAGGTCAGCCCAATCCTGCTAATTAAAGAGGGCAGGGCTGTCCCTGGGCCTATAAATGGCTGCTGGTGGACAGCTGGAGGGGGAAGGACTGAGACAGGCTGGGCCCTGGGGAGGGAAAGCCTTGCTGGGATGGAGCTAGCTCCTGTGGTGAGTCCCTGGAGCCGGGGCTCTGGAAAGCTGCCAGGAGCTGGCGTGCCAGAGACCCCTGGGACTGGGAAAGGCCGAGGACAGAGTTCAGACTGTTTTCTGTTTGTGTGATAGCCTTGGCTGAGTCTGGGTGTGGCAGCACATGCATTGAGGCTGGAGAGAGGCCCAGCCCGGTGACAGGCCCATACCCACGTCTCACTCCGAAAGAGAGCCTAGTGCAATAACACTAGTGTTATATAAACATGAGTAAACTTATGTAAACAAGATGGGACTTAAGTAACTATGGCTCTGCTGGTTTCTCTTGTTGTTCTCCTTCCAACACCCCACCCAGGAGCCTTATATAACGTGGCTTTTTGGTTGCTCTAGTCATTCTTTTTCACAAAGTTCCTTCTCTGTAAGGCCCGGAGTCAGCAGAGCACTTTGAGGCATCCCAGGGGGGCCACTCAGGCACTTAGACACCTGATTCAGGGACTCAGGCATCATGGGTTCAATTCCCTGGTCTGCTGTGGGAGCCACGTCCCTCTCTCTGCCCCAGTTTCCCCATCTGTAAAAAGGGGCTAATGATACTGACCTTCTTTGCAAAGCACTATATAAGAGATGGGTGTTAAATGAAGGCCTCAATAAAAGGCTAACCTGTCTTGATCAGAGATCTACAGGGCATTAGCTGAGTTTACCAAATGGTTGTGGGGTGGGTGGGTTTTATCCACGCGCCGCAGTCTGATAGTACAAAACTACATGCAAGACTCGGTACCGTTCACAAAATCATTGAGGCAAGTGAGGTTTTGCAAGAGCAAAATGTTTTGCATGGTTTTTGCATATTCAGGCCCCAATTCAGTTAAGTCTCTTTTTCCAGCAAAACTCTAATGCGCATCATTAACTCTAAGCAAGTGTTTAAATCCCATTGGCTTCAGCTGGATTTCAGCATGGGTTTACTCGCATGGGTGAGTGGGACGTCAATTAATTTTAAATATCCCTCTTGTTTGCAAATCACTGATGAAATCATTCTGATTTGAACCAAATGCATGAGTCATGCCCAGTAATCCAGGAGCGTGGAAATAATGGAGCTGGCTACTTCCACAATAATTCTTGGAATACGGGGGGAGAGGAAATCTGTCATTGCCTGGAGAGAATTTTTCTGAATGAAAGCAAAGCGACTGAATGATTTTGCTCCTTCCTTGTGCAATGATAATCTGGGCTGCACATGCTGTGTCTGTACAGCTAGGGTGACCAGATGTCCCGATTTTATAGGGACAGTCCCGATTTTGGGGGCTTTTTCTTATATAGGCGCCTATTAGCCCCCACCCCCTGTCTCAATTTTTCACACTTGCTGTCTGGTCACCCTATGTACAGCACCTACCACAATGGGGCCCTGGTCTCTAACGGAGGCTCTAAGGTGAAAATAATGTCTGGTAATACAGTGTGGATGGTATTCTGCACTTGCCATGATCTAGCCAAGGCCATCGGGATGCTGGGGATTTGGGACAGGTTCAGCTCCTGAGGAAGACGAACGTGTATAGCAATGGCTCCTGGAGAAAGTCCTCATTCACACGTCAGTGCCTCGGTCCAGGAAACCTTACACTGCTTGCCAGAGCAAACGCCTTTAGTCGTAGAAATGATGTAGCGTGCCGAGCACAAGCGGCCTTTGAAATGTGCTGGGGTTGTCAAAGCAAAACAAATTAAGCACCCGGTCCTGCTTTCCCCACAACAGTGATGTTTGTACACAGGTAGCAGTGGATTTGGGCAGAATTGAGGCACAGATGGAATTAAGGGCGGGGGGAGAAGCTGCACAGCCCCAAGGGCAGGAGGAAAGGGGGGACTCTGCCTCCTAAATCCTTACCCATGTTGCACCGCGGGGCAAGGGAGAATAATCTGCAGATGGGCCCACTGCTGGCTGGGAGATGGGGTGCAGAGCTGTTGCACAACCTGCTGCCCACTCCCCACCCAGTTGTCCCCAGAGCGACTTATCAGAGGAGCAGCCCCTGCACTCTCTGGAACACAGGGTCTGTGATGCTGGAGAATCCATCACCAATGGGGCGGGGGCACCCTCATGGTTGCATGAAGCAAAGGCACACTGACGCCAGAAAGTATCCCCGCAGAAGCCCACTGACCTTGAGTAAGGCCTCAGCTGAGCGTAAAAATGCTCTGATGTATCCAATATTTGGCTTTAGGCCAGACCTCTGCCACGCGTCCTGCACTTTAGAAGCGAAGGCTGAAGTGGAAGCAGAGAATGTTGCGTAACAGTCTTTTCTATCGAGGGCTCCGTGTTAATCTGAATAAACAGACCTAGGCTTGGCAGAAGGCGGTCGTTTTCGTAATAATATTGACACCTAACATCCGTTTATTTTTCAGCATTTGTTTTTGGTTTTATCGCTTTACATGTTCATAGTTGTGCAGAATTATGGAAGGATCAGACAAGGGGGGGCAGACAATAATCATTTAATGACAGTAGCTGCTGCAGGTCAGAAAGTTAAAGTTTTATAACCAGTAAACCACAAATTGTCAGCGTCACATGTCAAAATATACACAGTAAGTAGCCTTCAATGGAACGCTGCATTCTCAAGCAGCATTTCACTTATTTTGCCTCTCCCTTTGTTTTGATTATTAGCAGTGGAAATATTTTTCCATCCATTTGTGTGTGTATGGTGAAATTGACGTTTACCAATTAGAAATCGACTCCATCCAAACCTAAATATAACTAAAGCACAACGTTTAGACTTGGTGTTTGCTTAGTACACCACAACTACTTGCAGTGCATTGAGAAAGCAATTCAGCTCCCCCCCCCCCCCGCATCCCCATTCTATAAGATTGTGTTTTTTTTTCACCAAAGTCTATAATTAGTGCAGTATTTTGTAACTTATTTCCTGCTGTTTGTGGTGACTATTTCAGATCCTGCTGTATAAGTTATATGGAGACAATATTTGAAGCTGTGTTCTTTGGTTTAAATAAAACCCCAGTGATCCTGGCTTTTAAACACTTGTTTGTCTGAAATCCACTTTAGCAACACATTCTTTTTTCCCCCTTTGCTGAGCAAAGTAAATGTAAAATATACTTTTCATCGTAAAACAAGCAAACGGATAGTCCACATTTGGAGAGCGCTTGCTTTGTTTTGTAAAGATGGTGTTTCTTCAATTCACGATGATTCGTACGATTTATTTGCATTGCAGTCGTGCCTATGGACACCAGGACCCCATGGTGCTAGCAGCTGTACAAATGCATGACAAAAATATGATCGTTTCTCCTAAGACTTTACAGTCTAAAAACTGCAATCAGTATTAAAACCTAGGCCTAGTTCTCTTACTCTAAGGCCTCTTTACAACACTAGAAAGGCTCCTCATGGAGAATATCTCCCCCCGCCCCCGGCACAGCAATGGTGCTACACTGAATCCCCTCAGCAGAGGGCTGTACTGGGAATGGAAGAGGGGGAAGGAGGGGCTCTGGCACATTTGACACCCCAGCTGCTCCTGGGTGCCCATCACCTCTAAGGGGCTGTGGCCAGCCCTAAAGTAAGGGCTTATTGACACAAGGAAGGAAGGTAGGTTGTGAAGTCAAAGTGCAGTGGCTATTCGGGGTTAGCTCTCCATGTGGACTCTTATTCCGCAATAACTCTTGTGGAACAGTTTATTCCACAATAGCTTTCCGGTCGATTTCCCCAGGTAGACAAGCCTGTAGTCAGTGCAGTGTCAGTTAAGCAGGTGCATAAGACTTTGTAGTATCAGGGCCTTAATATAGACAGGTTGGAGGGGGCAAGGCCTAACTCAAGCTGCTCCGGCTGAACAAACTTGCTCCTGCCGCTGGTGGTCTTTAAACGTGCCAGCTGCCAAATTGCAAAGCCAGCAGAGATCTGTGCCAGGGCTCCCCCTTTGAAACGGGCTGTGGTGTGTTAGGTAAGATCATACCGCCTATTAATTAGACAGTATTTATATAATGTACTAACTTCATACATATATAATGTACTAACTTCATGGAGATGCACTATCAAAATGTAACCAATTAGAGCACAGAGAAAAAACTCAACAAGTGCCGGCGGCCTGCTCGGCCTCTTTCATGTTTTTTTATGGTCTCTCAGAGACGGAGCAACCATGTGGCGTGCCAGGGAACAGCCCTGGGGTAATGGTTATGGAACATTTAGATTAGCTGCAAGAAACCCACTTCACCAGTAGATGGAGGTGATGCCTCATTTTTAATGGCAGCTCCCTCACCTTGGGTGGTGGTTATATGACTATGGCTGGACTGCCATAAATAAATCAAATGCTGTCAGGAGCGGGGCGGGTTAGCTGTCAGCTGTGTGTGTCACCTTGGGCTGAAGACTGCCCTATAATCTGGATAATCACCTCGGTGCTGAGCCCACAGTTAAGTTTTCAAAGAGCAAAATATTCACAATTGACCCATTTTTCACTTTAACAGAAAAGAGCCAATTTCAAAGCAGATTTGGTTAACAGCCTGGTAACCTTGAATGTTCTGAGCCCTTTTGAAATATCTGGCTTGTGCTTGGGCGTCTCTGACTGACAGATCCATCACAGCCCATGATGTCTGGATTTCCAGAGAGCTGCGCCTGCTGGCTGTTTCCTTAGGAGCCGTGTGAGTGCCGGAAGGAGGAGGAACCAGTAACTGAACAGGAGGAAAGAGAACACATGCAAAAATCAAAGGCAGCCTAATCCCGTGGTCTAAGCACAGCACTGAGCGGCAGGTGGTGGGTGAATCCCTGGATCCTTCCATGGTCTCTGGCGAGCACCCAGCTATATAAATTGGGGATAATAATATTCACCCGTCCCATAACCTTTCAGGGACAGTGCGCAGTCACGCCATCTGCATAGGAACCCAGGGAAGGTCTGCGCTGCAGAAATCCATGGGCTAAATTCAGTCTTGGTGTAATTGGTGATACCTCCCTTGGCTCTGATGGAGCTTACGCCATTATTATTTGTATTATGGTAGAGGCCCTGGCTGAGATCAGGGCCCCATTGTGCTAGGTGCTGTACGTGCACATAGCAATAGACAATCCCAGCCCTGAAGAGCTAACAAGCAGACAAAGGGTGGGAGGGGAACCAGAGGCATCGGGATGTGAGGTGACATGACCAAGGTCACACAGTAAGTCAGAGCCAGAACACAGATCACCTGGCTCCCAGTCCAGTGCCCATTCCAATGGCCCGCATTAAATTTGCTCCACTATTAGTACAGAGCTTTGAAAATGTTACAAGCTAATTATTAGTAAAAGGAGGGAAGTGACAGCTCCGTGCAGATGGTGGTGGGGAGGGGGAAGCTTGACTGGTCAATAAACAGAGTCTGTCTTTTTAATACTAAAACAACTTTATTTGGATGAAACATCCTCAGCACCAAGTGCAGTTTTTCCCGATTGATCCCCTTCTCCTTCACACTACCCAGCACCTGGGCGAAGGCAGGAAACACAAATGTGGCCTCCATTGGCTCCTCAGAAGTTATTCTTTATCCTTCTCTTTTTCCTTCTTGTCGCCATGGTGACCCTAGGGCATAAGTTAAAGAGAAACAAGAGGGCGTGTGAGAGCCTAGGCAGCTGATGTGTATTTCCTCGTCCCTCTCTCTTGCTCATTCTCACGGGATCTGCATGGATAAACACCGAACTACAGTCATCCTCGGCTAGAACCAATGGGCTTGCATCACCCACTAGTCAAATTTTACCCTAATACAGACACACAACTTCGATGAGAGTGGCATGGATGAGTCCAATGGCAGATGTGAGCCCACTGGAGTTATGATGGGAAGAATGATTGTGGCACGTCATCTTTTGATGGCTACGTTACCCAGACCACAAGGTTTCCTGGGAGGTTGGATGGGCTTCTGAGACAGTGGATAGCTGTTTACACGGCACGGGTAGCTGTCATTCAGGCATCCTTTATAACAGGGGATGCCATTCCCCAGGGCTTCTAAGAGCAAAAACATGACACAATTCCCAAGAGTGTCTGGTGCATTGTGGGGGAAGTGGATCTCCGATCTGGCAGCCAGTCAGAAAACCTCAGGGGCGGAGCCTCTTTTCCAGCGGCTCACAAGATTCCAAGATTGCGGATGTGTTGTGAGCATTCACACTGGGTACCAGAGGCAGAATGGGGCTTGCGCTTGGAGCTGGTTCTCAGCAGCTCCTGTAGCAGATCTGACTTATCCATGGGGGTATTTTCAAAGTCACCCCACTCTGAACTCTTCTCATGCCCTTTAGTGGCCACCCCATGCACACCCCACCTCCAGGAAAGGGAAGAAGAAAAGTCCCCAGAACCACCTGCAAACTCCGGCTGTAGCACTAACATGGTAGCAGCAGGGCTTTCTTGCGGTGCACCCATGTGATTTTGTTACTCCTTCCCCAGACTGGCAGGGGCCAGCAGAGGCTGATCTCTCAGAAGGAGACCCAGGCTGGACAAGGATGTTCTAATCTAAAGCAAAGGAAAAACAACCCCGCCCAGTAGATCTGCTAGGCATTGATCAGTTCCCGGTTACCTCTTCAGAATCACTGTCGGAGCTGCTGCTGCTGCTGCTGTCATCTTCATCTCCCTCTCCCTAAGGGGCACAGAAGAAAGGGTTCATGACTACAATGGTGATAGCACCATTGCACTGGGAACAAAGCTTCCCAGCCAGGGTCAATGTCTATCTGGAGGTATCCTGGCTCATCTCCTGCTGGCAGATTGGGTGGAGGAAGAGAGATCACTTGCATTTTGTTTTGTTGCTTTTACAGCATAGGACAATGTTAATTCTCACTTCCTCTGTTCCCGGTGAGGGAGGAGATGGGGCAATGATCAGACAGCCTGCCTGACTCTCCCCTCCCCGAGAAATGGTTTTCATGCTCAGTACTAGCTGTAACACACACAGTGCCACCATCCTAGGAGGTGGGAAATCAAACACGCAGAGATTCAGAGCACCTAAGGCCCAAAGTCTGCTCATAGAATTGCACCCGGGACTAGCACCACATCCGATTGCCCAATGAGCACCAGGGACGTGCAAGCAGCCTGAGCTGGCGGAACCTTCGTCACGCACGAACCCAACCCACAATGGCACGCGCAGCTTGCACTGGAGGGGATGCTGGGGGAGGAAAACTTTCCGAAATTGAGTCAAAGAGGTTGGAATTTGTTATTCCTTAATGGCTCTGAGGTACTGAAATGGCAGCTTTAGTCACGCCGCAGCGATGGGGAATCCAAAATGCCCAGACAACACACGGAACATGGGAATTCTCCACTAGTTCCTCACCTTTTTTTCTTTCTTCTTCTTTTTCTTGTCTTTCTTGTCTCCGTCTTTCTTGTCTTTCTCCTTCTCTTCCTTCTTGTCTTTCTCCTTCTCTTTGCCCTGATCCTTCTTGTCTTCTCTTCCGAACACTGAGGAGGAGAATGAGTGGACAGTTAAGTTGGCACTCCCCACCGGCTCTAGAGGGAGTTCAGCCTGCGTGTCAAGTGTTACACATCGAAGCACGAGGTAGAAAGGGATGAAAGGATGAGACGCGCTAGGGACCCCCAATCCTGCACCACTGACAGCAGGGTGCCTGGCTTCCACGTGACTCCAGCCCAGTAAAGGCCAAGAGGGGACATGGGCCTCATTACCATGAGGCGGGATTGTGTTTAAGAACATCATTGAGTTGATCAGTACAGCACAGGCCACCAACATGACCCAGCACCCTCCCACTAAACCCAACAACCAGAATGAGGCCATAGAATGGCAGCGAGCAGGAGACGAGGCTATGGCATGCCACAGGTAGAGAACAGGAGGGACTGAGGCCAACCAGTGCTCAAGGCCCCTGCAATGGCAAGGAAATGATTACGTGAGATAAACCCAGATAACCCTGGCAAGTGACCCACACCCGCATGCTGGAGAGGAAGGTGAAAACCCTCCAAGGTCACTGACAATCTGACCTGAGGGGAAATTCCTTCCTGACCCCATACATGGCGATCAGTTAGACCCTGGGCATGTGAGCAAGAACCAGCCAGCCAAGCTCCTGAGAGACAGAATGCCTGGGACCACCTTAGAGCCTTGGCCCACCCCACCAATGTCCCAGCCATGCCCGGCCCTGCTGCTTCAGAAGAAGATGATTAAAAAAAAAAAAAAGCCCTCTTCCAGAATACACTAAGGGGTTAAAAAAAATCCCTTCCTGACCCCTGCGGTAGCTGTCTGAAACCGGGAAGCATGATCTTTTAGGACCATAAGACAAACTGCAAGTAAGCCCTGCCCGCCACCATCCCAACAACCTCACACATGCCCCTTCTCTGTGCACACCCTTCTAGCGTATTCTCAAAGGAGGGAAAGGGCAGGCAGAGAACTGAGTCTTGTAGCCATTCACCGCAGAGGCCAGTGCCTAGCACGTGAGCTTCCTTCCGCAACACCTCCATTTGCACCAGAACACGATCCCCTCTGCAGTACGCAAGCCCTCAGAGGAGCAAGACGGTTCCGCTTGCCCTCTGTGGCAAGAGGGTTGGGAAGACCAACATGAGAGTAGAGATGTATGTGAAATGTTCCAAGCCTGGGCAACAGGGAAGAGAGTGGGATATTTCCGGGAGAAGGACAAGGGAAGAGCTTGTGGGGGGATGAAAAGAGGAACTGGCAGTGGGTCTTCCCAAATGAGATTTCAGATAGCCACCTAGCTGCTCCCTTCGGTGACTACAGCATAGGGTTACGTGCAGTTAGCAATGTGACGAATGACTAGCACTGTGTGAGTGTGAGGACTGATGGGACTCTGGGCCTGAAGCAGGTAGGATGGAGAGAGAGAGTTCGCTTCCACAACACCCCTTTATCCCACATCGTGCTCATGACTCAATTCTGCTGTGGTTTCCCTGCCCGGATGCAAAGCCACTCACTCTTTAAGATGGAAGACATTCTGTAGCAGCTACCTGGCTCTCGCACGTCGATTCAGAACACCTAGAAAAGAGACATCCCCAGACCAGGATAGGGTTAGAGAGAGAAGTTACAGTACTGTGTGATTTTCAGTATTGATCTGAGTTTTGCAGCATTAAAACGACTGTTCCTGGGTCCCCAACACTCACCTTTCTGCTTTCCTTTAACCTGCAGGTTAAGGATGAGCCCTGAATGTTTTAACACCTTCCAGAACGGTTATTTTCCTGGGCTAATGGAAACCCTCTGCATACAGCCTTAATGAGACCATTCCTGTTTCAACAATGAGGGTAAATTAACTAGTGGAACAACTCACCTAGGGCTGTGGCCGATTCTCCATCACTGAAAGTCTTTAAATCACGTCTGGATGGTCTTTGAAAAGATCTGCTCCAGTCCAGCCAGAAGGCATGGACTTAATGCAGGAATTAGCACTCGGGGGAGGTTCTCTAGTCTGTGTTATGCAGGATGTCAGACTAGGTAATCACAACAGTCCCCTCTGGCCTTAAAATCAATGAGTCTCTGAGTGTGAAGGGTGAGACTAGTTGTTTGGAGGTCCCCAAGGGGTACAGCATGACAGCGTCACTTGGAGTGAGTTACTGTCATATCAGTCACCTGGGAAGTGGGTGCAGCGAGCAGACTGAGCCAGTCACGGAGTCCTCTCTTTCTCACACCTCCCGTACAGCCACATATTGTATCCACAGAGAATGGAAACCGTTCTTGGTGATCAAACAGGAAAGGCCCAAAGTTGCCGCGCTGAGCATGTACACCAGGGAGTCACCCATATCGCACCTCACAAGTCTCCACTCGCTTGGGAAAGGTCAGTCCTGCTAGATCTCCAGGAGCGGGGCATACCCCCCTCACCCTGGTGAACGTGATCCGATCTCAGTGTCATGCACTTCGCCGGGCCGGTTTGCTTTCATGCTCGATTGCCGTGCATTTGACTGTGTGGGTGGAGGCGGAGATGAAAGCTATAGACATTCTAACCCATTTCCAAAGCCAGGTCCGGTTTGGCCGGTTCTAGCCTGAGCTCATTCTCGTGCTCCCCCCACTTTCTGCAAAATCATTTTTTAAAAGGCTGCAGTCACCTCGCCAGACTATTGGGTTATACAGTGGGTGAGCAGACAGCGACAATAAGCATGTAATTGGCAAACTGCAGTTTTCCCTTGAGGCTGAATGAACCAAAGTAAAAGGTCAAACCGGAATGCCCTATAGACCAAATAAAACAAAGCTGCATATTCATAAAGCCTATGCAAATATGCTAATCTGTATTTCGCTATTTCCTGTGGGCACGAAGAATTTACAAATGATAACAGCCACCCCTGCTAATAGCCTTGTCCAGGTGGACTGCTTTCTGAATTGCAATTTCCCCCCTCCGGGAGTACTGCAGAACAGGATTCAAAGCAAAACTGTCTGTGTCTCAGTACCTGAAATCAAACAGAGCGAGACCTGTTACTAGATCACTCCCCGCATTTCCCCACTGCTCAGAGTCCCCATGTAACACAGCCAGGCTGTAAATCCCCAGAAAGACACCAAGGAGGAGAAGAAAGTGGCCTTACCTGGCAGGGGAAAAGGCAAGCGGCCTCCCAAGTTTCTAGTTGGTAGCAGTAGCTCTGCAGTTCCTGTCTTGTCATTTTGTACCGTCTCCTCCCCAGTTCCACTGCCAGAGCAGAAAAACTGGTTCCACCATCCTCCTCTGGCATCCCAGGATCCCAGGAAACACAAGGGACCCAGCCCAGGTGCGCAGTAACCTGTCTGCCTGCCTAACACTGACTCATTCAAGAACTTCTGACCCATGGTAGGCAGGACACGGCTGCTATGTTGGTTGGAAAACGCCCACCATATGGACATTGAGTGTTCGAGCCTGCCATGCTGAGCACAATGGGAACTGAGCCATTGACTTCAGAGGAAGCAGGAACAGGGTCCCAAGACAGGAATCTCTCTCTCCTACTTATATCATATTTGCTCTCACATATGCAATCATCAGGCCAACAGCTACTCCAGGAAGGCTGTGTACTTGACACATGGGACACTACAACAGACAGATGAATATCTTAAAGTGGACAGTTAGTTCCCTTTCATATACGACACCCTCTAATGTCTGCCCCTGCAGCGATCTTTCACTCCAAGTTCTAACTAGCTAAATACCTAACGACCGAAGTAGCCAATAATGTTAAAGTATTAGTTCTAAACATTGCCTGGATATGCTCCTCCCTGCTTTTCCTCTTCCAAGCAACGCCCTCATTTCCAACAATATTGATACGATGAAAGAACAGTGACAATACTTTGAGATCCTGAGGGGCTGTGGAACTGCAAAGCACTTTACAAGAATTAATGAATTCAGCCTTGCAGCACCCCCGGGAAGTGGGAATGACCTTTGCCATTTTGAATGAGTAAAATTGGTTGGGGGAAATTCATAGACTCATAGACTTTAAGGCCAGAAGGGACCATCATGATCATCTAGTCTGGCCTCCTGCACAACGCAGGCCACAGCACCTCACCCACCAACTCCTGTCATAGACCCATAACCTCTGGCTGCGTTACTGACATCCTCAAAGCTTGATTTAAAGACTTCAAGTTACAGAGAATCCACCATTTAATCCAGTTCAAACCAGCAAATGACCCATGCCCCACAATGCAGAGGAAGGCAAAAAACACCAGGGACTCTGCCAATCTGACCTAGGAGAAAATTCCTTCCTGACTCCAGATATGGCGATCAGTTAGACCCTGAGCATGTGGGCAAGACCCAAGAGCCAGACACCTGGGAAAGAATTCTCTGTAGTGACTCGGAGCCCTCCCGTTGAAGGTCACAACTCCAGCCATTGGAGATATTTGCTAATGGCAGTCGCGGATGGGCCATGAGCCATTGTGGTCAATCTCATCATACCATCCCCTCTATAAATTCATCAAGCTCCGTCTTAAAACATGTTAGGTTTCTTTGCCCCCACACTGCTGCCCTTGAATTCACACACACAGGATTCAGTTCAGCAAGTAAATAATTCATTGCAAGTTGGGGCCCCAATTCAGAGTACAGGCAGTGAAGATGGGGGAGCTTGGGCGTGTCCTTGTGCCTCCTGGATTCTGCAGGCAGCAGAATACCCTATAGCCAGACCACATTGCATTCTAGTCCAATCCATCTCCAGCATGTCCCTACATGGGGTGGGCAGAGTAGAGGCATTCAGCCGGCCTTTAACTTCAGGAGCATTGCCTTTATGCTGAGAAGATTCCCCCAGCTGGCTGGCTGGGCTGCCCCTTCAGAGCTCAGCTCTAATTTGCAAAGTTTAGTCTCCTAACGATCAAGCCCAGCTACACCAAATATGCCTCTGGAATTGAACTGTTCTCCCTTCAGGCAAACTCCCTCAAACACTTACCGCTCAGCAGGAATCACTCTCGGAGGCATCATAAAGAATGCATCGCTATCATGTAATTAACTGTGCTTTGCATTGACCTGGAGCATCTCTTACAACTACCAGGACAGTTTAGAGATGAAATATAAAAAAAGCCCATCTGCTATGGCACAAGACCAGGGCCTAGGGAGCTTGGAGTGTTGTTAAGCACAACTTGAGTCTGTAGAAGAGGCAAAGAAGGCTATAGGGAAATCTAGTGATCTGCTGTGAGCATTTATGGCATGGAGTTGGTGGGTTCCAGAGGTGCACCTAAAATTTCTCAGCTGAAAGAAGAGGGCCTGGGCACTCAGTCTGCAATCTCAGCATCCCATGGGATCCATCCCCGTGCGTTGCAATTCTCAGGTGACAGCAGTGGCTTAACAGGCATTCTGACGTAGAGATCGCGACTTTTCCTTTCTGCTGGTGACCTCATCTTGGTGGTCCATGCCTTTGCCAGCTCCAGGCTGGACTCTAAAACTGTTCAACTTGGGGTTACACTTGAGGTCCTCTCAGAAGCTTCAGCCAGTGCAGAATATCAGTCACTGCTGTTTAAACCGTCAACATGAGCCCGTAAAAGGCCTGCAAGCTGACTGTCAGAGACTGCCTCTCTATCTAGGCCAGACTGTAGCAGTACAGTTGGCTGAAACACTTCCTTGTTGGTTTGCTCCCAGGGTTGAAGTATGCTTGGCTCTGCTCAGCGTGACACTCATTACTTTCATATGTGCTGAACTTAACAGAGCATTGAAGACCAAGCAAAGCAGGAGGAGAAGGTAGTCACGCAGCCAACGTACTTATCCCTAGTGAGAGTAAAATATCACCTATAACGTTAGTTTGGAGACATTTCAGCCAGGTGGAATGTCTAGTTTGGCTATTAACATGCACACAACTACCCACCTTTCCTTCTGGGAGATTGTGATTGTTGACTTGAAGCAGTGCCATGGGAGATGTGTACAAACAGCTGGCCAGCTCCCAAATGACAGGTGCCCCTTGTTACAATCTGTTGCACTGAGCCTCTGCCAGGAGAAGATGGAGCATGGATGTGTTGATTAAAGGAGTCTATTAACATTTCCAACGGGGATTAATTAACGCAGAGTAAGATGCCAGATAGTTCAAAAAAGGAACTTTCAGTGTGAGGATTCAAGGTAGTTTTCTCTCTCTCCTCCCCCTTCCCCCGCCAAAAAAACCCTAAATTTATTCCAAACAAAAACTTTTCCCATGTAGATAAGAGCTGAGAGACTGTTTTGAGTCACATCCACAAACAGGGTGCAGTTGTTCACTCTTGAGTCCATCCTTCCATGGACAACACTACCGCCAAGCTCAAGACACTGCCATGTTGTGTAGACAAGCTGGTTTATTTAGCCCTCGGGCACCTTTCAGAAAGATTTCAGATTCACTATGCCCCACATCTGCTGGTTGATCCTCTCTCTTTAGTTCGGAGCCATGCCATTTCATTGTTTATCTGAGCCACTCAGGCCAGCCCAGCTCCTCACCCACTTGAGGTTTTGGTTGCCTGGTTGGCAATCCTGCTGCCACCGCTTGCTGATAGCAGAGCTTTGTTTCTTCCTTTGCAAGCCAGCTGGAAATCGACTGCGTTCCCCAGGCACGTAAAACATTTTTCTGATTATCCACATTTGTATCTTAATAATCAAACAAATTAACAAGCGGGGATATGGCCGGGCAAGCGCTGGGAAGAAATATCCATAATTCCATCCAGTACAAAATAGATTTTTTTTTTACATTAGCACAGCAGCTGGTGGAAGGCTGTTTTCTAAGTCCAGGTGTAACAGAATCTCATTGAATGAAAGAAAATAATTACATTTTTCCCCACTTCACGCTTCATTGCCTCCCTCTTATCCGATCCTTATCTAGTCTAGAAAGCCTCTCACCTCCTCAAAGAACAAGCACCAGGAGCTCTCACCTAACTTCCAGCTCTCATCAAGTTCAGGCACCAGCCAGGCTGAGTAATAGGATCTCTATTCATGTGAAAACAGTGCAGTGAGACAACGCCTTTGAGTAAGCACTTGCATTGACTCTATAGCTGTTTTCTTTGGTAAATTAGATTGACTACTTGTATGAGCAAGAATGAGGCTATTCTAGCCTTGGCTATTTGTTACTGTAGTTGCATTCCTGTTGAATGTCTAGCCTGACAGTCCGGCCATCTTATTCCTTAGAGAACTGGAGCTGTTTGGGGTGTTTCTGACGAGAACGCTGTATGCGTTTGAAAAGCTGCTGCCTCATCAAAACCCATTCTCCTTAATTTGTTAGTCTCTAAGGTGCCACAAGTACTCCTGTGCTTTTTACGGATACAGACTAACACGGCTGCTACTCTGAAACCTGTCATTCTCCTTAATTCACTCTGCTCGTTTATCATTTTCTCTATTTCTCAATCTGTAGCCTTGTCAGGATTCCCTCCCCACTCTGAACTCCAGGGTACAGGTGTGGGGACCCACATGAAAGACCCCCTATGTTTATCTCTACCAGCTTTGGTTAAAAACTTCCTCAAGGCACAAATTCTTCCTTGTCCTTGGAACGGTATCGCTGCCACCCCCAGGTGAATTAGACAAAGATTCAAGGAAAAGAACCACTTGGAGTTCCTGTTCCCCAAAGTATCCCCCCAAGCCCCTTCACCCCCTTTCCCAGGGAGGCTTGAGAATAATATACCAACCAAATAGGCTAACAAGGTGAGCATAGACCAGCCCCTTGGGTTTTTAGGGCACTAAAAACCAATCAGGTTCTTAAAAGCAGAACTTTATTATAAAGAAAAAGTAAAAGAAGCACCTCTGTAAAATCAGGATGGAAGGTAATTTTACAGGGCAACCAGATTCAAAACACAGAGGATTCCCCTCTAGGCAAAGCTTTAAAGTTACAAAAAAAAAAACAGGAATAAACCTCCCTCTTAGCCTAGGGAAAATTCACAAGCTAAAATAAAAGATAACCTAACGCATTTCCTTCCTATTACTTACAATTTGAAATCCTAGATGCTTAATTCAGGTATAGCTTTAGGAGATGTATTTTCCCTGCCCTGGCTCCTCGCTGACCCGGGAGAACAACGAAGAGAGAAAAACAACAACCTTCCCCCACAGATTTGAAAGTATCTTCTTCCCTCATTGGTCCTTTTGGTCAGGTGCCAACCAGGTTATTTGAGCTTCTTAACTCTTTACAGGTAAAGGAGGGATTTTATGCTACCCTTAGCTGTATGTTATGACAAGGCTTTATCAGTGAGGCTGGCATTTTGCAAAAATTCGGGGATAGTTTCTAAATAGCTCGTTTGCTATCACTGCTTATTTCCCACTTGACATCCTGGATTTAAATGATCCCACACAATTACGCTGGTACTAGCAGCCTGAGTTCAACTAATCCTGCTTCTCTACAGAGATTGATTCTGCCACCCCTTTGATTTCAATGGGACTGCCTGTGGAGAAAAGCACTAAACCTGCAGACTACTTGCTGAAATCCCATCCCCTGTGAACAGGAGTAGCGAAACCTGACCAGTGGCAGCAGTCGAAGAGGGAAGTGAAGACAGACACATCCAATTCTGACTGTCTTCTTGCATTTCTCTTATTGCTGTAGGAACTACTCGGTCAGCTTCATGGTACTAAGCCAGATTCTGGGTCAGCGTTGGGTGGTTTTGGAACAGTGGCATCGGAACAAAAATAGTGTTCAGTCAGTTAGTGCAGAAACTTCCTTTTAATCATGAGCTTATAAAATCTACATCATTGAACCAGTAGCACATCTCAGAGAATTTACAACATCCACCAAAGAGCCTGTCTCTCTCTGGCTGACTGTGGGGGATAAAACACCCCAGGACCAATGTAAGTCCTGGTAAATATGGGGCTCAAATCCACAGCCAGAGGCTGGGAAAGGGAGCTCAATAGAAAACAATGCTACTTTCAGCATCAATGCACTTTCCTTGATAGCATCTGTGGCAACTGTCTCCCCAGGCTGAGAATGGAGCTCTGGCCTCTCTCCTATATACATATCTAAAAACTCTGCTCAGCCATAGGGCGGGGAGGGGGGGTGGGGGAGATAGAGTGAGGCCACAAGTGCATTGGCCCCCCAGAGCAATACTGCCAGATTAGTTATTGCCAGCTCATGATACGTGAAACAGCACTGGCATGTAACTCCGCTCCTGGCCACAGAACAAATGACCCAAGGCTATTCAGACACTCTGGTGATGAGCGCAGTATAAGACCATATACAGAATAGAATGGCCTTGTGAAAGTAGAGAGCAGAGAGAGTGTGTGTGTGGGGGGAGGGGGTTGTTCTTTCCTCCCCATCCCTTTGACCCCTCCCCCCTCCTTCCTAAATATGATGTAGGATTCTCAGGGCAATGACTGAACACTTATTCCATGTATGGTTTTATTATTAGAAAAGTCAATGCATCCACAGATTTGATCATTCAAACAAAAGTGAAGCAAGGATTTTTACAGCTATACAAAATAGGAGAAGCTATTTGCAAAAAGGTGTTTCTGTAGTAAAACACAACTCCCTCTGCTTGGCAACAAGCTGCATCAGCGGAGCAGAGCGCAGGGAAGCATGAAACCCAAGAGTAGAGATTTGCAAGACCTGCTAAAATCTGGAGAGGTCGAAGGCTGGGACTAGAGATTCATCATTACTGATGAGCCAATACTGAGGAACGCAGGTATGACAGCAGTCTACTCTCATTAGTTGCCTAGACTCCTTTTTTATTCTGTTTAAGCCACCTTTTTCTTTCCCTGTTGGTGCAGCAGAGGCTGTTCCCTTCCAGTGAAGAAGCTCAAAAGCTACGGAGTGCCAAAAGTAACAAAATAAGGAAGTTTTTAAAGCACAAAGAAAAAGACGCCCTGTGTGGAACGGCAGCTTGTGGAGCAGATGAGGGGTCCCAGTGCCAGCGTCAAGCTGTTTCCTCTCAGACGTATTCTAATCGCCTCTTACTGAGACATGAAGTAGTGCAGTGCGTCACTTTTAGACAGTAGCCTAAGGAAGTCCTTCAGTGATATGTGACAAACGTCGCAGACAGTGACTCATGGGTCAAGTTGTACTGAAAGGTAATGAGAAATTCTCTGCTTTGTTGTCTTAATCACTTGACCAGGAACCCATACCTTCTGGTTGCCCTTCATTTATTACTACAGGGCCACGCACCCTGTTACGCTGGACAAATCAGCCCCGTTACAGCTTTCTTCTCACTAACGGGCCTACGTGTAACCCTAGTGCAACACTTGTCTTCTTGAAGCAAACATCTTGCAGGAAAGAGAAACACGTCAAAATCCTCAAGCCCCATCCCAGACCTCAGTACGTATGGAAGAGATCAGCACCCTTCAGCAAGCTGCTGCTTTTGGATACACAGAGCAACAGGGACCTTAGATTCTGTTCTTTCAAAGCTGAAATCATTCCGGAGACTCTGAACCTTGCCGGATCTTGTATCCAGCACAAACTTAGCAGGAACATAAATATGGGCCTCGAAATTCAAACTCAGCTGGAGAGTTTGGTTAAATACTCATTAACCGGTTACCCTAGTCTTTTCTCTAGAGTGATTTAGCTTCAGTCGTCCTCAAAATAGTCTTTCCTGAAAGAGCTCATTAACATACTCAGCTATGGGAGCGCAGAGCGAAGAGTGATAAACAGTCAGCCAAACTAAGGACTGGTCTACACTGGGAATTTACATCGGCACTGCTACGTCTCTCGGGGGTGTGAAAAATCCACACCACTAAGAGACACAGCTAGGTGGACGGAAGAATTCTTCATTGACCTAGCTACTGCGTCTTGGGGAGGTGGATTGCCTACCCTGATGGGAGAACCCCTTTGGTCAGCGTAGGTAGTGTCTACACTCAAGTACAACATAGGCACAGCTGCACTGCTGTAGCGGTTTAAGTGTAGCCAGACCCTAAGAAACCACCTGCATTTTTAACCTGCCAGATTGCCCAGATGCCTAGACTATGCTAATTGCATCCTTCATGTCTCCTGACAAATTGTACAGCTAAGACCTGGCCAGTCAGCATTTTATCATCACCACTGTAGTACCAGTGATTAAAGCTTCGTTTATTTTCTGTCCCTACCCCATTCCCAGGCAAGGGAACGATCAAGTGGGCAGATGTGCTTTCTGCTTGACTAGCAGGATTAATTCACTGCTGTGATAATTCAGTTCGAGTCTGGATCAGAGAGATCTGTAGCACAGGCAGGAGTAGCTGGAAGGCATCTTGGATATACGAAGCACTGTTTGAAGCCTACAAAACAAAACAAATTACATTAGAGCCATTCACGCTACCAGTCTTCATTTCTGCTTGACGTGTGTATGCTATATGGTCACTGATGAGTAATATACATAAGCAATATCAGGCTACTACTCTCAGATGCAGCAACTTCTTTTCAGTTAAGTCTACTTTTTAAACTCCAGTTTATCCCACTGGGCAAAAGGTGGCCAACTGACTCATGAGAATGGCCATACCATTTCTGAGCTGATCCATCTAGTTCAGTATCCTGTCTCTGAGAATACTCAGTACCAGCTGTTCAGGGGAAGGCACAAGAAACCCTGCGGTAGAAAGGAAGCACACACCAACAAGGAACGTTTCTTCCTAACCCCCTCAATTAGAAGTTACCCACTTCGGGAATCAGTTGGGAAGCGTAGGGATTGTCACACACTGAATGATGTGACTTGTCCAAGGTATGAACACAGCAGTTTCTAGGTTTCTAGCCCTTGGCTGTAACTGCTAGAGCTGTGGCAAAGTCTACCATTTTGAGCCACAGGGGTTCACAAAACATTTCAGGTTGGAAGCTCACACTCAAAGCAATTCATCATCAATTGAAACAAAGTTTCATGCCAAATCACACCAGTCATCCATGGTCCAGTTAGAAGCTTTACAGGCTTTCAACAGACTTGGGCTGAGTTTCTAACAGAAAACAGGATGAGTTTCCTATTGGCAGGTCTGCCCAGCTCTAGCAATTCCTAGAGCCCCACAGCCTACTGGACTGTGAAATCTGCTGTGCATTCAGGCGATACCCCTGAACCGTGTGAACAGCTTCAGATCCTGAGGGAAAAGCGAGCTGCAAAAAACAGAAACCAGCAATTTCTGCTAATAATAAATCCTTGGCTTTCAAGCATAAGAACCCCTACTCGGATACTCCAAGCAAATGGGGATGGCTATTCAGACTTTCAGTGGGGAAGTTTGAAATTTTTAATGCAACATTTCACACCACGTGTGACTATCTGAAAGCTGCAGCCCTTTGCCCATCCACACAATGGACATGGATTTTTCATCACATCAATTTAGAATGAGTTCTCTCGTGAAAGATTAAACAAAATAGTATGAGCCCGATGAAAAGTTTCAGCTCAGTCTCATTAGCAGGCCAGGATTAACATGTAAGGACTGGCTTTAATATTTTAGCGCCTTTGTTTGTTTATTGGTAGTTTGCAAATATTCCAATTCTACCTCGCTTCTATCTGAGAAATGGTTACTGTTTAGTTAACTGGAGAAAAGAGGCATGTTGAAAAAAATCCACCAGAATCAAGTTTTCCTGGCAAGACTACCACTGAAACTCTTATTAAATTACAGTATTTAGAAAGACAAGCTAATTGGTTTTGTCTGAATCTGTAGAATTTCTTATGTTTACTAGCTGAAATTTGGGAGGAGTTTGAAGGAGAATTGCCAATTAGCTGACAGGAAAGGCAGACATTTCACAAAATGACATTCCCTTCTGCTGCATCTTCTCTAGACTGTTCTGAAGGGATCATGTTTATACTTTACCAAATACATTGCACATCTGGCACAGATGATAGTAGCAATGCTCCCTTGGATATCTATTAAGACTTGTAAATTGCCAGTTGGGGAAGCAGTCTTAAGCCATGGTTTAGAAAACTGGACATGAAACGGGATAATGAAGAGGGGATTGACTAGTCTGTCCACATTTCAACATTAGTAGCTGTAAGTGTATCATAACTGACCTCCAAAAACACTCCAGTGATTAATGGGTTAAGCACATCTGCCTTCTCTTTGACCTGAAAAGATTAGAGATATATCATCCAGCTTGACAATCTGATTGCATTTCCTTTAAACAAAACACAGGGCCAGATCCTCAGCTACTTTAGAAATCGACGTAGCCCGCTCACCGTCAGTGAAGCTGCATTGATTTACACCAGCCGAGGATGTGGACCATAGTATGAAAATAGAGACTTGCACAAGTCCCAGCATGTACCAAAAGCGTGCTATATACAATGATGTGTACCAAACTTCCAGATGAACTGGGGAAAGCTTCCTGAATTAAAGCAAGCTAATGGGACATATTTCTAACAAAAGCAGCTGTAGGCTGGTATGAACTAGGTCTAGGACAATGGAAGGGTCTTGTGTATGAGTTGAGCACTGTGCGTATATGCAAACTGCGGGTTCCTTTCAGAGACAGCTCTCTGTCTCTGCAGAGGAGAACCCATGAAGGAGAACATCACAAACCATAGAAACATAAAACAGAATTTCCCCATCATTTCGGCTACCAACGTGTGAGAGGGGTACATAATACCCTACAATAATTACACCTTCATCATCGCAGACATTAGCTACTTAGTCTCCTCAAAGCATGGAAAGAAATGGTCTGAGCTGGATGGCTTTACTTCAGTAAAGTTCACTTTGAACTCTGATCCAGGCTGAAAAGATACTAGCTTTACAGGCTGATCATGTGAAAAATCTGAAGGTCGGAATGAATTAGGATGCAGCGAAGCTCATCGATAACACACCTGTGTATTTTAAAAATACAGAAGCTGAGACAGCATGAGAAGCTGTGCAGTTGAACAAAGGCACGAGAGCATTTCAGGGACACTACAGTCTGTTTTGAATGGGACCAACCCATCTCATTCCTGTTAAACAAGAAGTAGGTCTTACCCCTGCAGTTGTTAAGCATGTAGTGAACTCTTTAGATAGAGAAGACAATTCTTTACACAGCACAATAGTCATTCTGGGAAAGGAAAAAGGAAAATTATGTAGTAAAGCACATTAAAAAAAAATCCTCTTTACTTTGCCATTGTCATCTGTAAAACAAAATCACCCACTTCCACATGTAAATTTTTCTTTAAAAACAAAAAGATGGATATAAATGTTTAAGGGTCCAATAACATAGCATACGAAGAATGAGAAGTTCCAAATAACATCTGAAAAGAGAACAAGGCTGACAATTGGAAGCAGATTTCAGAGAACAGGAATGCCTGGTCCAAAGGGAACACTACTCACTTGCTTTTTTAGTTACAAGCAGGAAGCGTCATCTTGTTTGTAAGAGAGAAATAGTTATTTTACATGGACACCAACTGCCTCTTAATAAAACAAGTCCCTGCTTGTCTTAAGCAGTATCGGTGAGATAAGTCTGCCCATTGTGGGCTCCATTTTTTTCTTTTTAAATGCCTGTCTACTAAACTAGCACAAGTTTAGGGCAAAATTCCTGTCTCAGAGCTGCATGAAAGCTGTCACATAATATTTTCCTTTCTCCATGTGTTCCTGTCAAGAAATTTCTGTATGTACAAAAGACAGTCAAGTTCTGTTTAGTGAAGACAGTACTGCCCGTAGCAATCTCTAACATAAATGCAATCGGACGTAAACTGCTGGCTGAGAACTGTGGAGGGAAGCTGCACAGTAATGCCTACACCAACAGTAGGATGGCAACCTAACCAGGTACTATAGCATATTTCAAAGGACTTACTGTGAAAGGGCTTTGGCTCGGCCTGTGGCTGACACCTCTTGCTTCTGACCATGTAGGACCAATGCTGCAGTTTTGTGGAACATTTCAATGGAGTAGGCTGTCAGTTCAGCCAGACTTCTAATGGCAAAGGCATGAATATCCTGCAGGAGTTACAAAGAGCTCATTCCAACAGGTTTGCTATTATTTTAAAACAAGACTTCTCTCCACTCTGCTCCTCCCCCCTATTCCCCCATCTCTAGGAGTGAATGTAACATTCTAACTGTGGGTTGAAAGCCATAAGCAACCAGTTGTCAATATAGGATAATGTGCCAGCTCCTCCATGGTTAGATTTCATTTTCTCTCTCTCCTTTGCCCAGTTACCTCTACCGATGTCTGAGCATCTTGGTCAGCATCCCCTGAATCCAGCTGTTGGTTTTCTTCGCTCATTTCCCCCTCTTTTGGAGCTTCCACGTTGAGTCTTTCAATCCATTCACGAGCAGATCTCCTTGCCTGTGTAATAGGAGGCACAGACACATCAGCACGGCACTTAATGATTGGGAGGAGATCCTCCTGCCCTCTGCAGAAGGTGGAAGACTGGATCTCTTTGTAAGAAACGGTTACTACCCCTGCATTGGTGGAAAGAACTGGGACAAGCAAGTCAGTCACCTGCTGAACTTTGCAGCGGGGCGAGTGAAATATAAGGGAACCGGCTACTGTGCACACATACTTTCGGCACTTGTTTTTCTTTCTTACCAGATTGTACCCAGTGCCGCTTTAACAGCACAACTGAAATGAAGAGGTTTTTTTAGGGTTTCCAATAGACGTTAGTGCCACTCAGTGGACCACAGTGGTATTGTAAGAGGGTAAGAAAAGGAGACATTCCTCTAAATTTATTAACTGGTCTGACGGAGAGGAAGTTGCCTAAAGATGAGTTCAGACACTGGGTTATGGGATCATGAAACTGATCAGCAGTAACCCAGTGTGTGAACTATACGTAAGAGACTCGATCATTCCAGTACTGAGAACCCTGGAGACGTTTATGAACTATTCGAGAACATATAAGGAACATTTGTCATTTTATATTTTTTTTTTATATATTTATATATTTATATATATATATATATAAAGACAGCCCTTGCTCCTTTTCCATAGCTTCAACAGAATGGGCCATTGTTACAGATATAATCTTCTGACACATTTTTAAAGCTAGGAGACGATTTTAAAGCCAGATGTTGCGAATGGGCAACAGGGGATGGATCACTTGATGATTACAAGTTCTAGTTCACTGGCCACTGTCGGAAGACAAGATACTGGACTAGATGGACCATTGGCCTGACCCAGTATGGCCGTTCTTATGAGACCAAGAAAGTTCATCTTATCAAGGGCTCCAACATTTCAATACTCCTTATCGTTCTGTAATTCCGGGGGGGGGGGGGGAGGACACGGTCTTTATACTTTTAACACCTTCCCCAGGAGTTCAGGACCTGGTCTCCTGAGATATACCCACCAGCCATCAGAGGACACAAAGCTAACTCACCACGGCTAGTTTGTCTGGCTTGGCAGAGACGTGCAGTTCGAAGAAAAGCGCAGTTATTTCCTTTGTGAAATCTTCGTCTCCTGAAGGAAACAAAGCAGGTTTGCCAGACTCGGTAGAGTAAGATAGTTTGTACTACACAAATAAGTGATAATCAGGAAACAGACATTGTATAACCATGCAGCTTGTTTCTGCTCACATGCCTCCAGGGTTCAGCTACTGCTGACAACCAATGGCTGCATATAATTCATTTTTAAAATCACATATTCAACAAAGGATTCAAACCCCTCAAACTTGGTCTTTTTGAATGCAATTTATTGGGCATTATTTGGTTTTGAGGGCCTATAGATATGTCACTAGGACTAACTAGCCTTTGGTCAAGGTAATTCTATTTTTACAGCTAACATCCAACCACAACCAACATAAATTCTGCATTTCAGAAGACATCTGCTTGCACAGCACCTTAGAGAATTTTAAGGCCATTTAAAGCCAATGGTTTTCCTATTATATATGCAGGGCCAGATGTTGACAAAACAGGATAAAAGCTGTTGGATCCATCATGTACAAAGATCAAAATTATAAATAAGTCTCTAGAGTACCCAACACTGAACGCGCCAGCCCTCTTTGCTCGGCCCCCGGGGTAAAATGGAAACAAGAAAGCCGTTTATGTTCAAATTAGTGAAAGCTTCAACAACTGGACGCTCCCTGCTGTGCAGGTTGTTTCTGAGCTTTCCGATGTCCCTCCAAACTGTGTGGCCAACACTCGTAGAAACTTTTACCTTTTAAAAAAAAAAGGTGCCTTTTTTGAAGTCAGATACTGCTACTAATAGGTTTCCCTTAGCTCCAGGAAAGGAAGCGGTTGGGAAGAAGTTATTTTCTTGGGATTTCCTATATAGCCTCTCCCTTCACGCCCTTCCGCCCCAGTCCTCCCCTCATTTTCTTCTCTCATAAGACCCTGCATCAGAGAGACCTCCTTTCTTCTGCCCAAGGTGCACTGGATGAGCTAATCAGTTCCACTCCTGCACTGTGAATGGGTCCCTGCAGCGGAGGAGTTCTCCCCATCCTCCCAGAGATTAAGGGCACTGCCTTTCAACAGTGCTCCCAACTGCTGGTAGGTTGAGGATCAAGAGACCAGCTGAATAATAACCGATCCTGGGCCTTTCACACATTGCTGTGGAAGGCTAGTTGGTTTTAAATTGGAGTTTAAAAACCAGCCTCCCCGTCTGTAAACGCGGATCCCTTTTATTACCCTTCTTCTCTTCCTCTTCATCATCATAAAATTCAGCTAATGAAAATGCTTCTTTGAGCTGCTCCAACTCCACTTTTAACATGTCTAACTCTTCTCCAGAGAGGGCGTTTATAACCGACTTCACCTAGTTAAGAGCGAGACAGCCATAAAAAGAGTCATAAATGCAACAGGAAAGAGAAACAAGATGGAAATGATACAGTGCAGCAGCATTAATGACATGCTGACACCAAATGCAGCTGTCCCTTTAGGACAGAGTTCTCTGCCGGGCCCCATTAAGGAGTAATTGATTCTTTACCAGGCTTCCTGATGTTTCATGTTTCAATTGATATTTGCCAAAAATTGAATAGCTGGGATCCAATTTTTGTTACCCTAGTAGGATCACCAAGGTTGAAAAATATCACAGTACCCACACATCAGGAAAGCTAGGAAGAATAGAATTGTGTGTCCCAGGAAGAGAATGTGTGACCCAGTAGCCAATCAAGCGTCAGGTTTATGGAATCAGGGGTCAAAGTGAAGCTAGAGAGCTGTACCTACCGCTAACTACTTGAGCACAGGCGTTTGCTGCCAATGAAGAAGCATCGGCTTGTTGGCCAGAGGGCAAATGACAGCCGGGGAAAATTCATATTTAAAGAAAACAAAAACCAGAGAGTGGCTCCTTTGTTACAGGCTAAACTACAACATATTACACTCGGCTTAGTGCTTATCATTTTCCATTTCCTGTCCATGCGTTCTGCTCAGCCTGAAGGAACCAGTCATCAGACTTATTTTTGATGTAACATATATAATGTAGATGAAGTTTGTGGCACTATTAAGATTGTCTAACACTTGCCATAAGAAGACCCAGTTTTCAGTTGCTTAGCCACTTGGGCTGAAGTTTTCCACGCCAAGTTGTCTGCCCCAGGATGAATTTTTCTGGGAAGATTTCAGCTAGAATGGTTCAGCCATTCTAGGGAAAAATACATTCTGCCCATGTTCACTAATTCCTGGTGATTTTTTTTTTTTTAAATGCTCTAGCACCCCAATTCTTTGGAGCAGACACTTGAAATTTAGCAGAGGGTAGGGGTATCCCTTGTATCCAGAGTGTGCCTCCTGCCGCCCCTGTGAAAATCCACCCCCATTTGGACAATTATAAGCCTTTATTACACTTTGCTAATGCTCACTGGAGACTTCTTAGGTATTAGCAGCTCAATTATAGCTGAAGATTACATCTACAAAAGCATGCTCTGGCCGCAAGGCCGAGCAGGACTTTCCCTGCTATTGCGGCTCTGGGCTGGGCTGGATCTGGGCATGTGTACTGAGAGGAGGAAGACTGTCTGTCCTGTGCTCTCAGGGCAAGTGGGGAGACAGAGTAACTTGAGACAAGGAGTCTGAAGGATGCAAAAACTGGTACTGGCTGGGCAAGCACATCAAGACTGGGAGTTGGGGGGAGATGAGGAGAGAGAGGAGATGGAGTTAATTACGTGTGATCGTGCAATCAGACAATATCATAATGCATACACACAAGGGGGCCAAATTAGGTTGCACAGCTAACCTTAAGTCTGGCATTTCCAAACTTTTGAGTGCTTGACATTGCAACCATAATAATGTTCTTTAAACAGGTTTTTGTGCATGAATAGAATCTTTTTCCTCCTCAGCTGCACATAAAATAGAAAGGAAACTGCTCAAAGCCATTACCTTTGAATCACTCTCTCTGGAAAGCATCTCCAAGGCTTCCAGATGTGAAAGACCCTGAAACTCGTCAAAGAGTAACCCATAATGGGCTTTCTTCTCAGTAGCCATGGTAACCTCAGTAGCTGTCCGCTGCTCTTCTTTCTCCTTTGCCTCTCGCAAGACCTGAGAAAGGAAAAGCAGAGGCGTCAAACCAGCGCATAGAGAAATTGGATAAGGGAGGCGAAGGCCCCAGTGAACAATTTTGGGAAGCGTTCACTTGATGCTAATACTGAAGGTTCTTTAAAAGGAAAACATAAGGAAGAAAAAAATAAAAGAGAGAAACTGCTGAGAGTCTCACTGTCGGGGTTTGAGAGAAACTAATACCTGGGATAGTGTAGAATTCCTGTTCATTAAGCCCTTTGTTTTCTTGAATCCAGGGTCTCCTTCAGCTATCACATCCATTGTCTTCTTTCCAATGAATTCCAAGGCATCCAAACCTCCACTAATAACACTTTTCCCCTAGAAAGCAGATTTGCAAATTGAGAGAATGCATGTAAATAATACTTCTGTTTGTCTAGCTACAGTTAGTTTAAATTTATTATTAAAATATGATTTATACCAGAAGTGACGTGGGCCAAATGCTCATGTTTCAAGACACCCCCATCCCCATGTACAGTAAAAAGCATGAAAAACAAGAAAGAAACACGAGCAGCCAATGTTTTAATGGGAGTGCTCAGCTGGAGAGGATGGCCCTCCACCACAGTTGTAACAGCCATCCTGAATTTATAAAATGCACAAATTAAAATCTTTCTTTCACTTCTCTTCAGTCAGAAGAAACTTGACTATGCTCATTTATCCATTTTTAAAGTATGTCGTGAGATGGTTGCTGAAAACTTAATAAAAAGAAGCAGCCTTTGCATTTTGCTCTGCTGGAAGTGAGGTTTCTCTTCCAGAGTCACCAGGAAAGCTCTGCGTCCTGCACTCCAGAGTTTTACACTTGAGGGTAGAGTCCCATTGGAACTAGCTATGGTCAGTAGGACAAGTTGCCCCCCACCCCAAGTACTTTGGGTCAATCCCACAGAGGACTATGAAGAGGAAGGCTGGAGTCATTCCTAGAAACTCCACTGAAGTTAGTGGAGTTACTCCAGGAATGAATCTGCCCTTGAATTTGGCCAGAAAAGACAGCAGAGCATTGGGGTGACACACATTATGCTGCAGATCTGAAGGCCAGGGTAACCTGTTCAGACTTTCATAAAGAAAAGCCAGATAAAATAAAGAGTAGAATCAAGGTTTGTTGATATGAGGCTTCAGAGTCAAGGAAAAATAAGTGATTTTAGCCTATTTCCCAGCCTCCACACCCACCCACTCACTGTGCTTTGAACAGCTGTAGAAAGAGTGGATAAAACTCCGAAAGCTCCACTGATGGGAGAGAAACTGCTGTCATCAACTCCACCTGTACTGCTTGCTTCAGAACTCTGGCTTCCTGCATCGGGGGGGAGGAGAGAAGATGTTTTATTTTTCAAAACTCGCAAACAACAACAACAACAAAGTTAAGATTGTAAACAGATATCGTCCGCTTCAGGCAGGCAAATGCACAAATCTCAGACAGAAGAGAGGGCCACAGCAGGTGAGACGGAAAGAGTTAAGATTACTCTGCTATGACGCTAAGACTGCAGCGCTAACAGAAATAAGCACTGGAACATTAGTGTAGTAAACAGATGTCAATCTCAATACACACAGAGCAGATCTGTTGAGTGTAAGATGGTGCTATTTTTAGACCACACTTGGAGAAATTCAAAAATTACATTTCTTATTTTTAATAATAAAAACTGACCTCCTGTAACAACTTTGGCCTCTGATGAGATTTCACTAGGGCTGGGGATCCCAAGGGACGTCTCTGCTTTTTCGATGACATTCGAAATACCTTGTCCTAGAGAAGGCAATGCTATTACTTCAACTCTAAGACAGAACTGCATTCACTTTAGCCACCAAAAAAGCAGTGATTGAATCAGAAATAAGATTAACCACCAGGGGCTGTACACGGGAGATACAGACATAGATATATAAGCACTAAACACACACACACACACACACACACACACACACACACACACACACACACAATGTGTTACCCAGTCAATACTAAAAGCAATTGCAGTCTGGCTTGCTTACTGACCAGCATAAAGAATTCATCTTACATTGAAGCCTTTATGCTGTATCCCACTGATGGGAAAGTCTCAGCTGGTCATTGTTTGTGCCAGCTCCTTAAAAGTCTGAAAGTTATTCTGCTTTACATGTCTCGCTATCTCTCATTTTGCTTTTTGATTTTTTTCCCCTGTATTTTGAACAGAGTGCTTGACTTTTGCCAACTCTTGCTTCTGAATTTGAAATCTTGTACTTTACAGACAAGCAATACAGCATAAGCTGGAGACATCTGTGAAAACTGAAGCCTGATTTTAGACTGCAAAAAGAGTTAATATAAGAACGGCCATACTGGGTCAGACCAAAGGTCCATCTAGCCCAGTATCCTGTCCTCCGACAGTGGCCAAGTGCCCCAGAGGGAATGAACAGAACAGGTAATCATCAACTGATCCAATTATATCAAATTAGCAAAATGCCAGTAGCCCTTACCTACTGTAGCTACTGTGGCCGAGGCAGTGGAGAGAAGTGACTTTCCCCAGCTCCCCCAGTATCCCCATCCCGTCTGAGATGCATCAGTGGAATCAGATACCTTTATTTAGAGAAATAGAAATGGAATACAGCAAAGTGACTGACTGATCTCTGAACTGTATCTTTGTGAACCTCTTTTTAACAGTAGTAACAACACTGAATTTCAGCCAACATGAACGCATATCGATCTGTGACCTCCTTGATCTTCAATAAGTATCATTCAATTATTCAGATAGGGTTAAGTTCACCCTCCTGCAACAAGGCCAGAATAAGTGAACAGAGCAATTGCTACATTGTATCAGACTTGTGGTCCCTCTTGTCCAGCATCCCGTCTCAGACAGTGGCCAGCACCAGATGCTTTGGAGGAAGGTGCAAATGTGAGGTAGTCTTCCCCAGTTTCCAATGAAGGTCTCTTCCTAAACCCAAAATGGAGTTTAGGTGGGGTATTATTTCAGAGTTGGCAGGGAAGGAATTTGGACACTACTGTACTAGAGATAAAAATGGAGGAAGAAAAAGGGAGAGCAGGAATGAACAGCAGAAGTGTTAATGTTGGTACCCTGTAACCTTCCTCTTCTGCATGCAACCCTCTCTCAGGAATGATGTGCAATACCAAAGTTTAATGTTGAGCTATCCGATGTGTATTTGACCATAAAGTAACTTCACTCTACTTTAAGGAAAAAGAAACGAGACTACAAAATGCGAGAAGGTTGGGGTATGGAAGCAATAAGGAAGGTAAGAAAGAGGAAGTTGATTTAAAAAAAAAAGATTTATAGTTCATTCCCCTCGTCCCGTACCTTTCTAGTGCAGTCAGTGTTCTAATGTCATTTGTTCCACCCTTATCTAACCCCCCATGGGAAGAAGCCAGTTCTTAGCTATCCTATCTGTGCAGTTCTAATATAACGCCATGACTTTCTGCCACTCATGGAGAGAAGTCAGGGTACATTCAGAGACCCAATTGCCAGGTTTGATGCAAAACCCAGTCAAACCAATGACATTTAAAATAATGCATTTTCAGCATTGCTCAGTGCAAAACTCTATTCTGCGGGAACTCTGCGGGAAAGGGCTTCATCATTGTTTCCAACACAACCAGGATTCTGCTGTGTTTAAAGTTTGTGCAATTTACCAATCTGCATGTTCAAAGAGTCAGCACAGAAACATACTTTCAGGGCTTGATCCACCGGCTCTCCTGCAGCAATAGGCTCGCTGGAGGGTTTGGCTTCGGGTCTTTTCCGAGTCAGAGCCACAGGTTCAGGTTCATCCTCTTCCCTACCGCTGCTCTGCACGGACCCAGCTTCCTCCGCTCTCCGTCCAGTCTCATCCTTCTGGGAGGCACCTGCCTTTAGACGTTCACTGCCATCTTTTTCAGCCATGACTAGAACATCTCCTAGAAAATAAAGTGATTCCAAGAATAACAGCAACCCACCAGGATATTTTTGACATTCCTTTAGAATGCTACAGTGCTCTCCTGAATAGCTAAATGAGAAGACACCGTTATTCTCTCCCTCTCCCCATATATATGCTCCCACTCGCCTTCTATACGTCAATGAATTTTTTGAGAAACAAGATGGGTGAGGTAATATCTTTTATTGGACCAGCTTCTGTTGGTGGAAGGGACAAGCTTTCAAGCTACACCAAGCTCTTCTTCAGGTCTAGGGAAGGAAGCAGAATTCTTTCTCAGTCAGTCTGAACTATGCATGACTGACAGGAAACAGTATGACCGGACTTTAAACTTCCAAATATGACAGGTCACTCTATCTAAGAGCTATACCCTCCCAGCAGGAAAGGAACTGAGCAATATCTGTAAGTGCTGCACTACAAGTACAAAGGGTGTGCAGATAATTTTATCTATGGCTTGTCTCGCTAACCCAGGCAGCTTTGGTGGACTGTTTTTGAAAAGCGTTTGCCAAATATGAAAGAACAGCATTATTAGAACTTGGGCAGTTGAGTAAGTTGCAGCGTATTTATTTGAGTGTTGTGCATTTATGGCAGAGCTTTTTTAAAGTGTACAAACAATTTGGAAATTCATCGTAATCGACAACTTGCATTTGAAGTCACAACCTGCCATAAGAATCCAACTGCTGGATAAGGACCTATAAACCACCACTTGTAAATGAGATTTTCCCCCCTCATTGATGTGCCAAAGAGTCTTCATTTCATTAACTCCAAGTCAGTTAATAATTAAAAGTTGGATGTTAATGCAACACCAGACATTGTAATAAAGCTCGTTATATGTGCAAAAAGACGCCAGCTTATTTATGGCTGCTATGGGAATCAGATTTTAAATAGCCTAACTTTGATGTACTAAAATATCTCTGGTAAATCAATACAGTAACATTCCATTTTACATTTATTTTTAAGTCCCAGAAAGTCTGCTGGTGATGCAATCAGATCAGCTTGTTACATTGCAATGCACTGGTCACCTTTCTCTTAGTAAGAAAGAAGAGACAGATCACTTACTCTGTCAATTTAAGATGACATTTCCAAAATCCTAGGTGCATGTACCCCATTTCCACCTTTGTCTCTTCATCCCCCACCTACACATCCCAGAGACATTTCTACGCTCCTGGTATTTTACAAACACATGCGCCGCCTCAAGCCCTTGCCCGTGGGATTTAGAGACACGTTCTCCATCACACACAGGATGTAAAAAACTTGACAAGTGCAATAGGGCTCCAACGTTCATGCTCCCAATTAGTCACCCACCCTGCCCAGAGGAAGGTGCATGACCCCAAAGTGACTAGAAGACGGACTAATTTGAGAAATCATGTTCACTGTTAGCTATCTTCTCAAACACGGCCTCCTGCCCGCATCCCTCCCTAACACACCCCACCCCGGCCCCCAACCCACCTCCTCCAGATCCCCCCTAGCATCTCTGCCCTGACCCCCTCTTCCAGAGTCTCCCCTAGCATGCCCCACTCCAGCCCCCCAGGATCACCCCACCCTCACCCCCTCCAAGTTGTCCCCTAGCATGCCCGACCCCTGCCCCCCCAGCACCCCTCTCCCTGTCCCCCCTCCAGGGTCTCCCCCAGCACTCCCCACCCCTGCCCCCCAGGATCACCCCACCCTCACCCCCTCCAAGTTGTCCCCTAGCACGCCCGACCCCTGCCCCCCCAGCACCCCTCTCCCTGCCCCCCCCCAAGATCTCCCCCAGCATGCCCCACTCCAGCCCCCCAGGATCACCCCAGCACCCCTCCCTGCCCCCCCCAAGATCTCCCCCAGCACACCCCACCCCTGCCCCCCAGAATCACCCCAGCACCCCTCTCCCTGTCCCCCCTCCAGGGTCTCCCCCAGCACGCCCCACCCCTGCCCCCCAGGATCACCACTGGCACCCCCACCCCCCCGGCGCTCACCTGCAGGGCAGGCCCCGGCCCGGCCTCCTCCGCCTCTGTGAGTGACAGCCCCCGCCACGTCTCCGCCGTGCCCCCTCCACTGACACACACCGCTGGAGGACCAGCACCATAGAGACTGCAGGGCAAACGGGAGCCCCCGCTGACCCCGGAAGGGCACGCTGACCCGGAAGCCGCCTCTCCCTGCCGCAGAGGCACTTCCGGGTTGGCCGTGGGGCGGAAAGGTCCGTTGGTTTCTCTACCGCGTAGGGGTGTGAGCGGTCCCGGGGCTCCGGCCAAACCCACCTCCCACCAGCTTCAGCCTATCGGTAAGTTGCCGTGCCGTGACGACAGAGCGTGTCACCGCGGTGACGTCGCAGTGACGTCAGGGGCATCTTGGCGAGGCCTTGTCCAGTCCCAGCGGAGGCTGCAGCGCCCCGGCCTGACGTCATGCGGCCCCAGGGCAGCCTGGCCATGACGTCACTGCCCTGACGTGCGCTCTGTAGTGACGCTGCAGGACAGGACAGGACAGGAGAGGGGATCTGCTGGGGGCCGGCGGGCGCTAGTTCAGGGATGGCCTATGGCGGGTGTCAGGCAGGGGGTCGGCCCAGGTGATCCCAACCCACCCGCTCACCTGGGCCCTGTAGCACAGTGACTCGAGGCAGGGCTCTGTCATGACATCACAGCGCATCAGCCTGGCGAGGCCGCCGGGCATCCCCGCGAGCCCGCGCTACCCCGCCCGCCCCCTGCTCTGGGATGGTACTCACAGGGTTACCATACGTCCGGATTTTCCCGGACATGTCCGGCTTTTGGGGGCTCAAATCCCCGTCCGGGGGGAAATCCCCAAAAGCCAGGCATGTCTGGGAAAATCGGGAGGGAGGGAGGGCTCAGCCGGGGCCTCTTTGTCTGGGGTCGGCGGTGCGGGGCCGGGGCCGCCGGGCCGGTCTGGGGTCATGGGGTCGCAGGGCTGGGAGCCGGGGGGTGCGCCGGGAGCCGGCCGGCAGTGCTGGGCGGGCCGGGGGTGGTCGGCCAGGGGCCGGGGCCGGCACCCCAGGGCCCGAGCTGACCCAGGCTGGAGCCGCCGGGGGGCCAGCCTGGGCCGCGCCTCCTCCCCCCATACCCCCCCTTACCTGCTTCAGGCTTCCCGCGAATCAAATGTTCGCGGGAAGCAGGAGAGGGGGCGGAGACTTTGGGGAGGGGGAGGGGCTGGGGGCGGGGCCGGGGCCCCGTGGAGTGTCCTCCATTTGGAGGCACAAAATATGGTAACCCTAGGTACTCGTGACGCTTTGGGGTGCCCTGGCCAGGATGTTTTGGTTTGAGGATTTGTTTGGGTTTTGTTTTCTTTTTTATTACACTTTAAAACAGGGGTTGGCCACCTTTCAGAAGTGCTGTGCCGAGTTTTCATTGATTCACTCTGATTTAAGGTTTTGCGTGCTAGTCATACATTTTAACATTGTTAGAAGGTCTCTTTCTATAAGTCTATAATATAGAATTAAACTATTGTTGTATGTAAAGTAAGTAAGGTTTATAAAATGTTTAAGAAGCTTCATTTAAAATTAATTTAAAACGCAGAGCCCCTTCCCGCCTCTCCTCCCCGCCCCCCCCCCCCCCCCCCCCCCGGACCGGTGCCCAGGACCTGGGCAGTGTGAGTGCCACTGAAAATCAGCTTTATCATGTGGGAAAAAATGTCTATTGTCATATACTAATTTCAACTTTATTTTTTTCAAATGTGTATTATAACAAACTAGTTGACAGGCTACACAAAGATGAGATATACAGTAAAACAATATTTTCTAGTCATGAAAAAGTAGGTTTGTGATTGAAGTGAAAACTAAATATTTGTTGTTGTAGATGATTATAGAAGGATCTTTAAAGATAGGAAAATTCAGAGTTCAAGGCTACAGTCTGATAGTCCCAATGCTAGTTATTATGGAGTTGGTATATTTTAAAACTGATACACACCCCAATCAATTGCCAGAATCACCAATTAGTTTGGACAGTCTAGGATTGGGAAATGTATCTTGGTTTTTTTATTCCAGTTTATCTAGGTATATGAAATGATGTTATATCCAATGATGTAGAGCTATATAACTTACTATCTCTCAGGCCCCCATCTTAGAAAGACTTATGCATGCGTGTAACTTTAAGTACTATGAGTAATCTCATTGACAGTTAAACTGTCAGTTTCACAGGTGATAGCCAAAGACTTGACTCATATAACTGCATGCATCCTGAATATTCATCCCTCCACAACTCTTTGTTGTTAAGTATGGCCAGAAGCTGGGAATGAGCAACAGGGGATGGATCACTTGATGATTATCTGTTCTGTTCATTCCCTCTGGGGGACCTGGAATTGGCCACTGTTGGAAGACAAAAAGAACAGGAGTACTTGTGGCACCTTAGAGACTAACAAATGTATTAGAGCATAAGCTTTCGTGGGCTACTGCCCACTTCTTCGGATGCATATAGAGTGGAACATATATTGAGGAGATATATATACACACATACAGAGAGCATGCTTCGGATGCATATAGATATATGCACACATACAGAGAGCATTCTTTGGATGCATATAGAGTGGAACATATAGAGCATGCTCTCTGTATGTGTGTATATATATCTCCTCAATATATGTTCCACTCTATATGCATCCGAAGAAGTGGGCAGTAGCCCACGAAAGCTTATGCTCTAATAAATTTGTTAGTCTCTAAGGTGCCACAAGTCCTCCTGTTCTTTTTGCAGATACAGACTAACACGGCTGCTACTCTGAAACCTGTTGGAAGACAGGATACTGGGCTAGATGGCTCTTTGGTTTGACCCAGTATGGCTGTTCTTATGGCTCAATAAAGGTTAAATATGTTGAGCTTAAGTTCAGGTTGAGACATAAACAATTCCAATTACTACTGTGGATGCTTTCTCTTGCCTTGGTTTTAATACTTTCTTGAAGAATTTGTGATGTTTGCACTTTTCATGTTTTATCCTCTTTTTGACTCTATTATCAGCTTCAGCAGCTATTTTGCATAAATGTGATGATGGTTGAGTAATATGGATTTAGCAAAACATTCTCTTCCAGCAGTTGACAATGAATGATCATTGTCTGCTTAATAATAATAGGTTTGCAAAAAGAGAAATGTGACAAACAATTTATAATAAATCAGACCTTGAAGAATGTAATGGTAAAATTCAATGACCCATCACTCGTGATGTTTTATACATTATGCAAATACATTGCACGTATAGGGGTTAGCATATGCAATTACTGAAGATAATTAGCTCACTCTTCTGAGGGAAAATGTTGCTAGATATTTCCGGTGTTGAAATAATTGACTTAGGTTTCTAATGTCAATTTAGAAATAGAGTTAAAAAAACTTGAAAATCTAATAACTTAATTTCTTCATTTTGAATTATTAAAATTATCACAAGAAAACCACTGGAGATATTGGAATTATCTCCACTGACTCTAAAACATCATTAGTCAGAAGATTACAGTGATTCAATATAATAAGCTACTCTGTGTCTGATTCAATAAGGACTTGTTTTCACTGCAGAGTTAACTTGCATGTTGCCCTTAACTCAGATCCCAACCACATAAAATAGTTAATCCAAGTGTGCTGGTGCTTTTATCTTGAGTGAGTTTAGACCAGTGGTTCTCAAACTAGGGCTGCATTTGTGCAGGGAAAGCCCCTGGCGGGCCGAGCCAGTTTGTTTACCTGCTGTGTCCACAGGTTCGGCCAATCGCAGTTCCCACTGGTCGCGGTTCGCTGCTCCAGGCCAATGGGGGCTGCAGGAAGCAGCGCAGGCCGAGGGACGTGCTGGCCGCCCTTCCTGCAGCCCCCATTGGCCTGGAGCAGCGAACCGCGGCCAGTGGGAGCCGCGGTCGGCCAAACCTCTGGTCGCGGCAGGTAAACAAACCGGCCCGGCCCACCAGGGGCTTTCCCTGAACAAGCAGCGGCCCTAGTTTGAGAACCACTGGTTTAGACTACATCTCAAGTTAGCACAACTCTTCAGCTGCTGACACAACCCCTCTGTGCAGCTCCAATGTTATTTCGCAGTGTGACTGCTCTCACTGGAGCCGGGCTAATTTAAGAGGAGTTAACTCAATCACTCAACTCCAGAGTGAAGATATACCCTAAATCTGCTATCTAAATATATTGTACAGACTGCAGAAATGTATGTTAATGTTCCATTAAGATTAGCATTTTAGACTTTGATCCTTCAGGCATAGGGATGCCCACCTGCACATGCAGTTGTAGGATTGGGACTTGAAAAACTCTGAACTGAGGAAATGTAGAACTTGATTGTCATGTAGTAATTGCAACATGCTCCCTTTGTACCTATCAGAACCAAAATTGCCCTCAGATACCGCTTTGTAACTCCCATTGAAGTCAAGTGGAACTATGTGTATATATCTGGTGGCAGGTTTCGGCCCATTGTATTATTCAAGTTACATTTAACAGCATAACTAACAATCACTGAACAGTAAAATATTAATCACTCAACAGCTTGTGCTGTGTATTTCCAGTTTCATAGCCAAGCGCTTAGTCAGTTTTGTAGCTACACATAGAAATAGCAGCTGAAAAACCACACATATGGAGTTAAAATTGATATTTATATTTATTATGTGATTCCATAGTCACATAAATAATATCCACTGAAAACTTAATGGGAATATTTGTGCTAGTCATGTTCCAACACACACACCCTTTTGTTTGCTTGTTTGTTTTTTCATTTCTTATCCTTTATTTTTCTTTCTGGGCTTCGGTCATACAAAAGTTTATGCAGCACGTGTTTAACTTCATGCACTGTGAGTAATTCTGTTAAAGTCAGTGGGATTGCTCACAGGATCCCATCCTGGCCCTATTGAAGTCAGTGTCAAAACTCTCACAGATGTTAGTGATACAGAATCTGGCCTACAGTGTGTAAAGATAAACATGTAAGTCTGTGCAGGACCAGGGCCCTAGTTACTATTTTTCAGGAAGGAGGATACACCCTTTGTAGTGTTCGGATATTTTTGAATTGTACTTGCATAGAAAACAGATCTTAAAATCTTTTAAAATAGAAATGTTTTGTTCCTAACTGAAAAATAAGTGTCCGGATTTTGCTCATACTTTCCAAAAACATTCACCCCTGGAGCATTTTTATCTGAAACTGCTCTAGCTATGACAGGTTTCAGGGTAGCAGCCGTGTTAGTCTGTATCCTCAAAAAGAACAGGAGTACTTGTGGCACCTTAATCTCTAAGGTGCTACAAGTACTCCTGTTCTTTCTGCTCTAGCTATAATTTTTATAAGCCACTCCTAAGATTACTGTAACTGAAAGAGAGGAAAGAAAAAGATAATTTTCTTTTTTTTCCCCCCCAGTATGTTTACTTTGAGCGTTTGACAACACTTGGTTTATAGTCAATTTCTCTGTTTCCCCTGTATTGGCAGTTCTTTTACCCTGTCAGAATGGTCTTTCACACAACAATAAGAAAAAGAGGGAAATCTTTTTTTAAAAATAGAAAAAATAAGACCACAAAAATTGGCAGCGGGGACATGTGGAAACACGTGTAGTATCTGAAACTATGTTTAACACCTTTTTTTAAATTAACTAGATTTCCACAACTTTTATTGAATCTGATCTCATCTGACAAAACTAGGACCGATGCTATAAAACTTTAATCACATGAGTAATGCTTATTCATGAGAGCATCCTACTCATCTGAGTAAGGGTTTGCAGGCTGCAACCCCTAAGTTGAAATAACATTTAAATTGTGACATGAAAGACAAAAGACATGAAAGAGAAAGGGTAGGTTAACACTTTGGCCTTAATTCATATTATTGTTCTGTCTTCCCCCCATCAAAAAAAAAATGAGTGAAAGATTGTGTGTCAATATAAACTTTGAATCTTCTTGCTCTTTGTTGTTTCTTTTATACAGAACTGTTTATTGCATTTTATTTCCTGTGGGTTAGGGGGAAGTTTAAAGAAAAAGCAGAACCTCTGTGTTATAAAATAGTGTCTCATGTACATACAAGAAATGAGAACAGATGTCATGTCACTTGATTAAGTCTGTGTGAAAAATATCCTTCTGAAACTTTGCATTTGTCTTGTACGTATTAAACTTTTTTAAATTGTACCAATAGTGATTAGTTCATATTATGGAATAGGTACTTGCCAAAATATTTTTTTTAAAATCAAAGTAGTTTTGCAGTTATATAAGCACACACACAAAAAATCTTCAACTCATCAACTTCTAACATTTTTGGTTTATATATTTTTACAGTTATGTAACCTCTGAAATTTAAAAGCATTAATTTACTACTAAACTAGAGATTTACATGCCAGGTTTCAGCCCTGAATGTGTTTTCTCAGCTGACATATACACCAGAGAGAAACAAGATTTTTAACTAGTGCTGACAATACTGTTTATTGATTTCATTATAAAAGTGAGAGGGTGGTAAAGTTACTTGGTGCTTCAGGACATGTGCCTTATCCCACATAGCTTACCAGCAAAATAACACCAGATAAACTCAGGACCATGGTAAGGGAAATGAAGTTTGTGGAGTTATTGATTAGGAGTAAAGAGGAAAAGGAATAGCTGAACAAGGAGGATTTGCAGGAACAGAGAGGGCACCTGGCACATCTGTGTACCCCCATTTGCCATGGGTAATGGGGGTGAGAGAAAGCACAAAGGAGAGAGGAGACAAAGGAGAGCAAGGAAAAATGATTGGGGAAAGCATTGGGAGCAAGGAAGAGAGTAGGGGGAAATGAAAAGGGAGATGAAAGAGGGATCCAAGGTATTAAATAGCTTCATAGATGTGCTATGTGCGACAATGTGCCTTCGGGGCTGAGTAAAGCCCCCGGAGTATCTCCCTGGACAGCCTGCTTTAGCTCCAGCAGAATTGGATCAGCACCAGTTTCTTTGCATAAGTGCTTTCCCAGAGATGCCACTGGTGGAATGCAGCTAACTAGGAAGCTCCAGTCCTTGTCAGCTTGCCTGTGGGAAATGGGTTCTGCTCAGTAGCGTGGCACTAATCGAGTTCCTTCCACAGCTGCTGGCCTCATCCTAAAGGAAGAAACAAGAAATGAGACATGCAGAAAAAAAAAATGGGGAGGAGAGACAGGCTCGGTGCCATTCAGTGGGTTTACACAGAAACAACAGTTGGGGCCTACTCTAATTCCACCTCAGGTTTAGACATGCCAGTCAGTTGAACCTTGAAGGAGAGTCAAACAACAATACTGTTTTTTCTAATTAACTGATTTTTGACAACAGCAACCAATAATGGGACAAAGTTATCTTGTCAAATTAGAAATCCGGATCGTCCTTGGACAAATAACCTTTAATAACAAATTCTGAGCCTGCATAGTATATGGTAAATGAATTTCCTAATTCCTGGTTGTGATTGATTCATCTAGCCTATAAAGGAGCTAAAGAGCAAAAAATAGGTGCCTTCATTTGTAGAGTAATCCTTTGTGCAGTGATCCTATTCCTCTGTGGTATGTTAAAGTACTATAAGCAGTGTTAACTAGTAATGTCGAAATGATGAGAAAAACATATCAAGTGCCTGCTGCCTCATTTATAAGCATATCGATGAATCACTTAATCCTTTGTGCTGTCCTAGTTATGAAATACAACCCTACTGGCATTTGGTATTGGTAGAAGAACAGAGGATAAAGATTGAAGTCAGATATTCATTAAGATACCAGGGTATTTTAGTTTGTGTTTTTCCCATCATAAATTGGTTTTCATTGCCATGGGACAGTCTGGAAGGAATGATGGGTCCAAGGAACATTTACTAGATCAGAAATATTCTCTGGTCAGGTTTCATGAAAATGATATACAAATGTAAACCTTCCTCACCCCAACTCATTCTTGGAGTTCAGTGTATTTACTGAAATGTTTTGCTTCCTGGTTGTCAGTGGAAAAAAATTGATATATACCAGAAGCATTGGTATTGGTCTTTTATCCGTTATCTTGTGCACACCTTCATTTTAAAAATTGTGGGTTCGGTCCTTAGTCAACATATCCCCTGACATCACTAGGAGATGCAGAGCAGAATTTGGCACTCGTAGCTTTTAAAGCACTTTGAAGATGAAAAACATACTGGAAGTGCTAAATAGTAGTAGCCATTAGTGTAATATTTTCAGCATCAGATTACGGTAAAAATGTGGAGTCTGATAATGTGGCAGCAAGAAAAGTTGTCATGAGGAAGAACATTTAGATACTAAGGGCCAGATTTCAGAAATGACTTTCCATTTTGTGTCCACAAATAATTGCAGATACAGTTTTCCAGGCACAAAAAATTGTGGGTGCATTTTATAGTACTTAGGCATCTAACTACTGATTGTACCTGCAAATCAAGTAATTTGTTGTCTCGGGGCTATAAAATGCATCCACAGTTATCTGTAGGTACAGAACAAGGGGCTGAGTGATACCCTTTGGAAAATCAGGACTTGAAATCACTTTTTTTTTAAAATTACATTTTCATCCTTCATCTTCCCCCGTTGTGAAAACTGTTTTTCTTTGTCTGCCATACACACAATCCACATTTTGATCCCAATGGGAGCTACGCATTTCCAATCTCTTAACCACTTTGGCCCTTTTCTTACATTCTTTTTGCCCCTAATGCCTAGCCTCCCTGAGATGTCTTATTTTGGATGGGAGGACAAGTGTACATCTGAAGTGACTGGAGTACTGATCATGCTAATACCTTCTGACCCTCATCCCTTTGGCATGCCCTGAGCTCATCTCTGATGCCAAACCTCTCGGCTGACAATTTAAATTATTTTAGTCTGAAATCTGTTTACTGGAAATGAGATTTGAAAACCACGTAAGCTTGGTATTATTAACAAACCTAATTCTCTCTCCTTTTTTTTTCCAGTTGGATTTCCCGTTTCCACTATTAATATCGATGGTCTTGAAAGTGCCCTAGGATTCAGATATTTCCAAGAAACTCTCTGTCAATGAACAACTCAAGACCCTCCTCACTGATCTCGGTTTAATGCAGACAGCTTGATATTACGCATCCTTACTCCAAGTTAAATGAAAAAACAATTTTCTCAAATCTTCCATGAAGCTCAGTTGTTACCTGTTAGCTTTGATTGTTAGTGCTAGTCTGCCTGCTGCTTTTGCACTGGAAAATGTAGCTGCTAACAGGACAATTACACCTGGGTCAAGATCCATTTCTCTGACTGCTTCACTTCATCCAGTCTTCCGAGTCTTGGCAAATTCTGCAGCACATCATGATATCATAGCAAAGGAGGGGGCCAGTGCTTTAATTGAATGTAAACTGAACATCAGCCAGTATGAATTTATCCTTTGGTACAATTCAAAAGCACAGCTGCTCAATGAAAGAGATGAAGGTAAGCTCTGCTCCTCTCTTAGACAGTATCTGAACACCTCACCATCTTTAACATATTTGTCTTCACAACCCTCGTGAGAGGTTTATCACATTTTACACATGAGGACCTGGGGCACAGAGAGACTAAGTGACTTGCCCAAGGTCACACAGGAAACCTGTGGCGTAGCAGGGAATTGAACCAAGTCCCACGCTTGTGCCCTACCACTGGCCCACCCTTTCTGCGGTGATGCTTAATCTTGTACAGCTGAACTGTCTTGCTTCAAAGGTACAGAATTAAAGATCCATCGTATCAGCTCCTTAGCTGATTTTTTATTTTGTCCTGCTCTTTATAAGAACATAAGAATGGCCGTACTGGGTCAGACCAAAGGTCCATCCAGCCCAGTATCCTGTCTACCGACAGTGGCCAATGCCAGGTGCCCCAGAGGGAGTGAACCTAACAGGTAATGATCAAGTGATCTCTCTCCTGCCATCCATCTCCACCCTCTGACAGACAGAGGCTAGGGTTACCATAACATCTTAGGTGCATACATTAAAAAATAATTTCCCTCAAATTGTGACCTTTTCTAGCTGGCAAACTATTCTCATGTTTTCTTGGCCTTTCTAAAGGAGAGAGACTATTTGATTACATTTACTTCCTGGTTTATGTGCCAGCAGCTCTCTGGAAATCAACAGGACGTTTAACTGCTCAGGGAACGGTTTTGCTGGTTAACCATTGCTACAGAGTGAGATGCACTGTCTTAGCCATTAAGTGTTTAATTTAAAAAAAGAAAAAAGTAAGACTGTTTATAAACTCTGGAAAACATTCTTCATTAGATAACGAGTTTTAAGTTAGGTCAAATCGTGAACCTGAGCTACTTGACAGTATCCTCTTAAGGCCGTGCATATTAATTTGGAGTATTATCCAGCTTATGTGCAGCTAAAATAATCTTTAGGTGCCATCTGGAAATGTAATTGAAAGCAAAGTAAATGAAGAGAATGAGTTATGAAAACAAATGTGTCCTCCCCAGTTTAGTAAATATGTAGGAAATAGCCGGGAAAGCGAGCATTATTATTATTTTATTTTTTACCAAGAGTTTTGTCAGTCAGTAGAAAAAGCACAGTTGTGTAGTGGTTAAAGCAAAAGACTGGGACCCCAGGGATGGGTTTTAACACCAGCTGAGCTACTTAGGGTATGTCTACACTGCACACTAAACACAGGCTCTGACTTGGGTTTGAGCCCAAGCCCCTCTCCTGTCCACACGCAAGTCAGTCTGACTCTGGTCAGCAGCACTCAAGACCCAGGTGCTAGGACCTTGCTGTGGGTGGGGGGCCCCAGAGCCCAAGTACAAGCCCCGCTGGGACTTGGATCCAAGGCTTGTCATTTTGCAGCATGGATGCAGGTCAAGTCACAGACCCAAGTCAGAAGGTCTGCGCAGTGCAGTATGGAGGCGTTAGTACGGCTGTGAGAGACAGGCCAGCAGTTAACCTAGGCTGGATGCTCAGGCATGGGCTTGGAAACACCGAATCCACGAGCCCGGGTCCCACAGACCTGGGCTTAGTGTGCAGTGTATAAACGTACCCTTACTGACGATGTGACTTTTTCCATGGCTCACTTAACTTTTGCCTTAGTCAACCCACGTGGAAAATTGGACGTTATAATTATATGGAGCAGTAAATGAATGCAGCACTGTACAGTGGGCAAAATGTGCTACACAAATACTGGAATCCATGCTGCAAAGAGCTGTCAGTCTAAAGGCACAGCTGCACAGTACGGAACAATACGAAATAGAATAAAGAGTGGGATTCGAGCAAAATCTTATGGTAGAAAAGTACTTGTAGCACCTGAGTTGTAAATTCTGGCTAAACAAGCTACGGAACGAAATCTCCACCGCATTAGGTATGATCATTGAGGAATCTTTGTATTATGTAAGAGATGCAGTACTTAGTGCCAAGGCCTGTATCTCGATAAAGGAGTAAGCATAATTTGTTACATTTTCTTAATTCTCTTTGTCTCATTACTGTACTTGTTTCTTTTGGGTCTTTAGGTGGAAGATGGTTGATCGTTGACGGAATCCTTAACATTACCAGTGTAACTTTTGGTGACCGTGGGCGGTACACTTGTGCAGCCATTACTCGTAATGGCACCGCCTACTACACAGTCACCCTGAGGGTTATCTTCACATCGGGGGACATGAGCATCTACTACATGATTGTGTGTCTGGTTGCCTTCACAATCATCCTCATTTTAAATATCACCCGTCTGTGTATGATGAGCAGCCACCTCCGCAAGACAGAGAAGGCCATCAATGAGTTCTTCAGGACAGAAGGGGCTGAGAAGCTTCAGAAAGCCTTTGAGATCGCCAAGCGCATTCCGATCATCACATCTGCCAAAACCTTAGAGCTGGCCAAAGTCACCCAGTTTAAGACCATGGAATTTGCTCGATACATTGAAGAGCTTGCTAGAAGCATCCCTCTCCCACCTCTGATCCTGAACTGTAGGGCATTCATGGAGGAGATCTTCGAAGCAGTGCGAGTTGATGATCCTGATGAAGTTGGCGAGGAAACCAAACAGACCCAGGCCCTTACTACCCAAGATGCAATCTACCCCATCAACCCAGAGCTCAAGCGCAGTAATTCACCAGCAGGGGACTCGGATGATGGCTCCATGAATGAGCAGGGTCAAGAAATAGCAGTCCAGGTATCGGTCCACCTTCAGTCAGAAATACAAAGCATTGACACTGTTTCCCATGAGAGCTGCCATTCTTTACCTTCCGAAGAAGAGGTCTGCTGAATCCAGCAAGATGGGATTATTAAAGGTGCATCTGATTTCTGTAGGGCGTCGAGAGAAGAGGAACCAGAGTCAAATGTGCACAGGAAATAATGAATTTTTTTCCAGCATCTGAGGTGCCAAAGCTGTTCCCTAAATCTGTGCATTTCCTCATCTGTTTCTCAGTGCTGATCTATAGATTTAAAGCCTGCTTAGATGAGGCCATTTGGAATACTCCTTCGCAGCAATTTTGCAAAGCAAACATACTCCATTGGAAGCATTTCACAAAGGGGATGATTCACACTCAATTTCTTGGTCGCCTCAGTTACTGTATCAGAGGTGGCTAAATTGAGCTAAACTCCTGCCAAAGAATCCTTTCCTTGGTGAACTGTTTCTTCATCTGCACAAAGAAATCTGAATTCTTTCAGATTCAGATCTGCCTGCATTCTTGTCATGACGATTTGAGAGGTGTGCTCTTTTTGAATTGCCTCTTGATGTGTGCAGCCCATCAAAACTATGGGCTTCGGCAAATCTGCTTCATGTATTTTGCTCCTGTGTTGCCATCAGAATGTACTGTACTTAGAATAAGGAATAGTTCCAGACTGTGCATCTGGATTAAATTGTCATTGTTTCAAAGCAGTTTATGGAATAACCAGGGCTCTCAGGTTTTGATGATTCTGCAGAAACTTACCAAAATGCTGTTGTAGTACATGGAAAATTAAATCTTGATTTTTGCCATAATCAGCACCATGGTTAAATGACCAGTATTGCTAGATGCCTTACCCTGTTTCTCTTTTACATGGCAGGACAGGAAGGCAGCACTGCTGGTATTATCTGTCCCTGAACCTTATTGACTTTACTCACTGCAGAAAATCCAAAGGATTGTGGTGTATTTGACATTGCCATGAGCAAGGGATGACGAGCTGGTAGTTGGTTGTCCTAAAAAAAAAATGTCTCAGGCAGTTGTTTCTAAACAACATTAACAAGAAAAGTGGGGGGAACTTAGGGCCAGATTCTTAGCTGTGGATAGTTATGGCTCCCTGATTCTGCTGTCTGCAGTAACCCTCTGGCCATGCCCCCTTCCATTTCTAGCAAGCCCCGTGGTAAGAGCTGCAAGGAGATGTAGCACCAGAGCTGACCATACATTGCCCTGTGCTAGTTAGAGACTCTCCTGTGCCAGGAGAGTCCTCAGAGGAGGAGATCCAATCCCTGGGAACAGGAATTTAGAAGAGAATCTGACCCCTGGTTTCGCTTTTTGGTGCTGATCTTTTCCTTTTTTTGGTTTTGGTTTTATTTAACATTTACCAGTGTATCACTTACATTGCATTTTATTTCCCGTTGAGATTTAAATATATGTAAGGCTTGTAAGCACTCCGCAAATTAATTTCTTACAACTACTGGAAGCATATTGCCATATAATTTTAACAACTTGGCAACAGGCGCACCGCTTAGCTTCCCACATCTCTTTCTTTGCTTCCTGTTTTTGAAAGGTGACTTGAACTAGTGGTTTCCGGAAGGAACAGTCAGGATTCTTCAGAGGTTTTAAGGTTACGTTTACAGGAGTGGAGGTGGATGGCAAACAGATACAGGAGTGCCATTCTACAAAGCAGGGTCATCTGCAGTAATGCACCCTTGTAATAAAAGGCAAGACTAAATCATATTTATGTGTCAGTATTAGGGAACTAGAGGGTGAAGCATTTTTAAGTTCTTTGCCTAGAAGCTTCTGAAACCAAACACAAGCAATGCAGGTCTAGCAGAGCTTGTCTTGACTGAGAGGCCTGTGTTTATCGGGAATATAGGACTTGCTGACTGGATCAGCCCAGTAATCCATCTATTCCAGTCTCCTGTTTCTGACAGGTGGCTGGCTGCTTCAGAGGAAGAGATCTGGAATAACTTGCCCTTAGTGGTAGATTCTTCCTCCCCCTCATATAGCTAGAGATTGTTAATGCTCCTCTTCATCTTAAGGGTTTAAATTCCTTCCTCAGCTCTTTATTTATTCTTTAATAGTCATGGTTATAATTCTGGATATTCTTGTTATTCAGATAAGTGGCCAATCCTTTTTTGCATCCTGCTAAACCGCTGGCCTCAGTGATTCCTGGTGGCAGTGTTTCTGCAGGCTAACTGCGCATTCTGGGGAAAAGAATTTCCTTTGATTGAGTTTGAATGTCATAGCTCAAAGATTTTCAGGCCAGAAGGGATGGTCGTGTAGTCTGACCTTGTACGGTCCCCAGGCCATAGGGTTTCCACGTCCCCGTGCCTGGCTTTCAGAGAAGCTGATGTGCCCCTCTGTCAAACTGTCACACTACATATGGTGGCAGCATCCTTGATGGTTTTGTCCCCATGTTATAAATGCAATTTGGAGATGGAACCATAAAAACAAGGCTCCTTTTAAATATGTCCAAACCAGCAGACGTGCAATAATGATTGACAGATGTCTCATCAAATATGGCAGCTTGCGTGCAACAAAATGACACTGGAGCTATGTGAGATCAGTGTAAGAGAACAGCTCCCGATTTAACTGAATCTGTTCTTTAATTTGTATAGTTTATGTAGATAACACTGCGTTCTTACTAAACCAAGTCTGTGTTTGCCTATCGATCTGTTTCATCTGGAGTCTGAGTAGCAGAGAGAAAGGACTTGTTCCATTAGGCCAGAAAATACAGAAATGATGTGCTGGATAGTTATTGTGGTTTTTTTAAATTCCAAAATCAAATGGCCAGTTTCCCATAGTAATAAGTCATTTCACTTCTGGGAGAGAGGCTGTTTTGTAGGATTTTCAGTACATAAGTCACATTTATGAAGTGTAGGGCCCAATCTTGTTTCCACCGAACTTACTCAGAGCAGGGTTGGAACCCTGCTATGACATCAGTGAGTGTATTGAACAGATTCCTATGACACTGGGAGCCAGGATGATGATAATGCTGTTGTATAGAACCCATAATTTCCAAGTAATAAACCCTAACATAGTGGTTTCCAAACAGGTTGACCTATTGCTCCCATGTTAGTGAGATCTGTTACTGCTTAAATTTTTTTGATACATCTAACTAAAATTTATTTTGGAAAGATTACTCAAACATCCAACGTGGGGGGGGGAGGTTAACTCCCTGTAAAAGGTGCACGCTTTTTCTTGGCTTCAACGAATATCTCTGACAATCACTCGGCTGTTTTATCTTTTCTTCCTAACCTCAATTTTACTTTTTGTACTGTAAACTCTACTTGTTAGCCAAGATTGTATCTAAAAGTAACTTTGTCTTGGTTATTTGTATTCTATAGAGTGTAACGTGACTGTGTTATGTAACAACATATGATTCATACTTTCATAAAATTAATTGGTAGATTGGCAGAATAAATTTAGAAAAAAAAACCCCTGTGAGTTTTATGATCTATTTAAATTCTCTTGCATCAGAAAGGGGGAAAGAGGGGCTCTCCATAAAGAGTTAATAAACAGCTGTCTTCAGCTAATGCCAGCAAAGCTGTTAGGCAAACTAGTAAAGGTTGCCTGTGTATCTGATTATCTGCAAGACAATTTGTGCCATAACATCTTTGATTTGTCATTTTATAATGTCCTAGAGTCCCCATGGCCATCTGTAACGATTCGTACCAGCTGTGTAAACAGATGGCTACAGAACAGCAGCCCTGACATGATTTCAATAGGGTCTTTGGTTTCTTTACTGCTTCTTATAGCAAGCTAAAACAGTGGTTACGAATTGCAGTCTTTGCCTCCTCAAACCTGTATTTGCCGGCCCACACCTATAGAGACAATTGTTCTGTTCTCCTGTCTTTATTCTAATCTTCTTAGATTTGGGGAGGATTTTTCCTATGGTTTGACGCAGCTTCCCTTCCACAGAAGGAGACACGTAACTAATACAAGACAAATCTACAGCTGGACTAATTAAAACTCCGAGGGACAGATTCTGCCTCCTCATGCCAGCGAGCAGTGGGGGTGTGTAAAAAGTCTTCCACTCACTTGCTCAGCTCACATAGGGCCTGGCAGACTCCCAGTTCCTGCACTGAGAGAAGCGCAGGGCTGCTTCCTCCCTTCATTTCTTGAGACGGAGAGGAAGAGGGACCATGACTCCGCCCTCCCTATTTGTGGACCACCGTGCGGGGTGGGAAGTTATCTGCATCCATAAAGTGGTGCAGCAGTGTGCACGCAGTTCCTGCAGTTTTGGGTGCTCCCTGCGGGGTAATGTAGCGTAAACTGTACAATCCAGCACGGAGGAGCAATGCAGTCAGATCTAGCATCGAAGTTTTAAATGCAATCTGCAGAGTGAATCCCACTCTCGCGGACACCAGGGAAATCTTATTAAAGTCAGTGCAGTTGCACAAGTGTAAACGAAAGCAGAATTTGACCCTCTGTTTTGATCCCAATGTTCTAAAAGTTCAGTTCCCATTGTCAATGGCTGCACATGTAGAACAGTGGAATTCAATTCAAATTCTTCTCCACCTGCAGTGTGGGTTTTATTGTGCGGATGTGGCAGCTGAAGGAGTAACAAATCCACACTAATCAGGGCTGGGCTCAGTGTTCAGTCAATAACTGGCTTTTAGCCCTGGATTTTGGGCTACGCTTAAATGTATGTTGCCGGTTCAAGACACACTGTACTAACAGTCAAATACAAAAGCTTTTGTTTTTTTAATCTGGGTCTATGCAGCGTATGATCCTAAGTGAGGCTAACATAGTCATGGTTTTGTACCTATTGGAAACAAATTTCTGTTTTTGCCGGATGAACAAGGTAACAATAGAGAATTGAAAACAAAAGATCGTTCCATGGTGGATTATCCCAATGTTTTCTTTTTTTAAAAGTTATGCATCATACAAGATCACCTCTCGCCTGAACTAGATCTTCAGCCGAGTTCCAGATGAAGTTAGGACTAAAAGAAGTCCATTTACTTCAATTAAGCTATGACAATTGATGCCAGCTAAGAATCTGCCCTTGATTTTCTGCTGTTACATGGCATCTCCCACATATCACAACATCAACAGTGTCTTCATTCGTGCTCAAAAACAGTATAACTCACCATTTGGTTTATGCCAGATATATGCAATATCAAAAAAAAAAAAAAAAACCTCTCCTATTTCTAAGTTAGGAGATGCCTGTGCTTTGCAGATTCTGGTCTGACAATGATCATCATAATACCGAGCAATGATGCAGCCCTTTCCCTTTTCAAAACCCCGTGCAAACAACTAGTTAGCCTAATGAAAAGGCGTAGGATTAGGCTTATCTCAAGATACTAACATTTATTTTATTTATTTTATGGAACTAAAAATTCTCCAGTGTCCCAAATTCAAACCATGTACTTGAGTGCTCATGCTTGCATTGGGACACTTACTTCAGCAGATAGAGATGTAGATTATACATTTGTGCATCCATCTGCCCAGAGGTTCTAGACGGGATCCGAGCAGGCGGCTACATTTCAAGGGGTTGGAATTATTTTTTCACTCACACTGATATGCATGACATCTGCTGACAGGATCTGAAAGAAGGATGGATACCTCCGCTTGGAGATCAGTTTGCCTTGGCACAGAAGTACGCTGCAAACAGGATACTGTATTGTAGTAGCACTTAGAGGCCAGGACACTGTTGTGCTAGGCAGCTTACAAACATGTACCGAAGAAATGTTCCAGCCCCAAAGAGCTTGCAGTCTAAGTAAATCAAAATCAAGTACAGCATTAATCAGTATTCCAAGGGTAGAAGTGTCCATCAAAGCCAATGTTTCTGCTCTTCATAGCAGGGACTATGTCAACCAACATGTTTTTATAGGCTATAGCCTGAATAGCACCTCTGCTTGGTACCATAATATTAAATAATATATACACGTAAGTCATGCCTGTGAAATCCAGCCTGTCGGACAGCCATTTAAGTGGGATCCGATGGGAGAGATTTAGCCCCAGGTTTGAAAATGGTTTTCACGCTTTGAACCTGATTTTTAAACAAGTTAGCCTCACATATATCGGGCTGGACTCTCTGGTGCTCTAAGGACGCTTCTGTTCTCAGGCCGTGAGCTGGCCAGTGGGGGAACTCTCCTTGTTCTGCTACGCCTGATCCTCTGGTGTAAGCTCTGTTATGGACTTTACAGCGGTGAGCAAAGTCCAACTAGGCCTCCTGCTACTTTCACTGGCAATGGAGTAAGACAGCGGAAACGGACTGCCTGTATCGGCCACTGGCGGCTATGTCCAAGCACGAAATTGGAGCAGCTGTGATCACCAGAGGTGCAGCTAGCCCATTGCAGGCCCTAAGCAGGAATATTTTCTCCCCGACACACACACACAACACAAACTAATAATAGGGGGGCCCCTTGAGCTGCTTGGGCCCTAAGCAATTGCTCAGTTGCTTATGCCTAGCACCGGCTCTGGTGATCAGACTGGTAAATAGGGTGACTGCACAAGCCAATGGCCATATTGGGCCACTTGTGTATATACTAATCTGATCGCAGTCATTTGATGTGCAAACGAAGCATGCATTTGTCCTCCTAACTTGTCTGAAACTCAGCCTCGTTTTGTTGAGTGTCTCAGCTAACTAGCCCAGCTTACCAGAGAAATCTGCTCAATGAAAACATCTTCCAGGGAACCTATTTAAGCCCATTGGTATTTAATGATAAGGTCTAATGCTTAATGGGCACAGTAATTCCACTTCCTGGGGACACCTTCAGTCATTTAATAGTGCTTAGGTCTCTCTCATCCTGCTTCTGTGCGTTTGCACCTCTGAGCTTTCAGCCCTGCCCGCCCCCCGCACATGTGGTACGCTGGGTAAGTGTTATGAATTACTTCACTGCTGCTTGTTCGGAGATAGGGTGACCAGATGTCCCAATTTTATAGGGACAGTCCTGACTTTTGGGTCTTTTTCTTATATAGACTCCTATTACCCCCCACCCCCTGTCCCGATCTTTCACATTTGCTGTCTGGTCACCCTATTCGGAGATGTTCTCTCCTTCCCCAGCTGAGTTGCCATGTTGGGGCTTGCAGCTGCTGCTGGCACCAGTGCTAGGTCAGCAGCAGGTTCAGTCTGTCCCTATCCCTCTGCAAATAACATCTCCCCAGCTCCGATAACACTGGGTTCTGCAGCTCCTCAGGCCGCAGCATTCCTCGTGCAAAGATGTCTTCTCTGTCTGAAATTCCTCTCAATGGGGTGAAAGACATCCACTGGGGTGTCCAATGAAAAAGGTTCTGCTGCGGTCTCTAGAACCATTCATTATTTTTCACCACATATTTGCCATCAGTGGTGCCCACATCTGCATAAATTATCTGCATTTTAAAGGGGTTTGGTTCATCGGTGCCTTTGTGGCACAATCTAAAATTTCCTATTTTCATTTTTTGACAACTTAACTTTCAAGGGTAATAAATGGGGGGGGGGGGGGTTGATAAGAGATGGAAATATTTCCTTCAGCCATCTTAGATTAGAACATGGCTTTCTTATGGGAACTGTGCACGCATCACCTCCCCCTTTACTGATAGTTGATTTTGACAAGCAGTCTTTCACAGCATGGGGCCAGTGCAGTTTCCTTACTAGATTTGAATTGCTTTATTATTTGATGACCTTTCAGACATGCTGCAAAAGCCATTTATTTAACCGGGGCTTGGGGGAAGGTGGAAGTATGGTCCTGCAGGTTAAAGGAGTCGTTTTGCTGTTTGGATTTCTTGGCTAGCCGAGTTAATTCATTATTTGCACATGATTCTCTTTTGCTGCTGGACAGTGGGCTCTTTGATCATAAATCTAATTAATGGTCAGATCCCTTCGAGCTTTTCTTTACGGGTGGGATTTTATTGTTATTCAAAGCTAAAGAAATCGCATCAGTGGGCTATTGGTTGTAAAAAAGGTTTTGGTTGTGGACAAAGACACAGGGTGGGGTTGAAGTGACCTTGCATCACTAAGAAAACAAGGCTGAGGGCAGACACAACAGGTTAGCTGGGCCATGCACCTCACAAGTGGGGAGCAGACAGCAAGAGAAAGGAAACTATCGAAATAGAGAAGGGGAGAGAGACCCAGGCGTCATGATGAAGCAAGGGGCTGGAGAGGAGCTGGTGTACTTTGTGTGGAAGTTCTTTGGGGCAGGGACTATCTTCTTTGTTCTGTGTTTGTACAGCATCTAGCCCACTGGGAAAAATAATCCCTGATTATGGATCATATGCACAGAGTTACCATAAGCCATCTCATGATCCTATACCACAGTGTCACGGAAATGTAGGGCTAGAGAGGTTAGCAAGTCCATCCCCAGCACTGAGGCAGGACCACATATACTGTTCTTAAAAGCATCCAGTATGCCCCTCCTTACCACGTTATCTGAGCCTCTCCCAACATGGATAGGTAGGGCAGGGCATGGATAGGTAGGGCAAGGCACAAGGGGTAGGCTACACAGCAGTGTGTCAGGTGCTTCCCAGTGTGGGACGAGCTACCATGCTAAAAACAGCAGTGTGGCTGCAGCGGCTCAGGCTAGCCACCCGAGTACGTACCCGGTGTGTCAGGCGGGTTTGTTCTCAGGCAGGTAGCCCAAGCCGCCACCAGGCTGTCGCGGGCACACTGCTGTTTTTAGCGTGCGCGCGCTTGAGGCGAGTAGCACGTGTCTGTCTCCCCGTGCGGGGAAGCACCCGACCCGCTGCAGAGATGGACCCAGATCCTCAAAGGTATTTCAGTGCCTAACTCCCATGCTCCTGCCCGTCAGTTATTTTTGTCCTGCCTTTAAAAGAAAGAACAGCGTGACTCCTTGACGCGAAAGCATTCTCCTTGCCTTGCCTCTGCCCTTCAGAAAAGGAAGGAGGGCAGCTGGGCCTATCCACCCAGCTGTCCAGCATTTGCAGCCTGTCATTAGTCCCTCTAAACGCTTGTCTAACTCCATTAAGAACAGGTTCGCAGTGGCTGCATTTCACCGTCTGCTCGATACAGTCACTCACCCCGGGTGACGCTCACCTTGCCATGGGGAGTATCGGCACCAATGGCAAGGAGCACGGCAGGGCAAAGCAGCCTGCAGGCTGTGTGCAGCCAGGAGAGCAACTCTGCGCTGCCTCCAGCAGGTCGGCGTCCAGAGGGAGGCCGGAGGCACAAACTCCATAGCTCGGGGACCCAGGGAACCGGATCCCTCACTGGTAGGGTTCAGACAAGCACCCCCCATTCCAGCTCGGAGGCGGGCAGCCAGAGAGAGGCTGAGCCGCAGCCCCGTGGCCTGAGATGGATTGTACAGGCTGCCGCTCAGTGCTCTGATGGCTCTGCTCTTGGCAAGAGGGGCAGGGATAGATTTTACACCCCGCTCGCCCCATTAAGAAATCTCCCCTTAAGCCCCCCAGTGCCAGCTTCAGTCCCTCCCCTTGGGTTGATTGGCTTGTTTTTTAATCTCTATTCGTATTTTGTAGTCTCTGCAGGACTAAAAATGCGACATGCCTTAGTGGGATACAGCCCAGGGTTTGCCACGCTGGCTCCGCCTTGCCCAGGACCCTGTCTCCTGCAGCAGCCGAAAGCTGACGCTCGCGAGGAAGGCAGGCAAATAAAACCCGTCAGTGGGATGCACCCAGCCAGTTGTACACCTGGGTGTCAGCTGCTTGGGGCCCGGATTGTCTCCTTTGTTCCTTCTCTGTACAGCACCGAGCACAGGGTGACCAGACAGCAAGGGTGAAAAATCGGGACGGGGGGTGGGGGGTAATAGGAGCCTATCTAAAAAAAAGACCCAAAAATCGGGACTGTCCCTATGAAATCGAGCCATCTGGTCACCCTAACCGAGCACAATGAGGCCCTGCTTCTTGACTGGGGGGCTTAGGTGCTGCTGTGATAGAGAGAGTAAATATTAATAACATACAGCACAAGGCAAAGAGGAATCCCTGGCTGACTCCTGCAGGCTCCTCGCCTATATTAAAGCGTGACAGCTTGATTACCCTTATCACTGTCTTAAAGTGCGGCACTGCAAATGTCGTTTGCGGGCATAAAAAGATCAATTCCTTACGAGAAAAAAGGCCCCCACAATCCGGCTGTAATCTCAAATGGCAGGTAAGCTATAAATCGAGTTCTTTCGCTGCCTTTTCAGTTCATTGTGGGCTTGTACTCAGAGACGCGGTAAATGTGTCCACTCCGCTTCAATGAAATCTCATTTCGAAGCTGGGTCGTCAAGGTGTCTCGTCATAGACCTCCACGGCTTTTGCCCTTTTCTGAAGCTTTTCAGTCTGTGCTCTATGTCTCTTTAAAAGTGAGACGACCTAGGCCCGATCCTTCAGACCGGTGTGGAGCTGCTTCACTTCAAGCACATCATTGCAGTCAGTGGATCTACTCACTCGCTTAAAGTTAAGCCTGTTTCTAGTCTAATCATACAGGGCTGCTGATCACAAGCAGCGTGTTGTCACTGACGACGAGCCCAAGCCACAGTTTAAACGCTAAAACCTGGTTCCAAACTTCACAGAGGTTCAGAGGTGTTTGGAGTTCGAGTTTTAGCCAGTCTTAAGCTGCGATTAACACAGGCATGACAGTGAGTAAAACTACAAAAGATACTGAGCTTCCCTCAACTAGGGTGACCCGATTTTATAGAGACCGTCCCGATTTTGGGGTCTTTTTCTTATATAGGTACCTATGACCCCCCACCCCCTGTCCTGATTTTTCACACTTGCTGTCTGGTCCCCCTACCCTCGAGGACCACAGTCAGCCAAGACCTGTGAGAGGGAGAAGAGAGAGGGAGCTCCCCGCCTGTGTATACTGCATAGCAGCCTACGTAACTGTATGGACCGATGGAAGCCAGTTTGCCTCTGTAACTGTCATAATTGATTGCTGCTGCTGCAGGTAGGTGTAGTAAAGATGTGATCAGCTGCAGCCTGTTTCTGTAGTGGTGTTACACGGCCCGACAAACGCACATGGGAAGCAGCTTCCTCCACCCCAGTGCAAGCGCTGAGATTTGATCCTGTCGTTAGGTCCGGCCGACGCTAGAGGCAGCTCTCGGGTTGAACATGGAATGGACACAAAGGGAATTGCAATTCAGCATGAGGAGTTCCTGGAGGCTGAGCGTTTCCAGGCAGGGAGAAGGAGCTGCTGGCAATCATAATCTCTATGGGCAAGGGTTACCAGCCGAGAAGTCCAAAGTGCTCCTCTGGGAGATCGCAGCACATGCTCTTTCTAAAACAAAACTTGCCTGGCACGAGGAACCAGCTGCACCCAATCTTACATGAGATCTTACATCAAATACAGCAAAGAAGACGACACCGAGATGAGCCCCAGTTCCCATTAGGATGCGAGCTGTCTCTAAAATGGGCCCCACTGCTCCTCTGCGCCCTGCAAAGCACCTAAGCAATTGGGCTGGGTTGCCTAAATGTTCCCTGTTGGGCTTGGAGCTGAGCAGGGAGGGGTTAATGGCTGCGCTGTGGCTACAGCTGGGGCTCATCAAACTGCCAGGCCCAGCTGAGCTGTATAAAAGGCAGAAGGAAGGAGGGCCGTAGCAGCCAGGTTTTTGGGAGGGGAGACACAGGATTTGGCTGTCTGCTGGGCCAATGGTATTTGGTCCGTGTATACGCCTTGGGGAGGGATGAGGTCTTCTGCGCTGTTCTGGGAGCGTGCTGAGAGGAAGAGCAAACCCCACAACATCCCTGGGGCCTGGAGGGCGTTTGACTGGAGTGGGCTCATTCCTAAGGGGGAATTGCTTTCATTCAAAGGAGCCTTTTCAGAGCACAGCCAGGGAAGCTTTTTGCTCAGCAATTAGATGAGGAAGGTCCCAATCTGGAGCAGTGAAAATGCAGGGGAGGGATTGTTCCTGCTCCAGGCCCCAAACTGGGGAGGGTTCAAGGGAGGATTCAAACCTCTCTTCCCAGCGTCCCTGGCTCGGAGAAAAGCTGGGATCAGTGGAGACTCATCTCCACAATAGCAGTTGGCGTTGCAAGCTCCCGCTGCTCTTGTAACACACCATGTCCCCGTGCAAATCTTACACTAGTGCACAGGAAGTCACGCCCCTCTTGCTGTGCTGCCTAGAGCCCCCAGCTGCTAGCAGGGCCCCAATGTGCTAAGCGCTGTACAAATGCGTGGGAAGACACAGTCCCTGCCCGGAAGATTTTACAATCTAAATAAGTGAGGCAGACGAGGGCTCGTTATCCCCCTCTGACAGCTGGGGAGCTAAGGCACAGAGTGATAAAATGAGTTGCCAAGATCACATAGGGAGTTTGTGGTAGAGCTGAGAATTGAGCTCAGATCTCCCGAGTCCCAGCCCGGTGCCTTAACCAGCCTTTCTCTCTGCAATAAGAATGTTCTTACCTTGCTGGGGCCTCACTTGGGCAGCTGGTGGAGAAGCATCTCCTGGATACCCGAGCTGGCTGAGGTTCTGCGCTTGCATTCCCAGGTGCTACCTCAGATGCTCCGGGTGGTGAAATGGGAGAGGCAGCACCGGCTGTTCCTCCCACCTGGCAAGGCATCACAGTTCCCGGGATAAAATCGGATCCCAACCCGTGTATATTATCACAGCACTTTGCAGTGTCTGAAGGGATTCATTACCGCACTGCCAGCAGTACATCTGCTTCCGCAGAACGCGGGATACTAAGTACTCACAGCGCGGTGCTGCTGAAAGGTTTGCAGGCAGTGCTGGGAATGGACATGTGGACCCAAGGCAGGAGGGCTAGTGTGAACCCACTGCCTCCTTGCAACTTCCACCGGTTCAATCGCACGAGTGTACGTTTCAGCGGTGCAATGTTCTTGTGTAGACAAGGCTAAGCAGAGAGATCAGCGCTGGGAGTGTCCACATGCCCTAGACCGAGCATGTGGACACTCCCAGGCATACCGGCTTCCCTGCAGGAAGACATACCGCGGGAACGCACAGATCTAGCCACCCGCGAACCCGCGGCGCTAACCCATTGAGTGATCCAGTTGGGTTTGCCTCTTCCATTAATTACAGGTGGGCCCGAAGGGAAACCCTGTCTCCAAACGTGGCCACGCAGCCTGTCTCTGCAATAGCGGCCGGGTCCTGAGGATGTGACTCAGTCACTTCTCTCAGGCAAAACGTTCCTTGAGCTCAGCGGGCGTTTGACTGAGTGAAAGCTGAGTAAATTGCTGCAATCCTTGCTCATGTACCGAGAAAGGACAGGGTCAGTGCCATCATCTAGTGAAGCCTGCTTTCTCCCTGTCCCAGCACGCCACCGATTTCACTTGGGTTTACCCTTCTTCTCCCACTTGTACCCCTGGCGCTGCCTCTGCGTCACGCCTAGGGACTCATGCAGGTGAAGTCACTGATGACCCTACCCAGACAGCTGCGCGGCAGTCAATCTGTTATTTTCTTCCTCCACATTGCACACGTCCCTCCCCATCCCCAAAAGGATCTTTCCAAACAGCTCCAGTTCCTCCTGACTCCCACTATAAGGCAATGAACTGTACCGCTCAGATTGAACTGGCTTCATTGCTGAGTGGACAGGGACTGATGGCCCCAGAGCATGAAATCAACTCTGCGGCTGCTTTCTACTGGGGGTGTTTAAGCCATTTTACTGAAATTGGAGCCACAGTTAATGTAATGGCAGTCATCCGCACCCCATCTGGTTCCTACCACGTCCCCAGCCTGCTCGAAACCTGCCCTTTCCAAACCACAGATATCTCTGTGCCAGCCTCATTACAAAGAGCCTATTAATCACACTACAGGTTCCTGCAAGGGGAGGGTAGCAGATAAGAGAGGATTCTATTTGCCCTTCTTTTTCTGTAGATTAACAGATGTGGCTTTGACTGAGGAGTTTGGTGATTAGAGTAACTTAATTACAAGGGAAAAACACTTCCTTGTGATTATTTATCTAACTCAGATACCAGAGACTGTAGTTCGCTTTTTATTTGTTCCTTTGTGGCTACAACCGGAGATACCACAGCTGCCAGCTAACCCCATATACGTGGCTTAGGGAACAGAAGGCATCACAAGCGCAACCTGTCGAGGAGAGCAATGCACACACAAACCGATCATAGAAGATTAGGACTGGAAGAGACCTCAGGACGTCATCTAGTCCAGCTACCTCTCGCTCACGCATGCACACACATGCTCTCCAGACACATACCTGCAACATATGTGTTCCCTACTGGTACCTCCAAAATATACTATCTGGACATCTGCCTTACAATGCCATGGGAGCGTTAAGGAGCTGCACTTCTTGCCCTTCCATTTAATGTTGGGATGCAACTACCCAAGTCTTCCTTCATTTGGTCCTTACCTCCCTGCCTGAGAGGCTCCCGGGGCTGCTTCTTGAACTGCCAGGGTTGTTTCACTTAGCCTGACTTACCAGCTGAATTCCAACACTGCTCTTTTCTTTTTTGCAGCTGACACAAACTAAGGCCTGGCCCTGGTCCACACCTAAAAATTAGATCAACCTACGTGGCTACATTGCTCAGGGCTATGAAAAATGTTGCACTCTGTAGTAGGCCAACCTAACCCCTGGGGTAGACTCAGCTACCTTCCGTTGACCGAGCTTCCACCTCTCAGAGAGGAGGAGAAACCATCTCAATGGAAAAACCCTTTCCAGTGAGGTGCCCCAATAGCAGAGGCAGTGTGGCCATGGCCTAAAGAATAAACAATGCATAATAATATTTGAACAATTAAACCAAACAATTTGCTGAGCACAGCCTCCCACTGTACACATCCTCCTCAGACCCGGCTCATTACAATGTGCTAAGTCAAGTCACCAGGGGGTTGGTTCCTCCCCCCACCCCACCCCGCCGTGTTCCACCTCCAAAAGAACAACTCTTGTGAAGAGGACGCAGGCAGGGAATCACTGAGGAGCTTCACTCGCTTATTGCTTTCTCCCCCTTGCTGCTTTTGTCGGGTCTGAGCGCTCTTTGTGCGGCACCGAGGGGCTTTGTCTGCATGCTTCTCCTCGTTAAGTTGATCACAGAGCATGGCTCAGAGATGGGATCCAAGGGACTGAAATGATCTGAGGCGCTCTTCTGCTAGCATCTTCCTTTTGTAATCTTCCACTTGTGGTTTTGAAGCCATTAGCCATGACTACACACAGACCTGCACAGGTATCTATAAAGAAGGGGCCTGCCTTGCTCAGAACAGCGTTCTGCTCCCCCTCTGCAGATTAACCACCACTGTCCAGTGTCTTCCCATGTGGCTGAGCATGCGGGGAATGTGGGGGCTGCGGCTAGGGAAAAGCACGGGGACGTGACACGATGCACTCTTTCGCATGTGAAAGCTGGAGCACCTCCTCATGTCAATGTCCGGCAGCCCTCCTGGTCCTCCTCTTCCCCTCCCCATCAGCCCAGCCTAGCTCTGTAAGGCTCTGCTCCCCTCTGTCAGTTCAACCTGCTCGTGACCAGCCTCGCCCCTCGCCCTGCTGCAAATGGGCTGCTGATCTGCAGTCTGTATTCTCTCTGCCTCCCCACACACACACCTCTTCCGCTCCTCGCTCCGACCACGATTCCCAGCGCCCACCCATCTGCATTTTCCCCACCCTGGAGCCTGGCCAGAGAGATTCTCTTCCCCCTCCTTCGCCCTTCAGCCAAGTCCAGTGTCCCGCTCCCACACGCACACACCCCCTCCCCTAGCAGGGGTCTTTGGAGGAGCCAGGGCAGGCACCATGGCCAGCATCGGTGTGGGCACAGGTACCGCGTGGGGAGGCAAGCACATTCAGAAGACTCTCCCATCGCGGGTACACACCTGGCTGGGCCAAGTCCATGCCCCAATCCTGGCCCAGAGGAGCATTTGGCCCTGAAAGTTGTGGCCACGTGATGGCCACGCAGGGTCTGAGTCAGTGGCCCCAGTGCAGTTGGTAGTGGCCAGAATCCATATAATAAAATGCACTGATCGGCACGCCGCCTCCCCATTAGAAACCGTCATCCATACTGGCACATGGCAGCTCACGGGGCTGCTGGGTGTGAGCTGGGCGTACAGAGCAGGTTTCCATTACTGGCTGGGTTAGCCTGGTACCTGTCACCACCAGCACATCAAAGGCATATTCAACTGGCTTTCGGAAGGAATCTTCAGAGACTCGTCTGGCTCGAAAGCACTGTCTCCCGGCCCATTTTCATCACTCAGGCCAGCGTGAGAACAATACAGGCCAGCCACCAAGTCTGTCCTTATTTGCAACTCAGCAAGGGAGAGACAACAACATCCATTTCGCTGGAGAGCCTCCGCTTTCCCTAGAGTAATTGTAATTATGCAAAGTGTGGGCCATTAATAGTGGTTTGGAATCTTGATGACTCCCATTAACCAGGACCATTGTCTGCAGATGGCTGTGTTTTAACTGTTAGTCTTCCTGTATATGTGTGTGCTGGCAAGTGGGTAATGAAGTCTTGCAGTGACATGTGATCATGTCACCTGACCTGGAATCCATCTTTAACCTGGTGCTTTTCCAGTGAGGGGGGGTGGAAATCCAGAGGGACAAAGGGTTCCCGCCTTATGCAAAAGATATATAAAGGGGTGGAAGAGAACAGAGGGAGGGAGGAGCCATCATGAAGAATCCCCTAGCTACCACCTGAGCTGGAACAAGAGCTGTACCAGGGGAAAGGATTGTGCCCAGGCCTGGAAGGTGTCCAGTCTGAGAAAAAGCTTACCGAAGCATCTCAGAGGGTGAGATTATCTGTATTCAGTTTGATTAGACATAGATTTGCGCATTTTATTTTATTTTGTTTGGTGACTTACTTTGTTCTGTCTGTTACTAGTTGGAACCACTTAAATCCTACTTTCTGTATTTAATAAAATCACTTTCTACTTAGTAATTAACTCAGAGTATGTATCAATACCTGGGGGAGCAAACAACTGTGCATATCTCTCTATCAGTGTTATAGAGGGCGAACAATTTATGAATGTAAAATGGATTTATTTGGGTTTGGACCCCATTGGGAGTTGGGCATCTGAGTGCTAAAGACAAGCACACTTCTGGGAGCTGTTTTCAGGTAAACTTGCAGCTTTGGGGCAAGTGATTCAGACCCTGGGTCTGTGTTGGAGCAGACGGGAGTGTCTGGCTCAGCAAGACAGGGTGCTGGAGTCCTGAGCTGGCAGGGAAAACAGAAGCAGGAGTAGTCTTGGTACGTCAGGTGGCAGCTCCCAAAGGGGTTTCTATGATCCAACCCGTCACAAACAGCATGCAAGATGTCAGCACCATCATCTCTGAATTTGAACTCAGCCTTAAACTCAGCCCTTGGTCCTTAATTTCACAAACACATTCTTTAGTCTCTAAGTTCCACCAGGCCCGTCCTCTCCAGGGTGACAAAGATTGGCCCAAAGGTTAAAAAAAATGACAGAACGCTGCTCACAAAATTGCCAGACCAGGTTCCAGTAGGAACAAAGGACCTTTACAAAAAGGAATTGACCTCGGGCTGATAAAGACAACCACAGCTGCTCATGGGGGAATGATGCCTATTTGAAGGGATGCTGGATTTTTGCATTTGCCCAGCTCTTATTCAAACTCTGTTCTGCATTCCAGTGATCTGTCACAATGCAAAGGCGCCCACGTCACATGGATGGTGTGTGTGTCTGAGTGACAGCTTGCAGTGTTCAATTCAGACTGTTTCATTTCAACGCCTTTTTATCACTGTCAAAATACGAGGAGCTCCTGCTGTGTTTGTAGCATTGCTAATTGGCTGCAATGAGCAGCGTTATGCTCAACTTCCAACTACTTTTGGAATTCGAGCTTGTCTTTAAAATGTAGACGTGGGTTTGTTTGTTTGTTTTCTAGATCTGACTCTATTCCATCTCTGAGTCCTGAGAAATTGCAAACAACCTGAGCTGCTGCTCTCAGGGTTTATACTATAGGGTGACCAGAGAGCAAGTGTGAAAAATCGGGACGAGGGTGGGGAGGAGTAATAGGAGCCTATATAAGAAAAAGACCCAAAAATCGGGACTGTCCCTATAAAATCAGGACATCTGGTCACCCTATTATACTATCAGAATCCCTTAGTCAAGCTGCATCCCATGTTATACACATTTCCAATCACCCCATAGTGAACTTTTATCTCTGGCCCTTCAGGCTCCTCATAGCTTAATGATGAAACCACTGGCCCCTAGACACACCACCCCATCCAGCTCTGTGCATTCTTACCCACCATCAAACTTGCTCTTCCCCGATCCGAGTTAGAGCTTGCACAGCTCTCAATTGGAGGTAGGCGCTGCAGCAGAGCTCTTTGTAGGGTAATCTGGTAGAGTGGCCTGAAAATGTTGTGTGCTAAGTGTAGCTGCTAAGCTAAGCCAACCAAAAGGAGCTCATGCTTAACGCAGCCTTTCCCAGCAATGATGAGTGCGCCACTGCCAATCTGTTTAATTCTTTGACTGCCCTGGGCATTAACAATGCCTTTTTTTAAAAGTTTGCCTTGTGATTCATCTGGTTTTAAGCACTTGCCCAGCAATGAAATAAGGGAGCTAATCTACTTTTCAGAACCCTTCATGGGCTGTGCTTGGGGGAAGGATACAGTGTAAACAAACACATATTTGTCAAGCTTAGGAAGACATTTTGACACAGGCAAATAAAGGCTGAACATTTGATTTCTTATGCCTTCCCACTTGCAAAACATGAGTCAGGGATCAAAGATACTTTCTGTATGAGCCAGCTACAGCTGATGGCATTTGGAGAAGTTTCAAATCAATTTGTTTGCTTTTGTTCTTTGTGGTTATAGCTTTAGACATTCAAGTTCCAACACAGCATATCAACATGAATCTTTATCTCCCTGCTGAAATTGCCTCATCAGGGCTCTCTCCGTGCTCCGCTATCAATCTGCAGCCTTCCTCGTTCCAAGCACGTGCAGTGCATATTCCAGTTAATTGAAAATTGCTCCTCCAAAACTCCCACCACCTATGCCATCTGTAAAACCACACAGGACAACAGAATCGATAGCCAGCAGGTAGAGTCCTTGCACTTGAAAGTGGAGATAATGTGTACTTCAAAGGGTTGACTTGCCCGATAGCTGGCTGGGCTAAGTCCAGGCTTCAGAAAAGCAAAACTCTCTGCAAAGCACAGTTCTCATCTGCAGCCAGGAATGGCTGACACCTCCAGGCTTCACCACGCTCAGATATGCTTTTATAGATCTCCCGTATCGAGAGTGTGAAAGATCAATCTGCAAGAGTGGCCGAAGACCAGACATTCTCAGGAGCCGTAACGGATGCCTCCCAAAATCCCGGCCAGTAAACTCTGGCGCCGCACAGATGAAAGAGCAGGCAATTTTTATTTTTGTAATGATAGGGCTGACTTGTGAAATGAAGCCCAGCGGGTAGAAAGTTCCTGCAAGGATAACATGTCTTCTACTACCCCCCCCCTCCTCCCCACTCACCCACCCACACAGAACAGATGGACTCTGCTAGCACTCAGGTGAGGTCTCTGGGGAAATAGAACCGGGGACTGAAATAAGTTACCTGCCAGATCAGAGAAGTTTCCTCTCCTATAACCCAATCTGGCGCAGATATGTATTTCTGGCTCTACGAAGCTTATACACAGAGTGCAGCAGTAACCCAGGGGAAGTACCATCTTGGGGATGTGATCCTCGTGTATAACAGGACAGCTCTGCTCACCTGCAGTGGAGCGCCCCCAGTTTACACCAGCTGAAAATCTGGGTCTTAAAGAAAAAGCTTCTGAGGCCATGACAGACACGTGAAAGCGTTTCTGGATTGTCACCTACAACGACAGAGATAAGGTACCTACACTGGAACTACCACATTCAATACAGAGCTGCTCAATGGATTGAATTGGAATCAAGCTCTGAAGGACAGGTTTAGGCACGGTGAATTGATGGCATCATTATTCCCTAGCTGAAAGCTGCTGTCTATTGTTCCCCTGCTGTGGATCATTTATAAGATGCTTCCCCTGTGTAAGAAACTGATATCTAGACATCTTAAGTGATACCTGTCTCCTTCCTCCAGAAGTTACTTACAGCGGGAAAGTAGCAAGACTTCATTAACAGCGATCAGCGCATTCCATGGCTATGCAGGCGAGAAGAAAGCAGAGAGAACACGAAGAACAATGAAGAAAACAAACATATTTGGAGCAATTATTCTGGGTTTCTTTGTGGTGTAGTAATTTCAGATGGCTCAATGGAAGGTTTCTAACAGAAGCTGCTTGTAAATATCAGCGCTGTGGGTTTCTCTTTTTCCTGCTGAGTTACAATGGAAAATTGCAGACTGTGTTTCCAAAAACTAAATAAAATCCACAGTGGATCTGGCAAGTTTGAGTCTAGCTGAAGCAAACTTCACTCTTTGGTTTGCTGTTCAGCTTTTTGAAAAGATAATTGAACTCAACAGTTGCATTTTTGTGTAGTATAATTTGCGCCTTGTGATTACGTAAAATTTTTTTTTTTGTGCATTAGTTCCTTTCACGTCATGAGCCTGATTCCCCACTCCCTTCCCCATTTTACAATGGGGCAACGCAAGTGAAATGAGTGGGGTTAAACTGGTATAAAACTGGGGCAGTGGCGTGGTGAATCAGGCCCTGTGTTTGTTAAAGCAGCACAAAGGCCTTTTCTGGAAATACCGCGGTTGTAATTAAAAGGTCACGGCTTGCCAAAAGTTACCACAATGTTTCACTAGATTTAGAGTGGGAGAGAAGTCTGGCATCCCAGACGCCACTGGGTAGAAAGTCTTGGCCGATGCTTACTTCATAATGGGGGCCACCGGATGCCACTTTATGACTTCACCCAATTGTCGTTTTAAGGGGAGAGTGCACACGGCATTGCCAAAGCATGGTAGAAAGCGCGCCGGTGTGTAACGCAGTGCAGATCATGCTAACTCTTATTCATGCCGTGGGTTTTTATATGGTCTCACATGTTCAGATAGTACAACGCTCTGGCTCTGATCCTGGCCTCCAGCCACACTGGGCTTGGTGCAGGAAGGCAGGGGAGGCTTTGCTCCACTTTTACTTCCCATGATCTTTGGGGTTGGTTGAGGACCTGGCATAAATTAGAGCAGCCTCAGGTCTGCTCTAACTCACTCACGGCAGCCCATGATGCTGAAGGGCCTTTCTAGCCACTAGAGAGCACTTGGGCATAGGCCTGCGCCATGCACACTCCTTTTCCCCGGCCATCCGCACTTACGGTGGTGGCTGGGAGGGGAGAGCCGTGTGCTGGCTCGCCTCACCCATGGATTCACCAATAGACACAGAATCCTCCACCAACTGGCACAATGGCTGCTTTGCGCTGTGCGTGCAATGCAAATCCGGGCCAAGGATCTGGCCCCGCTCTGTTTAAAAGGTGAAGCTTCTTGAGATATGCTAATTAGTTTTCATTTTAATTACATGAAAGTCTAAATGTGCTGAGGCGTCGGAGTAATTCTGCGAGGCCCAAAGCAAATCATTAACTGTACTGTGGATGCAGCTTTTATTTTTAGCATAAGAAAGGTGAGCTGGCACCTGGGACATGGGCCTTTTATGGTAAGATGTCAGCAGCCTGCAGTTCCAGAGAACTATTGCGCACACATACACAGAGGGAGAAGGCAGGGAAAATAAACAGATAACAAATCCCTAGAACATATGGCTTCTATTCTACCTTTCCGCATGAGGCACCCCACTTAATAAAAGTTTAGGATGGAAAAGCCAAATAAAATTGATAAGCTGCCCAGGGAGGGCGATTCAGACAAAGTAAGCCCATTACGAGGGATGACTGATTTACAGTTTTCTTCTATTTGCAGTTTTATGCTATTACAGTTATTCTTGGGAATATAATTCATTACGATGCTATTATTCCCAGAAGCAAAAATCAAGGGTTTATCAGCCAATACCAGCAACAATGAAATACTGCCCCAACCAGACACTCCACACCGGAATCAAAGTCTCCGAAACAGCAGAGGCGCTCAGAGAAAGGTGCATTATATGCTGAAGCCTCAAACTGATGATGGGATCAGCAACCGTTTTGAGATATATAGATGGGAACAGCCTTCCTCCTGAGGAAGATGCGATGGTGGCTGACTAAACTGTAGAATCACAGAGCGGAGAAGCCAGCATTTTGGGGCCTGGGGCTTATACATAGGGCTCTACCAAATTCATGGTCCATTTTGGTCAATTTCATGGTCACAGGATTTTTAAAATCCTAAATCTCATGATTTCAGCTATTTAAATCTGAAATTTCACAGGGTTGTAATTTGTAGGGATCCTGACCCAAAAAGGAATTGTGGGTGGGGGGGGTCATAAGGTTATTGTGTGTGGGGGGGCAGGGTGTGGTACTTACATCTGCGCTGCTGCTGGCAACGGTGCTGCCTTCAGAGCTGGGCAGCTGGAAAGCGGCGGCTGCTGGCTGGGAGCCCAGCTCTGAAGGCAGAGCCGTGCCAGCAGCAGCACAGAAGGAAGGATTGCATGGGATGGTATTGCCACCCTTACTTCTGCGCTGCTGCCTGCAGAGCGGGGCCCTCAGTCAGCAGCTGCCACTCTCCGGCCGCCCAGCTCTGAAGGCAGCAGCGCAGAAGTAACGTGGCATGGTATGGTATTGCCACCCTTACTTCTGGGCTGCTGCTGGTGCGGTGCTGCCTTCAGACTTGGATGCCTGGCCCACAGCTGCTGCTCTCCGGTTGCCCAGCTCTGAAGGCAGAGCAGAAGTAAGGGTGGCAATACTGTGACTCCCCCACTAAAATAACCTTGCGACCCCCTCGCAACTCCCTTTTGGGTCAGGACCCCCCGTTTGAGAAACGCTGGTCTCCCCCATGAAATCTGTATAGTGTAGGGTAAAAGCCACAGAAAAGACCTTCACAGCGGGAGGCCAGATTTCACTGTCTGTGACGCATTTTTCATGGTCGTGCATTTGGTAGGACCCTAATTATAAATATCACAATTCTTGGTTCTCAGGGAAAAAATTATGAACCAGAAAGGCCTGTATTTTGGTGTCATCAACACACCAATGATCTGATCTTCTGAAACACCTTAGGGACCTCCAGAGCTAAAAGCTTGAGCTAAAACTGCCGAGATGGGATCGTGACAGACTCATGTCCTCTGTGGACCAGACACAGAGGGGAACCTGTGAAATACACTCACCAGCGGGTTAAACTTGCATATGCGGTTAAAAATGATCTATCTTAACAAAAGATACCCAATTAGCTAATAGGCCCAGCAACAACCAGAGCAAGAAAAAATTCAGGGGTGGGTTTTATTTTAATAAACTGCTCCAGATGGGAAAAAATGGACTAAAACAGGTGTTCATTCAGCATAAAGAGCAGCTAAAGTAAGTCGACAGAGGAGTGACACTTCATTACTCTCACACTTCTTATCAACCTGTCTGTACTGGGCTAGCTTGATTATCACTTCAAAAGGTTTTTTTCCTCTTACTTACTTGGCCTCTCAGAGTTGGTAAGACAACTCCCACCTGTTCATGCTCTCTGTATGTGTGTATATATCTCCTCAATATATGTTCCATTCTATATGCATCCGAAGAAGTGGGCTGTAGTCCACGAAAGCTGATGCTCAAATAAATGTGTTAGTCTCTAAGGTGCCACCAGTACTCCTGTTCTTTTTGTGGATACAGACTAACACAGCTGCTACTCTGAAACCTTCATTTAGATTGTTACCGCTCAGATATCTGATTCTATTGCCTGCATTCAATACAAATTTCATCACTAACGTGGCTAATTTTTTTCAACTGCAGCTGACTCGCCAAACACCTGCAAACACCTGGCATACGGTTCTGCAATCCGACGGCTAGCCCTGCCTAGGTTTTCATCCTGATTCAATCAGGCAATGTGCTTTTTCCAGGTGATCATGCTTTTTTTTTTTTAATTCCCTTTGGCTAAACCAGTACCAGTTGGTGAAAGTAGGGTCGATCAGCTCCTGCGTTTCTTGCTTCTGAGCTCAACAAGCTCTCCAGGAATAAAACAGACAGACTTTTCCTTCTTCTAGCTAGAATCATATTTATGCAGATTTTCTAATATAAAGTTACTGGCGCTGAACTCCCAGTTGCCCTTGTTCCTTGTTCCTGGCACCTCTTCACGATGCTCAAAATCTTTCCCTTCCCGGGGTGAATTTGCCCCCAGGATGGAGGGATACACCTGCTAAAGGAATATATTCTCTGTGACCAAATGAAGTAAAAATTGAATTCGGCCCCCTGAAATAGATCCCTGCTAAGGCAATATCCGTGAATTTCTGCTTTTATGCTGGTCGATGCCACTTGACCTTTTTTTAAAAAAAATCTTTATTCCAGAAGCAAATGGAAGAAGGGGGTGAGCGCCAGCACTGAGACCCCGGCGTGACCAGAAGTGCCCTCCAACATGAGAAGTAGAGTCACAGATAACTTCCAGGGTTCGATATCTTACACTGTAATCACGCCAGATAAATGCCAGCATTTGGGTCACACAGACACAGTAGGATAGAGGAGGCCTTTCCTCTAAAGAAGGGTCATTTAAAGAAGGGGCAGAGGAGGAGGGAAAGGAGTGGTAAAATTTTCAAAAGTGCCCAAGTGACTTAGGCACCCATGCCCCATTGGCTTTCAATGAGATTAAAACTTCTAAATGTCTACGTCATTTTTGAAAATGGGGCGTGCCTAAGTCACTTGGGCCCCCTGGAAAATTTGACCCCACATCTTTACAAGCTGATATTTGGGGGGGCAGAAAGTCTTAAATCAAAATTGCGTAGAAAGGAATAAGATGTCGTCTTAGCTGTGTTGAAGGAAGCCAGTCCCCACCCTCCACTCCTTCCACGAATATAGAAAATGGCATCACTCCCAGAACAATTGAAAACTAACAGCTAAAATGACCCGATTTGCTGGCCAGCGTGGGAAATGTTTTCCCTGCAGCCTCGCCTCCTGCAGCAGCTCTGCAGAAAAAATCAAAAAGCAGCCAGCCAATCCCGGGGGGCGGGGCGGGGAAGCCAGCAAATCGGTGGAGCAAAAACAGCTGGCTAGTCCGGCATCCCCTGGAACCTGCTGCCCACCACAACCGCCCTGCTTGCCCGCCCCTAGAACCAGCCTTGGATTTACACACGGGCTCAAAGTTAAGCAAGTGCTCAAGTGCTCAGCTGAATAGGGATGGATGGTTGGGTCAGGGCCTAGTTGAGCTGCAACAGAGAGAAACGACTGAGCAAACCACGCTGCTCCCCTTCAGATTGCAAAATGCCAATCGGCAGCAGCAGGCTGAGGGATGGCTCAGGCAGCTTGAATCTCAGCTGGTGTAGCAGGGCCAGTACGATGATTTCAGCATCTCCACTCCCCATCTGCTCCCTACGCCCTCCACGGCTCCTTTAGCAAACGTGGGTCTGAGGAAGGGCGTTCCGTGTTTTTAAGAACCCCCGGATGAACTTGCTGGAAACACATCCTGTTCGCCGCAGACTGTGCATCAGCTCTGGCAATGACGGTGCATTTTAATGTCAGCAGACTGGGGACCGGGGTGTATTAAGGACCTGGAGCAAATATTATGGAACTCCAGACTAAGCTAATGGAATCGGTGCAGCCGAGAGACTTTAGCATCATGGTTAATGGTGACGAGCAGTAAAATTCCAGCTGAGGTAGAAGGGCCCAGTGCCTGTCAATTAGTCCTGGCATCCTGAAGACAGACTGTAATGGGGTTATTGTGCACTAAAAGTGTTCTGGGGAACCTCGCCATGAACAAACATTGTGCACAAACATCCCACGCCAGGAAAATCTCAGGAGGGATCTGGACAGGCAACGAAACCCCTGGCCAGCCTTTCCCAAAACACAAGCACCTCTTTTCATGCCTGGGGTAGCGCATTAGTTCTGACAAAGATGGTGCTGACACGACATTTCAGGCTACAACCAAGGGGACAAATGTATCTAGTGATAGAAAGTAACCGGGATCAACATTTTCAAATAAAATAAAATCAATAAATTCCTCTCTATTTCTTTTAAAAAGGACTTTGGTACCAGAGATCAACAGAGAATATTTAAAAGGGAGCATTGGCCACGTTGATATAAGTAGAGGCATTCGTCAGAGTTTTCTCCTTTCCAGCCCAGCTCTTCCCTCTACATGACCCCACCATGATCTTCTGTTTCTAATATCACAATTAGGGCCATGAGGACAAGCTTACCCTGCTGGTGAAACTATGTTTCTGTCAGAATCATGTGTGACATCTGTATGTAGCTTGTTTCTGGCAGTGAATGGCAGGGCGGGGGGGGGAGGGGGATGCAGACAAAAGCGCTTGTTGCTTTGGCTGCACTTAGGAAATGGAGAAGAACAGAGCATTGTGAGTCACCTAGGGACCTTGCAATGAACATAAGAACGGTCATGCTGGATCAGACGAATGGTCCATCTAGCCCAGTATCCTGTCTGCCAGTAGCCAGTGCCAGATGCTTCAGAGGGAATGAACAGAACAGTAATTTCAAGTGATCCATCCCATTGTCTAGTCCCAGTTTCTACACAGACATGCACTTGAGAAGTGTTTACATGGAAAACCTTAGGGTAGGTAGGGAGATAGACATCACATCAAACATCTCATGCTTCAGATAAAGGTGGAGAAGGGAAAACCCCATAATGCACCTGGCCAATTGCACAGTGCAGTACACAGAGGTAAAAGAGGGTTGGCCTTCTGGTTAAGATTCTGGACTGGAACTCAGGTGATCTAGATTCACTGGGCAAGTCTCTCTCTCTCTCTCTCTCTCTCTCTCTCTCTCTGTTACAGTTCCCCATCTGTGAAATGGGGTGACAGTGCTTCCCTACCTTGCCTGGGTGTCGTGAAGATTAACTGTCTAATATATATGAGTTGCTTAGATACTGCAAGGGTGGGGACCGTAGAAATACCTATATAGGAAGAAATTCCATGTTGGTTTTATAGTTCTTTGGCTCTCTGCCAAGTTCCGGTGGTATGTTACGAGGCCGTCCAAAGAACTCCTAGCACTTACCCCTGCTCAGCAGAATACGAGGACAATTTGTTGGAACACATTCTTCTCTACTTGTTTAAACAGTTAAATGAGGTTCTGTTTTTCTCAGTTTTGAGAGGCAGGAACAGAGCCCTGGATGGGCATGTTTACAAAGGTAAAGAAATAAAGAAATGGATAAAAGTTTCCCCCAAAAGGATTATTTCAGTAAATGCAACCTCCTCTCGCTATGATGCAATAGGACACGGTGTTGTAAGGCGATGGCATCATGTGGAAATGGCTAGGCAGGGCAATGGGGCACCAGGGCCAACGTGGCAGGGCTCTCTTCATTCACATAACTGAGGGAGCTAACACCGGAGCCACTGGTTGCATAGTAGCCATTGCCTGAGCTACAGTTCGAGGTGAGGGCAGCTGGTTGTATGTAGGAACACTCGGCTCTTTCACTTTGTGGAGGACGTGGGAACCTCAGGAGACAACCAAGGGGGTGAAGTAGGTGTGGCCGTTTGGTGCTCACTGCTAGCTTCAGCCTTGGCAGCCAAGGCGCAATTCCCAACATCAGCGCTATGTCCTATGTGACGTTGGGTGAGTCACTTGGCCTCTCTCTGCCTTGGTTCCCATCGGTACACGGGGGCTAATACCTCCCTCCCAGGGGCATTGTGAGGGTAACACCATTAAAGAGTTGCCATGGAGACAGAGGTCAGGAAGGCCATAGACAGGTGTAAATCAGGAGCAGCTTCAGCGACGTCACTGGGCCTGACATTCCTCTCCCTTGTGCTGGAGTAACTCCCTCAAGCCTGTGGAGTCACAGGAGCAGGAAATAGAACTGGTCCCGCAGTGACCTCCTGCCCCCCAGACCGGCCCCTTCTGAAGCAAGGGGCTGTGGTGCTGAACATACGCTGCGTTCTCAGGGCCTCTCACTCCTCACGCACTCAGGCCAGCACGCCGTTCGTTTCCCCAGCTCAAGGAGGATTTTAATGATGTTGTTCGTGATGTCAGCCCTGGCTCCCACGGGGCGAGAAGGAGGGGAAGGGGAATTCTTCTCTGAAATGTTTACAGCTTGGCTGAGTAAAGAAGTCACTCCTTGGAATCCCTCAGCTCAGTCAGGGCAGAGAAGGATTCCTCTGAGCAAATCCTCTATTTGCCACTGCAGAGACAGGTGTCTTCTCATGGCTCTACCTGCAAGATCGCTGCGTAGAGGTCAGGGAGACGACCACCTGCCCTGGAGTGCAGCTGAAATCAAGGAAAACAGGGTCACCCGGGATGGAGACGGCAACAGGCAATGCCATGGCCTTGCAGGTTGATTGGAAAATTGCACCAGAGACTGTTTATTAGGCAATAAAAGGAGCAGCTAAAGCAGAAAACAACAGAGGTGGGAGTGGATGTGCTTTGGTTTGTGTCCACGGGAAGCATTTAACGGGGCATGGTTTTAATGTGAACGAGATGCCATTTGATTATTAAAAGCATAATTAGAGCCAGTTGTAGGGGAAGTAGGATGGGAAACTTCTCCTCCCAGGGCACGGCAATAGCAGGATGGGATTGCACTTATTGTACTAGCCAGCAGACCTTGGAGGCCGTCTTTCTCCCTCTCCCTTACCTGGGGGCTTGGGAGCAGCACGGTGGGACACCTACAGCCTGAGAGGGATGTTGCTCCAGCACACAATGCAGCCCCATCAGTGACAGACAAACGAAACCTGGGCTGTATATACAGAGCACACTCTGAACGCATCAGTTCCACTGCATTAATTTCCACTCATTATTGATTACCTCGTAACATGCTGAGGACTCTACTGTGCTCCACCAGTCATGAGTTATGAGGTCATCAATATCTTGCTGAAGTAAATGATGTACCCATAGGAACCATTTCTCCCTAGCTACATAAAGAGAGAGGGAGAGTTATTTGCATGCACCTACTTTGTGTACTGTCGTTTGGTCAGCTGTGATCGCATTATGATTCTGAATGTGGCTATTGATGAGAACAATATGATTGGGACAAAGTAGGCTAGTTTCTGCTAAAGGTCACTCCTGGCTTTCCAACCTGCGAGATTTCTCTGCGGGTATTTGCAATCTAGAGGATAAAAGAGAACTGGAGGGTATCATTTATTTATATTTTCAAAAAGGCTTTTGATAATGTCCCTCAGCAGAGACTATTAAGGAAATTTGGTAAGTATGAGATGAGAGGTGAAGTCCTGTCATGCATTAAAAGCTTTGTTCAGAGCTAACTGGAGAAACCCGGGAACAGGAATAAAGATTCAGTTCTCAACATGGAAAAAAGCCAGTATAGGTTGCCTTATGGACAAGTATTAAGACCACTGTTGTGTGACAGCTTTATTAATGATCTCAAGGAGATGTTAGGCTGTCTTGAGACAAGGACGGAAAATAACATGGAAAATATTATACACCTCGCGGTATATAACGCGACCCGATATAACACGAATTCGGATATAACGCGGTAAAGCAGTGCTCCGGGCGGGCGGGGCTGCGTGCTCCGGCGGATCAAAGCAAGTTCAATAGAACGCGGTTTCACCTATAACGCGGTAAGATTTTTTGGCTCCCGAGGACAGCGTTCTATCGAGGTAGAGGTGTAGTGCCCTTTTGCAAACTAGTGGCATAACCTCGCCATGAAACTACTTTCACTTGTGGTCACTTCATTTCAAAAGTGTCCTATGGTCACTGAGAGGAAAAGGCTTAACAAAGAGCAAAGAAAAAAAAAAAGATGCTTCGTCGCCCTGGGAGGGGCAGGGCCCGGGGCAGATACAGCAGAGGTATATAGAAAAGTGAAAGGTGTGGAGAAGCCAGTCCAGTGCTTCTAGTTGTCATTTTCCATACTATGAACACAGGAAGGCACTCCAGGAAAGTGATGAGATTTCCCAGGGGCTGGTCTGAGACTGTGGAACAAACTGCTACAGGAATTCAGGACCATCAGAAACCCTCACCACCTTCCACTCCCAGTGCAAGGACTTTGCCTTCTTTACTAGAAACCCAGAACAGCCCGGACATACTTAAAAGGAAAAATCCATCACCAACAAAAAACCCTCTACCAAACCAAAAGCCTCCACTGCACACATTATTCTCCCGCTGGGGAGAGGACGAGAGTGAATGAACTACACTTGACAAATGTTAGTCATATGACTTAATGCACAACTGGGAGGAGCTCAGATACTTCAGTGATGAGGACAATAGAATAGACTAGACTAGACTAGACTAGAATAGAATAGACAACTTGTTTATTCAGATAGTGCCTGACCCAAAGCTCAGTGAGAGGCTTTCCAGTCTCTTCAGTGGGCTTTGCATCGGATTCATAATGGATAATAACGTTTTAATGCCACAAAGAGTTAACCAGTGGAACTCAGTGCTGGAAGACGTTACAAAGGCAAATAGTCCAGTCAGTTTTTTTTCTTTTTTCTTTTAAATTAGACATTTAGACACCTAGATCTATGAAAAAAAGAAAACCACCCATGCAAAAGTATACCCTCCATAGTTGCAGGCACAATTACTACAATGGCACAAGATAGTCAGGGAATTGCACATACAAAAAGCTCCCTGAGGATCATTAGCTCCGGCCATTCCTTAATTAGCAGGCTCAATCGCAACAGCTGTACGTGTGATTTGTGAGCAAAATGCGGGGCTCCGTTTTTGAAACCCTGCCTAAGAAAAGATTTTGCAGATACGCGATGTAGGACAATTATTAGAAGGGCTTTCACTCCTCATGTTCCAGGGCAGAAGGTGATCATCAGCTGGCGTCAGGAAGAAATGTCCCCCTTGGCATAGCATTGCACAATTAGGTGCATTAAAGGATTTTATTGCTTCAGTATTGGCTGCTGTTGGAGACAGAGTACTGGAATAGAGGGACCATTGATCTCTTTCTGTGTGACAATTGCTATGTTCTGTTCCAGCAATTTACTGCAGCAATTAGAATATCCCCACAGGAGGAAGTGAAGCCTAAGGAGGCAACAGCCCACTAAAATCCAAAAGCTTCAGTAGTAATAGCAGCCTCTGAGTGATAGGAGACTGCAAGGGAAAGATTGAGTCTGTATCATGACATTAATACTAAATGCTTCTCTGCACTGAGGGCTTCAAGTGAACTGAGTGCTAGTGAAAGGCATTGAAGTAAGAGCTCTGGAAACTGAAGTCCTCTCTTTATCCACAGAGAAGGTACACAGCCCAGGTGGCAGCTGTCTCAGCTTCCCCATTCTGTCTCAGCCCTGACCTAGAGAGAGAACTTCTTCTATTCATGGCCTCGCTCTGTGTGAGATGGGAGCTCCTTGTTATGTTTGCAGCATACAAACAAAAAAAATAGATAAAGGATAAACTATTCTTGCTGGAAGGTTGCAACATGACACCACTTTATTTCTTAGAATCCAGACCACATAAGAATCCCAAAACAGAGAGAGATGAAGCAGGCTGCTCCCTAAAACAGAAAGGTACAACTCCCCCACCTTGTTTTAAGCTGACTTTTTGAATCCTGACTCTGCTAACTAGGCCCAGATTGAACACTTGCAACAGAGCCCAGCCTCTAGCCTGCAAGCAGGACCCAGAAACCTGCTCTGCTGTTAACGCGATAGCTCACAATTCCAACACAGTCCTCCATACACACACTCCTGTCCACTAGAAATGGGATTTCAGACACTGGCTCATTTTGTATAGTCGGGTAGCAAGGGGTCTCTGTCACCATGAAGTCATTTAGATCCAGCAACTTAGAAGTGAAAGGCAGCTGCCCCTGATTTCCACGCAGAGGAGCCGTTTGCATTTGCGGGTGCAGCCGGCAGCTACCATTTGCTGCAGCATGGCACAAAATGTCAAGAATATCAGCTGCTCCATGCCTTGTTCACTGAACCACACAGCATTTACAGATACAAAGAGCCTGCTTCCCCCCTCCCCGCTGGGTACTCAAGTCAGTGGTAGTTACTGGTTTCCTGTTGGGCTCCAGGAAGATGAACTGGGCACAGGAACACTAGATGGTGAATCATGTGACTTCCCAAAACAGCTGCTTCTTTGTCTCTTGGGTGGTTATTCTGGCTCCCGGGATATTTGACTGAAACGAGGCCGGCGTCCCCACCCCACCCACCCCTTAGGATCTTTCAGACCCCTCCCATTTTGCTTCTGCTTGGCTGTTTGTTTGTTTCTCCTTGAAAATAAGAGAAACATTCCCATTTCAAATTCCAAAGACGCCACTTGCTGAGAAACGGCTAGTTTCCTCCCGAAACAGGCTCGGTGTCATGCCAAGGGATCCCATCGTCCTACAGAGAGAATCCGTGACACCCGGTGAACTTTTGGTAAAATGGGCCTTTTTCCATGTTTGTAACTAGAGGTTGAAAGAATCCCATTCCCCGTCATGTCACTTTTTTTTCAGGACAGGTATCTTGAATATCTCTACTGGCCATTGATTGTGAGTCGGGCATCGGACTTTTAGCACAGCAGCCTGTCTGAAAGTCTCCAGTGCCGGGCCCAGCACGAGTGACTCATGCTGGCTGGACAAGTGGGCTCCATTTCCTTGGTGGCTGCATCTTGTGCTTCAGTCTCTAAACCTTCATTTAAAAAAAAAAAAAAGATGATGACGATGTTTCAAGCCATGACAGTGGTGAAGAATCTCTTAAAGTGACACAGACATAAAGCTACACAGTCCTGTCTGCGTGGGTCTCCAGAGAAGCCGAAATAATAGTTCTCTGCGAGAGCTTCCGGAAGCAGTGATGGGCATTTCATGATCAGTCTTCTTAACTATTTCACTGCCGATCAAAACACACAGGAAAGACAAAGGATGATGATGGGATGACAAGCTGCAACTCCAGACCCTGGTAGAGTGTCACCACTTCATTCTTCCCTGTCTGGCCCCTTTTCTCAGGTGAGTTACTGGCCAGCAAGCACTACAGAGAGCTTTGTGACTTTCCACTGCAATGTTGATCAGGTCAGTTTCCTTTGGAGGCAGTGAGGTGTAGTGGACACATAAGCCCCTTCTTTTTCAGTTTAAACCGATTTTTACCAAAAAGGTCCTGGGTTTTACAAGAAGTATTATTTGGGTTTTTTTTTATTTTCACTCTACTTTTGTATCATTCAAATATATAAAAAATAGCTTGTTTTATTAGGAAAATACAATACATTGCATGAGATAGATGTATTACGATAACACATTAGTCTGTGTGTATATGCAAAGCTGCCTGTTGAAGTAAGGCTATGTATTAATCTAGAAGATACACACAATAAGCAAACAGGCACGCACGCAAGCTCTGAAGTGCGTGCGCATCTGAACGTACTGATGAATCTCACGCCCGCCACGTGCACATTTCAAGCTGTTAGCAGATAACGGTTTAAAGACCTGACATACTAAAATGGGAAGAAAACGAAAATCTGTATCAGAATACATTTCAGAACACAAGGAAGTATTCCTAAGTTTAAAAAAAACAAAAACAGGAGAAAAGGATGATGGTGAGTGTATGCGCTGCAAATGGTGTGGCCCAATTATTAAATGTAAATATTTGTAGGCTAATAGTTCTGAGTCTACAACAGTAAACTGTTTGTTCAAATGAAACGCTCTTTTTAGGGATTAGAGATATATTGTTTAAACTCAGAGGTGGCACTGTCTTCTGAGTTTGTTTTAATTCTGCAGCAAACCGCGTTGATGAATGAAATTCAAAGCATGAATCTACCGAATACCTTTTTCCCCTGTCCTTCCATCCACTAAAATAAACTCCTGATATTTACCCAGAAAAATTATTAATAATTTTTTCCACTGATTTTCACCTGTTTTTGTTGTTGTAGTAATAAACACCGATAAAGTCCCAGAAAAAAAATTAAATAAAATAAAAAATGAAGGGCCCTATGGACACAGCACTGACCTGGGACTCATGAGATCTGGTTTCTGTTCCTGGCTCTGCCACTGGCCTGCTGGGTGACCTTAGGCAAGTCACTTCATCTGTGCCTCAGTTTCCCCATCTGTAAAATGGGGATGATGAGATGAAAAGCACTTTCAACTCTATGCGTGAAAAGAGCTAGGTATTATTATTTACAACATAGCCACCTTTGTGGCCAGCCTCCATGGTGTGGTCGTGTCTCATTACAACAACGAGTCCATGTGATCATCTTATGTGTAGAGTATTGGGCCAGCTTCTGTATTCCTGCCTCTGAGACCTGGGGCTGAGGCTGAGCCCCATAATAACTAGTGGGCGGGAGAGCTTTCTCTCCGCGGACAAACAGGAGACAGCAGTCAAGGTCCCTCTAAGGAAAACCAGCACAAATGGGCACAAATGTTTGCATTTTTTTACTAGATTCCGTTCATTTTGGCATGTGAATTTCTCTTTTCCCATCCAGAAAAGGGCTTTCACTGAAGCACCATCAGCCCTTTCAAAAGGGATCACTTTGAAACACTGTGTTATTGATTTTCCTGTCACATCAAGACACAATTCCCCTCCCATCACCCTCTAATTGGAAGTTAAAACCTAGATTTGAAAAATGATGGAGCACATTTTTTCTGGCAAATATGTGGGCAACAAGGGCAGGGATCTCTACTGAGACATGTTGTTTGTAATGAAGTCACAGGAAAGTAATGGGAATTACAAGCCACTCCGGCATAATTTCCTTAGATATTCATCTCAAAGAACAGCTAACCCGTATCTTTGGTTTAAAATTTCAAAGGCTGACATCCAGAGAAACGCTACAAACTGAGACATGAAAAAGAGGATCTGGAAAGCTAGTTATTTTTGCGTGGGCTTCATTATAAGTGTGTCAGTACAAGACTGCACAGGCCAACAGAGTTAACCTTTGGCAATACAATTTTTCTGCATTGTACCATGTGAAGGCGTTGTTCCTTCACATCTAGAAGAATGCCTCAAAGCAGGCTCTTTGGGTTAGTGTATGAAGAAAAGATGCGGGTGTGGGGAGGGAATCAAACTCCTTACATCAATGGTTTTCAACCTTTTTTCATTTGCAGACCCCTAAAAACTTTCAAATGGAGGAGCGGACCCCTTTGGAAGTCTTAGACGTAGTCTGCGGACCCCCAGGGGTCTGCGGACCACAGGTTGAAAACCACTGTTCTATGGTAACGACAACCTTTCACGGACCTTTTAGACATAATCTGCGGACCCCCCAGTGGTCCACAGACCCCCCCAGTGGTCCACAGACCCCCCCAGGGGTCCATGAACTGACTTTCATGATCAGTACCAGCTGCTCTTTCTGCCTGCTCTACTCAAGTACCTGATTTCATTCTTCATGTTACATTTCCCAGAATGATAGACAGGAATTTGTCCCGCCGATGATACACTTATGTTGCCTAGCGATGGAGCATGGACTATGACATCTCTAAAGGAGATTCCTTCAAGCGCGGTGCAGGAAGCAATGTGGGCTAGCAGATAGAGCCCTGGACTGGAGATTATAGTCAAAGAGTCATAGAGTTTAAGGCTAGAAGGCACCACCAGATCATCTAGTCTGACTTCCTGTATCTCACAGGCCACTAACCACCACCCAGCACCTGCAAACCAAGCCAACAGCCGGAATCAGACCAAAGTATTACAGGAGACTAGGCTATGGCATGCCCCAGGCAGAGAATAGGAGGGACCGAGGTGCCCCAGTGCCCAAGGCCCCTGCAATGGCAGGGAAATGGTTAAGTGAGATAAACCCAGATAATCCTGGCAAGTGACCCACACACTGCAGTGGAAGGTGAAAAAAGCTCCTGGTCCCTGCCAATATGACCTGGGGGGAAATTCCTTACCAACCCCAAATATGGTGAGTGGATTCTCAGAGAACCTGGGTTCTATCCCTGGCTCTGCCAATGACGTGCTATGTGACCCTGCATGTCCCCTCTCTGTGCCTCAGTTTCCCATTTCCCTGTCTTGTCTATTTAGCTGGTAAGCTCACAGTGACAGGGATTGTTTCTTACTGTGTACAGCACCTACCAGATCCCCCGTTTAACTCACACACAAGTAGTCCCAGGTGCCAGGTCAGTGCCTTCTCATTTGCTTGTATGGCCGCTGCTGTGACGCCCAGCATCTTCTGATGAGAAGCTGGGTCAGACGCAGCCTACTAGAACTAGCCCAACAAACACTTGGTTGGCATGCAGCTCTATGGGAAGTGACCTTGCAGACGCCCACTAGACTGTGAGGATGAAAACCCTCCGGGGTCTCTCTGAGATATGAGAGTGGAGGACCTGTCTCCATTCCCCTCCTCCCCCCCTAAGCTTGTTAGAGCCCTAGGCAGCAAAGGACTGTGTAGCAACAAAGTAGGTGGGAGAAGGCATTGCAAATGAAGAGTTGTGATTGTGTGTGTTATAGTCATCTTCCCAGGGTGGAGCTGTCATGGGGACGGTCACTACTCATCCATAAGGACTGATGAGACGACTTCCAAGCAAACTGTGATCAGCTTGTTTGTTTGCGGGTGTTTATGAAATGACCTAGATCAAGGGATTGTTCATGGTGTTTTCAATTATTATTTTCTCCCTGCTCTTTGTGGTAATACTTGTAATTCTGCACAACTTTGTTTTCCTCCTCAGGCACCCTGGTCTCTCAGCGTCGGGTTATTCTGTTTATGAGGGTCTGGATGCAGAAATTAGTTTGCTCCTGCAGGTTTGCTAAGAGCGATGGGCTACGCATACCGTTTTGCTCATGAGCTCAGGGCAGCACACACTGGTTTGTTATTGGAGGGTCATTCAAAGGGCAGCACACACCGGTTTGTTACTGTAGGGCTCCTCAGGAGGGTTGGTGATGCTAGTATCGCTTTTCTTATTCAGAAAAAAAGTGTGGTGATGTGTTTGTTTAAAAAGCAGCACGTACTATATATCTTGATTCACCTGAACTTCTGTGTGACGGTGGTATCTGACAGGGTACACCCACGGATGCATTACATGGCATCTCACTGCAGGCAGCATTTTCCCTTCAGGACCTGGGTCTTTTATGTCAAATTCCCTCCGTAAAATATAAGCTGTTGAAAAAATTACAAGACACACAGAGAGAATAACATGGATTTTGCAACTACATATGGAGAAAAGGAAGGTCAAATGTTGGGTTTCCTGTCCATGTTCCCTTGAAATTTACAAGCAACTGGAGACAGAAAAAGAAGATTCAAAGTGCAGCTGTTTCTCAGTTTGATGACTTCAATTGCTCTTTGTCACATGTTGTTTGTCAATGATCTTCTTTCTTTGGATTAATACACAAAGCTTTAGGCCTATTTATGTCTATTATTATTTGCAGGTTTCTATATTGATACTCCCCACCTCTATAGCACCAGGGATATTGAAGCATTTCGAAAAAATTAATGAATGAACTTCCCACAAAGAAATGAAGTGACTTGTCTGAAGTCACACAGCCGTGTCAGAGCTGAGAATGGAACCCACAAAACTCCCACTGACCGTCCCCTTTGCGCCAGCCAATAACCCCTCCATTTGCATTTTTCTGCAATGTTACGCTGTGGTGTGGGCATAGTGTTAGATTGTTAGGCGCGTGTAGCCATGAACACATTATGGAATCCTCCATATCTTGGGAACACTTGCAACATGTATGTGCACACACAACAACCAGGCAAGGTTGTGCTCCTTGGTGCACAGGTGAACACATGGCCTACATTACTGCAACTAACCCATCTGGGATAACAAGCTGCATGTGATGATATGGTCCATTCCAACTCAGCTACTCTCTCTCCAGAGCCCTCCTTTACGAGCTCAGGGACGTGTACCCTCAAGTCTTCTGACAGCATTAAGCTCTGGAGCACCAGCACAAGTGCTACTGTGTCAGCTGATGGAAGCATCAGCTCTGCCCGCACTCTCCCCAGAGCCGGAGAATCTAATGAGATCCTGGGGAGAGAAGTGTGGACGAGAGCAGTGAGGAGTTGTAAATCAGAAATCAGCCCTGCCTTCTATTCCTTCAGGAGCTCTGAAGAAGAACTGAAAACTCTCTCCAAGCCATCCAGCTCTCTGCCTGCACACAGGAGGTTGGAGGCTAGTGGGAGCCATGCTGTTTGCAGTGGCAGAATGAAGATGCGTCTCTTCGCATGAATAGGGATGATGCGGGAGGTTCAGCGGTTTAGTGTCTTTTGGAGGAGAAGCCAAAAGTCCAGACACTCCATTTGAACATTATCGAAACGCTGGATCTTTTTGGTCCTTACAAAACTGGGCTGGAAATTTTAACACAACAGGCTGTTGGACAGCCATTCTAGAGCCAGCCCCAAACCCGTAACTTCAGGTCTGAACGACCCAGACGTCAAGGAAGTTTGAATCTGGCTCTGAATTTTGTGGCTGGCTCTCTGTGATACTGAATCAAAGCCCCAGATCCAAACACCCTGAAGCTTTAGGGAAGTTTGAATCCAGATCTGAACTCCAGGGCCACCCGGGGGGAGGGGGGAAAGTGGAGCAATTTGCCCCAGGCCCCACAGGGGTCCCCACGAGAGTTTTTCGGGGCCCCTGGAGTTGGATCCTTCACTCGCTCCAGGGGCCCCAGAAAACTCTCGTGGGGCCTGGGCCCCCGGAGATTCTTCTGCTCCGGGTCTTCGGTGGCAATTTGGCGGTGGGGGGTCCTTCTGCCCCGGGACCCGCCGCCGAAGTGCCAGGTCTTTGGCGGCAATTCGGCAGCGGGGGGCCCCCACCACCGAAGACCCCAGGCCCCCTGAATTCTCTGGGTGGCCCTGCTGAACTCTACTACTCAGAACTGTCTGCACTGGATATTTCTAACATTTCCTGTTTCTGGCTGGACCCTAGATTCCACAGCAACAGTGTTCCTCATGGTGTTTTGGTTCCATCACACCCAGACTTAGCTGTCATCAGAAGCTGAAGATACAAACATGAAAAATAACAGGGGTGGAGCGAAGTACTCAGATTCCTTCAAGCCTCAGAAAAGATTCCAGCTGACTTTGGGGCAGAGGTTCAGGCCAGTTCTTATTTTATCCAAACTGCGTCACTCCTCCCTAGCTCCAACCTAGCCTGGTCTAGATGAAGCCCTCTGTTGATCCATATGGCAAGTAGCATGCACAGGTGGTGGCAACCTAAGCTTCTCTGCACCATTCTGCCAATGGGCCCCTGTAGCGGGGTGGTCACCCGCTCCTGCCTGGAAGGGCTTAAAACAGCCCTTCGAGAGGGCTGTAGTATGGGGAAGCAGCCGCAGCTGGGCCACACCCCAATCAGGCTGTGAGCCAGGAGTCCAAACAGTCTCTCTCTAGCTGTAGCAGGAGATGAGCCTGGCTGCAGGGAACTAGAGACAGAGTACCTGAGTGGAGCAGGGCTGGGGAAAGGCTGAGGAGCTGGGGAGCTCCAGCCTGGAAAGCCCCAGGCTGTGGCCTACCAGAAGGCCAAGGGGTACTGGGGGTTGCAGAGGGCAGCCCAGGAGTAGGCCAAGGCAGCAGGTCCAATCCCAACCTTGCCAGTGATGAGTAGGCTGATACTGCAGTCTGCCCCAGGGAGTGGGGCTAGACGATGATTGGCAGTAGCCTTCTACTGAGGCGAAGTGGGGATAGTGGGTGGGGGTTCCCCGGGAAGGGGAGACCCTGAGAGAAAGGGGTTTCTGCCAAGGGGCAGCACCCAGAGAAAAGGGGCACCGGAGTCCTGGGAGGGACACGGGGCCAGCGGCAAGGCGGATCACCAGCCTGCAGAGGGTGCTCCAAGGCTGGCAGAGCTAATTCCCAACAGAGACCAGCAGGAGGCGCCGCAGGGGTGACTCCCGCACTGCTACAGCCCCTTAGCCTGACCTGAGAAGAAACCACCTGTGGGACCAAGAGGGGATTTCAGTCTCTATGTTACATTCATTCCTTGGTTCCTCTGAAGTGACTTCCCATAAAAGCACCAATCAGTGATAATTATTATGGTGTTTGTTGTTACGCGGCCACTTGTCCACTAGCAGCTGGACTGAAACCACCAACTTATTTCTCACGGGCCACCTGACAGTGGTCAGATGGAAAGATCCCGGGTCACACTGTCAGACAAAAGAAAAGATAAAAATGAATAGAGCAATTGCCCGACTGGACCAGATGCAAGGTCCATCTAGTTTAGCTTCTACCAATGGTCAGTGCCAGATGCTACAGAGGAAGGTGTAAAAATCCTGCAGTAGCAGATGTGAGATAATCTGCTCCCACATTAGCTCTCATCCTGGTCTCTAATAGTTAGCCATTGGCTTAAACCTTGAAGCACAGGGTTTAATATCTCTTCCCAAGTTTGTTAGTATTAATTATTGTAGCTCTGGATAGGCTGATAATCTTATCAATGTCCAGTCCCATTGTGAATCTTTCTAAATTCTTGGCAGCAATTACTTCCTGTAGCAGTGAGTTCCACAGTTTAATTACACCTCATGTGGGAAGGTATATTCTCTTTCTGAGTTTTGAATTTCTCATCTTTTGATTTCATTGAATGCCCCCTTGTTCTTGTGTTATGACACAGGGAGAACAGAAGTGCCTGATCTCCCTCCTCTTAACCATTCATTATTTTATATGCATTTATCTTGTCCTTCCTTTCTACGGTGACCAATCTTTTCAATATCCCATCTTATGAGAATTTTTCCCTGCCCCTATCATTCTCAATGCCCTTCTCTGACCCCGCAAGAGTGATGCAATAACCTTTTTGAGTTGGGATGACCAATCATGCACACGGTATTTCAGATATGGCTGCCCCACTAATTTCTGTAAGAGCATTATTATTTTCCCCTTATAATATAAATCAGTGGTGAGACTCTGTAAAGCAAGCCCTTCCAGTTGGCTTCCAATGTCACATATAGGTCAATGCTTCTGATTATCTACCTTGACAATGTTTCTATCGAACAATCCATGCAATGGGCACAAAATCGAGTGTTTGGAATAGATACACAACTGGCACAGACTGAAGTCAGCAGAATTGTCCCTTTGCTCTTTCTACATCTCAGGAGGGGTTCAGTTGGATTGTGACGTCAGACCTTTGAGCTGGCCCTCGTTTCCCAAAGCTCCCTGTACTCCACCCAAATGTGGCTTCCCATCACTTTTACTCTTGAACAGCATTTGCACCAGAGACAAAGTACTATGAAATCGAGGTTATGGGAAGAATCCCCTGTATCAATCATTTTTGTTTTCCATCCCTCCTTTTGAGTCACTGTCCCTCCCTGCATCCCACATTGGGGCCTTGGCAGGCTGGGAGGTACGTGTGAGGCTGTTTTAGATTAACAGCAGCGCTTGTGGGGTCAGTACACTGGGTAAGCCCAGACCTTGTAGCTGAATTTGAGCTGTCAAAGGAAAGTGCTGGAGATACAAATGAGTCACTAGCTCAAGAGAACTTTTGGAAGAATAAGGATCACAACTGAATCAGAGGAGGAGCAGCCAGTGAGGAGCTATCTCTTTATTGATTTATTTACAGGGAACAGGATATTAATATAGGGCCGGCCTTTGAACTGGCTGCTTCTTTACATGCAGAGACAGAAGTCCTGGTGTGCCTGCGTGTGTCTGTGTAGAGTGTTAATTCCCTTTGCCGATCCAATCCTCTCTCCATCTGCTGCTTCTGATTATTCATTCTGACTTTTCAACTTTCTATTCCCTTTCCTAACCCTGAACAGGGAACGGCTGGCAATTAAAATATTAGCAGAGGCAAAACATATCATAATGCACAACATTATCGCATTGTCCCAGGAATTTGAATGAGGTAGAAGTGAATCAGTATCAGACACAGACACTGGCCACTATGGAATAGATCTGGTTACACATTCACTAGGCTGGTAGGACCACAGCCTGGAATGCGACTCTGATGTTTCGTTATCATTGGGTAAAAGCCAGGACCCGTGGATGTTCCTGCCTTTTTATTATTGTTTATGTCCCAAGATGGGTAATGTACACGTTTTTTGTGCCGGGGGATTTTGGTTTCGGTTTTTGCTCGGTGGCACAGCGAGACAGTGAGATTTATGGACCCTTCTGGGCTTTCCTTTATAGTTTTCCTAGCAAGATCATCACTTTCAGTTCTTTCTGCATTCTATACTGGGCCCTCTCTTGCGCTTTTGTTGTCCTGAGAGACACAGAAAACATTGCTCTTCGCCTGTCATTAAAGCAGCCCAGGCAGTTTTCAGACATGAGCTGTTGGGGTTAAATGAAAGCTTCAGAAATTGCATGGTTTAAAAGGTCTTCTGCTGTGTTTGTTTCACTTAAAACTGATTGCTGCAGAGCTCTCCTTATGGGGTACAAATGGCTTGAAAGCATGCTTTATTGGAGCAATAAGGACTAATGTAGGAGTCTCCAACAATCACACAGGAGCCAGCAGGAAGAGTTAAGGACCTGAGGCAAAGCCAAAAGCTATAAACCAGCTAACGGATAAGAAGAAAGTTGATGTCAGTTCGTAATAATGTAGACATTCAGTGGCCAGATGCGGGTCATGGAAGGCCAATTTTCATTCATTCCCGTCTCCTACCTGTAGTGGGCAGTGTGGGAGATGCGTAGGATATACTCGGAGCTAGGAAACCTAGGTTCTTATCCTGCCCTGACCAAAAAAACACCTAATCTTGTGTAGGGGGAAGTTCCATACTGTTCCAGGGAACACCGACACTATCCCATGAAAAATGGAGACACCACTTCTGGTAGTACAGTCGAATTCTGCTATAAGATCTGATTTGGGCAGCCCCCGTCTCCGATCATTCGAATTGACTGATCAAGTGTGGAACTATGAATCCGCCATCTCTGACATGGGCACAGAAGCAAAATCTCCATCTCGCAAGCAAAGAGTGAGCTCAACCAGGCTTCATACTGCCAAGGCAGGAGAATCAGTTTATGGGTCCAACTGGCCCTCCCATCAGCTGGAATGTTTGGTAACCGAGGGCCTCTCAAAGAAAAGAGGTGACAGTCTGTCCTGCTGGTTTTGAAATCATAAAAGAAAATCAAACAAATTCCTCCTGCTCAGATCATCATGAAAATAAAAAATACCCCACTGACCAGCAAGCAGCTTTTGGAGAAGTATTTTTGATCTATAAAGTCTAACAATTTCAATAAATGGTGCACAAAACACATGTTCCACTGTATTTCATGTAAAATGGGTTAATGCGATTCATTTGTTCAAAATCTTAACCATCCCTCCTACACACAATTTATGTCCAGATTCCCGGAGTTTCCATTGCCTGAGAAGAACTTGAGTACAAAGTTGGTGGGGGGGAAATCTTTGACACCTTTATTTTGTGGGATTATTGTGACCCCTTCTATTTGCTTCTGCCAGGACCCTAGGGCTAGAAAGGGTTTAAGGGTGACACAAGGACTAGCTCACACAACGTCCCTCAATTTGAAGACAGAAAGATGTTACCCCCAGTTTTAAAGCACTGTGTCTGATGGGGAAGAGAGACATAATGTATTTTGCACATGTTTATCAAATATTTGGTAAAATGCACGTGACATATTTGCAAAATATATGACAGTTTAAAATTGTACTTGCCATATTAGAAAATTGGCCAGGTTTTCAAGCATTTGAAATGCATCGCACAACGTTGCTAAGACAACCTAGAAGGCTGATGGGAAGCAGTTTTTACATTTTTTTTTCACAGAGTGATATTTTCAACCAGTAACTAAAAAGTCAGTTATCTCACAATGTATGCACAGAGAATAAAGTAGGGGCAGTGAAAATTACTGCATTGCTCTTGGAAACAGTGAAACATGATGCATTGTATCACCAAATATGCTAGCCTATTTTACAATCATCGGATCAGCTCAAAAACTGCTGTGAGAAGCACGCTGGTTTCAAAGATGGTCAGACCTCTGTTTTGATCGCTATTATTCCATGCTACCCTTGTCTTTGTGAAGCACTGTGAGCAGGGGTGAAAGTAACCTACCTGTACGCCAGAGTCCTGAGCGGGGGCATGGCCTCAGCCGGAAGAGGCGGGGCCTTTCAATATTTAAAGGCCCTGGGGCTCCGGTTGTGGCTGGGAGCCCCAGAGCCTTTAAATCACCCCGGAGCTCCCAGCTGCAGAGGCGGCTGGGAGCCCCGGGGCTCAGGGGCGAATTAAAGGGCCTGGGGCTCCGGCCTCCGTGGAGCTCCGGGCCCTTTAAATTCCCACTCAAGCCTGGCTGCCGGAGCTCCGGCGGAGATTTAAAGTGCCCGGGGCTCCCCGCAGCAGCTGGAGCCCTGGGCCCTTTAAATCACCACCGCGGAAGCCGGTCCAATCCAGCATGGCGTACTGGCTCTTGCCAGTACGCCGGACCGGACCGGACTGGCTTACTTTCACCTCTGATTGTGAGGTCCGCAGAGGGAAAGCACTTAAGAAGTCTGAAGTATTACTGCTATTTACATATACGTCTTCTAAATCAGCATTACTTGTCGTAAGAGCAAATGTGTGACTGATTTCACCACTCCTTTGTTCTGTCACACTGGCAAAACTATGAAATGGGTTCATTGCTTGACAGGATTCACTGCCCCTTGCAACTGCCATGCGCGACGCTGCCCCAGACACTGCTGCCCTTTCTGAAGAGCTCTGATCATGCAGCTTGAGTTTCCTTGGCTATTTGAGGTCGTGTCCAGGGATCATCTCCCTCCATCTCACGGCTCATACCATTCCACACGACAGTCGTCCCGGGAATTGCTCAACCCAGCTCAACAGGGGTTGGGTGCACCAATGAAAAAGGGTCAGCTCAGTGGGAACTAAGCTTGGTCAGACACAGCCCCTGACCTGGGCTGGAACCCAGACCCGCAGCCCCCCCTATCCCGCACTCCCTCCTCCCCCAGAGAAAAGTACCAATCTGGAGCCAAACTTCAGAGCTGAGCCCTGTTTTTATAATGGACCAAACCAAAAACCTGGATTCAAACACCCCAAAACTTAGTGCAGATCCTCAGGCAGATTTTGCAGGTCAGGCCCCTCTCCAGTTCTATGATATTTTTCACTCTGAGCCCCCTTGTACAGACCCAAGAATCCTCTACACACACTCTCTCTCTCTCTCTCTCTTTATGTCCTGACTCCAGCAAAGGTTTCAAGCTCTGGGGGAAAGGCTGGCCACCTCCCATGTTGCACCTTGCACGGCTGACGAGTTTGCTAGAAGAAACATGAGGCATTCCCCTTTCCTTCCTGGGAAGAATGTCCCCCTGCCCTTGAAATGAGAAGCCGCGCTCAGGTTCCCCAGTGGGAACCCTGTGTGGCAGCACATTGTAACACTGACATCAGCTATGCAGCCAGCCCATAAGAAACCTATTCATACATAGCCTGTGCTGGTACTAAACATCCTCACAGAGCAGCAGATAAGATGGTAGAGGGCGGTCCCCGCTGAGCTCTGCACCACAGCGTGACAGGCAGGACAGAGGGCTTCGGGTGGGAACACAGCTGGGACAGATGCATGCCTTGTCCCCGGGTTGGGGTCTGAGAAGAGTTTCCCAGCGTGGTGCCTGGGAGTGCACAGGTTACCAGCGACTGCACAGGAAGCTGGGACTGGTTGGGAAGAAGAGTTCCGAATCCCGGATCATAGCCAGGATTTCACAAATCCCCCGGGGGCCGATCTGCCTGTCGGAGTCTGAGGAGAGGAGGCTGATCCTCGGGAGTGACTCCCCCAGGCAGAACAGGTTGCCTCAAGTTACACTGAGGGGCCATTTAAAGGGGATTTATGGAGGGCGCCTCACTTACCACTAAAGGAGAGGGGGCTTGTTTGGAGACAGCAGCTTATCTGGGGTTCCCCTCCTTACATGGGGTCCTTTGCCCCCATCTGTGGCAACTGACCTGGATGAAACACAAGGCAGCTGATGATATTGGGCTGGGGTGCTGTTAAACTGAGGCTCTCACCGAAGGCTTACAGACAAAGCCCATCCCCCAAGAAAGGGCTTGTCTTGCTTTGCCTGAAGCTGTGTATGTCTAATTCTTCTGGGCCTACCCTGGCCGTGCCCCGGGTCTAATGGGCTATTGTAGGGAGGCGGGGTCTTTGGGACATGAGATATAAATGGATATTCCAAATGGAGGCATAGTTCTTAGGAACTAACAAGTAAGGAACGGTGTAACATGAGGAAATCCCATCTTGGGGCCCTGGCAGGCAAAATGCTCTGCTTCTGGGTTTGGGATGTTACTAGACGCCTATCCATGAAATAACAGCCTCCGGTTACCTACTTGCATCCAGTGTCTGTTTAATTGTCACACGTATGTTTTATAGCTAAATATAGAGGTAGCTCAATTCCCCACTGATTCCAAAGGATGGGAGGGGAAAAGAATGGAACTGGGAAGCAGGACACCTGGCTTCTCCTCCTTGCTTTGCCAAAACCTGCCCAAGTCACTTAGGCCTACATATTAGAGTGGGGGGGAGGTTGGCCACAACGTTGGGGTGCTCCACTTGGTACGTCTAGTGCATGATTTTCAAACAGGCTGACCACCTGCATCTGAGTCCGGATTTCCAAGAGCCCCAAAAGTTCAGGGGTGTTCGGATGCAGGTTTGGGCACAGCTCTAGTTTCAAGCTGGCCTGTCCAGTTGCTCCAAAGACAAGGAAGAATTTCCATGCTGCAGCAGCACGTCCTTTCTGTGTGGAAAATCTTCCCCGGGAAAAGGAGCGTTCTTCCCATACTCCCCTACGGAGCTGGGATGTGGTGGAGATGAATCATTAAGCCATACCCTCAGGCAAACCAGCAAAATGCCTCACAAAGAAGTGTAAATATTTTAGATCATATTTCAGCGCATTTTAACGGTCCGGTTCGTTTCCAAGGGCCTGCCTGAAATGTCCCTGCGTGTCGGGGCATGGCAGGAGCAGGGTGTCCAAAGCTGAAGTTCGATTGTAAGGATTGGATGAATGAAAAGTTGATCCAAAGTGGAGCCCCAAACTTGACGCAAACGCAGCCAGCTCCATGTCTGGAATTCAAAACAGTTTGGTTAATTTTTCTCGCTGCTGGTTTGGTTTTGGGTTTTTGGTTGGGTTGGTTCTGTTTCCGTACATCTCTTCACTGTCTGAGGGGAACAGAAATAGAAGTGCTGAAGTACTACAAGAAAGGCTCTTCCAGCAGCACTTCTTCCTGGAACACAAGCAAGAACAACCAGAAATCTTTCTAGGGAGCCTTTCCTTCTCCCCATCCACCAGGGATTGTCTAGTCCTGCCAGAACACAGGGGGATGTAGACTAGATCAGTGTTTCTCAACGACGGGTCCGTGGACCGGCGCCAGTCTCTGCAATCTCCCTGATCCAGTTTAGGAAAGAAGGTTGAGAAAGACTGGACTAGATGACCTCTTGAGGTCCCTTCCAGTCCTGTGTTTCTATGATTCCTTTGGGGAAATTTCCAATCTGATATCTGAAACAAAGAGGGGGTGGATGCTTTTCTGAATGGAACCTCCCAAACCTTATGAGGTTTGCCCATCCGTGGTGTAAGCTCTGCACCTCCCCAATGAGGTTGCAAAGGTGTGAGAGTTGGATTTGGCCCTGCATGTCTGAACTGGTTGATAAATGATAGTCGCTGGAGCTTTAGTTTGCTTTTTCCCTCATCCCCTTAAACCTGACCAGACATGCTCCTCCCATTTGTATCCAGCCTTGTATTATCCCAGCCCTGTGATTTCCTGTGCGCTAGTGGCACCATTGTGACGTTAACTCTATGGAAAAGAGGGCCAGTAGCCACCACTGAGCTTGTGGTAACTAATGACCCTGTGTAATTGGCCACCAGGAGATGTTCAAAGTCAATGGAGCCTGCACTGCCCCCCTGACCAAATACATATGCTACGATTGTCTCCCGCCATACATATGTTCTGAGCCACAGTCAGCCCAAGGTGCATGAGCTCCCGAAAGGGACCTCAGACCAGCCTAGACAGCCTCCTTTTAAATTGGCTACGAAGTGCTCTGCTAGACACTCCTGAAACCAACAGAAGAGATAAAAAAGCAAGATTATGTGGCCCGCTGAGCAGCAGTTAGCTCTCTGGGAGAGACCTGAGGCCACGGCCTTGCATTCAAGCCCAAGACTGTGCACTCAGCTCCATGGGGCAGATGAGGCTGAGAAGGCGTTCAGTCATGACTTCCCGGGCCATTTCAACAGCAGTGATGGTTACATCCCTCCTTGGCTAGAAGGACAGTGGGCATGTGTTGTCAAAAGGCTTCTAGGAGCGAGGTGGATGTGAAGTGCAGGGGCACTGAGTGGGAACTGCAGGGAGCTGCCAGAGGTGCAGTAGATCACCTGCTACAAATAGGGGAACAGATGGGAAGCAAAATCCCAGTTTCACAAATGGTCCATCTATACCAGCACAGGGATTCAGGTTCTGCAAGCAAAGTGGGTGCCAGTAAGCACGTAGCATCAGCCTCAGGCAGTGTTGCCTAGTGGACAGAGTATGGCACTGTAATTCAGGATGCGATTCCTGACTCTGCTACTGGATGACCTTGGGCAAGTCACATCAATTCTCCGGGCCTCAGTTTCCCCATCTGTAAACTGGGAATCCTGCCTTGTAAAGTGCTATGAGATCTACAGATGAATAATGCTACCTAAGAGCTGGGTGTTGTTATTTATGTGACTAAAACCTGCTGAGTGAACCTGCCCCAATACAGAAGAGGCCAGCATGAGTTAAGTGCAGAAACAGTCTGGCCAATATAGTATTACACCTCTACCTCGATATAACGCTGTCCTCGGGAGCCAAAAAATCTTACCGCGTTATAGGTGAAACCGTGTTATATCGAACTTGCTTTGATCCATCAGAGTGTGCAGCTCCGCCCCCCCAGAGCACTGCTGTACCGTGTTATATCCGAATTCGTGTTATATCGGGCTAGAGGTGTACTGTATTAGATATATGTATTAGAATATCAGTCTTGTGTGGGCCCACCAGGAGGGTGGGAACACGCTGATTGGGTTACCTTCTTGCTTGGGAGAAGCCATGATAAATGTCAGAGAGCCAGAGGCAGGAAGTTGGGATTTCATTAGCAGTAGGTACAGCAGCTCTTCTTCAGCTAGAATATCTGGTGAAATGCAATCAAGCCCATTACCTCACCCAGCCATGTGTCAGCGCATCTGCTACAGGAACTGAGCCAGGACGAGTAAGTGCGAACTAAACCAAACCCCAATCTGTTAAGCTGGGAGAAATGATATTAGCACGATGACATTTTAGGCATTAGGGAAGCCAGTACGCTCAACAGGAGGAGCTAATAGAAAGGAGGAGACAGAGAGCCTTCCTGAATGGACCGGAGTTCATTATCAGCCACAGGGAAGTGTCGCTGCCGGGAGCGGGGTGAAGGGAAAGGCAGGCAAAAGACACGTCTTTGGTAGAGATGAGCATGGGGCGCGTCTTTCAGATACACAGCTGATCTTTCCCAAAGTCCGGGGGCTGGCGTGACTGTAGACATCTCTGGGGTTAATAGTCCATACCTACCATTCTCCACTGCTCTAGGTGCTGTACAAGCACCTAGGCAGAGGCAGCCTAACGCTTAGAGCCTAAATACAATGGAAAGGGAAGCAGAAGCACAGGAAAGCATCCCCACGTCACACAGTAGGAACCAAGGCCAGCACTCCTGAGCCCCAGTCTACTGTGCTGTCCATTAGGCCACGCCTTCTGCCTCGCCAAGCTCTTCCGTTGCAGGTTTAGTTATGCCCTTGATGAGTGTGTGCTGTTTGTGTACCCCACCTTAGCATTAACAGAACACCCCTTCTCCCCCTCTTCTCTGCCGTGGGGCTCCCCCATTGTAGCTGGGACTCATTGCTACGCACGCCCGCTGGAGGGAGAGTGGGGAGAGCCCCCTTGATGTGTCAATCACACAGGAGCGAGATCTTTATTTTTGAAAGAAATGGAAAAACGTAGGCACTGGCTTCTGTTCTGTGTCAGGGGGCAGCTCCCCAGCTCATCTGAGGGGCCAAATCCTGCAGCCCTTGCTCAGCAGAATCTGCCATTGAGTTTGACGGAGAGTGTAGTGCCCACTTCAACAGAGGAGGGACAGCGGTTGGTTGCAGAGAGTGCAAGAGATTCTGTATGGAGGCTGCGAGACACAGAGATTCCCTCTGGCTCTCTGACTGATTGTGAAAACTGTGTGCACTAGTGTGGCCTAATGTCACCACACAGGTGTCTCATAGTCCTGGCCTGGACCAGGCAGTCTCAGAAGGGATCCCGTAGAGGGAATCTTTAATGTAAGAAGGTGGGTGGGTGATGGAGAGAGGAGGACAGGGGGAAAGATTCATTTGATCCAATGGGAATTGTGCCTTCTTGTCCCCATCTACATTACAATGGGGCTGCCCAGGTGCACAGTCCATAGCGGAGCTGCACAGATGACAGCATTCTGCTGCGGCACAAGGCGTCTTTAAAAAGCTAACCACAGATGCCACCTCTATCCCAGGCAAGCCGCATGTCAAGCTCCAAATACTACTAAACGGTGCTCTGAAAAGCAGGGGGGAGGGGGTCAGAATCTCAGGGAGAGAAGAAAGGTCATTTCATCTCCCTCAGAATCGTTACATGACATTTCACGGCAGTGCAGACTGTGGTGTTGGTAATTTGTTCTCATTAATACCCTCTCTGGCCTTTTTGAATGTGGGGTATACAATTCCAAAAGGCAGCTGCAATAGCAGAGATTCTGAACTCAGAAAACATAAGGGAAGAGCTAAATATTCACTAGAGAAGAGCTACCGTATGGTATAAGGAATAGAATAGAACAGTAGATTTTAGAACATTCATCGAGTAAGGGAACAGAAATGACACCATGTGACCCATGTGTCTAATCAAAACTAACCAATGCAGCTTGGCTTTCGAATTGTGAATAATGGATACTGGCAACTGACTGCTCCTGAACAAATTTGCCAGTCAGAAGGGTATTTGAAAAACCTGCAAATTGTTTGCAAATTAAAGACGGGGTGGGGGGGGAGGGAAGGTTACATTAATTGGATTGATTATTTGCTACAAATCGCTCGCTCACCTTCATCTGCAGACAGGGCTTGGTTGAAGCTCATTCTGCAAGCTGAGGACTATGAAAAGAGACAGATGCTTTTAATACTCTGGACTGGGACTCAGGAGATCTCATTTCTATTTCTGCCGCTGACACAGACTCCCTGTGTGGCCCGTGGGAGTTAGGCGCCTAATGCTTTTGAGGATCTGGGCCGTACTCTCCCATTGCTTCAGTTCCCCGTCTGTTAAACGAGCAAAATCCTTCCTTTCTTTCACCCTTTGTTTCTCTTCCTTTATTTACATTGTAAACTGCTTAGGGCAGGGACTGTCTTTTACTATGTGTCCGTACAGCACTTCGCTGCTAGTCCTCGGGCACACCGCTGGCTCCCAGCCTGGTCGCTAGGCAACCCGGCAAGCTCAGCTGGGCCCACTGAGCCGTCTCCAAATGGCCCTGCTTCCTGACCTGGCAGGGGAGCCGGCAGCCGGCTACTTCAGCCTTCCAGTGACCGCTGGACAGTGGTTGCTCAATGCATACCACGCCGGCTTGCCCTGCTCTTGCTTCCACTCCTAGTCCGAGCCCTGCTCCCACCCACTGGTCTAGTCCTTGCCTCCCTGCCCTGACTGTGTCTCAGACTCTGACATTTGGCTTGGCTTCTCCACCCTGACTTCGGATGGGTACCGGCCTCCTGGATGTACACTCACCCTTGCTCTAAACCAGTGGGTCTCCAAATTTTTTTACTGGTGCCCCCTTTCACACAGCAAGCCTCTGAGTGTGACCCCCCTACTAAATTAAACACACTTTTTAATATATTTAACACCATTATAAATGCTGGAGGCAAAGCGGGGCTTGGGGTGGAGCTTGACAGCTCACGACCCCCCATGTAATAACCTCGTGACCCCCTGAGGGGTCCCGACCCCCAGTTTGAGAACCCCTGAGCTAAACTGCTAGCAGGCAAGGGCCTGCTCCACCCACTAGGGAGGCCACCCATGCCTGGACAGCTACCCACATACAAACAATAGCAAGGAAACAAACAGCACAGAGCGGGCACAGTAAATGGAAACGTTAAAATGTTCTCAGTTCTTGGGATCTCGAGCGGTGTTATTGGGGAAGCAAGAAGCATGCTTGCTGGCCATCCTGATCCATCTCTTTGAGACACGTGATATCCCTGGTAATGGAGCACACTCGGGAGGCCTGCTCAAATGGTGCCCCAGCCTTGCAGCTCAGGCAGCGCAATCCCTTCACACTGCCCCTTCCGAAGCTGCGCACAGGCACCGGCGTTGCATGAGAGGAAAACAGGTTGTGCCATTATGCCAAGAGGGCGTTCGACCTTTGCACATTTGTCTTGGAGGGTGATGTGTTGCCAGGGCCAGCTCTAGGATTTTTGCCACCCCAAGCAAAAAAAAATGTTGGCTGCCCCCCCTTTTTTTCATGTCCCTCTGCCCCCGGCCCAACTCCACCCCTTCCAAACCCCTTCCCCAAATCCCCAACCCCGCCTCCTCCCCCGGGCGTGCCACATTCCCACCCCCCATTGCTTCCTGTGAGCCCCCGCGACCTCCCCCCAGTTCACCTCCGCTCCACCTGCTCCCCCAGGTGCGCCGCCGCTCCGCTTCTCCCGCCTCCCTCTCAGGCGAGGGAGGGCGGAGAAGCGGAGCAGCGGTGTGTTCAGGGGAGCAGGTGGAGTGGAGGTGAACTAAGGTTAGGGGGCACAGGAAGTAACAGGGGGGTAGAGGAACCGCTCCCCGCTCCAGCTCACCTCAGCTCCACCACCGCCGCCTCCCCCGAGCGCCTGCCACTCGGCTTCTCCTCCCTCCCTCCCTCCCAGCCTTGCTGTGCGAAACAGCTGTTTTGCGTGCGGCAAGCCTGGGAGGAGGGGGGAGCAGCGGAGCGGCGGCGGCGCGCTCAGGGGAGCAGGCAGAGGCGGGGCAGAGGCGAGCGGGGGCACTTTTTCTCCATGCCCCGGAGTCAGAACCTATCATGGCCGGCGCCAGAATGCCGCCCCTAGAAATGTGCCGCCCCAACCATCTGCTTGTTTTGCTGGTGCCTGGAGCCGACCCTGTGTGTTGCATCCACTCTCTGTTAGCATACCCTGAGCTGCTCTCGGAAAGGGGCCAGCCATGCTAATCGGGGAGATAGCAAACTGCTGTGGTACAGCCCAGCAAAGGGGAGGCTGCAATTTGTTCTGTTGAAAGGCACCATCTGGATCCCTGCTGCCTTCTCTTCCTCCTTAATTGGACAGGTTTTCCCTTCGGATGCTGATTTGTCAGGCGTGACTCCATTAAGAGTCCTGTTGAGGGAGAGGGGTTCTGTACATTGCAGAGGGTAGGGATGTTTCCCTTCCTCCGGGCACTTCTGCAAAACTGCATTTTACCTCTGTCTTTGGCATGGGTGCAACCGCTGCTGGAATGCTGTGTCCAGGTCTCACGGCCGCAGTTCTAGAAGGATGGTAATAAATTGGGGAGGGTTCAGAGAAGAGCCACGAGAATGATTAAAAGAGTAGAAAACCTGCCTTACAGTAATAGCCTCAAGGAGCCTAATCCATTTAGCTTAGCAAAGAGAACATTAAGGGGTGACTTGATCACAGTCTCTAAGTGAGGGTATGGGGAGTAAATATTTGATAATGGGCCCTTACATCAGACAAAGGTCTAACATGATTCCAATGGCTGGATGTTGAAGCTAGACAAATTCAGACTGGGAATAAGGTGTCAATTTTTATCAGTGAGGGTAATTAACCATTAGAACAATTTACTGGGGGTTACGGTGGATACTCCATCACTGACAACTTTGACATCAAGATTCAATGTTTATCTAAATGATCTGCTCTAGGAATTATTGTAGAGATGTTCTCTGGCCCGTGGGTTGCAGGATATGAGACAAGATGATCACAATTACCCCTTCTGGCCTTGGAATCTATGAATCTATGCAGACAAACACAGGGGCTTCCTACCAGGACTGAGTGAGATGGCTTGGACAGGATCAGAACCAATGTGAGTCTTTGCCCTAAACTTGAAAGGAACCAAGACCTGACCTTGAGGAAGTTCGATTCAGTCAGAACACACATGTTTTTCCTGTGTGTGTGATCCTCTCTGTGTTCTTACTGAGGAGAGAGACCATAGTGTCAACATGCCATGGAAAAGGGCTGTTCTCAGGGGACTGCTGGCCCAGGCCAATGCTGGATGGACTGGTAACCTTCCACAAAAGCCTGGTTTGCAAGAGACTTTTCGCAAACCCAAAATGTTGAGCTCTGGATGTGTTTGGCCAGACGGACCATGCCATCCCTGAAGCTGACTCATTGCTACTCCCCTTAGATCCAAAGTGCCTAGGCCGGGGTTGGGGAGAAGGAAGCAGTAAAAGCTTGAATCTCTGGGCGATGCAGGAAAGGAAGAGCTACGATTAAGTGAGAAGCTGCTGCCGATGGAGGAGGGAAGGGGAGCGTCGGGAGAAGAAACCTGCTTTAGACACCAACTCACAAAGCCACACTGCCTTGCAGCACCGAAAGCTCCTTGCATGCTTACTCAGTTGGATTTTAACCAGTTATCAGCAGAGTTGGGGGAAGAGTCTGGCTGGCATAGCTGAGTTACTTTAATGGTGACCCTCATGGTCCATTTACTTCCCTATTAAAGTATCCGTGTTCTTGCAGGGCTGATTAAACCTGACGCAGTCGTCTCAAGGGAGGGTAATGGCGCAAACGGAATGGTGACCCCAGCCTGGCAGGTAACGATTCCTGTCAAGGCCTCGAGCCTGAGGAAATTAAAACTTTGAAGAGAGCCCTGAGTGGACTGATACCTGCCACTGGTCTCTTGTGCCTCTCAGTCTGTCTTTTATCTAAGGAAAAAAGAAAGGAAAAAACCTCTGAAGGAAATGAAATCCTCCACAGAGCTTAGAAGTGCTGCTTTTAAGGATGGCATCACCGGCCCGGCTTATCAATAGCTTCTCTCAGAGAGCAGGATTAATTTCTGTCACAGGTTCTCTTGGCGGCTAAATGGAACATTCCCTCTGTCCTCCAGAGACTTGCATTTAATTTATAAAGCCAAAGGGGAAAAAATTATGCTGCCATGAAAATCTCTCTGCCTCCCCCCACACAATTCCCTTCCACTCCCTTCCCATACCAATTACCAGCCTGGTTTTAACCCATCCCATCTTTCCTTAGCTCTTGGCTATGCCAAATGCCCAAGTTGGTCAGGTCAAGGGGAAGATCTGGTATGAGCCATTTAACTTAACTCCTTCAGCCCTGCAAAAAAGTTAGGTGGAGCAGTGAGAGAGTTCTTTTCTATTCAAGTTCTTATCTTGCATATGCATGACCTGGCTTAGGGAATTTAGGGCCAGATTTCCCCACAGAGCTTTAAGCACCAAAGCAAATAGACAGAGCTCAGCATGGTAGGTGCTGAATATCTGACTATCTGGCCATATCAGAGTGGGAGGTGCTGAGTGCTCAAAAATCTGGGCCCAGTTGTGGGTGCTGGGCAAGTGAAAAACTAGCCCTGAGCTCTTTGGAAATCTGGACTTTAAAGGGTCACCCATTTTCAGACAGGTCTCTACACACTTGTGCCTTCACATTTTGCAGATGCGCCTGTTTATACACACTGCACCCAGGCTTCAAAAACACAGCTGGGGAATTGCACACCTAGCCGCCCTGTTTGATGGGCATCAACTGAGTATCCTGCCAGCAGTGCCGCACAGAGGTTTTCTGGGGGACCAGGGCAAAATCTGAAACTGTGCCTCCCCGCCCCTCCGCTGAGGGGAGGGGTTTGAAGACCAAGCCCATCCTGCACCTGCCCTGCAGAAGTGGCTCCTGTCCCATGGAGCTGGGATCAGTTCCCCCTTCTGGGTGTTGCAACCTGGCACACAGGTCATAGCACCATTCACTCAAATTCCACAGGTTCAGGGGCCCTCAGCAAACTGCCCCTTTTGCTCCCTGCCCCCTGCCCAGCTGACCCTGCCAGGCAGACCTAGCTAGAATGGATCTGGGTGGGGCTCGATCTGCAAGGAAGCTACATCTCTTTGGGATTTGAGATGATGAAGATGAAGAGCCCTGTTTGCACAGGCAATTGCCTGACTGTACATGTGAATATGAGTGTTGCATAAAAATCTTGGGGCATTAAAAATGTGTCTGTATAAGCCAACAGTTTGAAAATTTGGCCCTGAATTTCAACCCTAACATCACACAAACATGGACTTTTACAGTGAATTTCCTTGACTTTTTTTTTTAAAGTTAAAAGAAAACGGCTCTTGCATTTACTTGCATGCCTAGGGAGAGAAGCTGATAATCACACTCTCAAAAAAGGGCTTTTTTTCGTTTATAACTTTTCTGAGTCTCTAGAAGCTCCTTAAATCAAAGAGATGGGTAGTAAGACCATCACTACAGGCCTTATGGCTCATGTCTGAGCTACACGGATATCCACACAGCCCTGGCTAAACTCCAAATTCCAGTAGCAGCAGACACCAGGCTCAGTAAAACACTTGGGATGGATTCTCTGGGGTTGGTCTGTTCTTTGGTTGTTCCAAAATCCTGACGGGGTATCTGGAGGGAGATGTCCCAGGTCATGACCGTAATTGTATATTTCCCTCACCGTGGAGGTAAGCGACCAGATAGGTCTTTCAAAAAGAGACAACTCCTGGTTCAGTCTCAATGTTCAGGATTTTGTGTATCAAGTTGGTCTTTTTTCAAAGGGTGGCAGGCATTTATTGCCTCTCTGCTTGTACAGCGTTGTCACTGGGTGCTGGTTCCTGCTTCCATCCCCCCCGCCAAACCAAGCCTGCTTTTGCCAGCACTAAACCCATCATTCTGAAGCCCCCGCTTCCTCCCCCCCGCCCAGCAATGACAGGCTGTGCATTCAGAGCTTGGATTTTATATTGCACTTGGGGAAGGGGGGAGGGAGAGAGACACAGAAGGGGGTTATGCAGTGACTATAGAATTTACAGTCTTTTTATGTTGCCTGATTTTTGTCAGTGCAAAGCTGTCAGCTGAAAGCGTCGAATTAGCGCTGTTAGTCCACTGCGTGGCTCTTATCTGTGTCTCTCAGGATGGAAGGCACTTCAAGATGATTATTGTCCCCCACTGCTCCCGAAATGAAATCGGCCCTCCTGGAGTGCTAAAAGGGAACCAGGAAATTGTGTGCCTGAATTTGCATGAAAAGCCTCTGAGATTCAATGAAAGGAGGTGACAGGCCCAGTGTCACCTTCTGTCATTAAAACGAGGTAAGGCATTTTCCTTTTTAATTTGATGTTTCGCTTCCTTCTTTTGACCCCCCCTCCCCCTTCCCATCCCCTCACTTCCCTTTGTTTTGTAATCAGGCAATTGTCAATGATTGCATAAGTTTTGCCACATCATCTCAGGCTACAGCTACACGCTAGGAGCGAAGGGTGTGATCCCCTGCCTGTGTACATACACTCACGCTAGCTCAAAGAGCTAAACGGCCGGGCCGCCACAGGAGCGCGGCTTGCTGCAGCATAGGCAGGGCTGAGCCATGCCAACTACTTACCCACCGGTTTCAGGCGGCTTTGTACTCTGGCCAGCTCAGCCAAGCTTCGGCTGCCACTCCCTGTGCTACCGTGGTTACACTGCTAACACAACTGTGTGTACACAAGCAGGAGAATCACCCCCCACACACACACACCTCCTCGTGTAAACACAGCCTCAGAGAGGCAGGATGGTTTTGTGATTAACGCACCGCCTGGGATATTTGGGGTTCTGTTCCTGGTGCTGCTGCAAATGCTCAGTGTGACCTTGGTCAAGTAGCTTCGATCACCCGCTGCCTCAGTTTCCCATCTGTAAACAGGGATAATGACATTCCCTTGGATGAGATTGCAAGGTACGAGCAGGCTTTAAGCAAACGCTGGAGCTTATAGAGGGTTTTCAGCAGCATCCCCAGGTTCAAGTCAGAGATTGGAGGAGGAGGAGAAGCCTATCTCTTTTACCCGGTTGCCATGTTATGTTACCAAGCAAAGCCAATCACAGCATACGCCATCTGTATGCGCCATGCACAAGGGGCAGGACAAGAGGTGTCACGAAGCCGCATGGAACAAGTACAGCTCTAGCACAGTGAGGTCCTGGTCCATGACGGGATCTATCACATGCCACTGCAATATAAAGAAACATGAGTCTGACTGGTGGTAATACCCTCTGGGGGAAAACTAGTCACCCAGGTCAGGGCAGGGTGGGTGAGCAAAGCATCACTCCGTCTTCCCAGTCAGATGCATTCTGGACTCCCCGGCTGCTCTAAGGATACCTTTGTTTGTCCCTTACCTAGCCACTCTCAGCCAGCCTCCCCTGGGACAGATCCTACTGCTGCAGGGGGCCAGCTCACCAAACACCTTCCCAGCCACGGGCCGTGGGCCAGCGAAGGAAGTTTAAGAAGCGCTTTAAATCTCAGACACCCTTCTGGCATTTCTAGACTTCCTCTTCTATTCTTTCTCTCTTCCACTACTCTCCCCTCACCTCCTCCTTTCCCTCTCTCTCCCTCTGTTTCTCTGCTTTTCTCTCTCTTATGCAAGCAATATTCCCTTCCAAGGGGCTGAAAAATAAAAGCCACAGTGCCAGACTCTCTCGGTGAAGCTGCTGATGGATTCAGGAAGTCCTGGAAACTGGAACGCAGCCCAGTGTTGGGAGTTAAAGTACCCAGGCACTCCATCATGCTGGCTTGATATACAGGTTTTTTTATCTACTCGCTCAACTGCAAGCAATCAATGCTAATCGGATCTTGTGGGACTGAACGAAAGGGCTTGAGAAGACTCTTCTGATTACAGCAAGGTCTACATAGTCATTTTAACCAACACCTGCCAGTGAAAACAATGACACACAGGGAATGGAAGTTTAATGGTGGATCTTAATGGGCTAAATAGTCACAGAATATGAGTGGCAGGGCTAGATGTGAAGAATTAACCGCCACAATGAAAGAGAAATGTTTTATCCACACCGCCAGCGGGGTTTTGAACAGAGAACAGCTAACTCAAGGGCTAGTTCTGACTTGCAAAATTTCACTGGTCAGCGTTTGGTTTTGTTTTTTGGCTCCATAATTTTCCTGTTCTGTACACTCCCCCGATGATCCGGTACGGGCCACTGTCGCGGAGAGGATGCTGAGCAAGGTGGACCATGGTCCGACCTAGCCTGGTAGCTCTTATGTTCTTCTTTTGGGGATGTCCTCTGGTTCTCTGTGTTATACAGGCGGACAGACGAGATGATCACAATGGTCTCTTCTGGCCTTGGAATCCATTCATCTATTGCAGGTAGCAGGGATGAGTTTGTGCTTAGTGAACCACCACCTCGATCTCACTGGGCAGCGCCCGAAGGCTGAATCCCCCGTCACTCTGCAGCAAAGTTTGGGGAAAGCTTTCTTTCTCTTTGATCAGCAAATTGATCCCATCAGGGACCCATAGACGCTGCCTGTGGCCACCTTAGCAGCAGTCATGTGGTCTTCCTGGGAACACCCTTAGGTTCCCTTGAAATCTCACACCACCAAGGTAAATCCATAGCCTCTGAGCATATGCAGGAGGTGATGCCGCAGAGGCTAAGAACTCTGGGCCTGGGTGATACAGGGGTTTAATTAGCTCACTCGCCTCTCCACTGTTCAGGGCACAAGCTCAGGTATTTGCTTGAGGCTTGACATGGTGTTGTCCGTACTTCCCTCCATGCTCAGAAGGGAGCTGGGTTGCACGTCAAGGCTAAGCTGCATTGGCAGAGCTGCGCGGCTGTAGCTTGCCCTGGCCACGTTCTCCCTGGCAAACAAATACACTGAGGTGACTTTATGAAGCTTGGGGTCCGTTTGAATGTAGGGCTGGACCTGGCGCTCCCCGCTGCTGACCAGCCCCTGTGCCATGATCTGCAGGATCTGCGCAGGGCGGGTCTGCAGCTAGAGCAGGGGAGGAAGCAGACAAGCGAGGAGCTCTCCTAGGGCCGTGGAGCCATTGCACATTCCTTCCCTCTGGCCTAGCCCAAGAAAAGCCTCCAGGCTGCCAAACTTGGCACAGGCAGAGACACGGCAAATCTCCAAGCAGATGTTTTTTCAACCACTTCCACGCTGCTTGGAGGGACAAAGGTCACATGGCCATCTGGTGTCGGTCTCTCCGGTGTGAGCCGTTCCAATAAAGCCAGCAAGTGCTGCATGGCAGCGGAGATAGTGAAGCTATGTTTGTCCCGCCTCCTCCCCCGGAGTGGAGGTGGAATCAGGGCTTGTTGGAAGCATGGGGTGATTTAGCCTTGCCCAACCATTTCTGTCCCTGGGACGCAGCATTACAAGATAGGAAGCCAAGGGCTTCCTCCCAAATCAGTTCACTGGCTCGGAGGTTATGTCCGTGACTGTCCTAGGTGGAAAGGGTCACCTGAGCAAAAGCGGCTCGGAGGGCCCCCACGCTGGAGGATTTCAGGGTGTTCTCTTGCAGACTGGCGAAGTGAGCGTGATCCAGTCAGTAATGGCGGTGCTGCCCCAGGGACCAGGAGAATTGATAGGGGTTTCGGTGAGTCGCATGGCTGCTGTCATTTGCTTAAGCACACAGGTTATTTGCTGTAGTAGCACAGGTAAAGAGCAGATCCCGACTTTCCAGCCAAGAGCCAGACAGCAGGAGAATAATGGGCCCAATTTTCTATTGACCTAAGACCTCCTTAGGCTGCTCTGGTGGCACAAAGGGACTTTGAAGCAGGCACAGACAGCCCTCAGCGAACACACCCGCTCTAGAGGGATTGCCCAGCCAGCAAATGCTGCACAGGAAAATCCAAACAGAGACAACAGGGCAGGTGAGAAAGTTAGGGTGCAGCCTGATTGACAGCTCTGTGCATCTGCTGCCAGGATGCACCAGGAGAGCATCGGTTAGTGTGCAGGGCGTACTGTGATGACTCCTGGGATCTGAGGGCTGGTCTCTGTGATAGAGGAGAGCTCCCCAGGGGCTCTGGCACAAGGCTCTTCTGCACTGTTAATGCTCTAGCCTCTAACTCATCCATCCCACCTGCAATCCCATCACGCCCCTTCACCGTGCTTCCCTGGGAATCCTCCACGTCCTCATTCGAAAGCCACCCACTGTCTTCCTCTCCAGTATAGCTCCAAATCCATCCCATCCCCCGGGGAGGCTGCCACCTCTGTTTGTGCCGTGCATCAAAGGGGAGTGATCGGAGAAGGCTCCTTTTATGAGATGAGCACATCTCTCAGCCTGGCCTGGCCAGGGCGAGAGTGTCTCCGAGCCTGTGCTGCCAACAAGCTGGCTGATGTTTTTCTTTCCAGTGCCTCCTGGAGGGAAATGGAAAATGGAAAGAACGTGAGACCAATGCAAAGACCTGCTGTTCTCAGGACAGGAAATAAGCGTGGAATCCCAGATACAGCCACACGATAACGGTCAGCAAATGCTGCCTCTTTACCGGCGCCCTCTGCAGCCGGGACTTTTCTTTCTTGGTTTTGAGAGGTACCTTTTAAAAACACAGTGGCAGCTCCTGGCCTGGAGGTGTCAGTCTGGAGCCTGTCCCTCCGCTGTGCTCTGGGAGCGAGAGAAACGTTTACAATTGCACGCTTTCATCTCGCGTGAAGCGACTGTTCATCCCCACCTGAGTTGCCTGTTAATCCAATGTGACAGTGCAGCCAGCACCTGCCTGAGGAGCGCGGCCCACTGCAGAAGAGGGTGAGCTTATAAATGAGAGTGGGCGCTGAGGGGGTAGCAGAGGGTTGATCTAAGGACACTTTTCTTTCTCCTTTGGAGCCAGACCAGCCAGGACCACATCTATTCAGACTCCGACACGCTCACCACGTTTTCTTCCGTAGCTACCCCCGTAATGTCACAGATCTTTTCTTTGCTGTGCATTTAGCTCAGACTCCGTCGTGTAGGGAACACCCCCTCTGGATGGCTGCAACACTTTCCTGCCGATGAGCATCCTCTGTTAATGTGACCTAGCCCCTGACAAAGCCCCACGCGTGCTGCACTGATGCCCTTCCAAAGTCCTGCTTGGGTTGGATGCAGTTCTGGTGGGTTCCATTTCCTCCTGATTGAGGTTTTAATAAACACACTGCAGGGCTAGGAAATATGGCAGGGTGTCTGAACGTTGCCTATGAGGACAAATTGTACCAGCACCTATCTTCTTTCTCTGTGGCCTGCTCTCTCAGCACGGTTGGCATTTTCTCGCTGCTTCCCATCCCACAACAGCACTGAGGTGGAACGTGCTATAATGTACTTCACTGGGAAGCAAGACCAAGCCAGTTTCAGCCCCTCAAGAGCTCTGGTGTGAGGGAGGTGCTGGGGTCAGTAGGGGCTATGTGGAAAGCAGGAGGGGGAGGAGCCTCTGAGTTGTGGTGATTCTGGGTTGCCGTGCAGCCCTGGGGGTGGCACCATATGTTAGAGCAGCTCCCGAGGCTGCTCTAACTTATGCCAGGGGCTTTTTTGGTCCCCACAGCAGCTTCTGGGCAGCACAAAGGTGGCATAAAGCCCTTTACCGCCCTCTGTGCTTCACCTCTCAGGAGACGGGACGTGGAATCTCTGGCCCCTTCTGTTCATTTCTCAGATGTTTTTCATGACGAGTGAGACTCCTCCCAAAACGGACAGCTCCAACCCCAGAGCCTTCCAAACCCAATCAGTGAATGAGGGAAAAATCTTCCCCCAGTGCAAAGATCTGAAAAACACTTCGCGAGACCGCGTCGCAAAGAGGCCGAGTCAGGAAATGAGCCGCGGCGCTCCCTTCTGAGAGCGCAGGGGATAGCCCCGTCTCGCGAGTGGCGTGGTGCTTCGCCCCGGCACTGGGCCTGGAGAGACGCAGAGCTTTCTGAGCCAAACCAAAGGCAAGGACAAAATCAGCCGGATCCGCTGCACTTACCCAGCGAGCTAGGAGCGCAGCCCCAGCTGGATGAAGGGGGCATTGGCAGAACACGGTGCTTAGTGGCGGTGGAAATAAACGGGAGCGTAATGCAATTAAAATGTTTTTATTCCCCTCCATTTTGTTATTCAAGCCCCTGTTCTGCGGGCCTTTTGCTCCCATTAACTTTGCCCCCAGATTCAGTGACCAGACAGCGGCAAGGCCAGTGCAGACGTTGCCAGCCACAACCAGCGAGAGCAGTTCAGCCAGCAGTGGGCGCGTGTTCCCTTCCGCATGCCTAGGACCTGTGCATGGCTGGGGCTCGAGCACCTCCCTGGCTGTGGTGGGGCAGCCACACGCTTGGGCCACGTAGCCAGCCGTCGCCTACTTTCTGATGGAGATAAACACGGGTTCCCTCTCTACCAGCCCGCCCTGCTCTGCTCCGTGCTCCCCTGTAGCACAGCGGAGTGAGTTCTTCTTGCTCCTGGCGGGAGGAAGTGCCTTAGTGGGGAATAAAACCAACTACCCACATATCTAACGGCACTCCACTCTCTTGATCTATTCTGACACCCTCCTCACCTCCACACACCTCCGTGCTGTTCAACACAGATACAGCCCTGGTTCAACATTCAAAGAGGATATGGGGGCTGGTGCCACTCCCCCATAGGTTACACCAGAACCTCGCCTGGAAGGTTTTACTGTATGATCCGGTTTCACCCCTTGCACAGCTCCACTGATATCAATAGTGTAACATCGGGGGGGCTTCGCCCTGCACGGGAGCTCCTTCTGGGGAACCAGCTAGGCGGGGTTGGGGTGATCACTTTGAAACGTTCCCTGACAATTATACAAGGAGGCAGGTGGACACCAGTTCTTTCCTCTGTATTCCAACCACCTTCTGCTTTCACTCCTACTTGGTATCAAATCCATCCCCATGAGACAGGCTACTGCTTCTTTCCCTTTGCCTCCACTGTCCATATTCTTGGCATTGTCTTTCTTTTTCCTTGCTGAAGACAGAGAGCCTCCTGAACTATCAAGTCCTGTACACGTGCATTTCCCCCAGGCTGCAGCAAGGCATACTAAGCCCATGTCCAGGGCCAGCTCCAGGCACCAGCGAAGGAAGCAAGTGCCTGGGGCGGCCAATAGAAAGGGGCGGCAGTCCCTTCGTTATTGGGGCGGCACGTCCGGGTCTTCGGCGGCAATTCGGCAGCGGGTCCTTCACTCCGTCTCTTCCTGTTGGCGGCACTTCGGCGGCAGCTCAATCGGGCTTTTCTTTTTTTTTTTTTTTCTTTGCTGCTTGCGTGGCAAAAAAGCTGGAGCCGGCCCTGCCCTTGTCGACGCTGGGGTTTTTAACCAGTGGTGCAACAACAAGCCCTTAGTGTAGACACAAGATACACCAGCACTTTGTGACTTGCATAATGTACACTGATGCAGCACCGTTTGAAATCCAAGCCACAGGCACCGGTGCAAATTGCAGCGCACGGCTGTAAATCGTGTCCCCCCCCAGGGATTTGAACAGATGCAGCTGCACCCGAGGCTAAAGTCCAATTGTAGACCAGGCCTGTGTTTCAACATGTGTGTGAACCGAGCTCCTGTTTGGTGCTTTGGATTAAAAATACACCTTGAAGCCACATGATAAAGGACTTTAAGCGTCGCCCTGTTGCCCAGAAGACAGCTGTCGTGAAGTTACCTGCAGTTGGCGCTGCAACAGTCCCCGGCCCGCGTCTGTCGGGATGGTGCACACGCGCTGCATATTGACATGGCTAATGAGACACCGACCACATCGACTTCCCGTACATGCCATGTACTAACAAAGCACAGGCTTGGGCAACTGGAAAAAATGTGACTTTAAGAAGCACTGATGACGCTGAAGTCCCACCCCCCAGCCTCTGATTCGCTGGCTCAGCTCAAAGCAGGAGGGCTGCAGGGGCTTTAGACTCTGGGAATGCATCATTCAGCAACAGCCCCACTAGGAAAGGGGCTAGCGGCCGCCAAAGAGCCCTGTGCAGTCCTCCTGGGAGGGGCTACAAAGATCGGGGATTGAACTGGGAGGAGACACTCTGGGGAAGCCGGGACCCCTTGGGGGAAGCAAATCAAGGCCCTTTGAGTGAACACGTTCTGAACAAAGGCCTGATCAGTCCCCAAGTTAAGCGCATGCTTTGCTGGCTAGGGATGGGATTACTCGCATGCTTAATGTTAACCGCTCGCTTAAGTGCTTTGCCGAATTGGAGCCTATGTGAACATGAATCTCGGGACGGTTAAGGGTTAAATCCTTCTGCACATGAAGCCAAATGCAGCCCTGACTTCAATGGGAGTTGGGCCGAGTGACACAGGGTTCGCTTTGGTCCCTGGAGCAAACACAGTGTATACGTAGAAGCCACTGATGTTTCCTTCGGCACTACGTGAAAATGCTACATAAAGTAAAGCTTCTATGGAGCCGTATGGGTCCTGCTTTCCTGGTCCATATAGGGCTCCGAGATGCTTTCTACACCCTGTTATCCCCAGGTATCAGCCCAGAGACTGCACCCTTCATTATCTTTAACTGGGATTCCTGGTAATTGAGGTTTTCCAGGTATAAACTTCCTTCCATGTAGTTTCTAGAGGTGACTCTGAATACCACACATCTGCCTAGTCTGGGGTTTTACTCATTCCTTACATAAATCTGTAACTCACAGGGTGCATTTCCCCCTATTACTAATTGAACCAGAGAGAGAAACCCCCTGGGCTTCCTTGTCCGGGTGCTGTGTTGTTGACAGTCATGGAAGAGCAAACCAGCAGCTTCCGTCAAGCGCAGCAGGAGTTATGTTTGCTGTCACTCTTGATTTTGTGTGATCTTAAATGATCTCCGCTCGGTTCCTGTTCTCACAGTTGGGCCGCTGGCTTCCTCCTTCCCTTTTGTTTCCTTTCTGATCCCTCCATTGCTTTGACTTTTATGTTGAATCTTTTTGTTATTGCTGTTTTTATGGTTTTAAGCAAATGTAGGGCTGGCGGAAAGCGCTGACGGCCCTGGAGGCTGGGATACTTTGCTTAGCCACTGAACAGGCCTGGCCAGGGCAGAAATGCTGGAGAGGTGTAAGCTCTTTGGGACCAGACCCTCTTTTTGCTATATGGGTACTTAGAATAATGCGACCCCAATTCCTGATTGGCCCCCAATTGTGGGGCGCACTCCCCTAGAGGAATGTCCAGGGGGCATGGTGGGACCCACAAGGGAGCACCAGCCAGCCCCACTCTGCCCCCAGCTCTGTTCCAGCCCTGCCCCTGGCCCCAAATCCCGGTCGCAGCTGCAGCCCTGGCTCCACTCCTGGGCCCGGTTGTGGCTTGGCCATCAGCACCTGGGCTCCATCCCTGGCCCCTGCTCTTGGTCACCAGCTCCCACTCTTGGCCACTGGTCCCCAACCCCCGCTCCCGGCTCCTGATCCTGGCCGTGGCTCCGCTCCTGGCCTGGGGGGAGCACGGACACATTCTATTACTGGTAGGGGGGCGCAAGAGGAAAAGTTTGGGGGCCACTGCCTTAGTCACTAGTCTAACTGAAATACTTCCTAATAATGATATCCTCCTAACTCTCCCATGCCCTGAGGTGCTTCAACCCAGGTCTGGAGAGACCCCCCCTCTTTGGCATTGGAGGAGAGGTCATTCTCCATGTCCACTGAATCTTTGGCTTCTCTTTTGAGACTGATAACACAGGTGTCACTGAAGCCAGTGACAGTGGATTTGTTGTTTTGCTGACGCGGGGCACCTGTCAGCTAGGACTGGACTGAGATTGACTGGATAGGCTACACGAAGAAAGAGCTGGCAATGTGCACACACGCATAGCTGCAGAACACACACCCCAATCACATAGACAACACACTCTCCATCTTCGTTTGTCAGGAAATGGGAGCTGATGGGCATCCATTTTATGTCAGTAAAGCCGAGGAGATCTTTTAATTGGCATAGAAAGCAAATCTAATTCTGCAGCTGATGGTGGCTGGGGGAAGTTTTATGGGCTGCCTGCCTGAGGTCGGAGAATGATTTGTTTGTTCTCACAGTGTTTGCTTCTCCTTGCTCATGATAAGAATAACACTTTAAAGCTCAACAAGGTGGTTGATGCTATATTTTTTATTGGACTAACTTCTGTTCCTAAGAGAGACAAACTTTCCAGCCTGTCTCTCTCACAGACAGAAGATGGTCCAATAAAAGATATTACCTCACCCACCTTGTCTCTCTAATACCTTTGGATCCACACGGCTGCAAAGCCCATACAGTTATCCACCAGTGTCGCTGAACAGGAATCATTTCCATCCTACGGGCAGCACCCCCAGGAGCTCACACCCTTGGAAGCCAATGTTTGAATTGACATGCTGTCCGAGTGGGATGAGTTTGGCATTCTTAGCACAGTAATGAAAATCTCCCGGGGTTGTGTGGTCACAGAGATCCATTCCCAATGCTTCTAACCACCAAAGCTCTGTGTCCAAGCGCCATTCGTGGTAGGCAAAGAAATCTAGGTCAAGTTTTCTTCCTCTCCATTCCAGTGAACTGAAATATGTGAAAGAGCATCCCGTTTGTCCGTTCTAAACATAGGCTTGTAGGCTCATACTCCACATAGGTGAATCCTGGACTAGATCTTTTTCCCCACATGCAACATGATTTGGAGACTCCCCTGAGATATCCCCTAGCATGTCTGGCACATAGGCAGAACTGAGCCGTGTTCCAGTAAATGGAATGACCCTCTACTCTGGGTTCTCCACTGCAGCTGAGGTCACAGTATGGAACTCTCCAAAGATCTTGCTAGCTACAGCCTACTGTACCTGAGAAAGGCCTTTGTTTGCCATCCGTAACTTTCTTGGCTAAATGTACGTTGAGAGAGGTTGATTTTAAAATGCGGCCAGGCACACTAGCATTGTTAGCTGCCCCACCGAAGCTTGGCAGCGCCAGCATTGTAACATATTCAGTGTCTCCATGGCTGAAGTCTGCCGCAGAGCCTCAGGCTCTGAGCCTCCTCTTGACAGAATTGAATCTCCCTGAAGCCTCTTTCTTGAGGGAAAGAGAGAGGGCTCTTGACAAGGCGATGGGAGGCAAGGCACCACCCCACCAAAAGCGCCAGCTTGAAAATCAATCTGTTGATAGTTTTGATATTTCCAGCTGTCAAGTGCTGTGACATTTCAGCACGGAGATGATCAGTGTGTGCAAAGCAGCCGGCCCCATGTCCACTTGACAGGTCTCAACAGCCACACTGTTATTCCAGAGATTGATTTGCTACTTGGAATCTTTCCAGCTGAGCTCAGGAGTAGTTCTGGGAGGGATGGAGAGCAGAGAGCATGGAGGGGGATCACAGCATTTGTCGTTTGATGCATTGTTCCTCTCCGTTTTTATGGCATTAAGTGTTTTTTTGATTTGTAACCCTGCTCATTAATGAATTGAACCTTTTCACGAACAGCCCCCAGGTGCCTGCTTGCCAATGGGCACTCCATAAATTACTTACACGCCGTAAATTAATTAATGAAATGCCATCTGTTTCCAGCTCCTGACTCATGGCACTGGATAGAGCCTGGTATTGCTGTGCAAACTTCACACGTGTCATGCTATAACTCAGGTCTGACATGCAAAAGCTGTTTTAGTCCTGGGCTGCCACACACCTGTGCCCCTCACGCCTAATCTGCTGCGCCCCTGGCTATTCCAGTCTAAAGCTACCAGTGCACCTCAGCCATGACCTATAAGACTCCTTGCTACTCCAGTCCTAGCCCTCCGCACAGCTCTGCCCATGCACTTTGATCCCTACTTTCAGAGCACCCTACTCTTCTAGCCCTGCGATTCTCTTGCACAGCCAGCCAGTTGTGGTACGTTGTGATGCATTGGCCGGTTGTCACAAATGGACTTTTTGCTATGGACAGTCATCTACTAGAGATTAATCTGAAACCACCAAACTCATTGCCCCTTGTGACCTCATCCAGTGTTTTCACCTCGTCTCTAAAAAGGGCATTCACCTGCTGCACTGTTTCGCCACCTGCCGGCCCTGCTGGCTGAATGGTAGGCTTCCATTTTTCAACCCGGGGCTCCCATTCGTGTCTCATGAGGCTCTTCTAATGAGATCAAGTTACGCCCTGTTTCTAATATCCCGGTGTTTTCAGGCCACCGAGCTGCCATGCAGCTTATGGTCAGGGAGGCAGCGCATTGCAGGGTCAGCCTGATAGAGGCATAACATGCAGCAGCAAGAGAGAGAACATTTGCTCTCTGTCCACTACGTACAATCCCACCTTTTATCCAGGGCCCCAGTCTCACACCTTCCCTGTTCTTTTCCTTGCCCTGCACATAAGTGTGGCTGCGTGAGCTCAGAGAACATCCCCCTGGCTCAACCGCCAGTGTCCCATCGACTGTCTCTGAGCGACTCTCGCGGCTAGGAGGCAGCACAACCATCGTCACATTGGCACATGTACCGGGCTTGATCACCCGATATTGACTTGTCCCTGCAGGTGACTGTGTTAATTACACATCATGGGCCAGTATGTTATTGCCATGGACGGTAGAAATAGCCAAGGGACCTTCAGCAAACCATGGGAGAACGTGCTGACCTGGTGCCCATTCCATCGGCCCTGGCTGCCATTACCTGCATGACCATTCCATCCTGAGGCCAACTGGCTCCCAACCAGGTGGCTTATTGCCCATGTGACGGCTATTTGAGATGCTAAGTGCATCATCACAGACCACAAGGCACCAGATCTGGTCAAATGGCTCTTTGGGCCAACTTCAGGCCCTGACTCCAACCTCATTTTGGAAATGGGTCAGACCGCAGAGGACTGGGCATCAGGTACAGGTCTCCTCAACCGCGAAAGATTTGTTAATTCAGAAATTGATCCATATTTCCTGTGCGACTATTGATCTGTCCCCATTAGAAGCTAATGCCCCTACATTTACATCGCTCAGGTGCCGGCGCTTCCCCATTGTAAAGCCGACTAATGACGTCTACTTGCATTCCCAGATTCTCCCAGAGACAAATGATAATGGGGCTGGAAGGCTCTCCAGATCAGTCACTGCAAGGACCATCGGCATCTTATAAATGTGTTTTTAATGCCTAGATAAATCTAGCGCTGCATTATTAGGCTGCCCTTCTAAAGTGAAAGAGAGATAGCTGGCGTGTTGTATATTAGCGTGCTATTGCCATCGAATATAGATCATTTGTGCAGGAGGAGGCAGAGATGTAATATCGCCAATGGAAATGAACCACTGACAGATTCAATGCCAAAGGTGGGCTGGCAGGCTGCCGTGAAAGTGAACTGGAGCAGATGTAAACCCCATTGCCCCGGTGAGGACTGGGAAAGTGCTTGGGGAGTAGGCCAGAACGATAAAACTCACCTCATCGGTGAAGGGTTTGGGGGGAGAGGAACTAAAGGAACATCTGTGAAACAAACGGTGCCATACAATGAGCTGCAGTGTCACGGAGCCTGGGCCCACGGGGCATACAGCATTGCAGAGCCCTGGAAGGTGAGGAAAACCTCGCTCCCAGACACCAGAGACCTCCGCACCCCAAGGGAAGGAGAAGAAGTTGGCCAGAGAGAGCCACGGTGGGCAAAAGGCTCCTCTCACTTGGCTGTGTGGTTGCTGTTGTGTTGCTGAGCCACATTGTTAGGTTCGGAGCACGAGGCTCATCTGTGACACTCTCTCTCTGTGTGTTTCTGGGATTGACCCATTTCAGCCTCATTGAAATTCCACTTCCTCCCAGTGTCTCCTGACACTGTATCATTTACAATGCCCACGAGGCCGGTGCGGTGACTCACTATTATTCGTTAATGAAGCATCCAAGCACTAAACCCCCAGTCTGCCGGCTGGATGAAGAGCTGAGATTGAAGGCGCTTTAGCGTGTATCTCTCTCGCAATGGCAGACCTCTCCTCCGACATGGTCCCGCCGTCCTGGGCATCTTCTCTCCCTGCTACATGGAGCCTGTGTCTGAAGTAATCTAAGGCATGCACTAAACTCACGCTCATGGCTCTGGATGCTCATGGCAATGATAGGGAGAAAGCACTGACTGCAGCCAGGTGTCAAGGGGGGGGGTTGTCCTAGACGACCGGCCTTTAGCTCTGCCAATGTACCCCAAGCCTACTTGAAGCCACCTTCTCCTTCCCGTCCTGAGCGCCCCATAGCGCTGCCAGTGCACCCCAACCCTGACTAGCAGGGGGAGCTTCAATGTCCACTGTGACCGGGGCCCCAAACAATACTGCCAATCCACCTCCATCCTGGCATGCCGGTTGCCCTGCATCCTGTCAAAGGCCCTGCAAAGACTAGCGAGATCTTTGCAGGGGAAGCACCACCAGCAAGAGAGAGCCCTGCAGTGTTAGGAAACAGCAGGAGCCAACCAGCAGGAGATGGCCCAGACCCCGTGCCGGGGAACAGCCCTGCACTGGCCAGGAGACAGGGGAGACCATTTGATGAGTTTCTTTCGGTGATTGTGCGAGCGGGATGGAATGTTCGGGACACCCCGTTGCCAGGTTTCCAAACAGACCCCGGTGTCCGTGTGACCGTCACGGAAGTTGGAGCCAGGAACTCCTGAGCTGGGATCTCAGATCAGCCATGGGGTGGCCTTAAACAAACCGGACGGGCCTCCTCACAGCTGTGCCCCGGCTCCTGATCTGTTTCCCGCTCCGTAACATGAGGGTGATCAGACCTGTCCCACAAAAAAGGGGAGGTGGGGCTCAGGTTTAACTGCACAGCCCCTTGAAGATGGAGGCTGGGTTTGCAAAGGAACCTAAGGGAGTTAGGAGCTGGACATCTAACTCCCCTTGCAAACCCCACCTGCAAGGTACTACGTATTCATTATTATTAGAGTCACTGACAGGGGACTGCTTTGTAGCGCAGCCGAAATATCGCATGTGTCTTAAGTACTGAGATCTGTGTAAGACCTGACACTTTCATTACACATAACATCTCCATCTTCTAAGTGCAGGACCCTCCCCCCCTAGAGGGCAGCTCGGCTGTTAGCGGGCACCTTGCTTGGCTGTGCTGTGGCCTACACGGACTAACAGGCTTGCTCCTCGCCATGTGGTCCTGGGGGACGCACGTTTTGCATGGCCCAGATTAGAGGCATATTCGGGCAGGAAATAGGGGGGAAAGACGCCTCTGAGAACAGGCGACGGCTCAGTGACATTGGCTCAGGCACTGAATCCAAAGGGCTAGGATCTTGCTGCCAGGGGGCCGTGTTTTCGGCTTGTTTACAAATGGAAAGTAACAGCCATGGATCTGCTCCTGAGGGGACATGGGATTCTTCTGCTCCGTTCCGGGTCACTGGTAAATTGTGTTAAGGTCAACGACGGCAGCCGGGGAAAGCAGCCAAGCCTGACAGATGCTTCCCTTAGTGGGCTGCTCCTGTCTCTCTCACACACCCAGTCCTCAGATGACTCAGAGCTTTCAGCTAATCTCTCTGCCTCACCCATCCTCCTCCTCACCGCCCACATCTCCACCACGACCCCAGCTCCCCAGAGACAGCAGTGCCCTACACAGCAACCCAGGGGAGGGAAGAAGAGGGAAAGGGAGCGATGCCATCTGCACGGAGAGCCCTGAGACTGGCAGGAAGAAATGGATTGCTCATAGCGGCTGCACTGTCCACACAACGCTAACGAGAGAGGCTCAGACGCCTAGGAACAAGGCCTGCCAAGGTCTTTAAACAGAGAAGCCCTACGGATCCTTCCACCCTGTCAGACTCATGCAGAGCTCTCTGGTGCCTCAGGTTCGGAAGAGGACGACCCGCAAGGGCGGCTCAGAAAGCCCACTGGGCTGTGTGGATTCAGCCACTTGCAGGGTGCAGGGACTGGGGCGATGGAGAGGAGGGTGGGAGGTGTAGCTTATGTGAGGGGACGAATATCCCAGCTGTACCATTGACAGCACAACGGCACGGCAAAGGAGAGCAAAAGGAAAACGTTCCCTGGGGGCTGGCCCTTGGCCCGAGAGCAGCACAGCCTGGCACACTGGGCGGAGTGCCCACCTGGCCCCTTCCAGAGCACCTGAGACCACGCGCTGAGCATGCAGGCACCTCGTGTCTCAGCCCTCCATGGCTGCATGGCGTACAGCTGACGTGCTCCAGCCGAAAGGCCCTTCCCCACCCAGGAGAGTCGCCATGCAGGGAGCTCAGTGGGACACGTCCCCGTGCAGTGGCTGCAGAGTCACCAGAGCTGGGTGAAAAATTGTCCACTAAACCTTTTTTTCTACAAAAAGGCATTTGAACCGAATAGAAATTGTTGGGGGGGGGGGGAAATCTGTTTTCACCCCCCCTTTTTTGGGAGGGAGGTATACGTTTCAGTTCCCAAAAACTAGAAACATTGGAGTGCCGAAAACTGAAAGAATATCAGATTGCAGGGTTTCTTAAAGGGAAACCCGGAAAACTCCCAAGATACTTAAATGAAAATGAAAAAACCCCAATCATTTTGTCAAAATATTATACTGGGGGGGAAAAAAACATCATTTTCCACCCAGCTGTAATAATCAGGCCCAGGCTGAAATCCAGCCCTTTGTTTGCTTCCAACCCCTTTGGACTGGGGGTGGGGGTGGGAAGTGGCTATGGTAAAGAGCGGTTAGTGAGAGGATGCAGTGGCGGCGCTGAAAAGATCTGAACCGATGTCCATTTGCATCCCTTTGTGGGGATGTCCATGCTGCCGACTGGCTTGCCCGACCTCCTTCCTTAGGCGAGAGGGGAGCCTAGAGGTACAGTAACGCAAAGCGCCAAGAGCTGGAGAAGTCCGATGCAGCAGGCAGGCTGATGGCGGGGAGTCCCTGTGGGAGATTGGGGGTTGAGGGGCCTCCCCCACACCCACCAGGCTCAGGGAAGACTTTTTATTGCGATAGGTTGAGCAAGAGGCAGACAGACAGAGGGTCCAGGCCACAATTGCCCTGCAAACCCTTAAATACCAGCTACCCCAGTGTGAAGGAGCCACAACCCAGATGCACAGCCCCACCGGGGACTATCCCCCGATCCGGATTCCCCCCCAAAGTCCCCACCTTGGTATGTTCCAGGCCATGTGGAGGGCAGGGAGGTGGGAGGAGGCATGGCCTAGGCAGTGCCTCCATCTATTCCCCATCTGCCCCATCGGGTGCAACCCTCCCCTCGCTCGATCCTTTGCTGGGCTCTGAACTGGCCCAGGGCTGACTTTGCCCGAGAGCAATGGGAATGACTGTGCAGAGTCCAGAGGTGTGTTTTGAGCAGACTGCCTAAGTGGGAACAGGAGTGGACAATGCAAAGCAAACATCCTTGGTCTCCAGCACTAATAACAAGGAACCTCTTACGCACGCTCGCTCTCCCTTCCCACGCGGATAAATATTTGCTAACAAACGACTTTGCAGATAACCCACTGAATCCTGCACACAGTCTCCAGGTTTCACTTTAATTACAGTGCAATTAATTTTCTGAAGGAAAGCTAAAATACAGGGTGCCTGGGGGTTTTGCCTTTGTACCTAGGAGGCCAGCTCAGCTGTCAGAAATAGATGGCGCTTGCTGAACAAGGGCACAATCTGCGGCTGGGGCTTTGAGTTAACACCTCCTTCTCGCCTCCCTCGATCCTGAATGCTCTGGCAAAGGTCTGAGCTCGAAACACAGTACTTAGGAATTTGATCCAGGGCAGAGTAATGGGAGACAGGCCTGTTCCTGCACTAGTGAGTAAGAGCTCTCTTATCATGGTGTATCAGCCTCCGGCCCCCACGAAGGGACTGACTAGTGGCAGTTCTAACACGTCCTTGTGCTGGATTGTATGTGGATGGCTTGGATTTCTGGGCATAGTCTACATGGGGGTCGCATCTTTCACTACCCTGTGCCTTCCACCCTTTCTGCTGCCTTCATCACCTGCCTCATAACCAGAAGTTCTTCCCTTGGACCAGATCTCCCATTTGCCTCTGCTGTCTGAAACCACCATAAGTGCCCATGCACATTCCTTCCCCTCCCTGCCATACCTCCTAAGTCTGACAAACTATGTACATCACCCCTGCCTCAGCTGCACTTGTATCACCATCCCCAATCGATCACAGCTCAGGAGCCAGATTTCTCCAAAATCACAAGATTGGCTTAAAAATCATGAGATTTGAAGTAAAATCATATATTTTGGGCTCTTTTTGTTTGATTTCTAGTTTTGGCGAACTCCAGGGTGCATTTGGGTCACATTTTCAAGCTTATCTCTGTAACCAGGAGGGCTAGAAATGGCTTTTTTTTTAATGAAAGTTGAGATCCTCACATAATCACAGGGCTCCAGGAGCTGGGACTTTAAGAAAAACAGCAACTATTGCAAGACTTATGATAGAATCATGAGATTTGGCCACTCTGTGCGTCTCCACTGAATTCCTCACCCAGGTGCTGACTGCCACTTGTCTGGCTCATTGCAAATCCCTCCTCTCTGACCTGCTGACATACCTGCTCTCCAAACTCCAGCGTGCACAGTACGCTGCTGCCGTCCATCTCACTTCTCCAGAGAAACACGTCCTCACTGCCCCATCCTCAAACCGCTCCCTCCCTTCTCCCCAGCCCCCATTCACTGGTGTAATTGGTATTACTGCAGCCCCAGTCAGGGCCAGGCCCCATTGTGCTAGATGCTATGCAAACACAGAACCAAAACACTGGCCCTGTTCCCGAAGCCCATGAATGAATCCGTTTATTACAGGATCCCTGCTACGTGCTCGATTTCAGTGAGATGCTTTTATTTAGCTACTGTCTCAAGCATGTAACTGGGGAAATCGGCCTTGTGTGCAGAGAATGCATGTCTGTATAGCATCACGTCTCTGCATTCTCCCTCTGGATTGCGGTGTCTACAAGGTGGCAACATGCCTCCGTCCAGGTCAAACTTGCCTTCCTTTCTCCAGCCTATGTAACTCACGCCCGCCAGTGTGGCACTCTGTCCCCCTGGATTGGTGGCTGGGCCACATAGAGAGGTTGATGAGCCTGGGCTCAGAGACTGGGGTTGTTGAGCTTAGGCGGTAGCGGCTCATGCATTAAGATCCACGGTGCCCCTGGTGACTCACCTAGGGTAGGGCATTGCACCTACATCTTAGACCTTCTCTCCCTGTTCCTTACATTTACCTAGCACTGTCCTTCACATCACACCACTGTCGGAGCAAGAGCCACTTTTTGCCACCTGGACCAGCCTCCCTGTAGCTCCCCTGCTCATCACCTCTCTGCCTCATTTCAAATCTCAGCTGAAAATGTCTCTTTTCTCCTTTGCCCACAGCACTTAATTTCTCTCTCCCTCTGCTTTGTGAATGGGCTTGGTACAGTGGGTTGGGTGACGGTGTGTTTGAAAGATGCTGCACAGCATATCTTTGAATTGTACTGCAGTTACTTATCTGGGTTTATAATAAGCTTGGCCCTTTATTTCCCCCTTTAGAAGGGGTCAGCCTTTTATATTGCAGCTCTGCCAAGCTGCACTGGAAATACAGCTCTCCATGTGGATTATTGGCAGTCTGCTTTGGAAGGTGTGTAGTTTAGGTGCTTTGGCTGAGGTGTGTGGGAGCCCAGAACGGGAAGAGCAGAGAGGGGTGAGTGGTAGGTGAAGAGCAAGGCGGATTGGTAAGGTAAAGACGTGTGGAAGTTTGAACAGTGCCTACCAGTTATGTTTCTGGCTCTAATAAGTTCCATTCATCTCTCAATTTTATGAGCACACAATTCAATATTAAGTCCATTTATCAAAAACTGAGAGAGATGGGGAGGTGTGACAGTGATAAAAACCAGGCTGACTAAATATGAATTCCCCCAAGCCTGCCCCAGAGACACAACATGCTCCAGGAGGGTAGAAAGATGCTGTATCGCATCAGGGATTGTAAGGGGCTGAGTGATATCACATCATCAGCTCAGCTGGTTCTGGCAGATAGTTCATCACAGTCATTCCCAGTTCTGGCCGCGTGTGTCCCAGTTTGGGGGCAGGTTTGATAGCGGGTCGTTTCTCTGACACCAGTGCATGGGGGTGCCCCACCCCCACCTCCACCGTGCACACTGGGGAGGGGTATTCGCAGCACAGCCCATGCTGCATGGAAAAGGAGAACCTCTGTTTTGCAATAGCAGCAAAGGAACAGAACTGACATCTGAGAACTCTGGAGATTGAATCTGATAGGACGTCAGCCTGACACAGATAAGGCCTGGTAATAATCCGAGGGCATTTCTGGTTCATTTTCAGGAAGTTCCTTCTAGAGGACTTGCCAGCTGAGTCGCAGTGATTTGCCAGGGGGCTGTGGGATGGGAAAGGGAGAGCACGCTGGCCCCAACCCTGTTCGCCTGGATGGGAAAAGCCAGAGCTGCCGTGGACGGCAAAGGCCCCAGGATCGGGCAGCTTGCGTGTCCAGCTGGATTGGGCTAAGCGCCTCCATTTTAAAATGAATGCTGGGAGCAAGTGAATGAGAAAAAGCAGTGAGGAGAAACCGAGGGAGGTTGGAGGGGATTGGGGGAGGGAACTGCCATACAGCAGTGAGGGAGCCGGAGAGTGAAGAAGAGAGGAACGGTAAGGACAGGAGAGGGGCAAGGGAATGGCTGCCGGAGAGGGGTCGAGGAAGAAAGGAGTCGATGAGAGAGAAGGGAGGAAGGCAGGGCAGGAGGTGGGAGGGGAGAACATTTTCACTGAACATCCCGCTGCTCTAGCGGTAAGAGTCAGGAAGAAGGGAACTTGCCGCTCTCCCATTCCTAGACCCTTCCTGAGTTTATAGGCATTTAGCATGTCCCCTCTGACCCGTCTCCTCTGCCAGGTCACTGCAATCCCTCCTCCTAGGAGACTTTCTCCAGGCCCGTGATCAGCCTCACTGCCCTTCTCAGAGCTCCATCTTGCTCAGCGACATCCTCGGGGCACCACCAGCCCATCCCACCCTAACACCTTTGCTTCCTTGACTACAGCTGCACATAAATGACTGGGAGCCTCAGTTGAGCTGGCCACCCTGAAATCAACAGGAGTTTTACAACTGATTCCAACCAGAACAGTGTCAGGGCCAATGCTGGGCGCTGCTGGAATGCCCCGCGGTCTGTATACTGTATGTATACGTGTGTATATTATAGACCCTGTGGTGGGGTGTACAAACCCCACACTGTGCAACAAGGGGTGACGAGATTATTTTGGGCTCAGCCAGCCCCGCCCCGCCACACCTGCAGCAAATGCTCCATCTGCCGGAGGAATTAAAAGACAGGGAATTAGCTCATTTGGGTGGCAGAGCTGGAGGTGAGCAGACTGCAGCCAGACGAGACGAGCCTAATTACAGGCTCTGACACAGCTGCCCAAAGGGGCCCTCCCTGAGGGAAGGGAGGACCCACCCCAGAGACAACCAGAGAGGGAAGTTTTCTGTGACCTTGGACGTTGGTAACTCCCTCTTACTTCTTTTGGTTTGGATTTCCCCACCAGGGGAAGGCCTTGGGTTAAGCTGACCCCGGTGGGAGGGGGTTCCGAGACCAAGAGGCCTCGAGAGGACAGCCTTAAGCAGCCTTGGTTGCCAGGCTACTGCCAAAGGGCCCTGGTCGGAGCCTGGTGGAGTGGGAGAGCCTGGGCTCCCCTCCCCACAAGCCCCTTGGCAATCTGGGATTGTGGCCGTGACCACTAGGCCATGCTTCCCAACCAGACCCCAAGTGAGGACCATTACAGACCCATACAGGGGTGAGAGTGCAGAGCATGCATTATATGAATGGAGTGCGTCCCTTCGGTCACCCCGCCTGGCCTCGGCCGATGAATCTCCCAGTGATTTGGGCGGGAGCAGCCAGCCCAGAGTCAGCACCCATGTCTAGTCTGGCTTTGCCGTTTTCCTTTAGACGTTGGTTTCCTGTAGTGTAGCCCCAGCGGCTCTCCAGTGTGTTTCTTTAGCTGTGTGTCATGTGCGCTAAGCTCACGGCATACACAGTTAAGAGCACAGGATTTAGCGAAATGCGTTAAACAAACTAAGCCCAGAGCACATGTGGGAGAGGAAGACGTATGAATATGCAGCGTCATGGGGGAGAAGCAGACAAAGCCTGAGTCACCCCACAGAGTGCACGGGGTGCCCAGCTGTGCTGTCTCCACCCCGAGGAGTTCTGGGCAGGGGAACCAGCTCAGAGCCAGCTGGGGTTCTGATGGGCAGGCAGATTTGATCTACAACTGGGTTCCATAGGAGTTCCCATCTAGCAAAGGCTAAATATAAAATAAATAGATGAAGATATACCTATCTCATAGAACTGGAAGGGACCCTGAAAGGTCATTGAGTCCAGCCCCCTACCTTCACTAGCAGGACCAAGTACTGATTTTGCCCCACATCCCTAAGTGGCTCCCTCAAGGATTGAGTTCACAACTCTGGGTTTAGCAGGCCAATGCTCAAACCACTGAGCTATCCCTCCCCCCGGAAGAGTCACTGAGTCAGCCCACTTCTCAGGTACCCTGTCCCACTTCCCTGTGATCTGCACCCACTTTCTAGCCTGCCTTGACCATTTCTCCCCCCGTGAGCTGGGGATTATATCTAAGAGGACATGTCATCTCATTTCTTTCTGTTGCTTCCAATCCTTCCCATTTTGGCCCAACCTTTCTGACTTTCCACTCCCTTGTGGCATCTCAGTCTCTGCAGTGGATAAATTCTGCTCTCGGTTGTCCCAGTGCAACCTCACCGAAGCCTGGAGTTCTGATCCGATCCGACCCGACCCAACTGAAGTTAGTCGAAGTCAACTGAGGTGGCAGCATTGTAACTGTGAGTGGAATTAATTAATGGGCCACACTGGGGGAGAAATCTCTCCCACCAGACAGATTTCCTTCTAATGATTCCTGAACGCTGAGCATTAGCTGCTGGCCTGAGTCAGGCCTATATTACAGTAAAAAACCCAGCCCTGGCTTGCTCCTTTTGTCACACCTGATCCAGGACCCATTGCTGTCTGTAGAAAGACTTCTATTGTTTTCAATGGCCTTTGGATCAGGCCAGTGCATGCCATAAGAGACACTGAGAAATCCCTGGTCATGCCCTGGGCACAGTGCTCATCCCCAGGGTCTGGGTGGTGGAAGGTGCTACGCCTCTGAACTAAACAGTAAGCATTCCCTTGTCCTCTTTCCAGTCGCCTTGGGCAGATTTGTATCCCCTGCAGAGTAGCAACAACACACAGCTGACAATACTTGAATACCAGTGCACTTGCAGGTTTCTAGGCAACCAGGACAATGCAGGGTATCTTCTGGCATTGCAATCCTTCAGCCAGATGAGGAGGAGGGGCGGGAAAGGACAATGGCAGCCCTCTGTTGTCTCCTAGATACTGTGTTTCCCTAGCAAAGGAGCAGATTTCCTTGCTGTTGCCTTCTTCGGGCCTTGGCTGCAGATTGTGCAGACTGTGCTTTGTTTCAGCTTTAGTGGTTTGCAGGTGATTTGTAGCTGGGAGGCAAGAGGTATTGGTTAGTTCCTAGAGCAGATGTCCAGGGTTTGTTCTGGGGAGGGTGGGGGGGAATGTGCCCCTTTCAGAGCCCCAAGACTCCTTCTAACGTTTTTCCTTTATTCCCTACACTCTTATGACCCCAGGCCATGTCAATAGTCCTCCCAACAGGGGGAAGCCACCTCCAGAACCCATCAGCATGGATTATAACTGCAACGTGAGGCCCTGCACAGCATCATAAGCGCTTTCCATATGCAAGGCCCAGGGGACTGAATGAGATGCCCTGCTCTGGGACCATTTGTCTGGGTGAATTCACTCATGTGTGTAAGTGTCTGCAGGATCGGGGTCTTCATCTCAAATGCAGACCTCCCCTCCACACACACATACCCTAGGTATTATCAAGGTTGGTCAGTTTTCAGCATTGCAGTTGGGAGCCTGACAGCCATAAGAATGGCCATACGGGGTCAGACCAAAGGTCCATCTAGCCCAGTATCCTGTCTACCAACAGTGGCCAATGCCAATTCCCCAGAGGGAATGAACAGAACAGGTAATCATCAAGTATCCATCCCCTGTCACCCATTCCCAGCATCTGGCAAACAGAGGCTAGGGACACCATCCCTGCCCATCCCGGCTAATAGCCATTGATGGACCGATCCTCCATGAACTTATCTAGTTCTTTTTTGAACCCTGTTATAGTCTTGGCCTTCACAACATCCTCTGGCAAAGAGTTCCACAGATTGACTGTGTGTTGTGTGAAGAAACACTTCCTTTTGTTTGTTTTAAACCTGCTGCCTGTTAATTTCATTTGGTGACCCCTAGTTCTTGTGTTATGAGAAGAAGTAAATAACACTTCCTTATTTATTTTCTCCACACCAGTTATGATTTTATAGACCTCTATCATATCCCCCCTTAGTCACCTCTTTTCCAAGCTGAAAAGTCCCTGTTTTATTAATCTCTCCTAAAATGGAAGCTGTTCCATACCCTAATCATTTTTGTTGCCCTTTTCTGAACATTTTCCAAGGCGAATATATCTTTTTTGAGATGGGGTGACCACATCTGCACGCAGTATTCAAGATGTGGGCATACCATGGATTTATATAGAGGCAATATGATATTTTCTGTCTTATCTATCCATTTCTTAATGATTCCCAACATTCTGTTCGCTTTTTTGACTGCCGCTGCACATTGAGTGGATGTTTTCAGAGAACTATCCACAATGACTCCAAGATCTCTTTCTTGAGTGGTAACAGCTCATTTAGACCCCATCATTTTATATGTCAGGTTGGGATTATGTTTTCCAATGTGCATTACTTTGTATTTATCAACATTGAACTTAAACTGCCATTTTGTTGCCCAGCCATGGCTTCTTTGGGGCCCACTGTGGTTTTACTCGGTGTTTGGTCAAATGCCACATCCCAGGATGACTTACTAGGCAGAGCGAGTGTTGAGAACCAAACGCATCTCTATAACGGGAGTCCCTTGGCATGGCCAAAGAACTGATTCAAGTGGAGCAGGGCTGGAGGAGGCATCTCAGCAGTGACAGAAACCAGGAGGGTCTCCTCTGAGTCATCCATTACCCTAAGCCTCGAAAGGTCACCTCTGTTACTGATCTCGTTGGCTTTTTTCCTTCTCTCGCACTCACTTTTATTTACAGCGGTGAGGTGCCTCTGTTCCAGACCTCTCTCTGTGCCCTGGCCGGACTAAAGACCTCCTGGGATCTACTGGATAACGTCACGGGTTCCATATAAACTGGTGGCTGCCTATGACATGAGGGGCAGCAATATTTTTGGCATGCAAGGACTACAGGCTGAGCCGGGTGCACATGCCAGCCCTAGTTCTGCCGTTACAGTAACCGTCAGAATCTCACATTTTCTTCTGCCCTCTCTTTCTTGAGGCAGAGAATCCCTGTTATTCACTTGCTGCCAATTCTCTTCCATCTGCAGATCAAGGTGTTGGTTACAACCCACAAGGCTGGGATCTTCAAAGGTGCCTTAAGGGAGTTAGACACACAAAGATTTAGGTGCTTAACTCACTTCGGCTTCTTTGAAAATCTCTGGCTAAAGCCCTCATCTGTCTGGGACTGTCCACCCTAGTGCCTGTTGTTCCCTTATGCTCTGCTTTGACAGTTAATATCTGCTGGGGACTATCAGTCCCTGCGGGGCTGGACTTTTGGGCTCTGAGGATTGTTCAGCACTCCCGCACTGAGCCAGGTTGGTGGCCTCGTTCCCTGCTCCAGTGCACTAAAGAGGGGAAGGTCAAGGAGTCAGGCTTGCTGACTCCACCGGGGAAGGAGGAAACATTAGCTGGAAAAGTCCTTTTGTTGGTCAGGCTCAGCACATTGGCTGCATAACACCATCGCTGCTTGGGTATCCTTATCTGGAAATCAGGCATCAAGAAGCCTTTTTTTTTTTTGCAGTCTTAATGTGACCCGCTGACTGTGGGGAATGGGAGTTTGCTTTGACCAGGCTCTGAAAAGTCCAGGTACATCAGCTAATTAGATTCTAGGCCCCCAGAGTATCAATCCCAAGCTTTACTGTAGCTTTCCTCACCATCTGTCACAGGACAATTATGGTTTCACGTCAAACCGATTGGCAACGGCACAAGGAATAGCACGCACCTATAATCATAGGGTGAACGTAACTTGAATGCAGGGAGTATGTTAAAACCACAACAGCTGCACTTACGAGAGATTTAGAGCCCAAATTCGGTTGTAATAAGTATGCAAATGAAGCTGCATTATTCATTAGATCACTTTTTGCTATTGAATCCCAATAGCCGGTCAGCTCCTTTGATATCCATGAGCCAGAGAAAAGAGCATTCAGAGCTGCGGGCACAGAAGGAGGTTGTACTGGCAGGGTTTGCTCATCCCTTTTTTTTTCAGGCTGTGCATGTGAATATTTGAGTGGCTGAACTTCACTACGAAACCCCAGTGGCAGCACTGGAAGCTGGGTCCTCCAATTCACCTGGCTATTCCAGACTGGCGGCTTTGTAGCTTCAGTCCTGGGCGTAGTTTGGAGGAGGCAAGGGGAGTGTTGCCCCCCCAAACTGCAAGCCTCAGGCAGGCGTAGAACTTGCTCCCCTCACGCACAGTCCCATTGGCCTGAACGGAGCTGCCCCACCACCACCAAATATAGATGTCAGAGTGCTTCTGTTCGTCACTAAATTAGAGATGAACTTTGATGCCGGATCCAGCTCACTGCAGAAGAGGGCTTTAGACTCCAAGCCAGTTCTACAGCTGGATCTTACAGCTGCATCCCTTTCTTCTGTGCAGCGGTCTGGGGAATGTACAACTGGAACCTATCCAATGGGCAGGGTGCTTCAGGTACCACATATACAACAGTAGGGATGGTCATGGAAAAGTTCCTAAACCAGGCCTGTGTGCACTGAAAGGAATATCCAGGGAAGGGAGGGAGAATTTACGAGAACTGATGAAGCAACAAAGAACTAACGAAGAGCTGTATCCTTCTGAAAGAGTTGGAATTCAACTGGCATCTGGGTTTTAGCTCCATAATGAATCAAATGGCAATAGGTCAGCTTTTAACAAAAGGATTCTGTGTAGACACATACCTTGATGTGTATATAACTGTAGGTGGAGATGTTTATGTCACGGTATAAGTGCAGAGCGGCTTTTAGATAAAATACATCAGCTTCTGAAGCACAGACAAGGTCTATGGTTTTCATTAAATTATAAAATCAGGAAAAAAAATTGGAGTGCACTTTCCTTGTTTTTATCTCCATGGCATTCGGCACGTCCTGATAATGCAATCTACTGGCTACAGAAGTGTAAAAGAGCTCGGATGCTAGTTATTGCTCTGCCTTTGCGGTGCCTCAGAGGCAATCCTTGGGAAGCAGAGAATTCTCCTTTTATATGCCCCCACTGTTCCATTTATATTCATTACCCAAACGGGATCAGAAAGGAGAAAACCCTATGGCCACTAATGACAAAACACTCTTGGTTTAGCAGCGGTTTAGTTTAACAGCCTCCTGTTGTAGTTTTTCTAACGTGTCGCTATCGTTACAGGTAGCACAAAGCCCTGGGGTGTAGGCTTCAGCATCTCTCCTTTAACTCCTTATAGGGACATTAGGCCAGACCCTCAGCTGGTGCAAATCAGTGTAGCACCTTTGAAGTCAACGGAGCTCTGTTGGTTTACACCAGTCCAGGAACTGGCCCACTACTTCACTAGCCCTACATTAGATTTACCTTAAAATTACAGGTGAGCCTCATCCCAGAGGCCAGATCCAGATGCGAGCTTCCCTAAAACTCAGGTCGGTTTACATGGGGGGGTTGGGTTCAGGACCGTCTCTACTGGCCGAGTCTGGTGGGGATTGCTGTCTGGATTCTAAATACATTATTGCTTTAAAATGTACCACTTGCCAAGAAACTTTAAAGAAAAATATAGTTGCTGAGAAGGCCGGACCCCATGCACCAGAGCATAAGCTGGTTTTCTGCAGGAGATAGCGATGTTTCCCTTCTTCCCCCAATCCCATAACACTGCATTGCACAATGGGACCAGAGGGAAATCCAAATGGCAAAACTCCCCTTGACTTCAGTGGGGCCAGGATTTCATCCCAGGTGTACACATTAAGGAATATGTTCACCTTCCTCCAAAATCCCAAAGGCAGGGTTCCAGCTTCTGCTCTGTTGTGGCAATTCCTGTATATTATGGTCAGCATTGCAGAGCACAAGGAAATGCAAGTTACCGATCAAGCTCTTTTCCCAGCTGTATTGCAATCATTATTGATAATGACAAACATGTGTTTCAGTTTCCCATCTATTAAGGCCTTGCTCCCCTTCCTCCGGCACAAGAATCTGTCCATGAGGGACCCTTGAGTCTGGCTGATGTCAGTTAAGTTCATTTTCTCAAACATATGTTCTTACCTCTTGACCACACTGATTAATCAAATGAAGTGATGGAGGATCTACTGGTGTATTACCAGCTGTGGAACGAGGTTTCCAGACTTTCTCATTCATCCCAAAACAGAACGGTTAGTATTGGCTGTCATGTATGTATTCCACTGAGCGTTCCTCACCCCTGAACTTATACTTTCGAGACAAAAAAGTGAGATGTATTTCCAACATTAAAATAAAAATAAAGGGGCAGATCCCCTCATGGTATAAACCAGAGTAGCTCTCTTTATTTCCATGGAGAATCTGGCTCTAAAAGTGTGTTTTTATTTAAAAAGGAGAAAGGGGAAATCAATGTTCACAAAATGGAAAAAGATAAAAACGGCAGGGATAGAAATGTTATTTTCAAGCTTCTAAGAGGGTGGTAGAGAAACACAAAGAGTAACAAGTAACATCTCTTAAAAGAAAACATGGGATAGTGTCAGCATGGAGGCTATTGTGTGTCCTCACGGTCAGATGACTGCTTATGATTAAAAAAATGGAAAATATGCTTTATAGTGGTAGACTCCAGTAGTTCAATCCATTCAGCTTAATAAAGAGAAGGTTAAATGTTACTTAGGGCTGGTCCACACTAAGCCCCCACTTCGAACTAAGATACGCAACTTCAGTTACGTGAATAACGTAGCTGAAGTCGAAGTATCTTAGTTCGAACTTAAAGGTACTTACCGTGGGTCCACACGTGGCAGGCAGGCTCCCCCATCGACTCCGCCTACTCCTCTCGTAGAGCAGGAGTACCGGCATCGACAGCGAGCACTTCCGGGATCGATTTATCGCGTCTAGACAAGACACGATAAATCGATCCCAGAAGATCGATTGCTTGCCGCCGAACCAGCGGGTAAGTATAGACGTACCCTTACTCACAGTCTATAAGTAGCTACATAGGGAACAAAAGTTTGATAATGGCTCTTCAGTCTAGCAAGTTCTAACAAGATCCAAGGGCTGACGCTGAAGTGAGACAAATTCAAACTAGAAAAAAGGTGCAAGTTTCCAGTAGTGGTGGTTGGAATCAATTGAACGATTTCCCAAGGGTTGTGGTGGATTCTCCATCACTCGCAATTCTTAACTCAAGGTTGAACTAGAGCAGATCGCTCAGAAAAACATCCAACCAGGAATTATTTCAGGGAAGTCCTATGGCCTGTGTTCTGCAGGAGGTCAGCCTAGATGAGCACAATGGTCCTTTCGAGTCTTGGAATTTATGGATCTACAAATTGTAGCTAGATTTCAGTGGTTCTACGTCAGACAAATAATTTTACTGTGTAAATATTAAAAGGCCACATTTCCAGTGGTGTTTAGAGGGCTGATCCAATGCCCAGTAGAGTCAGTGGGAGTCTTTCCATTGGTTTTAATGGGAATTGGGTTGTGCCATAAGTTCACCCAGCCATGCTCTCATGGTGAGGGTGCTAGCCTCAAATTTGGGAGACTTGGGTGTAATTTCCTACTCTGCCAGTCTTCCTGTGGGACCTGGGGCAAGCCACTGCATCTCTCTGGGCCTCAGTTCCCTGTCTGTAATATGGGGCAATAGCACTGACCTGCTTACAAAGGTGTGCTGGGGATAAATACATTAAACATTGTGAGGTGCTCCGACACTGGGGTGATGGGGAGTATTTAAACGCCTAGGATGGACAGGCACCATCACGTACCTATTGAGCGTGCCAACTAAACCCTGTGTTTTCAGGTGCTTAGATATCAAGGTCGTATGGGCAAATGGGTGGGAGGTGTTGTGGGCACAACCGTCACACTCTCACTTTTCCAAATGTGACTCCTGCAACCACCTCTACAGATCTAGCCCGGACTCCCTCATAGTACTATTACAGCTGTCTTTCTGATGGTAAATTGTCACAGGAAAACCGGGTCGAACCTGGTTTGAGACCTGTCACCGGGCTCCATCCCTGTGATTCCCACCACTGTCCCAAATCCTGCCCTGCCTCCCTTCAGCACAGGGGCCAGAACCAGCCAGCAGGCTTGGAAGGGCCAGTTTGAGACGTAGATTGTATGGGGAGCAAACATGTCACAATCTCCAGGTAGACGAATGCTGCTTCTCTGGGTGCCCCAGAACATGGTACTGAGCAGAATCAATGTGGTTTCATGTAGGGATCGATTCATCATCACAAGGTAAATTCCCATCAACATCCTCGAGCCCCCTCCCCTTAACTCTTCTGCCTGGGCTCGGACTCAATTCCAGCAGCTGAGAAAGTCTATGTTTATTCCCCTTGGAAATGTCACCTTAACATTATGCTTAAGTGACAATGAATTACCTGTTTTATTTAAAAGTGGAAACAAGGAACAATTTAATTCCCCACTACCTAATGGAGCATTTCCCCTCACAGGCAGCCAATTAAATATTTAATCAACACAATAGCCAGTTAAGTATTGTATGTGGGCATAAATACAACCCAATACATTTCCACGCTACATTAAACCAAGGCTTGTAGACAACTTGTCTTCGCTGCATCAGATACTGCAACTAGGTCAATGCATCCTACGAAAGCAGCTTCCTATTTTCCTTTGCATTAAGTAAATAGCATCATTTATTCCCATTTCCCCCCAACCAATGAAATTAGCCATTGAGCAGAGCTGGGCAAACCCATGTGTGTCAATTAATGGATTAGCTTAATATTGCTTCTTTTCCCTTCATGGAATATGTGAGAGCAGACTACACATTTTTATTATTAATTTGTATTAGGAGAGCATCTTGGAGGAGTTTTAACACAGATCAGGGCTCCGCTGTGGTAGGCACCGGAAAGACCCTTGGCGGGAGACAATCTCTGCCCTGAAGAGCTTACAATCTAGAGAGACAAGACAGACAAAAGGTGAGAGAAAATAATTTCTATTACCCCATTTTACAAACAAGGGATTGAGTCAGAGAAAGCTAAAAGGCCAGAATGTCAAAGGTATTTAGGCACCTAAATATACAGCTAGGAACTTAAAAGCACCAAAGGGTAGTCACTTAATTCTCATGGGAGTTAAGTACCTAACCAAATTAGGCACTTTTGAAAATCCTATAGTTTCCTGTACAAAGATCCCATGTAGACAGCACTAGTTGAATGGAAGAATTCTTCCTTTGACCTAACTACTGCTGCTTGGGGAGTGGATTACCTGTGCCAGTGGGAGAACCCCTCCCATCGGCGTAGGTAGCGTCTAGGCCAGGGTTTCTCAAACTTCATTACACTGCGACCCCCTTCTGACAACAAAAATTACTGCACAACCCCAAGCGTGGGGTGAAGCCTGAGCCCGCCTGAGCCCCATCACCCTGGGCAGGGTGGCCAAAGCCAAAACCCAAGACCCGCCATCCCGGGTGGGGGGAGGCCAAACCCGAAGCCCAAGGGCGTCAGTCCCAGGCGGGAAGCCTGTAACCTGAGCCCCGCTACTCAGGGCTGAAGCCCTTGGGCTTCAGCTTTGGCCCCGGGCCCCAGCAAGTCTAACACCAGCCCTGGCAACCCTATTAAAATGGGATCCCAACCCACAGTTTGAGAACCGCTGGTCTACGCTGAAGCACTCCAGTGGTGAAGCTGCAGTGGGACAGCTTTGCGGCCGTTGCGTTTTAGGTGGAGCGTACGTTAGGGTATTCTGCCATTCCAAATACTGGGAAAAGCTGAACCTCAGAATGCAGGCTCCTAGTTAAATCATGTTTTAAAGTAAACATAATAACCCCGACCCTACACAGTATCTTTCTCAGGAAAAAAAAATAGACCCCCTTAAAGATAACAGCTGGATCATTTCTTTTCTTTTTTTAATAAAGCATTCACTACAAAAACACCATTTGAATGTTAGTTTGTGCCACCAAAGAGACTTCACTCTCCTGCTAAGCCTAAAGGCACAAGGTACCCTATCAACTATATGACACCACTTCCCACAAATCATCTGTTTGCCTTTACTGCACGCGAGACTTTCCAGCAACACGCACGGGCAGAGGCAAGTTCTGTCACAGCCGTATTTATTCTGGGCAGCCAGGCAGCTTGGAAAGCACTTGTTGGTAATAGGTAGATTGCATTTCCCGGCACATAAAAAGGATGCTCTGGGTGTGAAACCAGCTCTCCTCTTTGTCACAGAAAGCAGGGCAACGTTGTTCAGGAAGAGAAAACAGATCCTTGTTACTTCAGCTTTAACTCGCAAGAAAAGGGAGCCTGCAGTAATATAAAGCACGGAAACGGAAAGTGGAGTGTTTTGTGCTCAGATTTGGCTGTAGTCTATCTGAATCTTCTCTCCCTCTGCAGAGATGCCTCATAAATTCTTAACTCTGTCTGTTCTCCTGAGCCCACGGGGCTTGGCAAAATGAAATCGGCTCCACAATGTAACAGACAAGACTATTAGGAGGAGGAAGGTGCAGAGACAGGAGTTACAGCCCCCTTCTAAAACACCATCCTTGGCCACAAGCTCATTGCAGTCACTTCTGTGTTTGCAGAATCAATGCTGCTTCTTCCAGGGAAGGTGAGACGGGTGCTGGGCACAACATTCTGCACTGGGGCTGAGTGTGGATCCAGCCTTCCACAGAGTTTGGTGGGGGGCAAATTCAACATTCCAGTTCAGCCTGGTATAAGGGTGGGGCCCCAGCCATGGGGTTTGGATCCAGGTCTGGAACTGAACATCCCTGAAGTTTGGGGGGAAATGGATCCGATTCTCATTTGAGCCCCATCCCTAATGCTGAAGCGAAGGGTCTCTGGGGTTAATGTTCCTCTTACAGAGACTGGTGTGAATTTGGAGTAGCTCCACTGAATTCAGTAGTGTTACACTGATGTAAACAAAAGGAGAATCAGCCCACAAAGAATCATAGAAGATTAGGGTTGGAAGAGACCTCAGGAGGTCATCTAGTCCAACCCCCTGCTCAAAGCAGGACCAATCCCCAACTAAATCATCCCAGCCAGGACTTTGTCAAGCCAGGCCTTAAAAGCCTCTAAGATGGAGATTCCACCACCTCCCTAGGTAACCCATACCAGTGCTTCACCACCCTCCTAGTGATCTTGTCTGTGAAGACCAAGGCAAAAAAAGCATTGAGTACTTCAGCTTTTTCCACATCTATCACTAGGTTGCCTCCCCCATTCAGTAAGGGTCCCACACTTTCCCTGAGCTTCTTCTTGTTGCTAACATACCTGTAGAAACCCTTCTTGTTACTCTTCACATCCCTCGCTAGCTGCAACTCCAATTGTGCCTTGGCCTTCCTGATTACACCCCTGCATTCTCGAGCAATATTTTTATACTCCTCCCAAGTCATCTGTCCAAGTTTCCACTTCTTGTAAGCTTCCTTTTTGTGTTTAAGCTCACCAAAGATTTTTCTGTGAAGCCAAGCTGGTCGCCTGCCATATTTGCTATTCTTTCTGCACATCGGGATGGTTTGTTCCTGCGCCCTCAATAAGGCTTCTTTAAAATACAGCTCATTCTTTATAGTTCTCTTTCTCCCTTCTGGGGATTAAGTTGCTTTTTTGTTTCTTTAATAATGAGTGCTCCTATACACTACAGTAAAAGAGTCTCAGATGTGATGAGGGCAGGAAAGCAGGTTCACACTCTACAGTTTTCTAGTGGCCATTCCATGTGCTCTCAATAGATTTAATGCCAGTGTTACTAACAAAACAATCGATTAAAAACAGAATATATTTGAGAAAATCCAGATGTTGTGGCGGATCTGAGAAATTTCGGTGTTCCTGGGGATTTTTCTCATCTTCAGTGTTGCAAGTGGGAATGAGTGTATTTTGCATTTCTGTGTGTGTGTGTGTGTGTGTGTGTGTGTGTGTGTGTGTGTGTGTACACAATTACAAACACGCTGGCCCTGCACGCTGATCTGAGCGGGCAGATATGCACTTCGGGGTACTCCATGGCACCCAATGCCTGTGTGCCAACATTTACCAGCACAGAGATCCATTGGCTTCCATGTTTATATTTCAACATGTTCCTCCATAGACCCCCGTTGACTACAGTGCCTTTATTTCAAGGACCTGTGTACTGCAGGACAAGATTAACTTAATTCTGTGGCAAGGTTCCTGGATTCAGCATGAAGCGTGGAAATTCTGAAGCAGGTCCATTAGCATTAGAAGACGGAGGATTTTAAGGAATGAATCATGAGAAGGAATGATACGATCAACACAGCGGCCCCAGTGTTGGTTACTTTGATATCAAATTCCATTTATTTTACCCTGTTCTCATATTTTGTATTTTCAAGACCCTGCAGACTTTAGCTACGACAATTCATTATTGCACCATGGAAGTGGTTAGGGGAGGATGCAGGGGGGGTTGGTAGCTGGGTGAAAGCCATTTGGGACTGTGGGATAAGCACAGTAGTTGGACATTTCTACTTAAAACAATCAGTAGTGAAATAGTTAACAATATTATTTAAACGGTCCGCTCTAGGTTTCTGAGTCAACACCCCACAGGGCTAAACTGGGATGGATCACACTGCACACAGCAGTTGTTGTGTGCTGTCTGCGGACTCACTTCGACAGCACTGTGCCGGTTCACACTCCAGTTGCATTGTCAAGGTTCTCTTCACAACCATGAGGCTAGAAACATAGGGTGAAATCCTGGTGTCATTGAAATCAAGGGGAGTCTCTCGAATGTGGATTTCTCCCATCCTTTTATTTTTAAATGGAAGCTGAGATTCTGGTGCACCATTGGGCAGTAAAGAATGTGAAAAGAATAGATTCCATAGGGTGAGAAATCATGTACTGTACCATGTACTGTACCACATATAGTAAATTGTGTATGTGTGTGTGTGTGTGTGTGTGTGTGTAAACCATACACTGTATATGTATATATGACATAAAGACAGAGTTTTCTTATCTTCTAAGAAAATGATTCAGTCAAGAAGCTTTTTATTTTGGACTTAATTTCTATTCAACTTTCTTCCTGCCTACCCCTCCTTTCTTCCTGGGGTTTTCATCAGCTGAGTTCCTATTGTAAGATTGGCTCTAGTTATGGTACAGTGATCTGAAATGAACCAGTAAACTGAGGCCCAAATCTTTTGTGACTTTAATGGGAGTCTTTTCGCTGACTTGGTTGGATTGGACCTTTCACACTTCATAGTAATTACAGGGATCCCTGGAAAATCAAAGTTTATGTTTAGCTATCAAATGCTAAGCATGATGGAATTTCCTGTCAGCTATGTTCTCCAGATTTCAAGTGACTACAATAATCCTTCAATGGCATTAGACCAAATTCTCTTCTCAGTTATACTGATGCAACTCCACCAAGATCAGCTCTGTTGAAGTAACTGAAAAGAGAATTTGGGTCATTGTTTATGGAGATAAATTACTCTTAGAAACGGGTCTTTGCTTGATTTCAAGGAGAGTGTATTTATGTAAATACAATGTATACTGAAACAGAATAGGATATGAATTTAGTTAACACCTTTTATACTTAAGGTATTTCAAATGCTTTAAAGAATGCAGAACTAGCTGCCATCTCAATGAATCAGAACAGAGCAATCAGAACATAATAATGTGCTAAGCCATAGCTCAGAAACATCAGAGACAGTTTAACTAAGTGAAGGAATCTATGGAAAAGTCCTATAAAATAAATCTTTTTAAAGGTATTTTAGGTATTGAGTGAATTACATCCCTGCTATAGGAGTGTTTAGGGTGGTTTGGGAAAAAAACCTATGGAAAGCACACAATTATTAGTTAATTCTATGTGTGCTTAGAGTAATTTTGATAGAACACTGTAACATTTCTATAGAATCATACTGGTTTCATCACATTGAAATTATATAAGATCTTTCCATATCACTTATTCACAGATCTTTTTTAAAAATTCAGTAACATCTCCAGGTACCTACCAGAGACAGGTACAAGGGATTTGGACTAGGAGTCTATTTCTCTGTTGGGGGACTTGAACCCATGACTTTGGTGTCAAAGTTTGAGTGCAATCTAAGTAAAGGCAGCAGGTTGAAATGATACAAGTTAGCTTTGAAAGCAGAAACCTGCAGGCAGGTCAACCTAATCCAACAACCTTTCTAACCTCTTTCTCTGAACTGGTAACACTGCCAGCTCTAATGAGCTCAGTCCCAGAAGTTCTGTCCCAAAAGCAGTATCTCTAGGAGTAAGATCCAAGCCTGGAAGTCACAACTAGACTGGCTGATGCTGGACCTTAGTCCCAGATGTATCACCTTCAGAAAGGTAATACCGCTAGACGGGATGTAAAACCCAGGTAGCTCACTCAAGAGTGGAGCTGGTCAAAAACTTTCTGGCAAAACTACTTTTTGATGAAAAATGAGCCTGTAACCAAAAATGGCAAATTTCAAGGTTGGGGAAGAGGAGATTCTGTTTTTCATTAAAAAAATTCAGGTTTTCAATTAAAAAAAAAACCACCTGAAAACCAAAATGCCAATGAAAACAAAGAATTTCCCCAACCTGCGCTACTCAAGAGTAAAACAACAGTCATTTGGAAATGGGATGGGATGCGTTAGCTGAAGACAGCTGTGTTGACTGGATATTCCAAACCATGTTCTCATCTGTGTCTAAATAAAGATCAATCTCAAACCGAGCCAACGCGCCAATGGAGCTGAGCCTGTTTACACCAGCTGAGAATTTGCTCCCAAGTCTCTTCACCCCACCCCTTCTTTCTACCCGTAAACTTTCTCATATTAGGAGACAACGACCAAGAGATGAGGGATGTTTCCTGCCTATTGTAGTTAGCTCAACCTCGGCAACAGCTGCCAGAGATGATAAATCACTAGACAAAATCCTGGAGCTTTGAATCACTGTCTTTTTAAAAACACATCCAGATTTTTTAGTGTCTGAAGCAAGTTATAAAATGGTGGTTGGGTTATTTTTGTGTCTTCCCCCTCCCCCCGCAGTTTAATTTCTAGCCTTGTGTCCTTCTTGTTCCTCATCTGCTATATATCGTCCTTTTATTGTTTCTTCCCCCCCCCCCCTTTGTTTTAATAACTATTTTACTGTGGATTCTTGTAAAAACAGCTGCTGAAGCTAGTAAAAAAAAAAATTCTCTCTGGAAGCAGATGCCCTGGCATTACTTCAGCTGTAATCTCTTAGATTTATAATTCCTCTCCAGTTCAATATTGATTCAAGATAAAGCAACTCAAAACACACTGGCAGCTCACAGCTTTTTGCAGTTTTCCTCTATCTTTCTTCTTTTTCTATTGTAGCATGTTTGGTTTTTTTTATTTTACTTGACTCAAATTCCTTTAAAAAGCAAATATGAAGGAGCACACGGCAAAACCTCCATTCATCCCAGCAAGATGCAGCACTGGGTGAGAGGAGCAAGTGTGTTTGTTTGTGAAAGCTCAAAAGGATGTTGTCAAGTGCTTTTTTCATCATTTTATTTTTTTCCTCTCCATTGTTTGTAACACCCTCTGCAGCAATTGTTAATTTTCTTCCCTTATACTTCATGGGCCAAAAAAAATTAACATAGGTCCTTTTGTTCTCCTCCTTTATACATCAGCTGCCTAGGTGCTCTGGGAGTAGGGTTTGTAGAGCCCTTGCAGATACAAGATAGTGTTTTTGTGATCTATTTTTTGTGTAGGTGTCACTAAAACAGAGGTATTGTTTCACTGTTTTTATTTGAAAGGCAGCTTTGGCTAGTGGTTAGCACAGGGAACCATCAGTCAAGACTCCCATGTTCTAATCCCAACTCTGCAATCGACTCGCTATTCAATGTTGAGCAAGTCTGTTACGCCTTTGTGCCTCAGTTTCCCCATCTTTAAAATGGGAATAATAGTGGTGTTCTGCTCTTGTGAACCACTTTGATGTCTCGTAAAGGAAGGTTAAAAGAGTTAAACATTTATTAAATAGCATTACTACTTTTTTATTGAAAGGAGAGTGCACGTTGCTCAGTAGTGAAATAGAGGTCATTTTTTTTTAACGAAGATATTATTCCGATAACAGAGCCTGTTCCCCATCAGACTGTGGGAGAATTAAGCCCTCTGCGTCAGTTGCCACTCCCGGGCAGTGCAGCTCCTATGGAATTGTGCGGTTGTGGACTTGCCTGCCCCCTGCTTTCCCCAAGGACCCCGCAGCAAGGGGGGATTAATGCAGTCTTAGGCTGTATTAACATTTTGGCAGCTGTTCCATGAGGCTTTTGGGTGGCCTGGCCTATCCCCTCCTCAGGTTTGGGTCCCTGAATCTAGGCCGGGCTTTGATTTAGTCTTCATGGGACAGCGCCAGGGATGTAGCTTCCACACAGGAAGTGGGCATTCCAGGAGTGGAGGGATCCTCCATGCAAGTTCATCGGGGCAGCGACTGTCTTTTTGTTCTGTGCCTGTACAGCTCCTAGCACGTGAGGGCCTGGTCCAGCTAAGCATTACAGTCATACAAATAATTATTAATAACAATGTGTGAATTGGGATAGGCTGATTTCCCCCCCTCTGGAGTCACTATGTTGTTGTCAAGATATTTATCACTACTACATGATCATGTGTCGTAGGAGGAGGCCACTGGGTAACAGCTGCCAGGTAACCAGGTAATCTCCCATGGGAGATTTCATCCTAATCAGGCAGCCGCTTGGAAGTGGATTTTCACCTTTTTTCAGGCTATTGTATGATTTTCAATGACAAGCCCCAGGAAAAGTGCAAGGAAGTCCCACGGCATTGCGGAAAGGAGCCCCAGGGTAAGAGCCTCTGGTGTCCTGAAGGATGCGGTGCATTCTCCATCACTCCACGTCTTTCAGTCAGGATTGGATGTCTTTGTATACGATGTGCACTAGCTCATCCAGAGGTGACAGGCTTGATGCAGGAATCACTGGAAGGAATTGGATGGCCGGTGCTCTGCAGGCCGTCAGACTAGATGGTCATAAGGGTCTCTGCTGCCCTTAAATCAGGGACTCCTGATTTAGAATCAGGGATGTGCAGGGACTCCTATGAGACAGGGAGCTTCTCAGCGGGCTAGCAATGGGATTGGAAAGTAGAAGCTTCAGCATTTCTGCACCCTTCAAAGAACGGATGCCAACAGCAGCTCAGACTGTCTGCCGGGGACCCACCGCTGGCTCGTTGCCCTCAGCTGATTCAGCTAACGAACCTGCCCCCTGATTGTGCCTGCTCGAGTCTCCAGCCATTTTAAACCCTGCAGCCGGGCTGGCTCTCCAACTGCTCAGTAGTGCTCCATGCTTCAGCTGTGCTCCTGCTCTCAGCTTCTTCCTTGTTCCTGTAATCTCCCGCTCCCCAGCTCCTGATTCCTGGCTCCTGACCCCAGCTCGCTCCCTGGACTTGGTATCAGCTCCTGATTTGGGCTGCAGCCACTAGGCCTGGTCATGTCTGCGCCAACCACTAAGCCAGCTTCCTGCCCTGACAGGGCTGCCCGTGGCCCAGTCCTTAACACCGTCTTTGCACACTCCTGGGCTGAGAGGTTATTAACGTCACTATCCTGCAAGCACAAAAAGCCTGAGTCCCAGAATATTGCCTGTTTCACAGCTCAGAGCTCAGCTCTCCCCTCCATTACAGCGGCTTTTCACCAGTGTAATTCCATTAATGTCAGTAGAGTGTCTCCTGACTTACACCACTACATATGAGAGCCACATCACACCAACCGTCAGCTACGCAGTGCCAGGCATCGGGGCTTGCTTTAAGTGTAAGGGGACAGGCAGGAAATGTTTTTCTTAGAGTCAAAAAATCCCTTAGCTCACCTGCCTTCCTGCTCCAACTTAATATATATGGAGATACACCTATCTCATAGAGCTGGAAGGGACCCCCAAAAGGTCATTAAGTCCAGCCCTCTGCCTTCACTAGCAGGACCAAGTACTGATTTTGCCCCAGATCCCTAAGTGGCCCCCTCAAGGATTGAACTCACAACCCTGGGTTTAGAAGCCCCCTTCACTGCTGTTTCCTTTGCATATTCAGGGACTACTTTGTGCTTGACCATCCATCCATCCACTGGTGCACCTAGTGCCTGTGTCCAGCAAAGATGCAATCAGACTTATAACACCCGTGATCCCTACAACGCTTTGAGTATCACACAGAACCCCTCTTCCTTTCATCTTCATCACTGAATGTAGCTCTCATTCTTGAACTTGAAGACATTTTCAATTCCTTATATCTTCTCCCACCCTCCACAGGACCTTCTCCAAGTTTGATTCGCCTTGAGCAGCCCTCCATGTCATAACCTTCCAGTGTCCCTCATTTTGATGGACCTTACTTATTTCATCCCCACACGTCCCTATGTGCCTGTGTTGTTTTATATTCAAGTAATCCACTAGACTTAATAATAATACATTGCTAGTAACTTAACAACAGTCTTTATTAGATGCATAGTTAACATATATACAGAGCATCTTAACTCAGGTCAATCTATCCATGTAACCTAAAACCAGCTGCCTCCTCCAACCCACACCCTGAAGAATCTATTTATTCTTTCTAAACTGTGCAATCATTGTTGATTAAGTTCAGCAGTTCGGCACATTTTTCACTGCTTTTTTCCAGATCTAAATGTGTCTCTAACAATCTTTTTCTTCCACGGATACCTCTTATACCCATCACAATTCGATCTCGTATCATTGACTCGGATTCTGGGAATTGCAGGTCGGACTTCTTATCTTTAGGTCTGTTGAAAATGATTCAATAGTCCCTTCCTCTATTTGATTTCTTCAGTGCAACTCAAATATTTCAAAAGTTTCATTTCTTTTTGGTACACAGTATTCCTCAATTTTTTTTAAGACAAACGCATAGTTCACTCACATTTAGCTCAAATGACTTATGCAATGCAATTGCTTCAGTTCCTGTAATATTCAAAGAAATGGCATCTTCTTTAGGAATAGATCCCGGGGCCCTTAAAAATAAATAAAATTCTTGTTTACATCTTTTCCAATTTTCTGCAGCATTTCCCGACCGGGGCTCCCAGGGGGACGCAGACCAGGTAGGGCAGGGGGGCGCGGATAAAAAAGTTTGGGGACCACTTGGTGTAGACTGTAGGGCCAATAGAAGTTGTTGGTTTTGTGCAATGCAAAAGGCTTCCTGTGTGCGGCTTGTAACACTGGTGGCAGGACTTGGCCACTTTAGTAATCTGGGTTGCCACTCCAGGGACTGCAGCCCACTTCACTTTTACAGTTATGCGCCTTGGAGCGGAGCCCATTTGAGTAGCGTTACCCCTCACCACTCAGGAGAGACTTGCCCTCCAAGCTCCGTCTTTAGCTCTCTCAACCGGCAGTGCTGCAAAGGTCCCTGCCGTGTAGACATGCCTGATGTGCTTCAACAGGAGTCCCACATGTTGAGCAAGGGCCAGGAAGGGAATTTTCTACCATGAGAAAGATGGTGAAAGCAATGCTGAGCTTAAATGTAAAGCAGCCCATTCAAGGAGGTGGGAATCCTTGATGAGTTGTGTTGAGAGATCCCTGGGGAAACCAATATATTAATAATTATGGACACCATATTTTTTTCTTTCAAGGAATAACATGCACACTTTCTTCCCTAGGGAGGCCTTCTCTGTTCCTTTCTTCCTCCCTGCTAATTCCAGGTATTATTCTATGTTGCTGTTAATCAGCGTTGCTCTGCCTTTTATTTATTCCGATGGCTGGTGTTTCCAGCCAGGGCTTGCACAGCAAACTGGCTGCTGCAAGTGGATGGATTTTGTTACATGATGCACAAATTGCACCTACAGGGAACAGAACTGACTCTTTCTGCCTTAAAAAGGAAAACTTTCCAGGGAAGGCTTCCTGGGCTGGTGAGTTCAAAATGCACAGCTACCCAATCTTAATTCCGGGATTTGGCAGTTGGATACAGAATGATTTATTGTTATCCTAATTTGATTATTTGTCTCTTGCCTTCAGGGTGCCAGGGAATGATGTACTCAAAGGCAGCCAGGCTGCATACATAAGTTCATGACAGAGATTCATTACTCTTATTGTCTACACAGTCACCGGATCAAGTTGTTTTGACTCCTCTTTCTAACAATATTTCAGACAGCTGACACTGCCTCAAAAACTCATTCGCTCTCTCTCTACCCCCCGGCCCCTTTGGGCCACGTGGGGGCCGAGAATTGGGCAAACAGTCCATGTTAATCCCCGCTAAGGGCACTGCGATCAGCATAATGCAGGGGTTGTCAACTATTTTTTGGTCAAGGTCCAAATTTCTTGGGCAAGGTATTGTCAAGGCCCAGGCTCTAGAGAAACATTTTTCACACTGCCATAGCAATAAAGGTAAGTATCAGTAAATAAAAAGATTTTGCGGTCCATTCAAAAGCGTCTGGCAGTCCGGATTTGGCCCGCAGTTTGCCAATTGACTACCCCGGTGTAATGTGACATGACAGCTGAGCAGGAAAGACCGAAGGTTAGCAAGTTAAGACCCGCTTTCATTGGCTGCGGGGAAAGAACTTTTTGGAGGTCTTTGGCTCTTGCATGCTGGATGAAAAATCAGCTTGTTGGCTCTGCTTTGGGCTGGAGCGAATACCAGTGTGCCTCTGAGGGGAGATGCCTGGGGCCCAATGCAATGCTTGGAGTTTGATAAATAGTTGCATTTTTCCCCCTTTAGACAGCCCAATAGCAGAGCAAGATCGCTCGCGCACTCTCTCTCAGAAAAACACGCTCGCCTGTTCCAAATTTAAAACCTTAAATCCCAGCACTGACATCTTTTTCTAATTTCCGTTGAATTAAGCCTACAATTCCCAGATTTTCCACTCAGCATAGCTGGGCAAAGCAGATTGAAGCTTCCCATCTTATTTTGCTGTTTAATATAATGGATAAAAGGGTGATGGATCCAGAAGGAGGTGTCTTTCCAAAGTCACCACTTGTATGTTTTTAATCACTGTCAATTTGAAGCAGTTAAACATAGTGCATCAGCTCCAGCCAGGAGATCCGACAGCATCAAACAAGTTTATTTACAAGATTAATCTAGTTTTGAACAAACTTAACGGCACTATGTAACCTTCTTGATTTTTTTCAGTCCCATTGTTAGGAGACTGTTGTTTACCAAGTATGTACAAACATACAAAGCATACCTATGTTTTAATCTGTTCAGCATTGCTTTGCTGAGGGGCAGTGTAGCAAGGTGGTCACCCCGCTCCTGCCCTGAAGGGCTTAAAACAGCCCTGGGAGAGGGCTGTAGCAGGGGGAAAATTGGGCTGATTGGGGGAAGCAGCCACAGCTGGGGCCACGCCCCAATCAGGCCACAGCTGGCTCTACAAGAGGCTGAGGGCCAGAGACTGAAAGAGGAACACTCTCTAGCTCCCTAGAGAGAGAAGGACCTGGCTGCCTGGGAGCTGAGGAGGGTACCTAGGGCGGAGCAGTGTAGCCACTGAGGCAGGTTGCCACTGAAGATAGGGGGTTGCGGGTTCCCCTGGGAGGGGAAACCCAGAGTGAGGGGGTACCGCGGTGGGCAGAACCCCTGGGAAAAGGGCACCAGGGTCTGGGAAGGACAGGGTCTGGGGCCAGCAGCAGGCAAGACACCGTCCTGTAGAGGGCGCTCCAGGCTGGAAAGAGCTAATTCCCGAGACGGCCAGCAGGAGGTGCCACACCAGTGAGTCATCGCCCCGCCACAGGCAGCAACATGCGAATTGAAAATAGCTCCAATCATGCTGTGGTCAGTCCAACAGTTTGCACCTCACATTGCTCTGGTGATCGTGCTGTCTTTGATGTCCCTTTGCCATTTAATGACCTAGCCAGTCAGGTGCCAATGCTTTGATCTCAGATGCATCCAAGAAGTTTTTTTATTTGTCAGCTTTCCTAAGAAACATTGAGCAGGTGCTCAGCATACTTACCATTGCTTTTCATGTTTCTGGCTCCATTATTCTATATTACACCACTCCAAGCCTGACAGTCTGAACAGATTAAACTGAAATTGAATAAAGACATCCATTTCATCAGGAAAACCTGGAGGAAACAACTGCATCATCATCCAATAATGCAATCATAAAGTTGAATATACTCAAATTGGCCATCTTTCAAGCCCCAGAAGAAACTCTAGGTGAAACTCAAAGATGCCACCAGGACTGGTTTGATGAAAACACTGATGAAATCAAAGATCCTCAAGAAAAAGAATGATGCATTTATGTCTTGGCAAAATGATAAAAAAGCAACATAAAATAAAGACAAGTTCAAGTACCTGCAAGCCACAGCTCAAAGCTGGCTTTATGTTCTATGTGATAACTGGAAAGCAGACGATATACGGCATTACACCAGTACTAACAACACAAAGTTGTTTTATGACTCCCTGAAGGCTATTTATGGTGCATCGAAATTGGGACCAGCTCAAAAAGTTCAGATGCCTCTACCTTAATTAAGGACAAGAGAGGACTCTCTGACAGTCAGGAATTTACTGAGCTACTCAACCATCTTTCTACTGGCAACCCACTGGTGATAGAGGAACGGATCCAGCACCCCATTCATGAAGAAGTTGCCCAGTTACCTACCACAAAGGAAGTGCAAAACACTATTAAAGAAACAAAGTCAGGTAAATCAACAGGAAAAGACAGTGTACCAGCTGAAATCTATAGACTTGCAGGCCCTAAAACTGTCAACTATCTACATGAAATTATTAAGGATATCTGGGAAACTAAGAAAATTCCTCAGGATATCAAAGATGCAATCATAGTTACACTATACAAAAATAAAGACAACAAATCTGACTGTGGCAACTACTGGGGTATCTCCCTGCTATCTGTAGGTGGTAAATCCTTGTCTATATTTTGCTCAGTCAGACAAGCGTCTACCAGAGACCCCCAATGTGGTTTCAGATCAGGTCAGGGCACCATAGACATGATTTTTGTTGTGTGACAGATTCAGGAAAAATGCGTTGAACGAAACATGGAACTGTAGGCTGTATTCATTGGTATAAAAATAGTATTTGATACGGCAAGTAGAAAAGGCCTCTGAAAAATTCTAGAAAAGTTTGGCTGCCCCACCAATTACTTAACATCATACGTCAATTCCACGAAGGCATGCTCAGTCAGGTACTCTGCTGGTGGCCTCTCTAAACCATTCCCCATATCTAATGGGGTAAAACAAGGCTGTGTGCTGGCACCGGTCACTTTTGGCCTCTTCTTCGTGTCCTTTCTGAATTATGCAACGGACAACCTTCAAAAGGACACTGAGGTAAGGTACAGAACTGATGGGAAATAATTCAATCTCCAAAACCTTACTGCAAAGACAAAGGTCCTTGAGTAACTCATACGTGAAGTCCTTTTTGGAGATGCTTGTGCTCTACTTAGTCATAGTGAAAGTGGCCTACAGCTTATCTTTGATGAATTTTCAGAGGCAACTAAACAGTTTGGACTCACCATCAGCCTGGAAAAAACTGAAGTCCTCTTCCAACTGGCCCCATCAACCACTCCCACTGAGCCAAACATCCTCATCGATGGTATAGAACTAAAGAGTGTCCATCGCTTCGCATATCTTGGCAGCACTCTTGCATATCTCCAGTGATGCCTCTCTGGATCAAGAAATATCAAGCAGAATACAAAAGGCAAGCCAGGCTCTTGGAAGACTTTGCCATAGGATACTCAACTACCAGACCACTGAACTGTCAACAATACCGATTTGCAATGCAGCAGTGATTTTATAGGGGTGTGAAACATGAACAGTTTACTGCAAACGTGAGGCAACTTGAAACATTTCATATGCCTTGACTTCACTGTATTCTGAAGGTGCACTGATGAGATAACAACATGTCAAACATTCACCTTCTTGAAAGAGCAAAACCAACCAGCATCAAGGCAATGCTCATCAAAGCTCAGCTTATATGGGCAGGTGCTGTTCTCCGAATGGGTGATGACAGATTCCCAAAAAAAGTCCCCCGGGGTGAGCTACAACTCAAAGTGCAGGAAGGGCAGTGAATGTAAATGCTTCAAAGACACCCGTAAGCAGAATCTCACCTCATGCAGTATAAATATTGATAACTTTAAAGCCACAGTCAAGGATTGAGCTAAACAGAGAAAAATATGAGATACATGTTATAAATGCTTTGATGAAGATGGACGCGAAAAACTGATTGAAGAAAGGGCCAAGTGCCAAACCATACCCTCAGTGGGAGCCTGGACCTTCCTGTCTGACAGCAATGTAGGCTGCATCTACATCACAGTGGCACAGTTGCACACAGCAGCTGTTCCACTGTAGTGCCTGTACAGTAGGTACAACCCAGACTCATAAGAAGCTGTGTCATCCCTGCCCTGAAATCTTGGGTGCCTTACGATGCCGTGCTGAAGTAGTTCCGACCTGGGCTGTTCATAAAGAGCCTTCCAGCATGCAAGCAGCCCCCTTTGTGTAACTGCAGCCTGCCTGTCACACTCGGGTTACACATGGGCTCTCACCATCCTGGGTTATACTGCAGGGTGACCCAACACCCCTCCAGTCCCAGCCCTTTCCTGGACAGTACAAAATATTTTAAGTCCATTATTCCTTAAAGGGAATAACATGCCATCTGATTATCTCAAATAATTATTTAGACACTTCAATTTAAACACACTGGATGAGATAAAACAGAAAAACAGGTTTATTAACTACAAAGAGAGAGATTTTAAGTGAGTGCAGGTAATGAAGCATAAAAGTCAGAAATGATTAGAAGAAAAATAAAGATGTAATGTTTACTAATGCCTAGCTTAACAAACTATATCAGAGTCAAGCAAGGTTTCTCACCACATGCTTTCAGCAGTCTTCCTGACCAAACTCTGTAGGTCAGGATCCCTCCCCCAACGTCCAACAAATGCTTCCTTTGCCTCTTCAGGTGCAGTGAATGCAGGGGAAAGGGAGAGGGGGGCATTTGTCCCTCCTTTTAATAGTTTCAGTCCCCCTCTTGTAAAACACTTCCAGCTAGGCACCAGGAGACAAAGAATCTATGTGGAAGGATGGTCCATGATGGCTTTTTCTCACCTGTTTACCCTTTCTTTGTTTCTCTTCCTGCTTGATGACTCAGTTTACTGCTTATATGCAAATTAAGCAGAGCCCATGTTCCTTTGTTTAGGTCAGATCTGCTTGCCAACCTCTGTTTGGGCAGGGCTGTGGGGTTTGGGACATGTGTTAATAACATCATACAGGGAAATCTTATAACTTTACATTCAATGTTGCTCCATATATTTTATCAGGACAATACTGACCATCAAACTATCAGTTTTCAAATGATCCCTTACAAGACACACTTTGTACAAAGATTATTGCAATAGTGGGTAGGATATGAAGACGGGTCTAGTTCGTCACAGCACATTCTCTATGATTCCCCATGCACAGTGAGATCCTGGGGTGGCAGAGACAGACCCAAGAGGGCATACCTCTGAAAGAGAGAGCATGAGAGGAAAGGCTGCTTTTCAGCCAAGTGGTGGGATGGGGGGAAACCAAGGGCTGCAGCTGGAAAGAATAGGTCAGACACAGCAGGAAAGAAACAAATGAGGCCACACGCTAGGAAAAGCCGAGAGTCACACCCAGCTTTCAGGACAGTGCTGTTATTTATGAACTTCTCTAGCAGTGGGAGGCAGGCAAGAAGAAAGAGCCTGTTCCAAGTGTTGGAATCCATGCTTCCCAGATCGTGTGTAGAGCTGTGAAGTACGGCTGGGGTACAAGCAGACTGAAGATACAGCCCTTTCCCTCCTTACCACCCAGAGCCCTGGTTGGCTAGAGAGCTGGTAGGAAAACCCTCCCCTACTTCCGGCTGCTAGCTCTTCTCTGAGTTAGGGTGGGATTGCTGTTTGAGAAGGGACTGTGTGAGCTGGGCGTGTGTCTCTGCTACTGGACCACAGCGGGCCCAGAGTCTGAGCTCAAGGCTGGGGACTGGCCTGGGGAGCAACCTGTCTGTGTGGCCACTGTGAGTCTGCACCACTTGGAAGAATCAGCCAGAGCCTAAAGGAAGGAGGCCCCTGCTCAGTGAGTGAGGGGGCTCTGTTTGTTAACTGATAAAGGTTTGTTACTAAAGATGATGGAGGGATTTCTGGGTGAATTTCTGCCTCCCAGAGGCCATAGGAAGAGTCTCCAACCCAAGGCAAGGGGCGAGAGTTTGGAACTAGCGACCAGCCACCAGGGGAACCCCTGCTGCCCATGCATGACGTTCTGGAGTCATGGGGGAGAGGATGATAAAAGGGGGCAGTTAGGACTCAGACTGAGCTATGGGGAGCATAGGGAGCCAGAGGAAATTAGAGCAGATGCGCTGAAGGATTTGGGGCAACTTCACACATCGCAGATGTTTCCCGAAATCTCCACTTACGACTTGGCTTGGGGAGCCATAAACACAGAAAAAGCCAATAAACAAAACCTGCCGTTGGAATGGAAAGCAACAAAGTCAGATAGGAAGGCATAAAAGTCAGCCGAGCCGCCTCAATGAGGAGGCCTGGAGTTGATTTGTAGGAGCAGTCGTAACAGGCTTGGATTGCTTTGCTTGTCTTGGCTGTTCGCTTCCCCCTGCTGTCACAGCCAACACAAATTAGGAGCTTCCTTCAAACATGGGTGTAGCTGCTTGCTGCCTTCACAACTGCATTAGTCCAAGGGACGCTGAATGGCAGTTTTCTATTCATTCCAGCATGAGTTTTAGCGAGGAAGTATGCTCAGCGCCCAGCCCTCTCGGCTCGTTCTCAGAGCTCGGTCACTAGCGGTCAGCTGGAGAGAGCTTCTAGCTAGCACACTGAGGGCTTGGCTACACTTGTGAGTTAGTGCGCAATAAAGCAGCCCCGGGCGCACTAGCTCACTCCCCGTCCACACTGGCAAGGCACATAGAGCGCTCTGACTCCGCGGCTACTGCGCTGCTGGTACTCCACCTCGGCGAGAGGAATAACGCTTGCTGCGCCCCCGCTGGAGCGCCGCGGTGCCAGTGTGGACGAGGTGTTGCATTACTGCGCTCTGATCGGCCTCTGGAAATGTCCCAAAATCCCCTTAAGCCAAGTGGCCACTCTTGTTATTGTTTTGAATCGCTGCAGGAATGCGGAAATGCCCTTTGAAAGCTCCGTTTCTGACAGCTGGCTGCTTATCTGCTCCGGGACAAATCAGCCATTACTGTGGAATGCTGTGCGTGAGAGAGAGAGGCGGGAGAGGAGGAGGGGGGTCTGCTGCTGTTTGAACTTACAAGCCAGCATACTGACATTCTCTCAGCCCCCCAAAAGCCCACTCTCTCTCCCCCCACTTACACACAACACACTCCCTGTCACACCTCACCCCACCCCACCCCCATTTGAAAAGCACATTGCAGTCACTTGCATGCTGGGATAGCTGCCCATAATGCACTGCTCCCAATGCCCCTGCAAGTGCCGCAAACGTGGCCAAGCCAGTGCGCTTGAAGCTGTGGACAGACTGCAGCGCTTTCCCCACTGCGCTCTACGAAGGCTGGTTTAACTCAAAGCGCTCTACATCTGCAAATGTAGCCATGCCCTAAGCATCCCTCCTCTGCTTCAGCATTGGTATGACCGGCACTGGCTCAGCTAGCAGCTACTGGAATGGTTTATGATTATGGGTGTGTCCACTTTCTTTTCCACATGCTTTGCAGGCCGCAGTTTAAGAAGCAATTCCCACTTTTTGTCTCCACACTTCTATTTATTTTATTTTATATTCAGTATGGAACAGAGAGCGAGAGCACATCGAGCTCAAAGCACAGGCCACATCTGGTCTCTGTGCAACAAACCGAATATTACTAGGACATATAAAGAATGGGATAGAAAATAATACTGATGCCATTCTATAAATTGCTGGCATGCCCCCCAGGCAGAATATTGTGTTCAGTTCTGCTCAGCCTATTGCAAAAAATATATATAGCAGAAATAGAAGGGGTCTGGAGCTGGGTGATGACAATGATTAGCGCCAAGGTGTGAAGATATAAGGGATACCATTCCTCCAGGGTCAGAGGCCTGCAGCTAGCCGGCTGGCTCATTAGCTCTGACCACTGCACCTGAGAAAAGAGCTAGAACTTAATTAGCTGAACTTTATAAAAGAGGGAGCAGGAAATGGAGCAGGGAGACAGCAATTCTTTCCAGAAAGCTGAGGGGCCTGGAGCCATGCTCCCAATGGACTGCAGCGGGAGCTACTGCAGAGAGGAATTGCTCCAGAAACTAACTGGACAGAAGGGAGACTGCGTAACGTCCTTTATTATGGAGGCTCTGAGGCAAGAGCCAGGAAAGTCTAGGTTGCTGAAGTGACTGGTGTGCGCAGGGCCGGCGCTTCCGCTAGGCGACTCTAGGCGGTCGCCTAGGGCGGCAGGATTTTGCCGGCCTCGGTGGAAATTCGGCAGCGGGGGGGGCCTTCCGCTCCAGGTCTTCGGCGGAAATTCGGCGGCGGGTCCTTCACTTGCTCCGGGACCCGCCGCCGAAGTGCCCCGAAGACGCGGAGCGGAAGGACCCCCACCGCCGAATGCTCAGCAGAGGAGCGCTGCTGCCTAGAGCGGCACAAGCCCTGGCACCGCTCCTGGGTGTGCGAGACAGATTTGGAGAAGGGACTGCTCGGCCTGCATAGACTTTGCGGGGAGAGTCTGTGAGATTTTGATTTATTTGGTTAAGAAGGCTTAAAATAAAACAACCAGTGCTGCTGGAACCTGCTTCCCTGGATTCTGAGAGAGCTCCGACAGAATGACCCCAAGGAGTGAGCTGGCTCGGACAGAGCAAAACCTGGTCCAGTGAGAGGCGGGTGCTCTGAGACAGGCCCCAATCCTTTACGCATGGAAAGATGCCTGTATGAAGAGCGAGTGCAAAGATCAGGACTGTTTACCATCGAGGGGAGATGAATAAAGGGGGCCATGATACAACTGTACAACATAATGACAGGTCTAGACAAGGGAAGTCATGTGCTGTTCAGATTTACCAGCTAGCATAATAAAGGAATCATAGAAGATCAGGGTTGGAAGGGACCTCAGGAGATCATCTAGTCCAACCCCCTGCTCAAAGCAGGACCAACCTCAACTAAATAATGAGATGTTCAATGAAACTGAAAGGAACAAACTAAAAACCAGTAAAAGGAAATACAGATGTACACGGCATGCCGTTAACCAGTGGCACTCGCTGCCACAAGGGTCATTGAGGCCGAGAGCTCAACAGGGTTCAAAAATGGTTGGGGATATTTATATCAACAATGAGAACAACGACTTGGACATTACATAGAATAAAAAAAATAAGAGATGGGAACCTCCGGCTTTGGGATATAAGCCATCCTGTAGCTGATGTGGGAATTGAAAGAAACTTCTCCGATGGATAGGTGTTTCCATAATTGTCCATTACAGTGTTTCTTGCACCTGCCTCCGAAGTAGCTGGTACTGGCCATTGTCAGAGATAGACACTGCCACAGCCGATCAGCCCCATGGCCAACTGAGTCCAGTAGCTTGTGTTCATGTTAATTTGGCCCAGGTTGCTAAGTGGCCTCTCTCCAAATCGATCTGATTACAGTAAACTAAAGGAAGTCTTCTCCACTTTCTCCTTTTCCAAGTGGTTAAGGTAAGAGTCCTGGCACCTCTTAGTGTATAAATGTGTCCTCCCATCAGCAGTATGCTTCAGAGGGGACTAAACTAGCAAGATCACTGGGTAAATCTAATTCCTGTGCGAAGGGTTGGACTTGGCATTTCACAAAGGGAAGATAACTGAGCATGTCCTCAGGGTCCAAGACACAGAAGCCCAGTCACCTTGCAATAGCAGCTGGTTTTCTTTAGTACCTGCCGGCTGTGCTAAAGCTGTTTAATATTTTACAAGTGCTACAGTATCAGTATTGCTTTTAGCCAGAATCATATCTGCCTCAAGGTACACAAATTGCTAGTGATATGATAAGCTGCATACATAGGTAACTGATAATACAAATAGCTACTGTCTACAAGCACACAAAAGGTCCTGCCTGAAAATTCTGATGTCTGTCAATTATTTCCCTGTGCTAAATTACAAGAAGAATCCTGTTGTATTGTCATAAAATCCCACCCTATTTCTGTCCTTAAAGCCTGATCCAAAGCCTACTGAAATCAATAGAAAGACTCACTCTGACTTCAATGCATTTGGATCAGACCCTGAGTTGGGCTATGAATGCCGATCTCCTGGGGTGAAAGGCTAGTCACAAACTTGGTACATACTGGATCCCAGATAGGAAATGTTTCCCTCTTTTGGAGAATCCAGCAGTTGTTGTGACACACCTATCAGCAGAGCAAAGGAAACCTTTTCAAGATAGATCAGATCTGAGTACATTGTCCAGCAGGCAGCGTTAAGTTACCATGTGTGGGAGTGAAGGGTGTTGCAACAAGGATCCCTTGCATTCCAAAGCCTCATCTGCAACAAGGCAAAAAGGTGCCAAGATCCAGAGACTGAAAAGCTGAAAATGCTTGAGTGCTTTGACGCTGGCACCTCTGCATCATATTTAAAGAGCAGTCTTCTCCAGTCACCAGTACTGACTGCAAAAGGGATTTTGACGGGGACTAATAACAGCTACCAGCACATGATGGTTCCACGTGAGGCAAGAGAATGTAAAAGTTTAAGTTTCTATTGATGTCCAAAATCACCAGGCAAGGTCACAGTATACCTTGCTGCCAGGCTCGGGAGAAAATTGTTAGATCCATGTTGGAAAAGGCAACATTTCTGCGTACACTATCTACAAGTCCTGGGTCCCTCCCAGACAGTTCAGCTTGTTCACCCAGGTAGGACTCAAGCCCCAAAACTCTGATTTCCGACAAACTAATGGGGTGAAACAAAGCTCTGTGCTGGCAGTGTCCCTTCTTGGTCTCCTCGTTGCAGCTGTTCTGAATTGCGCAATGGAGAACATTCAAAAGGGCACCTAGATAAGGTACAGAACTGATGGGAAATATTTAATTCTCCAAAGCCTTACTGCAAAGACAAAAGTCCTCATAGACAAAAGTAACTCATACGTGAAGCTCTTTTTGCGGATGCTTGTGCTCTTACTCAGAGTGAAAGTGGTCTACAGCTTATCTCTGACAAATTTTCAGAAGCAACTAAACAGTTTGGACTGTTTTTCCGTCAGCCTGGAAAGAACTGAAATCTCTTCCAATCAGCCCTATCAACCACTCCCACTGAGCCAAACATCATCATCGATGGTATAGAACTAAAGAGCGTCAATCATTTTATGTTACTTGGCAGCAACATCTCCAGTGATGTCTCCCTGGATCAAGAAATATCAAGGAAAATACAAAAGGCAAGCCAGGCTTTTGGACGATTTTGCCATAGGATACGCAACCACCACACCACTGAACTGTCAACAGCACTGATGTACAATGCGGCTGTGATAGCATCCCTCTGACAGGGGTGTGAGAAATGGACGGCTTATTGCAAACATCAAGCAACTTGAAAAATTTCATATGCCTTGACTTCACTGTATTCTGAAGGTCCCCTGGGGAGAGAACATGCCAAACATTCGCCTCCTTGAAAGAGCAAAACCAACCAGCATCAAGGCAATGAGCATCAAAGCTCAGCTTATATGGACAGGTGATGTTCTCCGAATGGGTGATGACAGGCTCCTGAACAAATTTTTCCATGACAAGCTGAAATTCAAAAAGTAAAGGAGGGATGGTCAATGAAAATGCTTCAGAGTCGCTTAAGCAGAATGTCCCCTCTGGCAGCATAAATATTCATAACTTTGAAGCCATATCCAGGAACAGACAGTAAAGGTTGTAATCACTTTGAAGAAGACAGACACAAAATAACTGATTGAAAAATGGGCCTAGCGTTATGCCAAGTCTTCAGTGGGAGCCCGTACTTTCCTGTGTGACATCTGTTCATGATCTTGCTCCCCATGGGTCGGACTATACAGCCACATGAGAACACACATGATGCCATGACATCATTGTTGGACACAACAGACCTCCATATACTCCCTTTTCTTCTGAAAGTTTCTGTGAGTTATCACATCTTAGCCCAGAAGTCCCAGCTACCAGGGAGGAGCAACATTATATCAGACAGCTACACTGCCATTTACCCAGCTGTATCTTGCCAGTCCCCCGATCATTCCTCCTCTCTTTTCTCCCATCTCCTCTCTCCTGTCTTAACAGGATTATTATTATTGTGACTTCTTTACATAGTATCCTAAGTGTGTCCAGCGCTATGAAGATCCTTCCCCTGCAAAGCTAACAATCTAGGTTAAGACAAAGAAGACAAAATGGCAAACACTAGATGGGGATAAAGGGGAAACAAGTAGGACAAGGAGATGGTGAGGTGCTGTAGTTTAGGGGGCAGATCCTCAGATGGTGTCAATCAAAGCTCCATCGTAGGGAGCTCCAGCCGAGGATCTGGCCCTAGGCAAACAGGGTGTGGGTGTGTCTTGTGAGTGTCAAAGTTTAGTGTAACCTTCCAGAATCCAACCAAGTCACAATAACAATCACATGAGGATGTTTCTCCGTCTAAGCATCTTTTTCTTTTGTTTTCACTGTGCACTTGTGCTGTCTTTCTTCTCCGACAATAAAGGGTTTGTCTTTCTTGTTAAAGACAAATGTAAAAGGTAAAGGGACTGACTCCCTTTCCCTGACTCTTGAACACCTGAGGCTGTGGAGTGGACCTATTTTACGAAGGGGGAGCCTTCTCCCTGCGGAAGCAACCAATCAACAGAAGCAGTCTCTGTGCCATCTAGTCAGATACTTCAGACACCTGCTAGCAGCCACTTCAGCCACAAAGTGCTTATCTAGAAAAGGCAAGAAACCCAGAAATCAAATTTTGCAAGACAGAGCACCTATACGATATAGCTGATTAGCTGAGGGAAGGTGGGACGTGTGTCATAATGACAGACAGCTGCTGCCTAGCCCCTAATAAGAAAAAGCCTGTATTCAGGTCACTGTCGTGGGGACACTGAGGCCTTGAACTAACACACCCTAAAAGTCAGAATATCCTGCTTAAAGGGAGTTCTACTGGATCTGCTTGGAGACTTCTGAGACAGCACAGGCTAATGGTGATTTTTCCCAAATGTATCAAGTCTTGTAATTGAATTTTTTTAAAAGGAAGTGTAAGCAACAAAAGCAAAGCAAACAGATTCTATAGGGGCCATTTGGAGCATCAAAGCTTATTCCCTACTTATAACCATATCTAATCTCCCTTGATGCCATCTGATTGTTTCTTGAAAGGCCCAGGTGTTTTAGCTTCAACAACCTTGTCTAGTAGGTCATTCCACACATTAGGATGCCCCCGCTTGGGAAAGTACTTCCTGACATCTGTTCTGAATTTGATTCTCCTCAATTTCCATTTTATAGCTCCTAGTTCTCTTCCCTCGGTGGGGCTGAGCGTAGTAATTCAAGATGACATTGTCTATATCATTTAAGATTTTATTCACTTCACTTAAAATTTCTCGTAACCAGCTCTTTTTTCCCCTCTCCCTCCTCTGGCTAGCTTCATCGTTATATAATATTTTAGTGCTGGGTTAAACTTCATTGTCCTTCTCTTTCCCCTTTCAGAGATTTTTTTTTAATGGGGCAATCAGTGTTCATCACACTATGCAAATAGTGTCTGGATGGAGAACTTGATCACCTAACTATGCTGTTTCAGTTACAAATCAATCTTGAAGACTTCATGGTTGAACCAGTGCCACTAACCTACAAGTCTGTATTCAAAGAGTTGGAAGAGAAGTAGACATCTCCTGCAATTTCCCTTTCAAAACGGGTAGATTCTGCACAAGATATTTGCAAACATTTGTTCAAAGAAAACCACAAAGCCGCTTGGATATTCACTTCTAACCAGGTGCAAATTTCTGGGTTCTAAGATCGAGGCTCATCTCTATGAAAAAATTGTGAGCCTATTGACAAGCTTTGAAAGACTTTAAAGGTTTCATGCATGAGTGAAGGGACTGGGAAGTAGTTGGAGGACAAGGATTGTAAGAATTAAGACTGACACTTTCAAGGATGCCCTGGAGATTTGAACGTGGATTTCCAAACCCCTTAGGCAACTTTGAAAATATTAGCCTAAAAGATTGAACGGTAAGTGCATCATTGCAAGAGCTACCATTTTTCTGGGGTGACTTTACAGCATTCTGGCTAGCTGCTCTCCCTGTTTTGGAATCAGTTGGATTCATTCCAGGTAAGGCAGCATCTCTGAATGCAGTGCAGGTGGACCAGACAAGGATTATTCGCTATTCCGATCTGCAAGACAGCAACAAGTGGCTTCAGGTTGTTGGTTTTTTTAAATTAAAATGGCAAGGGTAGTTGGATGACTTACATATAGGAAACTTCCTATTTCCTTGTACCCAGACTATGCTACGTTGTTAGTTTTGCACAAACACTCATGGCTGCTTTTAAAAAATATAGCAATAGAGCTAAATCAGACTGATATGTCATCCTGCAAGTTGGGGCCAAGGGTGTATTTTTATTGTGGTTTAAAAGGCAGAGTCTGTTCTGCTTATGAAGAGGTGGATGTGTATAGTGCATTGGACAGAAAGTCAGGAAATCTGGGTTCTAATCCCAGCTTTGCCACTATTTGACCTTGAGCAAGTAATTTCCTGTCTCTGTGCCTCTGTTTACCCCCCTCACACACACACACACACACACACACACACACTCTTTTTCTGTCTTGTCTATTCAGATTGTAAGCTCTTTGGGGGCAGGGACTATCTCTGTATGCACAGTCCCTGGCACAATGGAGCCCTATTCTTGGTTGAGTGTTACCATAAAAAAACATAATTAGTAACAGTCCCTCGCTTGTTTTAAATTTACCAAGTCAAATTACAACTTTCAGCGAGAACTTCTGCCAATCTGACTATTTATATGCCTGCTACACAGCCCACCAGAGTAGTGGGAGGAATAGTTTGGGATACTGGTTATTACATGGGAAAGCATTAGAAGAACCTCTTCACAAGAAAAGCAAATTCCTGCTCTGTGATAGTACAACTGCTTGCAACACAGGGAACAAAGTGAAGTGCTCTCCCCTTCCTTCCTTTTGTATTCCATCTTTGTATTTACCCTCTTAAAAAGCAGTCATCACCTCTCCCTCTTCTGCCTGCGCTTAGACAGAAGCAACCACTGCCTGCCATAGGAAATCATCTAAATTATCTAGTTAATTTAAGGGCAGGAATAGATTCAAGTGTTACACTTTAGGAAACTCTTCCAACAGATTTATATGCTTTGGGGGTATTCCCTGCCTCTCCTCTATCTTCCCACCAGACCTTGGAAATTAGAGCCACTTGAGCGCTCTTTAAAGAGACAAACTTCCGTGAAGACAGATCCCATAGACTTGCTTCCTAGATATTTTGGCCACTCAAGGGGAAATGAAGATTATTCCAATCGCACATTCATTTTCAGGAAGCGAAGTCTGCGTTTGTTCAAAGAAAACCATACCAGCCTTTGACATTGACTTTTGGGATTTATTGTAATACAATAAACAATGCTAATCCAGGCAGATCACCAGAAAAATCTCGTAGTAATCATGTGAATTGAGCTAAACCCGGTTTCACCACACCCCAGTTTAGTATTGCTCCCCAGACAACTGCCTCAGACCCGATTGTTTTCACGCAATCAACCCAATTTGGAGCGTCTCCGTTGTTTTCAGTGGAAGGGTGGGAAAGGGATGGGCAGACACCGATGGTTTCAGAGCGTGAGACTTTTAAAAAAAGTGTATTTATTCCTACTTACTCCTTGGGCTATTCATGCATTTGCATTTTCACAGCACAGTGTGTCGATCATAACCAGTTCTAAGTTTCCAAGGAGCCTAGCTAGAATGACAGTGCAGCACATGCCAGCAAATACCACGATACTGAACAGTGGGAGCATTTTTCTCTTGACAGCAAGTGACCCAATTCCTGTGCTGGGCTGCCCTGTCTTTAATCGTAAAAACGATCAATTTGGCTCACACGGGATGTGAGTTGAACTCAACCCATACTGGAGGGGAAAGAAGTGTCGCTAGAGGTTCCAGCCAAGGTCGGAGCTCCATTGTGCTGGGCACTGTACAGGTCTGGATTGGCCCTTTGCAGTCCCCCTTGAGTCAGCAGCAGTGTGTCGCTGCATTGCCCCAGAAGCAGAGATGGGACCCAGTTGTGACTGAATGACATCTTGGTCCCTGCTGTTGCCTCTTCCTTCCTCCGATCCAGGTCATCACAGCTCTGCTGGCCAGCTTGGTGGGTGGAGGGGCTGGGACAGGCAGGGTGCCCAGGTTTTGCCCACTCCCATTCCTTCTGCACAGGATGGGAAGTAGCAGGCTGGTAGTGACTGTTCTCCCACACGGCGCTGGCTATGGGCAATACGGCTGACCTGTGCAGGGGAGTAACAGGGCCCTTACATTCCTTATTCACCTATGCAGGTGCATAGCCAAGACCATGATCTGGTCCATACTATGAGACAGTCCTTGCCCTGTAGGGAAATAGACTAGACAGACGGAGGATGGGAGAATGATGACATCCTAGGCGTCTTCCACCTCTAGTTTCCATGCTGCCGTGCCATCCCTGGGTGCTGCACATAATCAGACTTGCATGTTTGCAATGCTCTTCTGGCCTTGTCTCATGGCTGCTGAACAATATTCTCTAACTCCCTCAGGCCTCAGGCACAGCATCACGGGTTTGATGTAGCGTAACAAAACGTTGTCTTTCTACAGCACCTTCCATTAGAGGAGCTCAGGGCACCATCTTGTAAAATCCAACAGAGGGAGGGTGACCCTGAAGGAGCAAAAAAAGCTGCAAATGGTGTTTGATTTTTGCAACGGTGCCACAATTTCAATTTCCAGCTACGGATTGAACACCTGTATTCTTTGTTCTTCCAGACATAGAAAGCCATGTATATTTCACATGTCACAAATGAATCCCTAACATGCTACACACAGAGGGTCAAAAACTTGAGCTCTATTGCTTCTGAAACTGCAGTTAAACTCAGTTGGGGGGGAATAAAACGATAAGCTTGTCCTCCTCTGGGGGACTTCTATCTGCCATGCCAACTAAGCTTTATTCCATAAAACAAGGCCCCTTATTCTGGAGCAATGCACTCCACTTGCATAGAGCCTGAGTATTCTGGCTTTATGTAAGTGGAATACAGAGGGGTTTGGGAGCTGAGATCCAGTCCCCAACACCCAGGACAAGGGCATGGGGATGCTACGCTAAAGAATGGGACGGTATTTTATTTTTGTGACCTTTAGTGAATCAGTGGCAGAACTGGGTCTGCAAAATAAGAACTGACCACTCCATACTAGAACAAACTGGTCTTAGAGAAGTTGTGTCTCCACCTTCGGCAAGGATATGGGGATGCAGGTGCCCAGGAAAATAATGAAATGCAGCAGTTAGGGAGCAACTTGGACAGGTCCCTTTTCTAGACCAGTGTTTGCTGATTAGGTATCAGACCCTAATCCTGCCACTAGCTCTGTGCAGAAGCAGGGATCTACTCATGCAGAGACAGAGGCTTGATTGGGGCCATGTCTTGTAAGCTCTCTGGAAAAGCCCAATTTTTGCTCTCTTAGGTAGTTAAGTAGATTTTAGTTCCAACGAAAGACTTCTGATTTGATTTCAGCGATCAGATGTGGACTATGATATGATCTCGCAGGGACGAAAAAGGTTCAAAGCAGAGACTTGCAACAAGAAACGGACCCATGTGAAACCCACAGATATCCCTGTGACCCAGGAGCTGTCTGGAGTGCTGAAACATGATGAAGGCAAAACACAGCCTTATTATTAAATGTTTACAGTACTCTGCAGTGACCTGTTGGCCAATCAGGAATGACTGGCAGAGCTCAAAGATGCTCGATTCAGTCTTTCGGGGAGGGAGAGCGGACTTTTCTCAGACATAAGATCTAGGACATTCTTTTCTCACTTTGTAGATTTGGGGCCAGATGCTAAGTTGGTGTAAATGAATCCATTTACTTCAATGGAGCTACACTGATTTAGACCCAGGGGGACCTGAGCTTTTTCCATTTTGTGTGTGTGGTTTAACAGAAGAGGAATAGTAACTGATTGCTTTATGGTACTCAACATCTAGACACAGCAAAGAGTCCTGTGGCACCTTATAGACTAACAGACGTATAGGAGCACGAGCTTTCGTGGGTGAATACCCACTTCTTCGGATGCATGTAGAGGAAATTTCCAGGGGCAGGTATAAATATGCAAGCAAGAGTGAGTCAGGCTAGAGATAGCGAGGTCAGTTCAATCAGGGAGGATGAGGCCCTCTTCTAGCAGTTGAGGTGTGAACACCAAGGGAGGAGAAACTGCTTTTGTAGTTGGCTAGCCATTCACAGTCTTTGTTTAATCCTGAGCTGATGGTGTCAAATTTGCAGATGAACTGAAGCTCAGCATCAGAGGGGTCGCCGTGTTAGTCTGAATCTGTAAAAAGCAACAGAGGGTCCTGTGGCACCTTTAAGACTAACAGAAGTATTGGGAGCATAAGCTTTCGTGGGGAAGAACCTCACTTCTTCAGATGCAAGAAGTGAGGTTCTTCCCCACGAAAGCTTATGCTCCCAATACTTCTGTTAGTCTTAAAGGTGCCACAGGACCCTCCGTTGCTTTTTGAAGCTCAGCAGTTTCTCTTTGAAGTCTGGTCCTGAAGACTTCAAAGACTGTGAATGGCTAGCCAACTACAAAAGCAGTTTCTCCTCCCTTGGTGTTCACACCTCAACTGCTAGAAGAGGGCCTCATCCTCCCTGACGGAACTAACTTCGTTATCTCTAGCCTGACTCACTCTTGCTTGCATATTTATACCTGCTCCTGGAAATTTCCACTACATGCATCCGAAGAAGTGGGTATTCACCCACGAAAGCTCGTGCTCCTATACGTCTGTTAGTCTATAAGGTGCCACAGGACTCTTTGCTGCTTTTACAGATCCAGACTAACACGGCTATCCCTCTGATACCATCTATACACACATTTTCTTGCACACTTTGTATCACATATATGAATCACCACTATCCAACTGATGATGATGTAAAATAATTCTTCTGCCTGGTGTATTCAAATCGCCATGACAGCTCCAATCTGTTCTCATTTACACCTGAATAACTCCATTGACTTTGCAAGGGTGCAATCAGAATAGACAACTGGAAGCATTGGCGTTAGATTTTATTCTAAAATGAGAGTTCATTTCCAGAGTGTTTACAAACTGACAGACTTCATTTTCATCAAGATTTCTTAGCTGATTTAGTAATTTGGAAAGCAAGACACTCACGTACCAAATATTGATCTACATACAGCATGGGACAAATTCTGCTGTCTGTTAAAACCAGTGTAATGCTACTGAAATCAATTTATGAGGCAAACATTTAATTTAACATGCAGGCTACTGTTCCTAAATCTAAATATACAGCAGAGCATATATTTTTGTTTTAATTAAGTCAAACTTTGTCACTGTCGTATCTTTATATAAGGAGGATATTCTGCCAAGGGCAGAACTTAGTCCTACCTACAAGACAATATGTTGTGCCACAACCACGTTAAAGGTTTCAGAGTAGCAGCCGTGTTAGTCTGTATCTGCAAAAAGAAGAACAGGAGTACTTGTGGCACCTTAGAGACTAACAAATTTATTAGAGCATAAGCTTTCATGGACTACAGCCCACTTCTTCGGATGCAGAAGCCAAAGAATGTGCATGTTGTTATAAGAGGGCATATGGAAACACAAGCCAATTAATAGTACTGCAGTCTTCAGTAAGAGGCACTGTAGTTTTGTAACCCAAATCCTCAGGCAGAACGTCCCATGTACATCTTTCTCTGTTGTTGTACAATTTTAGTAACTATGCATTTTTCAGCAAGGGATTTGGTGATGATAAAGAGGATACGTTTAGCTGAAAAGACCAAAGAAAAGTGAATTCCTGGGTTTGTGTTCTTTTAATATACAAAGGGACAATTGGAAATATTGTATGCTATGCTGTGTTGTTGTAGCCATGTTAGTCCCACAATATTAGAGAGACAAGGTGGGTGAGCTCCAAGAAAAGATATTACCTCCCCCCACCTTGTCTCTTTAATGGAAACATTAGCCTTTCTAAAAGGAAATAAGCCAGTGACAAATTCTGAGAGCAGATTACAAGGAAAGTACAAGCTGCCTTACTACATATTTAGACTTAGGAGCTGTAACCTGGCTCTCTAAATTAAATGTTTTCCTTAGTAATTTAGCTGCCACATAATGAAGCTGAAGTCTGCTGGAAGGTGCCACCTAGTGGATTATACAATAAATTTAAGTTTAAATCCTTTCATGAGGGGAAGGCTGGGTGAAGAAAACAGTTTTTCGGTTTTGTTTTGTATAGATTTTTGTGTTACAGTAGGAAATAAAAACGTAGCATCAGCGCTTTAGTTGCAAGAGACCTGATATTTACTTTAGCTGTAACCCCAGCAGGACATTGTATTGCCACAGACCGGATATTTGTATTAGCCTAGCTTCACTGCTGTTATGCTTACAGTGCAGCTTCATAATTATGTGGGTTGCTTGCTCTTAATTTAAGAAATGAATCAACTCACTGTTTTGGGGAAGTTCTGTTGCATTTTGTAGACTGCTGTTTTACGATTTAAATTATGGTACAGTAGAATCCACTTAATTGGTTCCCTGATAAAGAGCATTCTCTCTTAATTGGGATTATTGCCAGAGAACTGATTTGAGGCAATCATGCATGTCAATAACATCATCAACCAATGGATTAATGGCACATTAAGTTGTGGATGTCTGTTAAAATGGCACACATAGTGTTTGCTCTAGACTTGTTTACGGTAAGTTGATATTAATTGTGGTGGGGCCGCTTTATTCACTTTGGGTGCAATTTATTCCAATGCAGAAAGCCCAGCAGAGGACCATTGGCACCATTTAAACTCTAGGGATGATCCTCACTCTTTGTTTCCCCCGCTGCTGTATTATTGCTGTCAGACAAATACATCTTAAATCCTGTAATGTGCTTCATGCTTTGTAAATTGCTTATTTTTAAGGACATGCATTACAAGTAAGAGAATGTTTACTTACACTGTATTCCTATGAGTTTCCACTTTTGGGACCATCACTTCATTGGTATGTTTACTTCCACGGGGTACTAATTGAAAGGATTATCCTACCTTTCATAAGCAATTAATATATCAGCTTCCCTCACCAATTCATATTGGTTATAGCTGCCTTTGGCCACACAGCTATAGTTAAAAGTCATGTAGCCATTTCTATTATGTTCCCTGTCTTCACACAGTTTAGTTTTATCATACACATTTGCTCTGTGATGAAATTTGATGTAGGATGTCACCCTGCAGCCCACTGATTTTGTTTTATTTTGTTATCCTTAGTAATTTGAATCGGCTTCAGAGTTAAAACAAATGCTGCAAACTGGTCAGCTGTAATGCCATTGAATATTATTAAAACTGATGTAAACTCGGGACCATCTAAGAACCTCACACTTGACACCATGCTACACACCATGGCCACTCAGGATTTAATGGCCACAGCAGGCAGAGAACTTAGATTTGCCTTTATCCAAAAGCACAGACCTGTACACTTTGAGCTAAAGAAGAATGTCCATTAGCTGTTTGCAGTATAAATCTTACGACATGCAGCTAAGCAGTTCTGATTCCATCCAGTGATAGGCAGCAGTATGCACTGATGCTAGTTAGTCCACTGCAATTGCATGGGTAATATTTTTTAATGCAATAAAAAAAGACTGCCTGATCCTACAATTGGTCCATATGCGTATCCTCTCTGCCCAGGCAGAACCAGTTGAAGGAGCCGGGGTATAGTGCAGGTATAACACCTTTTTTAAGTTGTTTTTTGAGTATCCATTTGTCTTCATTTATCTACACACATGCAATTCCCACGGACTTCAAGAAGCGATTCAGCAGGAGAAGAGGGCAAGGAGCACAGAATTTGGCGTTTATATGCTAAGTGATCTGCAGCTGCATACGGAACATTATTGTGTGCAACTTTGTAAGGTCTGAATTGCCACAGCTGCTGAAGCAAAAATAAAACATGTACACCAATAACAAAAGAAGTTACATGTTCAGAAATGGATAAATTCATAAAATCAAGCAGTTAAGGTTTTCAGCTCTACCTTAAATTCACCTTTGCTTTGTCTAGATATTACAGCACACATGAATAAAGTGTAAACTTTGAATTTCTTAGCTTTAGGGATTGAACCCAGAATCGTAATTATTATGTTAACAAAGTATTTTGTCTTCAGATTCACAGAAAAAAATTAAAGCTGCCTCCCAAACTAGTTTTACATTATAACTTCTATGGTAATGAAGGTTATTTACATTTCCCAGTGGGTGTGAGAAAGAAGTATTAAACCCCTCAATATGCCTATAATTACTAACTAGTCTATAAAGACAAAATAAGAACGTTCAGCTGTTAAACTCTAGCAGGCAAACAGTGAATGTAAAAAAAAAACTGCTGTTGGCAAACAAAATGAGTATCTGCACCACAGGCACAATTAATTCAGTAATTGTGCAAGAAGCTAAAGGTGAAAAGACAGCATCTCCAACTCTTTGCTCCATTGCACATCTTCCCCTTTTGTCTATTTAACTGCACTGTTGTACATTTAACTCTTGATGTGTCTGCACTTTTCCAGCAATGCAAACGTAGGTCATTGCAACACTGTATGTCTAACTCCGCTTTGTTGCACCTTTGTCCATTTAGCACCTGATCTTTGGAGGCATTGAACACCGATGTCCCCCACTAACTTCAGTTGGAGTTGGGGGGATCAGCACGTTTGAAGATCAGGCTATTGCCTCTTTTATTGGACCTTTACGCCACTGCAGGTTTATCACCATTGTACCCCCCAACCTTTTGAACCCCTGGATGCCTTGCACCCCAACCTTTTGCACTAAGTCCCATCTTGAACCTCTAACTCTTTGCATTAATCCTATGCTCCGTTGCACCCGAGCCTTTTGAATGACTGCACTCCTGGCAGCCCTCGCCCTTTGCACTACTGCACCCCGGGCACCTCTCGCCCTTTGCACTACTGCACCCCGGGCACCTCTCGCCCTTTGCTCTGCTGCTCCCCAGCCCTTTGCATCATGCGCCTCCTAAACTCCTAACGCTTTGCTCCGTTGCAGCCCTTGCAACCTCCGCCTTTGCCGCTGGCTCAGCCCCTGCTGGGGCACCGATCGCCTCAGCAACTCCTGCCCCTTCTCCCCCAGTGTTTGCCCCTAGTTCACTCTTGCTGCAGCGCGAGACTCCGAACGGCTGGGCGGTACCATTCACACACGCCGGGGGAGGGGACGGACGTTGGAGCCCGGGCCAGGGGAGCCCGGTGCGGTGGGTGTGGCCGGCGGCGGGGCGCCCCCCCCGCGGTGGGAGTGGTAGCGCCCGCCCCCCGGAGCGGAAGTGCCGGAGTTGCGGCTCGCCGGAGCTCTCCGGCGCTGGCGCGCGGGGAAAGTTGGGCGGCGGGTCGGGCTCGGCGGCGGCTCCGATGCGGCGGAAGCAGAAGCGGCTGCTGCAGGCGGTGGGGCTGGCGCTGGCCGCCCTCGTCTTCCTGCCCAACGTGGGGCTCTGGTCCCTCTACCGGGAGCGGCAGCTGGAGGGCGGCGCGGGGGCGGCCGGAGGGGAGGCGCAGGTGAGCGGCTCCTTCCATAGGGGCTGGGGGAGAGTCGCCTATAGGGGAGTGTGGGGCAGGGGTTCGATGGGGGAAGTCGTGTATAGGGACGTGGGGGGCAGCGGCTCCGTGGGGGAGGAGTCGCCTATAGAAGTGTGTGGGGGGAAGGCTCCCTCCATAGGTGCCTGGGGGGGGAGATGCCTATAGGGGCGTGGGGGATAGCGGCTCCATGGGGGTTAGTCATGTATAGGAGCATGGGGGCAGTGGCTCCTGCCATAGGGACTGGGGGGAAAAGTTGCCTATAGGGCGTGGGGGGGTCTTTGAGGGAGGGGAATGGCTGCAGAAGGGAGCAGCTTGTTCCTATACGGAGCAGAAGTGAGCAGCTGGCCTCCTATGGGTTGGGAAAACTGCTGCCCCTATAGGGGCAGGTCCCTGTATACGTTGTATGGATGGAGGAGGCGGCTGTCCCTGGGCTGAATCTGGGAAGGGGCAGAAGAGGGACGCTCCTCTTCCCTGATTCTCCCTATGGGTGGTGGGGATGATGAGGCTACCCTGCCCTTCCCTACTCCCTGCCCCTCATTTCTCCCTCCCTTATGGGGTGAGGGTAATGTAGTTGGGTCTCTAGCCCCACCTTCCCCCTCTCTCTACCTCTCCTAGAAAGGTGGGGATCAGCAGGGGGAATAAATATTACCTGCTTTTCCTATGTCCTTTATGGGGAGAGGATGAAGGAGGCTAGCAGTGGCCGCCTGATGCCCCCATCCCCATATCTCTGGAAGGGTTAGAGATGGGGGGAGGCCCATCTGAATGTTCTCCTTGTCCTTTGGGGAGGAGGGGGAGATGGGGGCCACGTTCACCTTTCCAAGGAGGTGGCAGTGATGGGGGGCAGGTACTCCTTTGTTGTTTGTGCCGTTTTGTTTAATGGGGGGTGTCTTGGGTACCTGACCCTTCAGTGTCAAAGTAGCTTTATCCGGCTTGAGTGAAGCTCCCTCACTTCTTGATTGTCATAGTCTGAGTTCCCTTCTTTGTCCCATTCTCGGTTTGTTTTTGTGTCATTAAGAGGGTCTGGGGCTTAAGGAGCATGAAATATCAAATCAGTTGAGCTTCTCCATTGCAAGGCTGCCTTTGTTCAGAATCACTTAGTTGTCTAAAGCTTTACCTCCTTGGAGACTTGCCATTGCAACTGTGCCATGAAGGTGTAGAAACTTGGAATCCTAGCTGCTCCTTAGTGAGGAAGAGAGAGAGCTCTCTGAGGAAGACTCAAACTGGAGATTTGCTGTTCCCTCCCAAAAATAAATAATTTTTCAGATTCAGGTACTTGGTAGATGCCTTTACAATACAATATATCGATACAGGCATGGTTATAGTCCTGTCCTTGTGGTATTCTTAGCTGATAATGAAGGGGACCTCTCCATGTCAGCTTATATAAAACATACCATGATGCATGTATGTGCTGTGACTTCTGAAATCTGCAGAGTTTTTTAAGAAATTTGCATAGTGAATATTAAATGCTCGGAGTTCCTGCTGCTGCTGCCTTATACCCGCACTTCAGTTGCATGCAGTGACTCTTTGGAGAGCTCTTTGATGATAAAAATCAGGTCAAACTGGTCATTGGTCTATGACTTCATGTAATTTGCTATTCTGTCAAGAGGGGAGAGATGTAAAATCATGTGGCTTGTTGGAGAATGTGTGGGAGGAAAAGGAAGCTGGCTTTTATCCAAAAGAAAGTATATAATTTCTGATTGGAACATAAAATAATTTTCTAGCTAAGTTTTTAAAGGCTGAAAATGTGGTGAGAATTATCCTAAGTTCCTTTTTTATTTTGATCTTTCAGAATCATCATTGTAGAATTGCCTTAATCTTGGATTAGCAGTGAGCCTGTGAAGCTCCTTTGAGGTGGTCTGCCACTACTCCTCCCACTCCACCCCCCCCAATATCTTTGAATTTTCCATATGTAAGAATCTCATGTTATCCTTATTGAACAGTGGAGTTCATATTCTGTATCTTATTAATGTTAATATTTTAACACCTATTTGATGCATGGCAAAAAGTCACCAAATTTTGACCTGTCTTTAGTTTTGACTCTAAGCTATACAGGGCAGAAACTATATCCTACTGTGTGTGGGGGGGGAAGTCCCTAGGATATCTTGGTTGCTATTGAAATATTACTACTGATTCACTTCCAGTAGCACCCACAATGTGCTTGTTGCTTTAATAGGAAAAAAAAAAGGTATTATCCCTGTCTTAAGGAGCTCACCATCTTAATAATTCATACTGGGTTTGTTCCAGACACTAAAAATATAACTAATCTAAAATCCTATTTTTAATATAGGAAAATAAAAGGAAAGATACTAAACATATTGAGTAAAAGGCTGCTTAATCGCCTTACAGTGCAAAATAACCTTTTACATAAATAATCTCTGCAGTTGTTTAAATCAAATCACAGAATTATAGGGTATTTTACAGCAAGAATGAGTAAAATTATGCGCATGTGTAAACTTTGCAGGATCAGGCTATAAGATAATAGCGCCTGTTATCACTGAAAGAAATTATCCTGGAGGAGAAATTTGGTTATGTTGGCACAAATAACTTCAGCCGCAATGAAATGAAGGCAAAAAGCAATGTTTTGTTATTGTCATAGATTTAGCCTCTAACTAATTAAGAAGTTTTATTGGACACAAGGGTGCCTCGTCACATTTCTCTTTTGGCCTCTCCTTCTCAGTGCTGATAAGTATTAATGGTTTTGTCTTCTTTATTTATCAGTTTCCAGTTTGTAAATCAGATAATCTATATGGCATTCTCCAATACTGTTGTCTGTGATGGAGCCAGATCAGAGAACTGATGTGTTAAAAGCAAAACTTGTAACTTTGTACTCCTCAAAAAGCTGTAGGCAGAACAGGGGAAAATATTTGCCTGTTTCTATCTTTAATTTTGGCTTTTCATATAGTCCCATCTTATAAAAAGGCTTAGTGGAATATGAAATGCCTTTAATGTTACATTAAATTGAGCTGTTCAATAAAACCTGCCTGTCTTATTCCCTTTTAGGTAGGATATAATGTTTACTGCTGTCACTTGATTTTTTTTTTCTTTTTCTTCAGAATAACTGCACCGAACAAACATTCAAAGTAACAGTTGGATTAAAATATAAAAAGCAGTTCCGGGAACACAAAGATGCAGTATCAGTGACTTAAATTCTAGACTACTAGGGAATCTGTCTGATTGTCTTCCTTGTGTTGCCTGTTACCTTTAGCATGGCAATAAATCAATACAAGGGATTTTACCCTGTTTAATTTTTGTAGTGGCTGATAAATGTATCAGAAAATTAAGTATTTTGGAACCATGTAAATATATTCTAGGAAAGATTATGCTAAATTGTTTCCACATAAATGAGTAGACAGCTAATCACTTACATATTTGCATGCTCAGGTGAAACATGATGCTGGCTGAAAAGAATATTGATGTAATAAAACAGATTAGTTCTGCTGGCATTCATTATTTTTTCCATTGGATTTGTTTTGGAGCTCTTAATGTAAGTTTTTATTCTGGCGTAAGAGGACAGGGCCACAAGAAGTCACTGGCTTTGCAGATGTTGGAGATACTAATGTAATGAGTTATACTTTACAACTACCTACCTGTTCAGAAGCATCTTTATACCATATTATATTGGTATAACTGCTAATCAGAAACTATAAACTAAGAAGTCTATTGCTTCTCTATTACTCGTTATATGTAACTGTGCTAATGGGGGCTTTGAACATAGGAACATCTAGTGGGGACTGTATAACCTACAGGTGTGCTATCCGTTCTGTTGACAACCAACATACTAGTTCAGTAGGTTTTACATTCTAACTTCAAATTTTATAACTGAACTGGTATGCAAATCTCAGGATGCTCAGGTAATAGTTTGTAAATCTTACCATGTAGTTATCTTTTTTTTCTCGCATAAGCAAATGTATGGTAGGTCAAACAGTGTGTGCTGCAAACTAAAAGATTTCCCAGCCATGAGCTCTGTCATAACTGTCTCTTAGATTAGAAAAATAGGGATGCAAATAGGAAAATAAGGCCACCTACACCTGCTAAAAACAAAGTATAGCTGAACCCCGCAAATCCACATTTAAAATGGTCTCTTGGATTTAGTTTTTATTCTAGCACAGAGAAATGAGATTTCACTGCTGTGCTGGAAACAGGGCGAGTGTGAATTTCTTGATGTACCAGCTTCCTGTCTTCTCAATAATGCCTTGAAGTCTTTCTAGTTTGCAGACATTACCACTCCCATTGGTGGTCCTCCTGCTAGTGCAGGTTATTGAGGTTCTTCTGTATATTTGTTAGATGTTGTCTCGTTGCTTCTAAAAAGCTTGACATACTTGCCAGAACTTAAAATCTGGCAGTCTACAATGGGTTTCTCCTTCACTGTTGTGGAATGAAGATTCTGCTGTTGGTGTTTGAAGAATGTTAGGGGAGCTGAAATACTTCTGTTGCATGCAACACCAGTGTACTGTGAGTGCTGACTATTATCCACATGGATTTGTGGGCTGCTGATTCATGTTAGGTAAATACTTGCCTAGAACCAGTCTTCTAATGGTTTAAATTGTAGTTCATTATTATCCCTCTTTGGTAACAGTCACCAGCTCTCTCCTGTCTGCAGAGTGTATCATAAGGGAGTATAGGGTTTTTAAAACGCCGTCTCTTTTTCCCTGTAATTTCTATAGAGTGTAAGTAATCTTCGGGGAAATTTTCAGGGGACAAAAACTTGCTTTTTATGTATTACTGAGAATTTGCCAAACAATAACAGTATTATTATGAAGTAGCTACTATTTTGTTATCAAATAGTGTGGGTGCTTTACAGAGCAACCCTTTAGCTGGTTGTAGCACTAATATTTACTCTCTAAATTCACTTGTATATGTAATGGAACTAGATAAATCACATTGATTATTCAGTTTGTTGCCCTCCACTGTTAGTACAAAAGAGTAAAGCAAAGCCCATCCACCTTCTGATAGTTTGACTCATTTCATAAATAAGTTTATGGAAAACGTATTTATAATTGAAAAATCGTTCTGTAAAAAGCTTTACCTGGTGAGTTTGGGGGACTAAACTATACATTTTAGCAAAATGTAAGGTTTGACTTTAAAAGGTTTCCTATGGTTGCAAAGAGGACCTTCCAATTCTGAACTGAAAATGAAGTGATGTGCTGTCTTCCTGTGTCTGTAGCCAAACTATGGTGCTCCTGTTGTTGCTGATGTCTCTGTCAAGAAACCATGAAGTAAAATTAGTGACCCTACTATTCCAAATCCTGAGCAGCTGTGAAACTGTCAAGAATTGTCAGTTTCATACTGCTGCTGCTGGGGAAGGCTATGAGCAGTTGCAGTGGAGCTATTCACAGGGGAGGAGGACCTAAGCAACAGTAGCTGGGTGATGGGAGGGAATAGCTGACATCCTGCTTCATAACAACAGCCGGGGGGACTAGAGGAGAGAAGGTCCGTTTCCCATCAGCTGTCAGCAATGGGAAAGTTAACTTCAAATTGATCAGATATCTACTAACCAAAGCCTGATATGAAAGACCTTTGAGCAGGGTCTGGAGCAGTGCCTTGACAGAATCCAGCACCCGCCCCAACTACTGGGAGGTGTCCTAAACCTTGTTGAGATTCCATCACTGTCTACTGTACCTTTGGCTAGCCCAGTACCTGATAAAGCAGGATCTGAAAAGTTTCACTTTTGTAGCCAAGTATTTTTACATCATGCTCATGGGGACTGAAGTCCAAGTGCTACAACTAAGCAAACCTGTTCTGAGAATGACTCTTATTTTCAGTATGGTAATCAGCAAAGATCCCTTGTTTCAGTGTGATTGTGCAACAGGGAGATTGTTCTGGGACTGGACTTTTTAAGCAGCACAGATGCCTTATGACGCTTAATAAAATGAGCTTTAGGTTGTAGCTACAAGGCTAACTTTCCATAGTTGTTGTTACTGATGAAACTATAGGGGGGTTTGGAACATCCAACGGAGCTAAAGCATAGAACCAAAATAGAATTTTTGACTGAGACAAGGGAGTGGAAAATTGCACTTTCTGGGATTTCTTCTTTCTAGTTTTGGCGTGCCAGATGACTCCTCTTAGCTGAGACAGCCATGTAGAGATAAGAGAACAGGTGGGTTGTATTCCAGGCACCTTATGTTGCGTGAGCTTAAAATGATTACTCTTCCTTCTGTTTGCTCTTTGAGGTCCCTTCCCTTTTAAAGATTCTTGCTCAGTCGTTAGTCGCTTTAAATTGACTCAGTGTGCCGCTAAAAAAAAAAAAAAAAAACTGCAAGGGCTTTCTTCTCCTCACTGATGGAAGACTTTTTTTATTATTATGAAGACAGTTTGTAAAAATGTTCTGGCTTGAAACATCTGCTTTTTATATCACGTCACTGAACACCGTATCATGTAGTTGTCTGTTTTTCTGTTTCGCTATGAATATGGATCATATGTTGACTGTCAAGATTTATGTACAACCAAACTTGGTTACAAATTTACTTCCTAGATAATCAACACTTTTGGGTGAATGAGCAATTGGCGGCAGCTTACCATCAATGGCAATTCTTAAATGTTGTATCTACTGAATCTGCATAGAATATAATGAAGTTGACCCCAAATGTGTCCTTCGAGACTTGTAACTACAAATTTTTTATTACCTTCCCCTTCCCTGACAGTTAAATATGATTGTCACAATGATAGTATAACCAGCCGCAGTGGATGTTATCAGGACACTTGTACAAATGTCATGACTCAACCTTTGCAAGCAAAAGAAACTTTGGACATTTCATGTATGAGTAGATCCTGTTTGAATGGCTAAGCACAAGTGTTTTCTATTCCTGTCTTGTTTGTGTATAATCTTCCTGTACAAGAGTTTGCCGGGCTCGACCCTCTCCGGGGCGGCGGGGAGCCACACCGGCTCACTACACACCAGTGAGCTTGGGAAATTCGTCCGGCCGTGGGGTCTCACTCGGCAGTTCTTGCTAAAACCGGAAGAACACGGTAAGCCCAGCCCGCTCAGGGCGGGCAATAATGCTATGTCAAGAGCTCAGGCCCAGTCAGGGCTGAGCAACAATAGTACAAGGTCCAAAGCCTCAAAAGGCCTGGGACAGGGGGAGATTGCCACCCAACCCGTCGGTGGCAAGGGGGACGCAGGCCCTCCCACTCCACTGCGTCCCAGCCCGGGGCCCTAGCAGCGGCAGAAGACCCACTGCTGTCAGTGGGGATCCTGGCCGCAACACACTGACATAGGCTCTGAAGGTGCTGCAGCCAGACTGGGGTCGGCTGCCCCCGGGCTACTTCCACACGCCCCCTCGGGGCCTGTCTGGGTCTTGGTGTCGGCCTCTGGGGGATCCAGGACCATGGGTTCATCAGGGCAGGGATTGATCGGCAGGCCCGGCGGCTCCTCCGGATAGCGGGCGCAGGGCAGGCCCGGCCAGTCCTGGCGGCCGCCTTGGGCCGCGGGGTCTTCCCAGTCATGAACTAGGCTGAAGACGTCTGGTCTCTCTGGCGGCTGGGGCCTGACTGAGCTGTGAGGGCGAGCTTTTATACTTCCGGGTCACCGCCTGACCCTCTGAGGGGTGGGCTCAGAGCTCCCTAGCTCCGCCCACTCTGGCCTCCAGATACTCTCTTCCCCCTCTGGGGCAGCGGGGAGCCACACCACCTCACTACATTCCTCTATAACTTTTAGAGGTGGAGTAGACGGGTAGCCTTCGAGTCCTTTCTGAAAAGTCAGATCTTAGCCAGAGATGTTACCCAATAACACTGTGCCTGACATGTCACTAGAAGTTGAATTATGTGCTGCATAGGGTTCTGTCTGATTCAATATATTTCTTAAATTAAAGCAAAGATAGTAAAAACAATTTGGCTAGATACCAACATATCTATGAAAAACAGCCGTGGAGCTAATTTGGTACTTTCCCATCACCCCATTCCTTAATGCAGAGCTCCCATTTGTAGGCGTGCCTCTACACCAAAAATATTTTGTTCTTGTTTTTCAGTACCAGGGCAGCTGCACCAAGGTGGCATAGATGCTAATGTAGTCAGGACTCAAATATTCTTTAACAACATGTGAAAGAGCTAGGCCCTCTCTATACTTGTATTTAAGCTCCTGCTCCCTTTGATGTAGCTGCATCATTGGTGGAAAACTTGTAGACAAGGCCTGGGAGAAGTTGGAAATTATCCCTACTGGTTCTTATTTTGACTCTTCCAAATGAATTGCTAATGCTTTCCTAAAAACCTTGTTTTTATTACAGCACCATGGTTGAATAGAAGTGGCTCAGCACGTGGGCTGCAGTGCTTCATGCTGTCCTTAAGCACTCCAAGTCATTCCCAGCTATTGCTCCTGTTTATTTGACACTGAGAGTATTAAAACTCAGCTGTAGGGTTTTACCCCTACAAATCCTTTGAAACTGGCAGCGTGCATGTGGAGTAACAGAAAAGCAGCTAGTAGCTCTATGTAGTGCATTCTGATGGTCTTAAATCACAACACTGTTACTGGAAGGAAACATAATTAGAATACAATCTTATGTGCAAGGGGAGCAGAGTTGGTGGTTTCCATAACATCTGTGCATGTAAAATCTCTTAATAGTACATATTTATTTGGGTGTTACCTAATTTGATTGTGAAATTTCTTCTGGATCGTTTTTCTCAAAAAATGGATGGAATTCTTCCATAGCAAAGCAGTTAATAAACTTTACTTGGTGTAACTTTCGAGGTTCAGAACTTTCTCTGGAATGAGAAGCAGACGCCTTGTCCACTAGCTTCCATGGTATTTAATTACCACCCAGCAGAATCTGCAGGTATTAAATTAGCTACTGTAGCCTTTGATGAAAGTGGTAGGAACTTAATGAGAATGACATGTGAAAGTAGAAATCAAATAGAACTACAGAGTTCAAAGTGTCTCCCCTAGTTTATAACGAAGAGGATGCAAAAGAAATTGTATTGCAAATCAACCTTAACCTACCAGTTTTCATATATCTTAGCAATTAATTTCTTCATAGAGTAATAAACATTTTAGTGATGGTGTAATAAGGTCTCTGTGGATGTGTGAGAGAGAACTACTCAGGTTTGTCAGACTTAGATTTCTTCTAAATAATGTCTTTTGTAAACTGACAAAATTTTGATGTGCTTATTTGAGGCATTTCTGCAACATTTTTTTAAAATCTCTTGTTCTCCTAATCATTGACTTTATTTATTTATTTATTTATTTATTTATTGCTCCTCCACCTAATCACCTCTTGTAATGTTTCATGAGAAATGAAGGCAATGACCTCATTTACACAGAGTAAATAACAATAACATAATTGGGCATAGTAATGGCACTTACATTGATACTCTCCTCTGTATGGATTGAAACTGTCCATCTCAAAAGATGATTATGTAAGCACCAAAGCAGTTCATGCTGCAGAGTCGTGAGTGGCTAAAAAGTCCAATTCTTGAGCAGCAGTCTTGCCACATCTGGTGCAGACATAAGGCCCAGGGCCAGAAGATGAAACTAGTGGTGCATGAGGCCTTCTATGTTTTCCTCTTAGCTCTCTTCGCTTTTCTCTCTCTCAACCACCTCTTTTCAACTTCTGTGACTTCCTGGTGCAGCACAGCCCTCCAGTGTGTAGTCTGTTGCTAGATGCCTCTTCTTAACTTGCAGTGTCAGCGTTGAAAGTTTTCAAAGCCTTTTTGCAAATGTCCTTGAACCTGAGCCTATGTCGGTCCAGCATCCACAAGTTCAGCATACAGGAGGGACTTTGGAATGCATCTATCCCGTACATCTGACTGCCAACAAATCTGTGTTTAAGAATAGTGATTAGGTTTGGCAATTTTGCTTTCTTAAATACTTCGGTGTCAGGAAGTTTGGTTTCCCACCCGATATTTAAAAGACAATGCAGACAGCGAGTGTGGAAGCTGTTTAGCGTTCTCTCATGCCTGCTGTAGGGGGGCCAGGTCTTGCCACCCTGCACAATGTGCTCAGGGTGCATGTCTGCTAAACTCCTTATTTTGGTGTTCAGTGTCAGTTTTCTGTTATCCCATATATGCTTGATCAGTCGATCAAATATGGTGGCTGCCTTTCCAGTGCAAGAATTCACCTATCTCTAGATGACGAGCTCATCTGATACAGTTGATGCTAAATAGCAGAACTTGTGCACAACTTCTAGTGTTGTGCTGGCTATTAAAACTTCTGGTGCAGTAAACACATCTTGTATCATAATCCATGTTGTCTTTGGATTGATGGCTAGTCCAAATTCATCACAAGCTAATGCAAACCTGTTGAAAAGTTTCTAGAGTGCCTCCTCACTATGTGTGAAGAGCACTGTTGGTGAAAAGCAGCTCTTTTATCAACAGGTGTTTAACCTTGCTTTTTTCTCTTAGATCTGCATAGTTGAAGAATTTTCCACCTGCTCTTGTATGGAAATATATACCTGCAGTGCTAGATGAGAGAGCATGACAAATCAGCAAAGAGAAACATATACTGAAGAGTGTTGGTGCTAAAACACATTGCTGTTTGAAGCCTTTTGGATTTCAGAGCTATCATATTAATCATCATACTGAGCTGTAGCCTTCATGCCATTATGAAATGGTCAAATCAAATAGAGGAGAAGTAAGGGGTAGCAAATTCTCTGTAGCAATTGAACAAGGCTCTTTCTGCTTACTAGGTCCAAAGCTTTTGTAAGATCTATGAAGATCATACAGGGGACTCAACGCGTAGCAGGTTGTATTGGGTTACTTGTGCCAGTAGTGGGTCTTACTCTGAATAATAACTCTGTAAAAATGGTACCTAATGTATTTACTCAGCATAGCTAATTTTGAACACACTAACTGGGAGCAGATCTGATGACTTGAGTGACAGAAATCACCTTTCCATTGCTTTTTGTTCCTGTTATGACAGATATGTTGCAGCAAAGAGGGAGCTGGGAACAGTCATTGTGCTCACTGTTTGGGCATGTTTTTCTGCAGAACTGCCACTTAGCCAGTCGGTCCCCAACCTGTAGCGGTGTATGAAATTCTTCCGTCCTAAGTGCAGGACTCTGCACTTGTCCTTGTTGAACCACATCAGATTTCTTTTGGCCCAATTCTCCAATTTGTCTAGGTCACTCTGGACCCTATCCCTACCTTTCAGCATATCTACCTCTTCTCCCCCCGCCCCCCCACAGCTGAGTGTCATCTGCGAACTTGCTGAGGGTGCAATCCATCCCATCATCCAGATCATTAATAAAAATGTTGAACAAAACCGACCCCTGTGGCACTCCGCCTGTTACCAGCTGCCAACTAGAAATTGAGCCATTGATCACTACTTGTTGAGCCCGATGATCTAGCCAGCTTTTCTATCACCTTACAGTCCATTTATCCAATCCATACTTTTTTAACTTGCTGGCAAGAATACTGTGGGAGACCGTATCAGAAGCTTTGCTAACGTCAAGATATATCATGTCCACCGCTTTCCCCATATCCACAGAGCCAGTTGTATTATGTATTATCCTGCCTAATGCAGTGAAGTCATACAAGTGTAGGACTGGAAGGGGACCTCAATCAGTCATCTAGCCCAAAGAAGGGGGCTAGGTGATAGCAGAGGATGATTACCATCCATCAACTTTTGAGTTATGGGCCCAGCACACTTCTGCTGTTTTTATAGTTGTTGAAATGAAAATTGACGGGCCATATTTGCCAATGCTTATTACTTTGTGACACCACTTCTTTTTAAAGCATACCAAAGGAAATGCTCCATGCTCGAACATATGTTAGTGATTAGTGGGACCAGCACTGCAGGATAAAATAGGAGAAACGTGGCTCTGTGTGGAAAAGCTGAATGGGCAAAATACAGAACAAGGAATGTAGTGGCTTTTGAATTGGCTTTAAAATATGAAAGGAATAATGTAAAAATATATTTAAGCTTCTGTCTTTTGAAATGGTATGTCCCTTGCAAGTCATTTCAGGTTTAACTTGCTGAGACACAGCATCCCCTTTGTTTTTCTGTAGATTTCTCTGCATATTGTATATATTTCCCTTTTTATAAAACCCCCTTTTCTGCTGACCTTGTTTTTTACCCTTTGCATTAGTCATGACTTATGCTCGTGCTGTTTGTACCTTTCTTTCCTCTTCTGTTTACACTGCAGTACATTTAAAGCCTTGGAAACCGAGAGACTCAGTACTACAGATTTGATGGAAGTATAGTGCAATCTGGTGCCATGAAAAATTCTCTCTTCTCCACCACACCATCCCCTCCTCTTAATTCTTCTCAAGTAACACCCTTGCTTATCCCTGTTTTGGATTTCTCTTGACCAGAAGCTGCCAATTATGGTGAAATATGTCTAGCTAATGTTCCTTCTGATATGTGCCAATGGGGACTGAAGGATAACTTAAATTCTTGCCATCAAAGGTGAAAGACTAGTTCACTAACATACTGTACTACTTCCTGTTGCCTGTACATCTCTCAAATACTGAATGGCTCAAATCAGGGTATTTCTCTGATAAATCATAATAGACCCCATATTGTGTTTTAAAATGTTATTTTTGTATTGCTGCTTCTTTGAAACTTGTTTAATGGCAAAAATAGTTTTAATGTATAGCGTAAGTTAAAGGAAGGAAACTTGGGGTTGGACTAGCCCAAGGTCCAGATAAACTAATGTTTTTCAAAAGCTTTTTTAAAAAAAAACAAAACCCTCATCTGCTTCCAGCATTGGAATAAGGGAGTTCTGCTTTAGTCTTTCTACGGTGGATGCTAAAATGGGCATAATTACCTCCTCTACTGCAATAGCAAGCAACTAATTTATTCCTAGCTAAATTCAAGTTATGAATTCATTAGTCATGACTTCTGGCTTGTACTCATTATCATTGTGACTTGTCTACCTACAAACTTTTCTGTACAGATCTTTCCCACTTAGCAGCTTTTGAAGATTTTTCATATCTGTTTATTGTACATCGTGTGGCTGGAGTCCTTTCCATTCTGGCCAATAACATGATCACTTACAAGTAACTCAGTATTTAGGAATGTAGACATACATTTTCTGGGGTTTGGTGGGAGGAATAACTACTTCATGGGAATTGTGGGGAAATCTGTAAGAGAAAAATGTACAGTATTCAAATGGAAAACATTTCTCTCACAAAGTAACTCCAGTTAGAAATATTACATCAGTTTAGACCTCTTTCTGTAGCAAGGGGCTGAAGAGCCAAATTGCTTGCAGACACCTGTACCAAAAAAGCAACTTTCCCGGTAGTACAGTAATCTGACTACATATATTGTCACATACTCTGCCAGCTTCGTGAAAAGGGACATTTGGGTTTTCACTTGTAACTAAACCCAGTGCCTAAAGATCTTAGGAATTCTCAAACATCTAGTATGCAGAGAGCATTTCTTAAGGCTTTGTGATTCCTTTTTGCTTAAATCCTCTCAGTTCGTAAATGAGATTCCTGCATCTAGATTCCTCCTTAGCCTGTCAGAGTTGTAAAGGGAACTGACCTCTTAACGTTTCCTTGTAATTCTTTGCCTGTTTAGACCAACAATAGTAGTAAAAGGAATACCCACTTTCCTAATTTGTATGTCACATCTTAACAGTAAGAGCATGGCTGCTATCAAATATTATTGAAGTTAGGTTCATTACTAACTGTTCATGTGGAGTTCTGGTTTTCCCTGCTGCTGATCTATTTTGCAACAGAATTACCAGTAAAGTGGTCTCTCCAAAGGTTGCTACTCCTGGACATTAAAAGAAAGATAAAGGCTATAATCGGAAAAGTAGCAATAAAGCACTGATTCATCCCTTCCCCTCTCTTTCAGTGATAATTAAATGAAGCTAAGGTATTTGTGTGTTTTTGCTCATTAGCTAACTTACTTGATGCATTGTTAGAATAAATGTGTGCGTAGACTCCAACAATCTCATTATGTCAGTAGACTAATGAAAATTTTGCTTCTCCGTTCTAACCTGTCTTATCTGTAAATGTAATTTCATCACAAGCTTATCGTGAATGGTTCAATGTGAGTTTTTCACACCTGCTCAGTGCTGCTGAATTTTTATTCACTTAGGCTTGATTCAGCTTTCTAAATGAGAACAATGTATAATGCATCGCTCTGTTCGTTGGATATGTACATTATGTAATGAATCCTGTGCTTTAGGTAGTTAATTAAAAAGGACGGGAATTGCATGGCAGGGCGGGGGCATATCTTTTTTTCAGATGGTTAGATAAAGAGTTCCTAAAGCTTAAACTTTTACTTTTTAAGCAACCTCTTCTCAAGTATCCTATGGCTAATGTAGGAGACCTCTGAAAGGTGCTGGGCAATAGGGTGCTCTTAAACATAATCAAATATATCCCAGCATTTTAAGTTTACAAGTTTATACATGGAGTCTACACTGACTTTTAATATATCTGCTTCATTCCTACATTGTGCTAAATTCCTTACAGAAGAAGGTCTCTGCTCCAAAGAACTTAAAATTTAAACATATCCCACCAAGACAGTACAAGAAAAACAAAGTGGGGAAAGGTGGAGGACAAGGGTTTCAATAAGATCTTGTTGCTTAGAGTTGTGCATCTATCTTGACAAATTCTTGTGAGCTTTTTATTAAAAAGCTTACAAGTTTTCTTCCCATTAGTCTGCAGAACAACCGAGACAACCTGTAGTCAGCATGCAAGAGATTACTCTGATCGGCAGCCAAAATGGTGGCAACACTTAAACAATACCCTTCAGCAAAATAAAATCTCTAAAACAGCTTTCCAGAAAGAGTTATTGCAGCTGGAACAGTAGTCACAAATGCTGGCTTGTATTCCTAGAACACTGAACTTTGGAGGGAAGTGGCTTAGCTTGCAGCAGGAGTTAAAGTCAAAAGACAGAGGCTTAGCTAAATCCTCTCTCTGTACAGCTGCGCCATCGCTGGGATCAGACTTCTGCAGCACCACAAGTTCTTGGTTCTTTGCCATCAGCTTCTGTTTCACCAGCGCTGCCTTTCCCTGGGAGGTGATGGGTTGGCTGTGGAAGACCACAAAGCAGCTCCAGGCATCAGCGCAGCAAGCGGGTGCTTGGGGTGGCCAACAGAAAGGGGCGGCACATACGGCTCTTCAGCAGCGGGTCCCTCAGTTCCTCTCGGAGGGAAGGACCTGCCGCCGAATTGCCGCCAAAGAATGAAGTGGTGGTGCTAGAGCTGCTGCCGATCATGCCTTTTTTTTTTTTTTTTTTCTTTTTCTTTTTTTTTTTTTGGCTGCTTGGAGCCGCAAAAATGTTGGAGCCCTGTGTGCAAGTAACCATATTGGGTAGGTCAAAAGTGAATCAGTCTAGGGAAGGTTTGTACCTTTGTACCTTTTGGGGGGGAGGGATAGCTCAGTAGTTTGAGCATTGGCCTGCTAAACCCAGGGTTGTGAGTTCAGTCCTTGAGGGGGCCACTTGGGGATCTGGGGCAAAATCAGTACTTGGTCCTGCTAGTGAAGGCAGGGGGCTGGACTCGATGACCTTTCAAGGTCCCTTCCAGTTCTAGGAGATGGGATATCTCCATTAATTATTCCCTGGTCTAGCAAAATCAAACCTTTCTTGTTCATGTTTATATGAAATAAAGTATATTGGTTAAATGTCATGCTAAGGCACTAATATGTCTAATCAGTAAACTGTTCTTCATTTTTAGATCCACTCAGAAAGGGACAAATTCAGCCTTCAGCTTTCTGCTACAGAGGTAGTCCATGCACTCAGATACTGTGGTTTTGTGGCCAATATTAATATATAAAATAAATATGCAATATAATCAGTGTAGTTCTACTGTCCAAGGGTTTGGGGTAAGGTGGGGCTGGCTAGTTTTTTATGGGCAGAAGAACTACTGCTGACTCAAGTGGGCTGTATAGAGGCATGGAAGACAGCCATGGTATTGAAGTAGCTTCCATGGGGAAGCTCTGTCATGGGAAAAGGATATCCTTTTGTCCATCATAGCACTGACGCATCTACCCAGAGTCCAGCCTAGATATTTGGGCTTTGTTGAGCTAAAGATTCGCCTCCAAGTGCTAACTACATTGGCACTTTAGCATAGTGGTATTCTAATATAGTAGTTTTCATATTCTTTTATAGAGTGGATCACGACTTAGCAGATTTTTGTGGACACCTTCCCTTCCATTCATTGTGTGGACCATCTCTCCTCTTTCCATGGGCAATTGCAGAACATATGTGCAACACCTCTGACAATTGCTTATGTGGAAGAGATTAACTAGGAGAGGATGTAAATGTTTTATTGGCCTTTAATGCAATTTAGCAGCTAGAAACGTAGAGAGATGGAACATGGAGAGTGGACCAGCCAACTGTTCTGAATTTTTGCTATGGACTATAGTTAGAGAACCATTGTTGCAGTAATATCCCAGTGGTGGTGAACAATGGACTTTCCCCAGCCTCTAACTGCTTTCTCTACTGAATACTGTTGGATATCTGCTTTAATTCACATAAGGCTATAGTTGATGGAAGTTACAAAACAGCTCTTCAGCAGGGGATAATTTACTACTCAGTATAAACAGTCTCTCCATCTATTTATCAAATACTTGCAATTCCATGGGACCTAAACCATCTCTAAATAGTAAAAGAAAAGTTCATCTGTATCCAGACAGTTTCTTTTTTTTGACTTGGGTGTTGTTGACTGCCGTCTGCTTGTAAACAAGTGCTTTCTGCCTTTCAGATGAAAGGTACTGTATAATGCAGTGTATTTTATAGTGCTTAACCTAGCTTGGCGTATGGAGTAGTACCTTCCCAGTGTACAAATAAGTAGCAATTAATACTTATAATTCAAGCTCTCTGTGCCCAAGGCTTGGGTAATGCAAACTTTATGGAAGAATACGGCAAAAAACTTGTATGCACATCTTGGGGTAAGTAAGCACGATGACATTGACAGAAGTACATTATATGTATTTTTACCACTCCACCATGTAATTGAAAAGTTAACAAATGACTTATGCATACATTTTACTGACAGTGCTGGACACCCTTGTGAATTGTTGGCTTTCTTCCTCCTTGGCCATGTGTGATCTCAGAGTATTTACACGTGGCAAGCTTCCTTGGATGCTGTGTAACACATTCTATGGGACTCCCAACTGTTCTGAAAATGGCTTTAAATGCGGTCTTAATTAAAAATAGATTTAAGTCTTTAAGTTATTCAAATACATTTCAATCATTCCTTGAAATCATTGAAAGCCAATAGTAAATCCCTTTCAAACTAGATCGATTCTTTGCAGTCCATAGAACAGTTGGCTGTAGTAGTCAAGTCAGAATGAAATATATAATGTTCTCTTCTTGCAGCCATTTGGCATTTTGCAGACGGACACAGCCATTAACAGCCACTTTTGGGTATTTACGATGTTGCAGTTGTAGCTCTTTGCTGATGGTAATGGATACAAGGCATATTTTAGAAATGCATTCCATGTGGAGCTTTGAGATTAAATCCCATGGGAGGTGAGGTTTGATCTTAGATGGTGCTACTCAAGACAAAAATGGAACTCTGTCCAAGTTAGAGCCACTTAAAACCTTTTTTCCTTTGCAGCCTTTGACTGACTCTAAAACATTTTGTTGATATTTTGCATGACAGTTTCTATACTCTTAAAAAGAAAATTGCCTTGTGTAGAATCTATTGTCACAAGTCCTTGGCAGCCTGCACAGTTGCTGTGGTCAAGTATTTAATGCACTTTAAATGATTTGGGACAACAAGCCCTTAAAAGGCTGTATCATAAATACAAATTGTACTGGCCTATGTTTCGTTTCTATACCAATATCTGTGCAAAGAGCTTGCTTTCTCATTCACATGTCATGAATAATGGAATAAGCCAGCATCTAGATGTTGGTATATTTTCCTGTTTATGCGAATACTTTGTCTTTTAAATATGCAAGGCTTATATGGGTTGCGAGTGCATTTCTATTGGCAGCTTGGTATTTTTGAGCCCTGTACATTTTAACACAATTCCACATATGGTTATGGGAGTAGGAATTGCCCCATCTATTGTGAATAGAGTGGAAGTGGCAGTTGCTCAAAAGCGGAAGCTCGTTATTCTTGAGCTCCTTCTAAACAAATGAAGAAAAGACGCAGTGTTGAGAGGACTGAATTTGGATTGAGTCTGGGTAGAATTCTTAGCCTATAAAAATATGACTACATTTGAGAGGAGATGGGCATCAATCTCCCCAAACTGGATTTTTTTGGCTCAAATAGACACCGAATTTGTCTTCAAAATCAGAGCTTGAAAAAGCCACTTTGCTTCCATCTCTTGTTGTTGGTTTTAGCCCATGTGGTTATGAACATAACTTTCCAAACATGAGACCAAATGTAAGTCAATGAAATGCTGTATTCCTTAGTTTGTAGATAGACTTCCTCAGAAATGAAAGTAAAATGTGACTCAAGTCTTGTCGGTTTGCACTGCTGCCATTCAGAACCTTTTGCGAAGCTGTGAAACTGCCAAGAATCGGGTCTGGTTTTTTCTGGAAAAGCTATGAGTCGTCACAGGGACAGGTTAGAATAGAGCCCAGCTCTCCAGTACAGAGACTGGGAATTGTTATATCTCCTTGGCAGGACATTGTGGTGCTGTTAGACCATTTAGATAAGCCAAAGCTGTATAGTTCATTAAATGTAAATCATTGATAGTTATCAGATACAAAATGCTAAGAAAAAATTAACATATCAATAGCATAATATTTTACCCTTTTAATAATCTGCCCTTAAAGAAAGGGCAGTATCTCATCTGCTTGCCATGCAATTACTGTTATGCATAGGAGAGCCTGCTAAGAGGTCAGGAATGAAAGTAAGTGTTGCTGGCAAGGTTAGGACTAGCTGGTTATCCCACTTTTAAAATTAATAATGAACCTTCAAATTTACAACCAGTCCTAGAACTAGTATAGGAGATAGCTCTGTTATACATCTAAGTGTGCTAGCCAGGATTTTTAATTGAGATTAATGACTCCCGTCATGTCATTGTTTAAAGGTAAATAAGTGACTGCGGTTATCTACGTGCAACTGCTTAAGTTCATATTTTTAGAAAATGGGGGGTAATAAAGGAGATTTATTTAAACCTTCCTAAATTTCACAGGGAATACCATGGTATGTGTTTGACCTCTTCTGCCACTTTCTTTGATAGCATCTCATTATAAAACTTCTCACCTGGAGATGAAGTCAGTTTTCTAGTTTTAGTGAGTCTCCCCTGCTGATTCTCTTTACCTCTGTTCAGTATAAGCCCAAGAAGGTTTTTAATAAATTGCTTTAATTTCTGGAAGATTCTGTCTCCAAAGAAGCAATGTGTTGTGATTATTGAGTGGGGGGCGGGGAGAGAACTAGATAACTTCATGGAGGATCGGTCCATCAATGGCTATTAGCCAGGATGGGCAAGGATGGTGTCCCTAGCCTCTGTTTGCCAGAAGCTGGGAATAGGCGATGGGATGGGTCACTTGATGATTCCCTGTTCTGTTCATTCCCTCTGGGGCACTGGGCATTGGCCGCTGTCGGAAGACCGGTTACTGGGCTAGATGGACCTTTGGTCTGACCCAGTATGGCCGTTCTTATGAAGAGGGCTGGCCTAAGCCTGCCTTGTACAGCTTTTCATATTTTAACTGTCACTTCCCTCTGATCAATAGGTGACGAAATGCTGATGGAAGTTTCCTTGGGTAGGAGAAATGGATCAGACTTAGTCTCTCAGTTCATTCTGACTGCAATATTGAGCCAACATTTTAAAATTTTATTTTGAGTACAATTTTGTAGCAGGCATTAGTCTCCCTGTTTCTCACAGCACAACAGGATGATAGACTAAGACTATAAAAGAGAGGAGTTCTTCTGTTGACATGCCATAGTCTTGTGCTGAACTTCTGGATTAGGATTCAGGTTAATCAGTCATGCTGGCAGGTGGGTTCATTTAGCTCCCACCCATATATAAATGGGTCGGGTGTGTTTCTTTAGGCCAGAGGAAACTAGGGAGCCAGAACAGAGGATGTCAGAGAGGGAAAGCTTAGGAACAACCAGGCTTGGTAAGGAAGCTCTAAACTGAGGCTTGATTTGACTTGAGTTAACTGTAAAGTGGGGGAGGAGGGGAGGGTGGATTTGTACAGTAATTCAACTAGTTTGTACTGCAACTTGGAGGAGTAAAGACTCAACTTGTACACCCCCCAAATAATTTTAGTCACAAGTCTTGTGAACTTATTTGCAAACGATACACACGTTCAAAACATTCGCATATTGTTCCATGAAAAATTCCTATTTAGCACAGTGCGAATATATAAACTATGAGCCACTAAAAATGTAAAGGGATGCTATCACCTTGAAATCCAATCTTTCAGATATTATGTCAGCCCACGAATCCACCTGCTAACCTTTTTTGCATAGTCTCTTCATAACTATTTTAAAAACACTTTTAAACTAAAAAAAATCCTAGTTGCTACATTGTAGAAAACCAATCCAACCACTCGAATAGACCAGTGTAGTGTAAGTGTCAATTGTTTTCTTCCAGGTTTGGATGTTTTCACTGGGAAGACTCTACCAGCCTGTGAAAGAGGAGGAGAGGGTTCAAGTAGGAAAATACTCCTGGGCGGGAAGACACTCACCCACATTGGTATTGAGACCCCATGGAAAACAATATTCCCATTTATGGGAAACTGAGTTTTGGAGTGGAAGCTATATTGTGTATAGCATGTGGTTTTAAAAACTTATTGGAAGATGCTTCAGTGCTGTCGTAATACAGAATAAAACTAGCAAGGCTTGTGGGAGTAGGGAATTAAAAAAAAATCACACTGAAAAGCCCATGAAGTCCAATTAGTAGAATCCAATTCATGTAACTTATTGTTAAATGTTTTAAGTCCCCTTATAAAGCGTAGATCACTTGAGACTAAGCTAAGATCAGACATATGGTTTTGATTTTTCTCTTCAAACACTGGCAATATTAGGGCCAAACAACTTTATTTTCCAGATGTACTATAACCAGCTGCAGATGTTTTAGACATTATCACTTCTAAATGGGATTTGACAAATGTCTCCTGGAAGCCAATTGCTCTGTAAATATTATAGGTGCTGTATTATGAGGAAATGGTAAAAATAAAACTTTGAGTCAAGCTTCCTGTGTCTGAACCCAGGAGCTTTACCCTATATCCTCCTTTAGGATTTTTTCCTGCTGAAGGATCCTGTAAGATATAGACTTCACTTTATGGGGACAGTCGAGTTTTGGGGACAGAGGCTGCCATGTATCTTCTGACAGGTATGTTAAAGTGACAGTGCCTCCTTACACAGCTTTTAAAGGTGACTGATTTGTGTGGCAAGGTTGTCTGTGATTGGTTCAAGACACAAGATCACCCAGCTCCAGATTAGAACATTCATAATACACAGAGGCATGCTAATATCTTGTCACTAAAATAAAAATGTTTAACATTTTTCAGTCTGAACGCTTACTCAGATAACTCAGTGTTTATGTCCTTGTGGATCACACTGGAGGGTGTGTATGCACGTTGTGCGCAAGCTCAGAATTGTTGAATAGCCATATCCAGCAGGGCAACGTATGTGCTTACTGGTCCCGTGGGAAAGCATAAAGGGTGGAGCAACCCCAAACTTTCCTCTGTTCCATCTTACTGCCCATGGCAGCAAGACAGAACCTGGACTGTCAGACCACCTCTCCTTTTTGTTCTAAGTTTCTTTTAGTCAACTTTTTGTTGGTGGTTCCCTGCCACTTAAAAAAGGGGGAGACCCCACTGTATAGCAGCAGGGTGAGGCACTTCACACCAACTCTTAGCAATGATAGCCTGTAAATCTACTGGGTTTAATCCCTTTCCTTCCTGTGAGGGCCTAATGTCCTTAATCAATGGATGCGGGAGATACCTTTTCTGGCTCAGAACACATTCATAATAAGTGCATCTGCTGCTGCTTCTCGTCCAACATCTGGAAATGCCAAGGAACAATGCTCAAGTTGCTCCTCTTAGAGCAGTCCATGAAAGTAACCTCTGAGTCTGCAGTAGAGATGTTCTCCATACTGGAACCAAGAGGACTGGTAGAGGGGGCACTTGCTGAAAACAGACAATAAACCTCTGGTTCCAGCACTGAGAAGAAACCTGAAAGGGGTGCCAAGGCAGTTGGCACCAGCACAGAGATCCTCAACACCGACCACGTCACTGTCTGCACTGACTACATTGGTGCTGATCTCTGTGCTAAGAGTGGTGCAGTCCTCTTCTGAGGCTGGACAATGCTCCTGAGCAGAGTCCCAACGTAGCTCAGTGTTCAGCAAGATCATCCCGCAAGGGGGGCTTGATGCCACAGATAAGCTATTGACATCGTCTTTGACAATGAGGGATGATGCCAAGGCACCAGCAGCAGCGAAGGCTTGAGAGAAAATTGTACCAGTGTTGGCACTAACACCTGCCCTGGTACCAACGCTGGAACCAACAACTTGCCTTTCCCAGTCCTGAAGTATGCCTTCGATGAGCCTCTTTCACTCTGTTACTTAAACCGGTGCGGGCATCAGTCCCACCATAAACACGGGAACTGCATCCATTTGTGCCTCCATTGCAGAGATCTACTTCTCATCATCACTAGGCCTTTCCTCCTCCCCTATCTTGAGCAGGCAACCCTTGCATGAGAGAGAGACTGTACACCAAACGTATGTTGCAGTGGTTGGCAGAACTGGCAATGGAAGGGCCAGACTGGGTGATCAGTACCAGTACAATCTGCTGCCAAGGCCATACTGGCCTTATTAGGGCCAACTTTCTTAGAGATCATGGCGAGGAGCCTGCCTCAGACCTCCCAGTGAAGAGATCTCGATTGCTGTTGGTATCAATAGCTCGAGAAACTGAATAGCTGAAACTGGAGGCACCTTTTGGTGAGGTAGCTCGGGAGATACTCCAGCTACCTCTCCACCTAAAAAATTCTTTTCCCCAGAGGAAGCAGTCACTGCGGCACAGCCATCTAAGACTTTTGAGCCTTCCAGGAGCTGCTCTCAAGGTTGGCAGACATATTGATCATTGAGATGGTGATCCAAGGAAATGGCCATAAATTGTTTGATATCCTCAGTGCCTCTGTGCCCACAAGAATTGCCCTTCCAATCCATGAGGGTATTATAGACCCAGCAAAAGTCTGTGGTTGGCACATGCAGGCCTCGCTCTTCCCAACCTCGTAGCGGGTGGAAAAGTGCTACCAAGTCCCATTTAAGGGCTTTCAGCATTTCTGCACACATCTGACACTGGGATTATTCATCTCTGCAGTGTAAGACCAGACTAGGTCCACCAAGGGGACTCTAAAAGACAAGGACCTCCTTGGCCAAAAGACTTATTGGGTACCCCTCCTGTGACAGAGTGGGGCCTGACCCCGAGAGAGAGTGGACCCCCGAGAAGGGCTGCCTCTCTAAAAGGGGCACCCCCCACGGACTGCACGGGGCCAAGAGTAGGCACGATCTGAGTGTCCGTGACACCTCCAATTTCACATCATGAATTATCAAGCCCTGTTCATATAGTATAATTATTTGGAGTGGAAAAGTGTGACCCCCTTCCTGTAAACACCCCCCCCTTCAATGTTTTCAGAGCCACTGTCAGATTCTTGTATTTATATTCCTGTATCATACCAAAAAAACCTTCTGGTACCAGACATCTCAGACAGAGAACACAGTCTGCTTCTCATGGTCATCAGCCTGAATATCTGCTCAGAAAGCAACTGCGTTATTCTCGGAGACACCCATCCTCCTCAGTCATGCAACAGCCTCTTTCCCAGAGGCAGCTGATTTGGTGAGACAGCCACACCAGAAGCACCTGGGAGTTGACTTTCAGAAACCTCCTCTGCCCTTCCATCAGACATGGGTAGGTATAACAGCTGACAAAGGAGTACTATACATCACTGCCCACAGCTAGCTAATTAAGTGTACATAAAACTCCCCAGTTAATAGTGATCAAGCTCTTTGAAATGTACTTCTGCCTTTGCCAGCAAGGTTCCTAGAAAGTCTGACCAGGAGAAAAGAGGAGGCATTGTGTATTTAAATAAAACTTCTCAGCGCTCTAACTTTTGTGCAAGGGTATTCTTTTGGTAAGCAGATGCGTCAGTGTTTCAGACACTAGGTGTCTTTATACGTTCAAGCTAGAGCTGCAGCTAATTTGTACAACACGAGATGGCTAAAGGAAATAGTCACTCCCTTCCACTATAAACTCAAGATCCTTCTTCAAACTTTCTATCTAGCTGTTTAACTTGCTTAAACATCTGACAGCTTGCCCTCCTCCAGATCCCAGCATCCGCAAGGAACTGGGGAGCCACAATTCTGAGAGGAGATTAGCAATGGAAGCATCAATGGGTGACTACTTGAACAGGGACTGAACGTTTTGCTTGAAGGAACACGGCCCCCTGTGATCCAGCAGGGAACATATCAAACAAAGTGCAATCCTAATGATTTGGACTTTGTAACTTCGCATTAGTGTTTAAAACTGCTTAGACATAATCCTCCTAGCAAATCTCTTTGTGCTTTGAGACCACAAACATTCATAGCTGTATGCTGATTTTGAACATAGACTGGTTCGACTGACTTGTTACAGCAGAACAAAGGCATTCACTGATGCCTGGGAAAGAGGATCCAAAAAAGCAAATTCCTCTTACTTGTACAGGAGTTGAAAATGCTTCCTTGCATCGATGGAAGTTAACAAATAAAACATCCAGCCAAAGGCTTCAGTTTTGACCCTTTCCAGTCATAGTGGTATCCGTAGTTATACATATCATCTAGGAGCAGGAGAGTTCTTTAGGGAAAGCTTGGACTGACCCAGAGCCATGAACTGCGTCCTCTGGGCTGGACATACTTCGTTGGCTCAGTGAGCATGTTAGAAATGGGCTGAAGTTCGTTGCGTATGTAATCAGCATCGATTTTTTTTAATGACTGCTTCTGACATGAGACAGGTCAGTCATTGGTATCAATGTCCTATTTTTGTCCCAAGTGCTTTCGGTCTGAACCTATCACTGTAGTTTACTTACGTAATATAGAACTGTTGACTGAGAACAGTGCATACCATCTGTCACGTAATACAAGTAAAGACAGGCACAGTTGGTCAAATAGAGTATCCCCTATGACTACAAAAAGGGCGTTGGAGCAGGATGATAGTTTTTGAGAGGTACAAGACTTATATATTTGATTTTTGTATTGTAGCGAATCTGCTGAAAACACTAAGAATGTAACAGATGATACTGTGTGAAGATATTTAGACATATGTAATACATTCAGATTAGCGTCATTACACGATCTAACCTAACAAATAGGCATGAATTTGCTTTATCCTCACTTGTTTCTACGGTAGTTCCAACAGGTACTTGCAAAAAGGGATTGTACAAAACAATCTGCATCAGACGCTGCAGTAAACAGAGTGGTGTAAAAAGCAAAAGGCAAACACAGCTATTAGGTTTGCAGCCAAGCTCAGCGCCTGCCTGATCTCTTTGAATGGATAATGGAGAAACAATAGGCGTCATTGATCTGGATTTCTAGGGAGACCGTTGGTTTTTCAACCAAAGACTGTCTAAGGCCAGGAAGCTTAGTAAACAGGACCAGTCTCACTAGAGAACCATGCTGACTTTTTTTTTTTTTTTTTAATTGCAAGGGGTAATAGTGGAATAGAGCTTACAAACTTTACGTTTAGTCATATAAAATTACCTGATCTTGTGACTTTAGAATAGTTATCTTTGAACCCAGTGAGATCATTTCTGCCCTTGTGAGAGCCCTGAGGACTCCCTGCAATACAAGTTCTTCACTTCCTGTCTTTTTTGGGTCTCCCAACATACCAGTGAAAATTAGACAGGAAACTCTTTTTTGCAGCCCCATCGTGCTGCTGTTTAGTTGGCCAGGATGAGACGCTTTTCAGGAACGCAAAGTACCCCTTTCTTTCCTTTTGATCATCCACGCAGAGCTGGACAATACCACTGCAGAACTCCATTTCCCAGGTTGCTGATTTGGGGGGTGAAGGGTGTGGGGGGAATTCTTAGTAAATATTTTTACATTGCTTCTAAATTTAAAAAAATAGAAATTGGAGAACCTGCTTCTGCACAAAGCATGCTATATCATCTATAACTTACTGTTTCCTGTTACTGTGTAACAACTTGAAAATGTTGTGTTCACATGTTACAAAGTCCTGCAGGCATCCTATGGGGAAACTGAAAAAGCATTTTATCCCCAAATCTGGTATCACAGACGCTTATATTAATATAGCTCCTGTTGCAGGATTGCAGTCTTATTAGAAAAAGTCTGCATCTTCTGTGCTGCTTTCTCATTCTTTATTGGATAATACATTTATTTTGTTTTGTTTTTCCCTGGCGGGAAAAAAATGGATGTCACAAACAGTATTATGACCTAAGGTAGGTAATGAAAAACAAAAAAGCTGAAAATCTCAAATATACTACTTTTTCATATAAATTTCCTTAATAAAAGAATGAGGCAATAGAAAGTGAACATTATTAGTGGAATTTCTAATGGGCCATTCATCCTCCCACAGTGTCACTGGTGCCTCCTACTGGATAAAATATCAACTTGCTGTAGTGTGTGTACTTCCGGTGGTGACTGGAGCCTTCAGAGAATGTAAGCCTTAATACTACACAAGTATGAATGCCTCCTGAGTTTCTGATAGTCATTTCTAAAATGTATTTTGTGACATTTTCCACAAAGTATCAGCCTTAATAATGTAGGAGAAAAACAGTGGAGACATGATCTATTAATGTTCTCTCATTTTTACAATAGAACTAAGACTTAAAGTTGAGGATATTTGTGTTGCTTAAAAACTAATATTGAAAGGGCACAGAATTAGAAAAAATCTAATGCTCTTTTATTTCCTTTGTGAAGACGAGCAGAGTTTATAGGATTTACTTATAGGAAGCATCTTAACATAAGCTAAAATTTTGGCTCATTCCATTTCCTCTGTTGAAGAACAGAAAAGTGATCTCTGATCCTACCTCTCTAGCTGAAACAATCAGCAAAAAGTTGACTTTGTTTGGGTATAGGTTTTGGGTAATTTCCTATCCCTTTAGTCTAAGTGGGATGCGTTGGATTATCTAAAGTAATTTTACTGCTGAGACATTTTTAATATTTTAATGTCTACAGCTCTTATGAGTTATGGTCTTTCCTATAATCGAAAGAATCTTCATACTTGCCCTTCATGGATGAGATGTTTTAGCTTCCTATAATTAGAGCCACTGTATAAATTACTGTATAAATTATTATTCCTGACACTATTAGAATACTCCTTGCTGAGGATGGAGGATTAAGCAATGAAGGCTTTAACTGCATGTGCGTTGCCACTTCGCATTCAGTGATCTTTCTGAAGCTCACAAAGAGGATTATTGAAATAGAACATGACGTTGCCGTGGAGCCTTTGTTGTTTAATTGGGCTTTTCTTCAGTTGTCCCTCAGCTGAAACGTTAGCATAGACTTAATGCACTTTTGAAAACTATGGGGAGCGAACATCTTTTAAAAAGTTGTACATAGAAATTTTTATCTCATGATAATCAATGAGATTCAATTGGCTAGAAACTTTTAAAATCTGAATGTAATAAAGCAGCTAAAAATTTGTTAAATTTTCCACCTTAACGCCAGGCATTGTTCCTGAAGCTGGCATTCAGGGTTCCTTTCTTTTAAACTATTTTTCTGCTTTGAGTAAGTGGTTTTTAACCTCTTGAATCAATAAATCCAAGTTAATGAAAACTGGAAGTTGATAAGTATTGCCTGTAATAAAGAGTATGCAAGTGTGGATATGAATTTATAAATTAGTCTTCTATAGCAGCAGGAAAGTATGGCAAGTAAGGTAACTATTATGACAGGATCCTAGCCATAAAGGTTCTTGAAGTCTAATAGTAGGAGTGACTATATAATTACACTCATCCCATTGACTGTGATATGTTTAATATCCAAGGTCAATAACTGTCTCCCATAATCAAATTGTTATGGGTGAATTTTTAAGTGCACTGACACAATACATCTTCCAATATGTCTAGTAAAATGGAGTAATGATTACAGCCAGTGGAGGCTACATCAGTATAAACAAACACTGATGCCAAGCACAGACCAAGAGACCATAAGAGAGTTGGAGTAGAAGGCTTATTGTAGTTCCCAGCACGTAGAATCCTTGGCAAAACTGACCACTTGTTACAAATGAACCATGAGAACTCTGTACTGACACTTCTTACCTCACTGAGCTTGATGTCCTCCTCTGTCTCTGTGCCCTGACTTCGTTACCAAGCCCTCCAGCATTCCCAATAAGGTGTACTGGACGATGTTCCCTGTTATCAAAATAGTTTCATCACAAAAGTAGCTTTGCAAAACTGTATTTCTTCTATGCTGGGATTACCAGTCAAGATGCATATTCCCCATCCAGAGTTGCTGATGTGTTATACCTGCCTCCCTGGAACTTCATAGAAGAAACAAAAGACTTTTGCTCAGTCATGGCTTTCCTTCTTGAGCAATTATTTTCATCCCATTAACCTTGAGTGGGTTATGGGTCACATGACACCTCCCAACCCCATAAAGAAAAGCTTTGCTAGAGACTCTCTCAACTTCAAATTGACTTCCCATCAGCTTTCTGCAGAAAGGTCAGAATAGCCAGAGGTTCTTACCCCTTACTGTGATAGGGTTGCATAGATTAACACCAAAGGCACGAATCCCTGCTATATAATGATGCATCCCTGATGCAGATCCTAGCAGGAATAGATACTTGATATTGGCACCTAATGTATGCTTCAAACACCCTTGTAAATAATCTCATCACATTTAGTAGGCACTGGCATTGCTCTGCGCAGTTGGGGTAGTACTTTTATATAGGAGGTGGTGATCTTTTTTTAACTATCTAAAGGAGGCTGGTGGTGCTGCTACTGCTCTTGGAACTGGGTCGTGCTCCTACAAGGAGTTATTCATTGGCCATTGAAGAATATATCCAGGGTGACGGCCTGAAGTTGTGTATAATGTAAGTGCAAATCTAATTTCTCACTTAAACACTTGAAAAAATGGACAGAAGTCTTATTGATTCTATTAGGTTCTTTGGGACTTTAATCTGCTGTTATATGTATTAAGAGAATCTGTCTTTAACTACAGTATCAGAAGAATTTTAGTGAAAGACTGACAACTCAAGTTTAAGCAATAATGAAGTGCATTCTAGATGCTGCACAAGCTTCACCTGCATTGCCCCATTGCATTTCAGTCTTGATAATCCAGTTGTCCTGTGTATGCATCTTCTGAATAGAAAATGTGCCATTTATTCTGAATGGGATTATTGAGATGTCAACAGCTGTCTGAAGGCTTTTCACTTCCATAATTAATAGTGCACTGAATGCTGTGGCCTAAGCTCTTTTGGGTCACAGAATTTGGCTTGTCTGTGTGCACAGTATAAATTTATGGTGCTATATAGATATTTTATAATCTGGAAGCATTATCTAGAGCCTTAAATCTTCAAGTTGCTTTGCTTGTCACTTAAGCCAAATTTGAATCAAGGTTCTCAGAAGTAAGGTTAGCTCACTTAACACATTAACCTTCAAGGAGTTTATTATAGAATGAATTATGGGAAAACAAGCTACTTGTGAAGCGTACCAGGAAAGAAGTAAAAGCTTTGTTTGGAAGAAGGGGCACGACATTGCTCTATACAAACTTCAAAAGTAAATTCAAATGCATATACAAGACTTCATAGGCTGACAGCTTCAGTTTTGCACATTAAGTTAACTTTCAGCATTCAGACTAGCTATGAATTATGGAGAGACTTGAATCTAGATTCACATGGTGTCTCTAACTCTAGATTCAAATAATTTCTTGCTATTATCTAACAGAAGAAGTCTATGCATATTTGGGATTCTAGTGCCCTCCTAGCAGAAGAAATGGCAACTTTTTTGTCTGTTGCATATTTTGGTGCACTGAGTTTTCTAATTTCTCTTTGCTAGATAGTTGGGGAGTGACCAGCTATTTTGAGCTATGGGTCAGTGCGCATATAGTGTCCTGAGTTTGCTCTAAAACAGTGGTTTTCAACCTGTGGTCCGTAAACCCCAGGGAATTCGCAGACTAAGATTTCCAAAGGGGTCTGCACCTCCATTCAAAATTTTAAGGGGTTGGCAAATGAAAAAAGGTTGAAAACCACTGCTCTAAAACTAAAGTGAGTATGTACTTGTCTAGATCCTGGAGGGGGGAGAGGCTGGTACTCTTGTGGAAAGTTTATATGGGAGCGTTACATGCTTAACTGTTGCATAATGTTCTGCCTCTCTACACTAGAGTGGTCTAGTCACTACCAGCAGGTACAGGATGTGTACTGTGTAGCTTATACCGAACTGCAGGTGACAGAATATTATGCCTGTTTCCCACAAACTGGTGTGGTTAAGAATAGTTTATGCTTGCTTCTAAGCTTGGGATCTCATTTTCCTCTTGAAATTCCCATGACTATTTTAAAAACTCTTTCCTAGCTGTACCTCCTCTTGTTTGTCTACTATATTTCTCGCTGTGTGAAATACTGAGAGCATGGTGTTTTCCCACAGCATTTTTAGTGTGGAAATGTTGCAACAAAAGGTTATTACTGGAATGTTATTGCTGTTAGCTTTTTAATTTTACTGTGTGTGAAGCTGCTTTTGGATTAGGGTGCCCTGTGTTGAGCTGTGCAGGTGCCTAAAATCTATTCTATTGCCACTTAATTTAAAAATTCTACAAGTGAACCATGAACACCACTAGACAGATGTTATGTCCTTCCTTTCTCTCTTCCCCTGGGGTGGAAAATAACAGATGTTGTTACCAACTGAAAGGCATTTTAGACATTTGCCACAAAAGATTGTCATCGGGCTGTCAGAAGCTATCTTTATAGGCAGGTTGGTCTTTTACAAGGAGATGTGTTTACAGAGCATGAAATTAACATTTTTGTACAGAGGCAAATAATTGCTTATCATAGTGAATTTAGTAGCAGATTTGAAGCTTGAGTGATTATTAGTAAGGTCAGATGGAACACACAGTGGTGCAGTTAGCCAGGTCCACTCCCAGAGCAAAGTCAATCAGAACTTTTTAGCAGTTCACTTACACTGAAAGGTTGCAAGATGTTCATATTTCTAATCTATCAGCATGGTCCACATCTTGAATAGTTTGACATTTCTATCAGCATAGGTGATAAGAGTGATTTTTCTTCAGAAGGCGGGGGTGGCGGGGGGGGGTCTTGCTCATTTGAGTTGCAAGAATGCAAAAAACAGAAGATACATGTTAAATGGATTTTTTTTCTCTCTCTCTCCTACAGTATCATTTAAAGTATCGGGGTAGCCGTGTTAGTCTGTATCCACAAAAACAACGAGGAGTCCGGTGGCACCTTAGTCTTTACGGTATCATTAAAGAGATTCTCAAAGAAATAATGTACCCTGTGTCCATGAAATATATCTCTAGGTATACTAGTAAAACAAAGAAAAAGGGTCACTTTGAATGCATACACCTTTCTGTGGTCAGGGGAAGATTTGTCAAAATGTTGGCTACAGCCATGTCTAGAACTGGCTGTTGTTGTCTGAGCTCCTTTACCTGAATAATTGTAATTTACTTGACGTTCTGGGGTTTCCCTTGAGCAGTGATGAACAGTTGTTCTCTGTGACAGATAGTGGATGAGTCTATCCTGCATCCGACGAAGTGGGCTTAGCCCACGAAAGCTTATGTTCAAATAAATGTATTATTCTCTAAGGTGCCACAAGTACTCCTGTTCTTTTTGCGGATACAGACTAACACGGCTGCTACTCTGAAATCCATCAAATTGATTCTTCACATATGGCACAGGCCACAGTTTAAACTATGGTCTTCAGACATAACAAGATCAGTTCATGATCATTATTAACATTAACTGCAAGTCTTATTTCCCGTTTCCTCACCCTGTAGCCTTCCTAAAGGTGACCAACACTCAGTGAAATATTTCTAATGTCTGATCAATAAAAACTTGCTCTTAAAATTGTAATTTAAATCCAAAAAGTTCATCTTTTCTAATACAAACCACTGCTGCACAGGAGCTACAAAGCGGAAATGTTCTAAACAGGCTGAGCATAATTGCAGCTGGGGATTGCAGTAACTCTTCCTTGCCTTTTGCTATATCGGCTGTATAGGGTTTTATTAGGGCTGTCAAATGATTAAAAAATTAATCACAAGATTTAAAAAATCGTGATTAATCGCAGTTTTAATTGCACTATTCATAGAATACCATTTATTTAAATATTTTTGGATGTTTTCTACAATTTCAAATCTATTGATTTCAATTACTACACAGAATACAAAGTGTACAGTGCTCACTTTATTATTTTTATTACAAATATTTGCACTGAATACAAACAAAAGAAATTGTATTTTTCAATTCACCTCATACAAGTACTCTAGTGCAATCTCTTTATCATGAAAGTGCATTACAGGGTGAGGAATTACAGGTAGGACCCAATAAATTTAAACAAACTTGTTTGTTTTAGTGATTGGCTGAATAAAAAGTAGGACTGAGTGGACTTGTAGGCTCTACAGTTTTACATTGTTTTATTTTTGAGTGCAGTTATGTGACAAAAACAAATCTACATTTCACAATAAAGAGATTGCCCTAGAGTACTTGTATGAGGTGAATTGAAAAATACTATTTCTTTTGTTTGTATTACAGTGGAAATAATTGTAATAATAATATAAAGTGAGCACTGTACACTTTGTATTCTCTGTTGTAATTGAAATCAGTATATTTGAAAATGTAGAAAAGCATCCAAAAATATTTATAATAAATTTAAATTGGTATTCTATTCTTGTTTAACAGCGCAATTAAAACTGCGATTGTGATTGGGTTTTTTTAATCGAGTTAATTTGTTTTGAGTTAATTTCTTTAGTTAACTGCGATTAATTGACAGCCCTTGTTTTTATACAGTACCTGTTGCCATGGTATGAGTGCTGCATTATCAGAAACTCCAGGTTTGTGCATGCCAAAAAATAGATTTGGGCTAATGTGGTTGAGGCTTTACAGAAAACCTGGTCCTGTATATATTGTTCATTTAACATAACTGAAGTTTGATAGTATAACATTGACATAAGCGGTGCAAAAGTCCCAGCAGTGCTAACAATCTGTCCCACCTTTGGAGCTTGAAGGCACACGTTTAGGAGTGCCAAGAGTTTAGAACTCATTCCTATTTGATTATTGGTCCCTGTACTCAGAGTACAGATAAGTGTGCCAGTCTCTATAAAACAGTACCCAGATCGCTCACTCCTTGTTATGATCAAAGGCTTACATTAACCCTCAGTGCATTCTTCAGAGTGGTGTGGCATGTTCTAGCACTGCCACTTCCATGGATAATGGATTTGCCTAATAAAATCGCCATGCAATGCTGTGAAGACACATGCCTTAACAAACTCTTACTATGTCTTACTCTATTTTTACACATTGCGTTGCGGGGGCGAGGGATAGCTCAGTGGTTTGAGCATTGGCCTGCTAAACCCAGGGTTGGGAGTTCAATCCTTGAGGGGGGGATCTGGGGCAAAATCAGTACTTGGTCCTGCTAGTGAAGGCAGAGGGCTGGACTCAATGACCTTTCAAGCTCCCTTCCAGTTCTAGGAGATGGGATATCTCCATTCATTTAATTTAATTTAAATGAACAGCATTTTGATCTTCAGAGTCAAAAGGGTGGGTGTGAAGAGATGTTTGCACATGCATACCACAGTCAATGCCATGTGTGTACAGTTGCTGTTGAATTACCATGGATTCCACTCCCTGCATATCCCTTGATTTTAGCCAGATAAACCTGTTGTTTCTCCACCCCTCCCCAGTCTTCTGGTGGATGCACTCTCGCTCTGTCCCCTTTCTCCTTCCTACAGTGGAGCACATGGTGCAATCTCTGCACTTTGCAAGCTCTAGTTTGAACGCAAATTTAAGGAGTATGGTATGAACTTAACTGTACATGGATGTTCTGTAATCCTATATACCACATTTCACTTGTTGTCTTGTGTTGCTGCAAACATCTGCTGGCTGTACTGTTCCCAAGAGGTTAAGTCTCAAACAAGTAGTTCATGCTATTTGAACCTTTTGAAGAAGCTTTGGTAAGAAAGAGGACCTGGTCTCAGAATAGCAAGGTTGTGGGACTCACCCTTGTAAAAAGTGCAGGCTCCAGGTCCAGCACTAAGAAGGTGACACTCCCAGAGATACGGCACTCCCCGTGGAACCACGACAGTACCATAATAATTCGTGTAAATGTAAAAAATTAAAAATATTGCAAAGAGCTGTACTATGTATCTAAGGGAGAAAACTGAACATTACATTTTGGAAATAATGTGATCATGTATTGAGACTGTATCTTAATCCCTACACCTAAGGGCGGTGGGACCATCAAACTTGCTTCCTCTCGCAGTCCAAAATATCCCAGACTTCACAATAGTCCAAGCATACTGCAAAAGCCATTTCTGACATTGTGTTGGGGGGAAGGTTGAGTATATGCCCCTTGAGGAGTGGGGAAAGGTGAGAGGCTATTTTGCTGTTTTGGTATATTGGCTGTCTAGGGCATCCAGAGCTGCTCAGATGGAGCGTCTTTTTAGTTTTTAAATGTAAATGAATAAATAAAGGTAGCCCTTCACTCTGCCATGTCCTAATTCTCTTTTTAGTGGTTAACCTTGCGATCTTAGTGTTCTACAATTCTATTTTAATAGAATGTGGGTGGTCTTGTAGTGCAGTTTCACGTATCCCCACCTCCCAGAACAGTTCAAATGCATGAAAGCTGAATTCGTTTTTTTCACCCATTCAACATCCTTCTTCGGTTTGACTACTTTTTTTGCACAGCATAATACAACTTCTTATGCCTGGGATAAACAGTACATTTTGGTTTTGAGTGATGGCTGAAATTTCATGACAAATTAAACTGTTTGCAAGAAGCCTTTCAGGACCTGGTAAATCTATTTCAGCCTCTCTAGATATCAAGCACTTCCTTTTACAATTTCCTCACAATACTGTAATATGCAGAAAAACTTATTGTCACTGCAGAATGCACCAATTTCATTCGCCAAACTCCATCAGAGTAGCATTTGGAAAGACAAATAGAATACGAGTATATCTGCTGAATTAAAAAACAGTAAATAGGGGAAATGTAGACAGTGTGATAAGCTACATATTCAAGTAACCTAGGCAACAGCAGGAAGTCTGCCTCTGAGTAGAATATGATAAATCTTGCACAGATCTACACACTTGTAATCACTGGGTACTGTGTATTAGTTTGAGCAGCAGTTAGATCTCTCTTTTGGGGGGGAGAAGGAATATTTAAAATACCTCTTTAGGTTGTCACATTCACTGCAAAAAATTAGCATTGTCAAGTAGTGAAGCCCATAATGACTGATGGAGAATTTTGTTACATTCTTAAATATTTAAAAGCAAAACCTTATTCCATTGCTGAAAACACAAAAAACATTGCTGGATGATGTTTGTGCTCCAGATAGTCTGAAGCAGGAATTCACCCTCGGTAACCATGTGATGACACTGGAGCCAGGAGCACAAACAAGAAAATAAACAAAAGAAGCCAAGCTGCTTAAGCGGATTTAGAAATATAGTCCCACATTCCTTTGGTGTACGTGCTTTGATTTCAGTGGATTTACTCAGGTGCTTAAGTGCTTTGCTGAATCAGGGCCACAGTGAGGAGAATGACAGGCCTTGTCTGCCAAACTAGGAATAGTCCAAAATTAGAAGGGAGAGTAGCTTTACTGGGATTAAAGTGATATTGGGAGGGGAGAATGGAGGGTAAAACAGAGAAATTATACAGTTCTCCTAATGATTTGAGCTACTAAAGGAACTTTCCAATTTAGTCAGAGAGACTGTTCAGGTTAGCTAGTTCAGCAGTGCAAAGCAACATGTTAGTACACCATCAGTCCTGGTGGTTAGAAGCCTGGCAGCTTAATTTATGCTGAAAATGGCTTCAGACTATTCAGAATTATGAAAATGCACTTCCAATACAGGGTCCTCCCATTCAGACTCACCACTGCTCCACAGGTCTTCACCTATTTTCTCTGTCGTAGTGGCCCACCTCCGGCATCATGCGGTCCTTATTCCCCATCTCGAAGACTGGCAGCAAGCAGCGCAATCCAGGGACGAGGCGCAAGCCTTGACCTCTGTTATCCCAGCTCCTTTCCTCCCTGAGGGTTAAGCGTAAATGTCTAAAAATTGTCTTCGGTTCCCACACAGTCCTTGGATATCATAGGGGCCTCCATTGACGCAGTCTCAGCATAAGGCTGTTTACCAAGAGATAGGTTTCAGGCCCTGTAGGAACTCGTCATCCGAGTAGTTTTCTGTTCCGGTCCAGACTTACCTATCCCTCCTTGGCCAGATGGCAACTTACACATACGTCACCACCTTTGCTCACGTCAGACTTCGCTGTCTTCAGCTGTGGCTCCAGAGAATCTATTCACCCATGTAACATATCATGGACTTTCTGCCATCAGTCTCCCCCAACGTGCTCTCTTCCCTCCAGTGGTGGATGGATCCAAGACAGGTCTGTACTGGGATGCCTTTTCTCCCATCCTCCCCAGACATGATGATTATCACGGACACATCACTCGCCAGATAGGGTGAGCACACGATACAAAGGACTGGGACCTCTTGGGAATCCAGAATGCACATCAACATCCTGGAGCTTCAGGCGGTATGGAGAACGTGTTGCGCATTTCTTCCATCCTTTCGTTCTCATGTCTGACAACGAGACCACCGTTTATTACATCAACAAACGGGGTGGGGATGGGAATGAGGTCAACTTTGCTCTGTGTGGAAGTGGTTCTTCTGTGGGACTGGTGCATTGCTCATAACATCCGGTTGTCAATGGCTTATCTTCCAGGGACTCAAAGTGATTGCAGGCTCTCTCAGAAGAAAATTTGTGGCCAATCACGAATGGGAGTTTCACAACACTGAAGTCAACAGCATTTTCAGTCTGTGGGGGATTCTGACCAGGGACCTCTCTGCCTTCCACGCCAACAGCAGGTGCACCATGTACTGCTGTTAGGGGTGGGGTGAGGCTCGGTACCCGTTCCCAAGGCAATGCCTTTGTCCTCTGCTGATTGGACCAGATCAATTTATGCCTTTCCCCCTTACCACAAATCCTCCACCAGATTTGCCCCTGAGGACATTCCCCTTCTTTTGGAATACCTTCTGTTCTTGAAGACGTGAGGACTCACTCTCAATTCCATTAAGGTCCACATACTGGCTATCAGTGCCCCCCTCACCTGCCCCCACAGAAGGACACTCCATATTTACCCATCCATTGACTATCAGATTTTGGAAGGGTCTCCTCAGAACCTTTCAACCTGTTCAGGCAAGGGTTGGCCATATTTTTGCTGAACATGGTTGCTGTTTCCCCATTCTTTCTCCTACCAATGTCTGGTTGAGCATTTTTTATAGCGGATATGCACATCAGGCTGATAGTTTGTAGCATACTGACTTCTGACACAACCCTACCACCATATTGATTATTATTGTGAAAGATAAATAATTTTGGATCAAACCTTCATGTTCAAGCATCGTGGTCTAACTCAAACCAGGGGTGGTGGTGGTTGGGGGGCGGGGTTATTTAGCTTGTGATGCAAATGCTCTAACTCCCATCCTAACCATGAATGTTCTTATGATCACAAAATACTGGTAGCCCAGCAGTGCAGTATGCACACCCAGTGCTTATAACATTCTCTAAGACTTACAGCAGTATTATTTTTTTTCTTGTAGAAAAGACTAAAATGAAGATGCACCATTCTTCTCCCCATCTGGCTCAGTCGCAGATGATCTTCTTCCCTACTAGGTTCACTGGCTCTTAGAATGTTAATACAATCCTGCTTCCCAGGGTCACACCAGATTTCTAGGGGAACACAATGCTTGACCAGCTTTGCAGTGGCACTTAACTGTACTCCTCTTGTCCCCCAAGTCCCCTTAAATAAGTTTTCTCTCCTTCCTGCATCTTGAGATCAAAAAAGTCACTTGCTTCTCTCTGGAATTTGGGGCAAACTTTCCATGGAATTTGCTAGATTCCACTAGTCCTGCTTGTTTAGATACTGTTGGAAACATTAGGCTGTTCCTTTAATTTGATGGTTAAATGTATAGTAATATATACCGATTTGCTCAATTCACCTATTCGCAGTGCTGAGTTCAGTTGTGATCTGGTTATGTCTGGATTCGCTGAATAAGTATTTCACTCGTACAAACTTGTCATTTTAGAAAACAAAATAATGTTATCATTCAGCCTTAATAAAATGTCTCTAGATACGATACTCCGCTAGTCTTTGGAATATGTGGAAGCGCTGTTTGTAGCTGGTCCCATTGATCAGTTGGCTCAACATTCCTATAATCTGTTCAGGAGTTTCATAATTCAAATACGGGGAATTCATACAAACTGACTACAGAATTATAAATCTCATGAATCCTGCACTTTTAATATTAATTCTTAGTGCAGATTATTCTGCATATGCAGAAACATTTGCAAAAAGAAGAGCAGGAGTACTTGTGGCACCTTAGAGACTAACAAATTTATTAGAGCATGTCTCTAAGGTGCCACAAGTACTCCTGTTCTTCTATTTGCGGATACAGACTAACACGGCTGCTACTCTGAAACCACGCAGAAACATTTGATTAATCCCATGGCTTAACTTGTAAATTTTCCAAACATGATGATGTGCTATATTCTGCTTCTATAAAGGATTGCTACAAAGAAAATAGTCCAGATCATGTGCTCTTAGTTGCGGATAAGTGGAGCACAGATACATGGGCTTCCGATTGGTGACTGCTATTTGAGGTGATTCAAATATGGTTTGCGAAGCAAACTGCAAAAAAGTGAACACTTGTTTCTGTGGATATAAGGCATGTCCTATTTTTAAATAGTTTTTTCATCATATTGGTAAATTCGGTGGAAAACTCATAAGCACCTTTTGATGATTTCATAACTTTGTTTTAATTTGCAGCTCTGGAAAGAAACTAAACTTTGGGTCAGCAGACAAAATGCTACAAAAAGTTGTTTATTTGGAAGTTATATGTGAAAGCATGCAACTCATTTGACAGTTTCCAGGGATTATACAAAGCCTTTCAAACATTTTCAGAATAAACAGCAAAAAGAAAAAAAAAATCACACCACTATAACCACCATACTATCTGAATCCCTTCCAGAAGTGCATTAAGTCATGTGACTAACATCGGTCATAGGTTCGTTCTCTCATTTCTCTCCCCTGGGGTTGAAGTGTGCAGTGGAGTGTTCTTGTTTTGGAATTTTAAAAAAATGCACGTGGCTGTGCTCCTGTTGGAGAAGGCAAGGTCCAAGAATTGTGCCTTGCATATAGAACGTAGGTGGTGAGGTTGGTGATGGGCCTTAGCTGGAGGGGGGAGAACCCTTTTGATTACATCAACTACAGGAGCTGAGTAATCCTTAGTTCGGCCATGCCTCAGTTCCATTAGTCTTAAATTTTGCACCACGCTTCTGGTCAACTGGTTTGTTTGTTTGTTCAAGTAATGTTTTATCTGTTAACTCAAATTCATTTTCATAGAATCATAGGACTGGAGGGATCTCGAAAGGTCTACTAGTTCAGTCCCCTGCAATCAAGGCAGGACTAAGTATGAGAACGGCCGTACTGGGTCAGACCAAAGGTCCATCTAGCCCAGTATCCTGTCTACCGACAGTGGCCAATGCCAGGTGCCCCAGAGGGAGTGAACCTAACAGGTAATGATCAAGTGATCTCTCTCCTGCCATCCATCTCCATCCTCTGACAAACAGAGGCTAGGGACACCATTCTGGCTAATAGCCATTAATGGACTTAACCTCCATGAATTTATCCAGTTCTCTTTTAAACACTGTTATAGTCCTAGCCTTCACAACCTCCTCAGGTAAGGAGTTCCACAAGTTGACTGTGCGCTGTGTGAAGAAGAACTTCCCTTTTTTAAAAAACAAAACAAAAACCTGCTGCCTATTAATTTCATTTGGTGACTCCTAGTTCTTGTATTATGGGAATAAGTAAATAACTTTTCCTTATCTACTTTCTCCACATCACTCATGATTTTATATACCTCTATCATATCCCCCCTTAGTCTCCTCTTTTCCAAGCTGAAAAGTCCTAGCCTCTTTCATCTCTCCTCATATGGGACCTGTTCCAAACCCCTAATCATTTTAGTTGCCCTTCTCTGAACCTTTTCTAGTGCCATAAGATGATATCCTTCTTATTCTCTATCCCCTTTTTAAAGATTCCTAACATCCTGTTTGCTTTTTTGACCGCCTCTGCACACTACATGGACGTCTTCAGAGAACTATCCACGATGACTCCAAGATCTTTTTCCTGATTCGTTGTTGTATTCTCTAGAGCAGTGGTTCCCAAACTTGTTCCGCTGCTTGTGCAGGGAAAGCCCCCGGCAGGCCGGGCCGGTTTGTTTACCTGCCGCATCCGCAGGTTCGGCTGATTGCGGCTCCCAGTGGCCGCGGTTCACTGCTCAAGGCCAATGGGAGCTGCTGGTAGCGGCGCGGGACGAGGGACTTACTGGCTGTCTCTTCCAGCAGCTCCCATTGGCCTTGAGCAGTGAACCGCGGCCACTGGGAGCCACGATCGGCTGAACCTGCGGACGCGGCAGGTAAACAAACCGTCCCGTCCCGCCGGGAGCTTTCCCTGGACAAGCGGCGGAACAAGTTTGGGAACCACTGCTCTAGAGACCATTCCTGACAAGTATTTGTCTAATCTGCTCTTAAAAATCTCCAATGATGGAGATTCCACAACCTCCCTAGGCAATTTATTCCAGTCCTCAACCACCCTGACAGGAAGTTTTTCCTAATGTCCAACCTAAACCGCCCTTGCTGCAATTTAAGCCCATTGCTTTTTGTCCTATCCTCAGAGGTTAAGGAGAACAATTTTTCTCCCTCCTCCTTGTAACAACCTTTTATGTACTTGAAAACTGTTATGTCCCCTCTCAGTCTTCTCTTCTCCAGACTAAACAAACCCAATTTTGTCAGTCTTCCCTCATAGATGATGTTTTCTAGACCTTTAATCATTTTTGTTACTCTTCTTTGGACTTTCTCCAGTTTGTCCACATCTTTCCTGAAAAGTGGTGCCCAGAACCGGACACAATACTCCAGTTGAGGACTAATCAGCGCAGAATAGAGCATAATTATTCCTTCTTGTTTTGCTTATAACACTCCTGCTAATGCATCCCTGAGTGATGTTTGCTCTTTTTTTGCAACAGTGTTACACAGTTAATTCATATTTAGCTTGTGATCCACTATCACCCCCAGATTCCTTCCTGCAGTACTCATTCCTAGGCAGTCATTTCCCATTTTGTATGTGTGCCACTGATTGTTCCTTCCTAAGTGGAGTACTTTGTATTTGTCCTCATTAAATTTCATCCTTTTTACTTCAGGCCATTTCTCCAGTTTGTTCAGGTCATTTTGAATTTTAATCTTATCCTCCAATGCACGTGCACCCCCACCCAGCTTGGTATCGTCCACAAACTATACGTGTACTCTCTCTGTCATGAAGATGTTGAACAGAACTAATCCCTGCAGGACCCCACTCGTTATGCCCTTTCAGCTTGACTGTGTACCACCGATAACTACTCTTTGGGAACGATTTTCCAACCAATTATGCACCCCCTATAGTAGCTCCTCAGAAGCTCATGTGTGACAGTATTGAAACCCTTATTAAACTCAAGATATACCACATCTACCACTTCCCTCCTATCCACAAGGCTTGTTACCCTGTCAAAAAAAGCTATTTTGGAGTAACTGAGCTGCGTAATTTCATTGAGATACAGCTCAACCCAGCCATTACATAACCTCCCTCTTCCCACCCCTCTGGGTAGTATCTATTCTTAATAAAATCAATACACATTTCAGTCATTTTCTGATTATGGTACATTCATTACCTAGAACTACCCCATCTCCAAAGTGGGAGCACAATGTGTCCCTGCCCCTGTTTCTCTGACCACTTCGGACGTTCTTCAGAGGCTGGCTCTCCATAACATTCTGAAGGTCTCTGATGTTAGATCTACCAATACAAAACGGGTTTGCTACTGCCAAGTAGCAATTAGGGGTGGTGAGCTTCCAGATGATGATAGCAACATGCTTCAACGTGCTAGGGGGAATTCTCGTGTTGGTATTCTGCCACTGTAGCTCCAGGATGCTCTGCCCAGATTTCTAGGAAAGTGACCTTTGTCATGCTGAAATTCTGCTGCCACTGCTGGCCATTCCAGTTCTGTATCACTGCCCTGTTCTCTTCCCCACTCTCCTCCCTCAGTGACTGCTAGTTGATTGAGCCCAGAAGTGGCTTTCCACCAAGTACAGGTGCTGCAGGTACATGGTCTGCAGATGTAATTACTCTGTTTCATGCTGCTGCTCCTCCTTGTAGCCATATCACTGTGGCATCCAAAGCCCTACAAAGTCATACAACCAAATCCATTTGCCTGTACGACTGCCAATGCATCTGTAAAATCCTATTCGTATTAATGACTGTCATAATCACAGCACTTAGCAATGTCTTCCATGCTGCCTGGGAACAGTTCCAAAATGGCAGTGGCAAAATAAATGGATGCAAGGAGAAGAACTGAGTTTCAATTCCTCACTCCCCGAATCCCAGAATTCTGGTAGGCAGGTATCCCACAATGCATCACAAGGCTAACTAAAGCGTAGATCTGAGCAGTGGAGCATTGCACCATGGGCTATCTGCTCAGGATGCGTAGCTGTTCATTTGAGCAAGGGCAGAGCTGTGTGGATGCAATGATTAACCAGGAAAGTACCTTAACCCAGCCTAACACAGAAATGTGGACGCACTTCAGCTTGATAGAATTAAATTGCTGCACTTAAGCCATGTCTATACCTACAGCAGTGCAGCTGTAGCAAGTTTGGTGAAGCTGCTGTATGCCAACGGGGGAGAGCTCGCCCATTGGCATAATAAAACCACCTCCGCAAATGGCAGAAGCTATGTTGGTAGGAGAAGCTCTTCCACCAACATAGTGCTGTGCACACAAGTGCTTATGTTGGTGTAACTTACGTGCTCATGGGGGTGATTTTTTAATAAATTATGCTAATATAAGATGTAGTGTAGACATAACCTTAGCGTGAACAAACTAATCCAAAATAATCTCTTTTTAGACAGACCCTGAGTTAGCCCCACTCTCTTGATCTTCCATTTTAGTCTGCAAGATCTTGAAAAGTTGAAGTCCTCTTCCCTCCCCACTTTTGGGGGCTGAGTCTGCCCTACAGCTCAGGAGAGAAGCCAGCCAGTGTCAGATCTAAACTACATGGCGTAAAAAGATTTAAAATAGTGGACAGTTTTCAAGACTGGTTCAGTTTGAGCTCAACCTTGACAGGGGCCTCTTAAATAAAGCTTTCCTGTACTCCTGTAATTCACGGCTGTTTATTTCGGTCATTAACCTGTTAACCTACTTAACATATCACTATGGCTCTGCATCAAGTCTCAACTTTTTTGCAATGGTTGACAGAAGAATTCCTTCCTCCCTACGTTCTCTCTAAGCTGTGTGGCTGTGCAGCACGGGGAGAGGCGCCTCTCCCTTGGCCCCGGGGCTGTTGCGGCCGGGAAGAGACACCCTGGGGCTGCAGTGGCACGAGAGGGCTGGGGGGAGTCATCTCTCCCTGCTGCAGCCCCGGGGCAGCCTGCACCCCAAGCCCCTCATCCCCAGCCAGAGCCCGCACCCCACCCTTCTGCCCCATCGCTGAGCCCTCTCCCATGCTCCAAACCCCTTGGCCCCACCCCCACCACACATCACTTCTGTATTGGTGCACATAAAATTAATTCTGCACATGGATGTAAAAAAATTAAGGGAACATCGCTTCCTCCCCTTATTTTGCTTTGGTCAGCACCTTCTGCAGAGTACAAACCCATACTGTAACTTACAGCGGAACTCGTGTATTTGCACTGTAATACCTGAGTATGGGGACAAAACGGATCACCTCACTGCTGATAGAGCTTTGTCTTTGTATACTGCTGCTCTTTTCTTGTTTCTACCAGTTTCAGTCCCAGCAAATGTTTGCTGAACAGGTTTTGAAAACTGTGCATCACTGTGATTAGAGTATGTACTTCAAATCATTTTTCCTCATACAGAAAACAGTTGGCTTACATCTCCATCCTCTCTTCATTTATTCTGGCTGGAGCCAGGCACACTAAATAGTGATTAAACAAAAGATTAAAATTCCATTTTTGTATGTTTGGCTGTTTGAATGCTAATCGATTCCTTTGGCGGAATGTTAAGTAAAAGCATGGTAGACAACACAAGGGGCTATTTACAGCAATCTGTCTAAATCCATTTTCAATGTATTGCTTAATATGCCTTTCTACTTTAATTCATTTTCAGTGAAAATGAAGGATGGAAACAGAGGAAGGAGATTAGTTTAAGACATAGCTACAAAAATAGTCACTTCTTAGTGGTAAACAACTTTGTTTTTAAGGAAAGGAAAATATGCTTTAGGATAACCAGAAGTTATGAGCTTGCTGTAGGAATTACTGGGTGAAATTCTATACCTGTTATATGGGAGGTTAGACTAGATGATGAGGATCCAGCTTTGAGGTCTATAAAAGGTTTAATTTCTCTTCACAGCTGACTTTTAAAAAATATATATATAATTTTGCTCTGCCTCAGTTTCTTGTTTTACAAAACATAAAATTCCAGATTTTCAATAGGCCTTAGCCCAGCACTTAAATTTACAGCTATAGTTTGTATAGACGAAACCCCTCATCTGTAAAATGCTTATCTACCTATCCTGCATCTGCAGATTCTGTAAATACAGCTGTCAAAGAATGTCCTCCACATTTCTAAACTAAAATGTAATGTTTTAAACAAGAACAAGGCACAGTCCTATTTATTCTCTTAGGCAAAATATAGTAATGCCTTTTGATGTGTAATTGAAGTGTATGGTAAGTACTGGTGACAAAACACAAGAAAACTTAGTTATAACCACAAATGCATTTGTTTAAAAATTAAAGCTGAACTCGGTCCCAAAGATTTGTCTAGACAGCATGCTCAGACTTAGTCTAGACTTTCTGCTTATGGGGATTATCAAACTGCTTAATATCCATAATTTACTACTTAAAGATAAATTCCATGCAGCATCCCTGAAGGATGCCATTTAAAAAGCCACACAGTCTGCTCCTCAGTTGTGTTGTGTTTAGATTTCTGATGCTTAAATACTCTTTATAAAAGAATTAAAGATGCATAGAAATACATTTGGAAAAATAACGTCAACATCGGCAACACTTATTAAATGGCCCCGGTAGCAAGATGAAGAGGAATAATCTGTTAGTAGTTTAACACCCTCCCCCCCTCCCCCCCCCCCCCCACACACACATGCACACCATTTAAATCCATGACATGTAGTCTGTAGTCCCACCCCATGTGCTACTGTTAATTACATTTCATAACCATGGAATTTGTAGTGTGTGGAGGAGGGAGATCGTATAATAAAAGGGGGTTTGACTGTTTTGGTAGAATTTATTGATAAATTCACAACAGTGCAGTACACCGAAGAAGAAAAAAAATCCCTCCCTGATCTTAGTGACTCAACTTCAGCAGACCTCTGTAGCTGGACTGATGTCACAAGCCTAGTGTATTTTGCATATGTGAGCGTTGTGAATGCTGAAAAGTTTCATTGAAACTGAGGCAGACTACTTTAATGAGGCTGACTACTGCGACTAGTACAGGAGTAATAGTAGCCTTCGAACATAGGGCATATCTACACTTACCGGGGATCGATGCTGTTGCGATCAATGCACATGGGGTTGATTTAGTGGGTCTAGTGAAGACTTGCTAAATCGACTGCAGATTGTTCTCCCGTCGACTCCGGTACTCCACCGGAGGAACAAGGAGAGTAAGGAAAGTCACTGGGAGAGCATCTCCTGTTGACACAGCGCGGTGTAGACACCGCAGTAAGTCGACCTAAGCTATGTTGATTCCAGCTACGTTATTAACGTAGCTGGAGTTGTATAACTTAGATTGACTTACCCCCGTAGTGCAGAAAAGGCCTTGACATCTAGCAGTAGATATTGCTAATGTTGATGTCATTCTTGCCAGGGACTCTCAGTAAACCTTTAAAAATAATATTTTAATGGTGACCTTTGTAAAACCTATGAAAATGTTGGTTGCTTGTAAGTGGCACAATTAAAGCAAATATTTGGAAACATTTATCTGAATTCAGTGAAATGTAATGTAATCCTGGCTGGGATTGAGTAATGTAATTTCTGCATCTCTGAGACCAAGAAGATCTAAAATGTAGCATATGCTGTTATGATCATTTTATATCAGCCCTTGCATTTGAGATTTACCATAGCTTTTATAAAGAGGTGTGTGTGTCCAAAGCAGGTTAACATTTGCCCGTTTTGCTTGTGTGAATCCTCTCTAATGTCATAGTTTTACCGTGCATTGATGCTAGGTGGAAGAAACAAGTAGGGGGACTGGAGAGAGGGGTGGATGACAAGTAGCCCCACGCTGTCCTCTCTCCCTCTTTTGGCAGTGCTGGTGTGAAACTGACTGGACTCTAGTTGTATGTCGAAGTCTGATCCTAGTTTGTTAAATTATAAACATGAGATTAGATAAAATTTCTAGATTGACTTTCAGTGATGCTTCTGTAACAAGTATCCAGTCACAGCAAACAATAAAATGGGTCAAGTAGCATGGTTCTCTGCTGGGCTGCGTACGTCCAGAGTTTTCTAAACAGGAGGCCAGAGAGGTTACTGACACAAGGTGGTTTGTGTTCGGCAAGTTGCTGTAGTACCCAGTGCAGTACTCATGTTTGAGGCTACGTTTTAGTCACGGGTATTTTTAGTCAGTCATGGACAGGTCAAGGGCAGTACACAAGAATTCACAGCCCATGACTTGTCCATGACTTTTACTATATACCCCTGTCTAAAACTTGGGTGGGAGAGGGAATGGCTCAGGGGGGACGCGGCCCGGAGGGGTGCTGTGGATGCTTTGGTGGGGTGCCACTGTGTGTGTGTGTGGGGGGGGGGGGGATTGGCGGGACTGGGGCAGACTCCCTATCCGGCTTCTGGGAAGCGGCAACCTCCTAGCGACACGTGCTGCCTTGGGGCTCTGCCCCAAGCCCCGGTTCTGCCACTCCCATTGGCAGGGAACCACGGCCAATGGGCGCTACGGAGGCAGCACATGGAGCTAGGAGCTGAGGGTGCGGGGTTCCTGTCACTCTTCTGGGGAGCCCCCCCCCGGTAAGCACCGCCCTGCACCTCAATCCTCATCCCTGAGCTTCCCCACACCCCAACTCCTGCTGCTAGGGTGTGGGGGCAAAGCTGCCCCAGCAAGCTGCACGTGTGACCGGCCCAGGGGCCGCACGGGCTGCTGCAGAAGTCACGGAATCAGTGACCTCCCTGACAAACGCGGAGCCTTACTCATGTTCACATGCATAGCAGTGTTTAGAAAGAAAGAAAACTACCTCACCTGGCAAGGAAACTTTCCTATTTTGCCAACCATTTCCATGACTTGGATTGAGCAGGCAACACCCTGATAAATAGGGAGAGGCTAGTGAGCAGAACTGGCCTTTTTTTAACAGTATGCCAAGAGAATATAAATCCTGTAATATAGAATAGTGCATTTTGAAGAGAACTTTGGAGAGATGTTTGATATTGGTGGCATATTGTCTGGAAAATTGGAAGTAAATACGGTAAACAAGATCAACTGTTTTGCCTATTGTGGCGGAACAGCAAAGGGTGCTTAGTCATGCTGTGCTTAGTCATTCAGATTGCTGTGCCAGAAATAACTCAGCTACCCCAATTTTTCTTGCTCCTGCATCATCACTGGCCTCTCTTCCTTGTCTTCACCTCATGTTATCTGCCACTTGTTGGTAAAGAACACAAAAGGTTTGTCCCTGTAGAATGACCTTTATTCAGAACGACCAAGCTATCACACATGTCTGAGCTACAGCTCATTACTCAGTATTAAATTTTATCATAGTCGTGGGTCAAATGAACTGAAGGGAAGTGTCACAATATCTGGAAGATAAGTTTTCCAGGATTTTAATTAAATGAAATGAACAGTAACTCCTCACTTAACGTTGTAGCTCTGTTCCTGAAAAAGGCAACTTTAAGCGAAACGATGTTAAGCAAATCCAATTTCCCCATAAGAATTAATGTAAATGAGGGGGTTAGGTTCCAGGGAAATTTTTTTTCACCAGACAAAAAACTATATATTATATAGATATACACACAGTGTACGTTTTAAACAAACAATTTAATACTGTTCACAGCTATGATGGTTGTGAAGCTTGGTTGAGGTGGTGAAGTTAGAGGGTGGGAGAGGGAGGGATATTTCCTAGGGAATGCCTTGCTGCTAAATGATGAACTAGCACTTGGCTGAGCCCTCAAGGGTTAATACGTTGTTAATGTAGCCTCTCACACAAGGCAGCACAAACACCAGGGAGGGGAGACAGCATAGCAGACAGAGACAGACACACACCTTGTGTGTGGGAGAGATGCACACTGCCCCTTTAAGTAAGCTGACCCACTCTTAAGTACATTGTCTTTTTAAGTGGATCAGGAAGTTGAGACAGCAGCTGCTGCCCCAGGCTCTCTCTGTCTCTCTCCCTCTGTGTCCCCTCCCTGCTCTATATGGAGAAGGGGTAAGCAGGGTGCAGGAGCAGGGCGGAGGGGGACACCCTGACATTAGCGCGCCCCTTCCCCCCACCCCCCGCACAGCAAGCAGGAGTCTCTGGGAGCAGCTCCAAGGCAGAGGGCAGGAGTAGCACAGGGCAGTGGGAGGAGAGACAGCTGAACTGCCCGGCAATTGATAGCCTGCTGGGCGGCTGCAGCACAGGGAACTTAGGGGAGTGGGGAGCTGATGGGGGGCTGCCGGTCCACCCTGGTTACAAGCCCCCACCAGCCAGCTGCAACGGGCTGCTCTTCCTGCAAGCAGTGGACAAAGCAGGCGGCTGCCAAAGATGTTAGAAGGGAGCATTGCGCAACTTTAAACGAGCATGTTCCCTAATTGATCAGCAACGAAACAATGTTAACTGGGACGACTTTAAGTGAGGAGTTACTGTATATCTGAAAATATGTTAGCAATCTCTGCATTTGGACAGAGATCAGTGGCTGATAAAGGGATATTTATTGGTGGGAGGGAGAAAAGGCCATTTTCTCCAATAAGCAATATTTAAAGTAGAAGGTGATCCATCACCTCTGGTGGTGGGAAGGTATCCAAAAAAATGGACAAGATAGGCTGCAATAATTATAGAATCATAAGGTAGATGGAAAAGTTCACCTGGTCCATCTCCCTGCTGATACAGAATTTACTCCACAAGAAGTTTTCCTTACTATTCTGTTTCTTTAATTTTAAATGTCCCAAACAATAATTCTTCTGCTTCCCCTTAACAGCCTAACCAGCACTCCTTTGTCAAGGTTTTTACTTTTCTTAATTACATCCTGAGATGTAGTTATACTGCTGTGTGCCATTCTAAATAATTCCTTTCTTTTTTTTTTACTGTTTGCACACTATAAATATTTTCAGAGAATGTCTCACTTCTCCGCCTCCTTGTCCACACGTAAGTCTCTTAATCTTTGCTCATAAATCGACCACAGACATTCGACTCTGTTGCTTTTCTTTGAACCCCCATCAGCTTGCTTTCCATGACATCATGAACCATGAGAGTAAAGCTAAAATTGCTAACAGCAAGAGGTGAAAAATTCAATATATTACCCTGCAAACATTTTTATTCAAGGGGATTAAATGGGGTTTAGTAGTCAGCACACATAACTAGGACCTTTCTCTCTAAGATGGGGAAGTCTCAGCTATGCTTCAGTGTGCCCATCTGCAAAATAGGTATAATCCTGATTTTACCAGGCTGCTGTGAAGATTGATTGTATGTCATTTTGTGATCCTAGACTGAAAGGCTCGATTGTTTATAATATAACACATGGAAACGAATGGGTAACTATAGATGAGACTAGTGCAGCAGAACAATTAGATATGGTAAGTGTTACAATGGCAGCTGTTAGTGAGATTAAATTAGGATTTAGTCTCATGACATCATTTTGAACTGCAAGTGACATGTCTGGGTGTCCTAAAAATATTAGATTGGTCGATTTTATATTTTATTAGTTGGATAGAGTAAGTAAGGCTTAGTTCGCAGTATTAGGATGCATGTTCAGTAGTTGCAGGATTGCAGTACAATACTTTGGTGCCCATTCAATTATGAATATTTATTGGGGTAAAAAGAGAAGAATGAAATGCTCTGAAGAACAGAATTTTCCCAAGACAAATCAAGGCATAAAAATGAGTTCATAAATTTTAATTGTTTAAACAGATGAAGAGCCTCTGTTACGGGACTCCAAACAGGCTTGTTATCAGATTGTGCAAAATGCTGGGCCAAGGATTTATTTTTTTTTTGTCCAGAATGTCTTTTGATAACTGCCCCAGTAGAATGCTGTATCTACCTGCTGTGTAGAGGAAGTAACCATCAGGTTCCCTCCATTTAGCCCTATGACCTCACTCCCGTTCCTGTTTTTTTCATTAGTTGTCCCCCGTATTTATTTGATATCACAGACCTGTGGATCCTCCCCTTAGGCTGGGGGGAGGTCCTTTCACTTCCTGGATATCAACAGGTATAGAGGAAGTAATGAAGCTGTTAACGTTACTAATATTCTGACATCCAAAGCACTAGCTCCAGCCATGCTTTTATTTTGTGATTCCTTAAGTCTCCAAAGCTGTATCAGTCTGTGAAGTGTGGAAAGAGGACCAAAGTGTTTGCTTGTGTTGGTAAATTTCTTATTGTGACATGTAACGTGGAGTAGGTTTAGGAAAAAATCCAGCAGACTCATTTATAATGGAATAATAGAATGATAGGAGGGGGGTTTGCACTTTAGGGGAAGGGGCATTACTTGAGAGAGAACAACTCTAGGCTTATGATTTGGAAGTGCTTATGCTTAATAGTCTCACTATATTTCTGCTGCAAGTATTTTAATCTAAAGGCATCTTTTTTGTGTCTTACTTTACAGACTCTAAGCTCTGTTTCAGAGTAGCAGTCGTGTTAGTCTGTATCCGCAAAAAGTGGATCCGAAGAAGTGGGCTGTAGCCCACGAAAGCTTATGCTCTAATAAATTTGTTAGTCTCTAAGGTGCCACAAGTACTCCTGTTCTTTTTACTGTAAGCTCTGTCACTTCTCTGCTGTTGAACAAAGGAAATCTATCTGCGTTCTATTGAAAAGATGCCATCAAAATGACCTCTTTTCACCCTAGGAGTCTGGTAGCACCTTAAAGACTAACAGATTTATTTGGGCATAAGCTTTCGTGAGTAAAAACCTCACTTCTTCGGATGCATAGCTATGCATCCGAAGAAGTGAGGTTTTTACTCACGAAAGCTTATGCCCAAATAAATCTGTTAGTCTTTAAGGTGCCACCAGACTCCTTGTTGTTTTTGTAGATACAGACTAACACGGCTACCCCCTGATTCTTTTCACCCTGTTACTCTCCGTATACGCAAATATGTATATATCCCCATACATACAATCTATACTCTAAAATTTCTCCTACATAGAAAAGTGTACCTTTTATTTTTTACTGGAATGCCTAATACTCTATTATGGAATTCACCATTCAGTACAAGAGGAATTTTGAAAAGCCAGGATTTTCTAGATACTATTTGATGTTTGTTAAACAACTGATTCTATGATGTGATTTCTACTAGTAATGTACCCATTTATACACATTGGTGTATATCACATCATGGAGAATGATTGGCAGACAACTTTTTCTCTAACTTTTCAGATTTTATTTAGTCCCCCAAATTCAGTCGAGAAACCTGGGGTGAGACTCATTAAGTTTCTGGCCCTGCATACCACAATTTCTATGTCTTGTACAGATATCACCCTGCCCTTTATACACCCCACCCCAGAAAAATGCCTTGATTGTTCCTGAAACTTGAAAGCTACAGTGAAAAGGCTAGATAATAGGGGTCACGCTTCATGTGAAAACTTGCTATTAAGGGGAGTATTCCAATTTTATTCCAATATGATAGTATGGTAGAACCTCAGTTACGAACACCTCGAGAAAGGAGGTGGTTGTAACTCTGAACAAAATGATTTTTGAAGTGGTAAGAGAGTGGCCCATTACAGCAACTACACACCACACAACAAAAACACCAACCCAGGAACCAAACCTTGCTACAAACCCCGGTGCCAACTCGGTCCACATAACTATTCAAGGGACACCATCATAGGACCTAACCACATCAGCCACACCATCCGGGGCTCATTCACCTGCACATCTAGCAATGTGATATATGCCATCTTGTGCCAGCAATGCCCCACTGTCATGTACATTGGCCAAACCGGACAGTCGTTACACAAAAGAATAAATGGACGCAAATCTGACATCAGGAATCATAACATTCAAAAACCAGTAGGAGAACACTTCAATCTCTCTGGTCATTCAATAACAGACCTCAAAGTGGCAATTCTTCAACAAAAAAAACTTCAGAAACAGACTCCAACATGAAGCTGCAGAACTGGAATTAATTTGCAAACTAGATACCATCAGATTAGGCCTGAATAAAGACTGGGAGTGGTTGGATCATTACAAAACCTAAACTTAATTTCCCCAATACTAATTTCTCCCTACTGTTACTCACACCTTCTTGTCAACTGTCTGTAATGGGCCACTCTCTTATCACTTCAAAAGTTATTTCTCCTCCCTTGGTATCCAGCTGTTAATTGATTTATCTCGTTAGACTGACTTAACACTTGGTAAAGCAACCTACATCCTTTCATGTATTTATACCTGCTCCTGTATCTTTTACTTCATACATCTGATGAAGTGGGTTTTAGCCCACGAAAGCTTATGCCCAAATACATTTGTTAGTCTCTAAGGTGCCACAAGAACTCCTTGTGTTTTTTGTTTTTTTGCTGATACAGACTAACACGACTACCACTGAAGTCTGAACAAAATGTTATGGTTGTTCTTTCAAAAGTTTACAACTGAACATTGACTTAACGCAGGTTTGAAACTTTATTATGCAGAGGGAAAATGCTGCTTTCCCTTTATTTATTTTTTTTAGTAGTTTACATTTAACACATGTACTTTATTTGCTTTTTAATTTTATTTATTTATTTATGTATTTATTGGTCTTTGCTGCTACCTGATTGTGTTCTTTCAGTTCCAAATAAGGTGTGTGGTTCACTGGTCAGTTTGTAACTCTGAGGTGTATGCTGATTAGTAATGATTCTGAAATATGTCGCCCATTATAAAATAGGAAATAAGGCCAGTAAACTTTTAATGAGAAAATGAGTTTTTAATGGACTTTAAAGGTGTCCTTACTAACAGATATTGCACACATTAAGTATGGTCCTATACTGCAATACGTGATAACACAAACTAAAAAAAAAAAACCTGTTTGGCGATAATTATAGAACAATGTTTTGGGGAAAGCAAAATCTTCTGCTGGACATAGCTGCAAATAAAAGCTGCCATTTCTGCAAGTTCTGGTTTGGGCAAGGAAAGGGGGGATTGGCTTTTCTCTCTGATATGGATGGGTAAATGTGTTTCAAAGGTGTAATGGCTCTAATCTTGTATGTATTAAAAGGGCTCGCATGTGAGGCAAAGGAAAGACGTTTACTTTGATGATGGACAAAGGAAAAAGGACTGGCATGATAAAGAAGCTATAAGGAGGGACTTGGAGCGTATAGGTATGTAAGATCACTTATAAATGTATCTAATGTGGATCATAAAATGGTGTGGTCCCTTATTCAGCAGACTGAAGGTGGGGGAACAGCATGTTCGTATGTTCTTAACACTGCTCAACATCAGCTGCCTCCGTACAGGGAAGGAAACATTTTTGCCAGTCTCTTGAGTAGGAAGATGGTGGCAGCATATTGGCACTTCGAGAGTGGGTGCTGTTTAAAAAATTATAGATGCCTTTACAGTTCTGACAAATATTGCGGACCCATGAAAGTAGAAACATTTGTTTTGTAAAATCTACAAGCGCTGTCATTCTAGAGGAATCTGTTCTGTTTCCCTAGTTTGAGACACAATTCAGAATGCTTAAATTCTAATACAAAAGGGTTACGATGGTGAAGGGCACTCACAAACATGTGGAAATGTAAAGTTGAGGCTGCCTTGTTCACCTTAACAAAAATTTTCCAAGGTTTCCCTTTAAAATGTCAGTGTCTGCTTTGGGATGAGTGGGGAGGCTGAGATGAGAAATGTTTATACCATGTACATGCCCTCACATCTTTAAACCAAAAGAAACCTAATGGATCCAGCTTTGGTCCTACCAGTCTCTATTCCTTTAATTCTGGCTTCAGAGTGAAGAGCTTAATGTTTCATATTTGCACACCTGAGTGGTGTGTTTCTAGCAAAATATACAGTACCCATTAAAATAAGTTTCATAGACTCTAGGACTGGAAGGGACCTCGAGAGGTCATCGAGTCCAGTCCCCTGCCCTCATGGCAGGACCAAATACTGTCTACTAGACTATCCCTGATAGACATTTATCTAACTTACTTTTAAATATCTCCAGAGATGGAGATTCCACAACCTCCCTAGGCAATTTATTCCAATGTTTAACCACCCTGACAGTTAGGAACTTTTTCCTAATGTCCAACCTAAACCTCCCTTGCTGCAGTTTAAGCCCATTGCTTCTTGTTCTATCCTTCGAGGCTAAGATGAACAAGTTTTCTTCCACCTCCTTATGAAACCCTTTTAGATACCTGAAAACTGCTATCATGTCCCCTCTGTCTTCTTTTGTCCAAACTAAACAAACCCAATTCCTTCAGCCTTCCTTCATAGGTCATGTTCTCTAGACCTTTCATCATTCTTGTTGCTCTTCTCTGGACCTCTCCAATTTCGCCACATCTTTCTTGAAATGCAGTGCCCAGAACTGGACACAATACTCCAGCTGAGGCCTAACCAGAGCAGGGTAGAGCGGAAGAATGACTTCTCGTGTCTTGCTGATGAAGTTAACCCAGTGCTGAGAATTTCTTAGAACTCCGAATATCAGACTATGTACAAACAGTGTTGTTGAAGGAAGAATTTTCACAGAAAAGATGACGGCTTTTGGGTCAGTCTCTGGCCACTTAGGCTGTGATTCGCCATAATGATACAGGTTTATTTTGTATCTATCCATAGGAAATGGAGAGCAGGGAAAACCTTACCCGATGACTGATGCAGAGCAAGTGGACCAAGCATACAGGGAAAATGGTTTTAATATCTTTGTGAGCGATAAAATTTCTCTTAATCGCTCCCTTCCAGATATCAGGCACCCAAAGTGAGTATACACTTGGTATTTGTGTTATTGAATGTGTAGATGCCCTAATTTGCTATTCCCACTTGAAATTCTTCTATTTCTGTATTTCATTTTTATCTACTGTTGCAGGCTAGCCTTCGAATGTGAGGCTTCCAAAGCTGGGGGCCTGTTGACTCAGGTGTCCTCACAGCACCGTGTACACTAACTGGAGTAAAAATAAACTCGTATTCTTGTGTGTGCACCCGAGGAGCACTGCCTGAAAACCTACATTTAGCTGGAAAATAAATGCTGCATGGGGAAGCAACGAAGGCTTTGCCAGTGAGCCTCAACCCTTTCGGGGAGGTGGCTACCTCCTGCCTCATAGATCACTTTTCGTGCTGATTAAATTCTTGTGTACTGAAATGGCCACAACCATAGAACAATTAAAGTGAAGTTTTTATGGTGCTCTCTCGACTGGAAATGGGATTTAAATGTCCAGCCCACTTGACAACTGCACCAGAGAGCCATCCGATGGTAATGACTTTGTCACTAATTACCTGGGCTAGTTTTGCATAAGTGACTAGCTGGAAGTGAGACAGTTCCATGAGCCATTAATTCCTTTTGGAAGTCTGACACAATCTAAGTTTCACAATCTTGAAACATCTAGGAGGGAAAAACAACCTGTTTATGCTCTCTGTATGTGTGTATATATATCTCCTCAATATTTATTCCACTCTATATGCATCCGAAGAAGTGGGCTGTAGTCCACGAAAGCTTATGCTCTAATAAATTTGTTAGTCTCTAAGGTGCCACAAGTACTCCTGTTCTTTTTGTGGATACAGACTAACACGGCTGCTACTCTGAAACCTCCAAAAAGATTGACTAATGTGAATGGTCTATGCAGTGAATTTTCTCAGATACTCAGGGCTTTATAATAAACTTCTCGTTCTAGGGATTATAAGCATGGCCACAAAGTAGCTCCAGTCAGAAACTACTTTTGACTCTTGAATTCAGCTAGTTAAGATTTCTTTCCTGTGGAGTAGCATTAAATTTTACTTAGTTTTTGGATAATTGCTAAGGAGAAAATCCTTCATGTTCATGCAGTCATAAAAAGCTTGAAAATTTAAGCCTTTCCTAAACAATGCCACAGAGTGCTTTTGATTATGGGGGGTATATGGTTCTTAGTCACTTTATGAACTTATCTTTTTAAATACTCGAGTGCCAATTTCTTCCATGGAAAGCTTTTTCAAACTTGACGGCAGTAATTTCATCTAGAAGTCTTGCAAACAAATTAGAAGCTAGGACTTATTTTTAAAAAAAATCTTTCCTTTTTCTGTCTCAACTTTATCTCATTAGGAACATAACTGAGCTTCAGGTAACTTTAACTCTGCTAAACTGCATTTATTTGGATTGTTTTGGGCTTTGAGAATTTGAGCTTTAGCTGGTACCAGTTTCCCTTAACCTGAGGAATCAATGTATTGACTCATGTTCCCTAATGTTTCACTAAGTTGCAGAATTAGCAATCAGAAGTCAGCTACTTTGACTTTTGTAAAATGTCTAACTTCAGACCCTGGTCCCCACTTAAAATTAATAAGTGAAATGTCTGGGTCACCAACAATTTAAGCTGTGACTAATGAAACCAATGCAGCTGGTTTTCTTGAGTTAAATTTCCCTTACCATAGCAAGTTGCAATTATGTGAGTCTCAACAAGAGGATAAACGGTATTGGATATAATTGATGCTAGGATTAGCTAGAGAAATGAACAGGGTTATATATAAAGGAGACTTGAAATGAAGGCACTAATGACCGAAAGTTTCTGGTGTGCATTCTCCCCTCCTTAAAAAGATGTATTTGGAAATGGAGTATTTAGTGTTTCATAGTGAAGTGATGAGGGCAATTTATAATGAAGTTTGGGTAAGATGAACTCTATAAGAGCATTTTCCAAAGAACTGAACATGTTGTAGAATACTCTGAATTAATACCACTCCATTAATTCCTGGAATAGGAGCTGAAATTGGTTTTCTATTCAGGAATATGCCCCAGGCAGAAGGTTATAGATTTAAGATTCTCACTAGATACAGCTTGTGTTGGCCTGTTAAACGTAGAAGCTCTGGTAAAGAGTGCTGGATCACCTTGAGCACCTGTAAAGTATAGCTATAGAAGCAGAAAGCTCACTTTCCTTGTGTTCTGCAAAGAGTATTTGAATAAGCCATTGTGCTATATTGTGCTAATGTAAGAGGGCTTTTAAAGCAATTGTAGAAATAATACCAGGAGAGAATAAACTTTGTTTGTAAACCTAACAGTGATAGCGGTTAAATATGACACTGATTATCCCCAGCACCTCCCTATTTATAACCTTTCACATTAAATAGCCTTATTCTGTCTCACCTGTAACGTCCCATAGTATCTGTGGGTAGGTAAGCAATCGATCTTCTGGGATCGATTTATCCCATCTTGTCTAGACATGATAAATCGATCCCGGAAGTGCTCGCCGTTGACGCCGGTACTCCTGCTCCGCGAAAGGAGTACGCGGAGTCGACGGGGGAGCCTGCCTGCCGCGTCTGGACCCGCGGTAAGTTCGAACTAAGGTACTTCGACTTCAGCTACGTTATTCACGTAGCTGAAGTTGCGTATCTTAGTTCAAAGTGGGGGGTTAGTGTGGACCAGGCCTGTGCCTTCATCTGCGCTTTGCCAGCTGTTGGGGGCTGCTAGTAGTAAACAGAATAGTACTTTTGTGTTGACTCAGTTCAAGTGTAGCTGGAGAGGATCAGGAAGAGTTTTTAATGAAGCTGAGCCACTAATGTTTTCAAATAAACTATTTGTAGTCTGTGTCTGCATTGTCAGCAAAGGTCTTATTTAAAAAAAAAAAAAAAAAAGAGGTAACTGATATGCAGTCTTTGCTTTTTCCTCCCCCCAATAACTAACAGATTTAACAGTGGGGGAAAAATGGGCAACAGATGTTTTCCTAATGTCATGGAATTTATTCTTGATCATAAAATTGCAATCACTGAATAAATCTTGTACAATAGTAGTTAGTGAGTTATCTTCAATGAACTGTCGCAATAGAAGATTTGTACTAGACTTGAGCATGAGTTTCACAAGCTTTCACAGTGACTGAAGTAAACGCAAACCTTCCATACTGTGCTGTGTAGTGATTGCTTGCCACTGTCAATGTTGTTAAATCATATGAAGACAATGGATTATACAACAGATAAGAATGATCCGTGAATCCCTGAATTTTTGTTACATTGCGATTGCAGAGATGCCAGCCGTCCCTAATTTTCCATAATCCACCCAGGTTGTGCTTGTAATTACAAAATTTCTAATTTAGGCTTCAATGTGTTAATTTTGCAAGCACACATTTTAGTGTGTGTGTGTGTGTGTGTGTGTGTGTGTGTGTGTGTCTCACCACCACTCTGGTCCAATGAACCCATCAAATAGCGCTGCGGCCAACCGGGTGGTGGAGGTGCGTGGCATTCTTCTCCACTGCCCCTGTGGTAGATGATCAGACTGCATAGTAAGGATCTGACAGGAGGCAAGCCGGGTGATTTTGAATGGGTTGGAGCACTGCTGGATTCACCGCCCAAGTCACAGGCTGCATGCTGACTGCCCTGTGTGGACCCTGCTAGTGCACTCTAAATACCAGCCGGGTCCACATGGAACAGAATGCAACATGCTGCCTGTGACTTGGCTGGTGAATCCAGCACCCCAAAACCCGCCAACTCTCGCAGTGGCTTGCCTCCTATTCAACCCTCACTGCACAGTCTATGAGAGAGGAGAAGCTACAGGAGGAGGCAGCAGCATCAGAGGAGTAAAGAGGGAATGCAACTGAGGATGGAGAAGAAGAGGAGGATCATCCTAGGACGGAGGTCCAGGCCTTAGGGGCATAGGAGGGCAGCTGTCCTAGAGCCAGTCCTCCTTTTCTCCCTGTTTCGGGGGGTGGGGTTTGGGATGAAATAGGGGGGAGCCAAGACCCTCTCCTTGACCATACATGGGGAGAGGGTGGGGCAGAGGTCCTCGTTTCTGTGCGGTGGAGAGAAGGTGGGGAAAGGAAGAGATCCAAGCAATCTCCCTAATTCCTCCCTAACTTTTTTCTTAAGCATCCCATAAAGTTTCAGCACAAGGCTGGCATGTCTGCTGTCGCTGTCTACAACAAAACCGTATGTGAGTCCCTGTGAGATGATGCTGACGTTCCAGTAGGTTTTGAACATTCTTTGCTGTGTGCCTTTGTGAGAAAGGTGACACTTTGAGCGCTACCATTTTGTACCATGAGTTGCTGCAAATGAGTCTGCCTTAACAAAGGCTGTAAAGGCAAATATGCTGATGCCGTCCCCAGAAGTGCTGTTAGAAATAGCACCTCCCTTCTCGAGAGTCAAAGCTGCAAGAGAAAGATGTGCAATATTTGGTTGCTTGTCCACCCACAGATCAAGGATGCTTGTTTTTATTTTCTGGATAATAAGTACTGCGGGTGGATGAGTTTGGAGAATATATGGCCACCTTCATGGAAACATGTGTGTAACCAGTTTTTTCCAGTCTAAGCATTTCCTTTATTGGTATAGAAATAGGTATCCTCAGAATGGCAGATGAGTTTGCAGGATAGGGGCTCTCGGGCACAACTAGCCCAAGTAAATAGATGTTACTTTTTCAAAATCTTAAGGAAACTATCTAGGTAAAACCTCATCCAGCTGAAATACTTCAGTTTTAGCTGGATGAATATTAAAAGAACATAGTTATTGGCTGATCTTGTTTAAGCCTCTGTCTCACACTTGGAAACTAAAATAAGCTAGATCATTGTATTTATAATGACAGAGCAGAACTAAGCCTCTCACCCTTTGAAATAATACTTTCAGAGAAATCCCTCTCCTGGAGGTTGTTGGGGAATGGGAATAAAAGCAGAACTACCAGAAAGCTGTCAATAGACTTCTGCACTTTTGAGCTGTAAAGAGAACTGCTTCTAAAGGCAACCTTGACAGGTGATGGAAAGCACTAAATGACTTCTGTATCTTAAAAATGTTCTCCATCACTCTTTAATGCCACTTTCGATACTTGTAACATGACAGTATGGAAATAGTATTTTTAATCTGTGTTATATTAATTCATTAACTCATTGCTGGCTAGTGAACATGTAGCTTATGGATATATATCAGAAAGCTGTTTTTAATGTATGTAGGTAGCTGCTTCACAAGTCTTTGAGAATTAATTGAGAGTTACTTGGAAGGTAACGGATATAGACGTTATAGTGTTTAATGTGTCTGTTTTCTTGGTATGTTTATAACTTGTTTTATCCCTATTTAGCTGCAATAACAAGCTGTACCTGGAGAAGCTCCCAAACACCAGTGTGATAATCCCATTCCACAATGAAGGATGGTCATCTCTCCTCCGGACAGTGCACAGCATCCTAAATCGCTCCCCTCCTGAGCTGATCGCAGAAATTGTGCTGGTGGATGACTTTAGTGACAGAGGTACAGTGACTTCCTATGTAGCATCTCTACCTATAGCTACATAAACTACCTGACAAAATGCACAAAAGTATAGTAAAGAAGAGCAGATTATTGTTATCTGCCAAGAGCCAGCTTTAGGATTTTGGTGTCTCCGGTAACAGTCAGTTGATGTCTCAATAAGGCCTTCAACAGAGCAAGAAGCTACATTTCCTGCAGCACTTGCATTACTTTAGGTATTGGTGACGACAGCGATTTTCACAACACTGTGATTAGTCTCGGTGGTAAATAAGGAAAGTAAGTGCTCTCAATGTATTCATCAGCAAAACTGAGTATTGAGTTAATGATTTGGGTTCTTAAACACTTCCTATTTTGGTTTCTTAACAAATCAAAAGTGATATTTTTTTTAAACAGGATTTTCTTCCTTCATACAGAAAATAATAATTCTGTATTAAGGAAAATATTAAAATTAATCTTGATGAATTGTTTTCATCCTAGAGACTTCATGGTTTAACATTTTTAGCTTTCCAGCAGTAAAAATAAATTTGGAAAATCCATAACCTTCATAATACCCAGCTCTCATATTTCACTTTTCACCAGTAGATCTCAGTGTTTTACAAAGGAGGTCAGTATCATTATCCCCATTTTACAGACAAATAAACTAAGGCACAGTGGCATGTAGTCTTAGTTTTACTCTCATAAGAATGGCCATGTTGGGTCAGACCAGTGGTCCAGCTACCCCAGTATCCTGTCTTCCGACAGTGGCCAATGTGAGGTGCCTCAGAGAATGAACAGAATAGGCAATCAAGTGATCCATTGTCTCATCCATTCCCAGCTTCTGACAAACAGAGGCTAGGGACACTCAGAGCATTGTGTTGCATCCCTGCCCATTCTGGCTCATAGCCATTGATGGACCTATCCTGCAGGAACTTAGCTAGTTCTTTTTTGAACCATGTTATAGTTTTGGCCTTCACAACATCCCCTGCCAAGAAGTTCCACAGCTTGACTGCATTGAGTGAAGAAATACTCTCCATTTCTCTCTCCCCTTCTCCAGGCACAAAAAATACCAAGCAACGGAGAATCACACTGTCCATTTACATCCTGATGTCAATTCATACTGATGTACCTGAAAATCCTTATAGTGATAGATTAGGTATAACCCATAAACAATATTAAGTCTCCCTCCTGTATTTGCCACATTGCTCTGTTGATTCTGCAGCAGAAATTGTGCTGCACAGCAAGAATTCAACAGTATAGTTGTTGTGTGTGCAGTCATCTGTGTTCATGTCTGTAGGCTAATAAGGGCAGAAGCTGGAGATGAGCCCAACACAAAGTGGCATCAGTGTTTTACACAAAAAGGGAATGGCCTTAAATTGCCAAAAGAATTTGTTCCTTTGGATCTGTTTGGACCACCCTATGCAATGCTATATTAAATTAAACAGTGATTTAACTCCTTAGGATAAAGTGAGGGCTAGTAACCCTCACGCGTCATGGCATAAAATGACCATTAGCCAGAAGAAATAATTCCGCTAACCTCTTTTATGTTGTTGCAATTTGAAGTCTCACATGGGGTTTGTACCTTCTCTGAAGCATCCAACATTAGCCAAAATCTGAGATGGAATACTGACCTTATGGGATCATCAGTCTGGTCTAGCAATTCTTAAGGTTTTTTCCATTTTAATTATCAAAGAACAAGAAGGTAATTACTTCATGCTGCAAGGTGTTTTCTTTAACAAGATCCTTCCATCTGGAATTACACAAGGAACACAGGGCTCTCTCCATGAGAGTGCTATTATGAGATGCGTTTCCAAGTAGAAATCTTGAGGGTGAGAAACAGCTGCTATGACTGATTCTGAAGCTCCAATAAAACCATGAACTCGAACACCAATCAGTGGTGCTCTGACCCATATTGACTTTGAAATGCTAAGTGCGGCCCTACAGCTACGGCACTTCTCCTGAAGTGTAACTTTCACTAGCTTGCAGGCAAAGCGTGGTACTTTGAAAAGCTCATTAGGCTATAGATATATGGCATCGGTGTTTAAAGTATTTTGAGACTGTCAGAAGAAAATACATTTTCAGCAAGCCCTCTTTTCTTCGTCTTGGCATAAAAGATTAGAAGCAGAAAAGTGAAATCAGGTGATTGGATCGACTCTCATGCTGTAACCAGATCTGCATTACATAAATAAAAGTTTCACTTTCCACACCCTACTTAATCCTTGTGGATGGGGATTGTTTCTGCCCAGAAGTAATTTTTTTAAGTTTCATTCCTCTGTTTATTCTCCTTTTCTGCACAGTGGCATTCCCTGCTGATCCCAGCTGTTTTTTCCGGTGACTGGTATTCTTTCTTCACCACACTGAAGTAATTTGCAAATCCCTCTCTGTCCCTAAATAGACTTTTTCAAAGTCTTGAGGAGGCAGCGGCAGCAGCAAATCCTTAAATGTGTGATCTTCACTTGAAAGTCAGCCACTCTGAAAGCCCTGGGTTTTTGAGGGGTGTGGGGAATGTAATTTAAAAGACTTGTTCAAAATGCTTGGCTCTAGGGCTGAGAATTCTTGCAAAGTTAACAGCTGCATAATGTGCGTCTCTCTCCCTCCAATGGAGCTTTGTCTTTAAACATTGCACTTAGAAGGCTACATAGCTTCCCTGGGCTTGGATCCAATAGAACACTGGTCGGGCCACATGCTTATACCAATGTTAAGATGGACAAGAATTGAAGACCTTGTCGTATGTCCAGTTACAATAGCTCACTTGGCTGTGCCAAAAATACAACCAAACCAGTGGACACTTAAATACAGAACAGTCTTTAATTTTTTTTCTATCTTTCTAAAACATGAGTGAACTTAGAACTATAGAAGTCAAGGAACTAATGGTAGTGCCTTGAGCCAAGGATACGTGGAACTAAGCTTCTCTCTCCACTTGGTGGTCCTGGCATGAGCTCCATAAATCTCTCCCAGTTCACCTCTCCTGAATTTTGTTTATAATTAGATGCTCCAGCTGAGATCAGGATCCCAATGTGCTGGTGCTGTGCAAAGAGTGACTGACAGCCCCTGCCCCAAAGAGCTTACAGTCTAAATAAGCCAGGCAGGCACAAGGTGAAAAGGTGGTATGGAAAGTGACTTGCCCAAGATCATACAGCAGGTCTGCAACGGAGCACCAATTCTGCATCTCTTTCTAGTCCTGCAAGATGCACAAACCTACTAAAAAGTACCACTTTGACCCTTTCTCACCACAGCCTGCAATAATAAAGTATATTTTTAGGGTTGGCTTAAGAGGATTTTGCCAACAGATCACCCCAATCCAAGTATGATCAAGGTAGTAAAATATCAAATGTGTTCTGCTTGCACTTCAAAGCAAGGAAGGTTTAGAGGAGTGTCTAAACAGCCCTGCCAGATCTTTTGAATATAATTTTTTTTAGTGATATACTTCCGAAAAGCTGGGCAACCCTAGCAAGCCTGTTTGTCAGACATAGTGTGAGGTTCTGTGTGCTTAGCACTGAACCACAGTGAGCTTGAACTTAGCTTGAGCTGGGAAAGTCCCTGAGGATTTCCATGTATGTGCTGCAGTCTTATCCATACCTTCATTTTAACAGAAGTTGTCTACAGAATACTGCAAGCAGTGAGACTGTCTTCTTTTCCTATCACTCACATTTTTGGCTTACTTTAACACTGTTTACTCAGTCTCTTCATAGGTAGTGAACCTTTGTATTTCAACCTGAAAATGTTACTGTAAAGGATTCCATTTGTGACTACCATAATTGATGTGGTAACTTGGTTACAGCAGACAGGTGTTTTCCTGCCAGGTGTTAAATCCATCTTCCCCTTTTAATCTGTGTTCAGCTTCAGAAATAGAGACTGGGAATTTCTAGTACTGAGAAGTGGGATGGGAAGTCACCAGTGAGCCGGTGAAAGTAGATAAGAAATTGAAGAAATATAGGGGGAAAATGGGGGGGAGGGGGCTTGGTGACTGCCAAATTTTGCTCCAGAGCACACCGTTAAAGGCAACTGTTTTTTTTTTGTTTGTTTGTTTTTTGCATTAGTAAAGCCCTTAGACTAGTGAATCATTATCTGGAAGTGTCAACAAAGAGCTATTTATTTCATAATTTAAGGAGGGAGACAATTCTGTGACCTATAGCAGTAAACATTTTTCAACCTAAAAAGGTTATCCTGACTACAGTGCATTTTAATATGCTTCAGCAAAGGCCTTACTAAGCAGGATTTTTGAAATGTTTAATTTATTACTCATTACAGTACCTCCTTCTTATACAAACACAGGGCACTGTCTTTTCATCCTGCTTCTTTCCCATGCCTGTAGTAGATAGATCAGATCAAAATATATTCTTATAAAGCATATGGTAGCCAATAACTAGCAAGAGAGCAAAGTTACTGCAGAAAAGGCTAGCTGTCTAAATCAGAAGTGGGCAAACTACAGCCCGCGGGCCACTCCTGCCCAGCCCCTGAGCTCCTGGCCTGGGAGTCTAGCCCCCTGCCGTTCCCCCTCCCCCGCAGCCTCAGTTTGCTCCACCGCCGGCGCAATGCTCTGGGCAGGGGGGCTGTGAGCTCCTGGGGCAGCACAGCTGCAGAGCTGCGGCCTGATCCAGTCTCTGTGCTGTGCGGCTGGCTCCAGTCGGGTGGCGCGGCTGCCTGTCCTGGTGCTCTGGGCGGCGCGGCTGTAGTGTTGCAAGCCACCGGTGCTCCAGGCAGCGTGGTAAGGGGGCAGGGAGCAGGGGGGGGTTGGATAGAGGGCAGGGGAGTTTGGGGTGGTGGTCGGGGGGTGGGGGTGTGTATAGGGGTTGGGGCGGTCAGAGGGTGGGGAACAGGGGTTGAATGGGGGTGGGGGTCCTGGTGGGGGGCAGTCAGGAAGGAGAGGAGGGGTTGGATGGGGTTGCGGGGGGCTGTCAGGGGTGGGGGTTCTGGGGGCTGTCAGGGGACAGGGGGGCGGATGGGGTAGGAGTCCAGGGGGGAGCCATCGGGGCAAGAAGCAGGGGGGGTCGGATAGGGGGCGGGGCCAGGCCACAGCCTCCCCTAACCGGCCCTCCATACAATTTCCAAAACCCGATGTGGCCCTCGGGGCAAAAAGTTTGCCTGACCCTGGTCTAAATGGTCAATGTGGCACTTTCTTAAAGTACCCTAAACATTTTACATGAGTTTTGAGCTGTAGACAGGGGACCCTGTTTGCCATGAGCTGTAGAGCATGTCACGCTTAAGCAATTGTTCTTGCTGGCACATGTCCCTTCTCTAGCCTGAGAGCCATTTCATGGCACTTTCTTCTTCACTAGACCATTGTCTCATACCTTATAAAGGGATGCCAAAGTAGTAATTATAGTTCTTATTTTGCTCAGCTTCTAGCATCTGCCGCTGACCATGACTGTAACTGAGACATTACTATATTGTGGGGCTGCTTCCACCTTCTAATAGCTAGTTTCTAGCATCTAAGCAGTCTTCCTGATAAGATCACCAAAGTCTCACGTCCCTCCTACTCTTTACTCTCAAATCTAGTTGGAGTCTAGTTCTTGTCCATGCTTGCAATATAAACATTGACTTTTAGCAAGAATTGCTTATGGTTTTGACTTATAGAAAAATGTAACTTCCTCCCATTGGCTGCATCAAACACTTCAGAAAAAATTTGAAACATGGGAACTAACCTGCCAAGGAGCATATGCTTCAGTAAAAATTTGGTGTTGGGTTTAGAATGTAATAAGATGAAACCGTCAGGTCATGTGAGTTCCACTGCACCATCAATCCTTATGTGTAAGCAGAAATCGAAATGCCATAAGCGTGGATTATGACTTCACAATTCCTGATCATAAATAAATACTTAGCTATGGCAGTTCTTTGGGGATTTATGGCTTTGTGTTTAATTTCATTGATTAATTCTAATGATCTGAGTAAAATTATTTAAGCTCTTTTGTATCCTTCTTGGTAGGGCACTAATTATATCCCTTGTTATCAGAATGGCCCTAAGAAAACTAAAACATTATTACTTATTTTCGTTTATATCACTCCTCTCCTGGGGACTGTCAAATGTAGAATTTGCATGCTTTTTGATTACTTTATCATAGTGCTGTTGACTGGTAAATGGGTATATTTGTCCGAATAGCCTATGGGGGGAGAAGTTGAGGTGCAGGTCAATTCGAAACATCGCTCGTTTTCTGCTAGTCATGAGCTTTTTTTTTTTTTTTAAAGTTGATTGGGGCACTGGATGGTTTGAGGGCAGTCAGTAAAGGTGTGGGAGCCACTCCCCTCTAGATCAGTTTGAATCTGACTCCGGCTGCAAGAGACCAAAAGTCATGATCCATTTGCTGTTTGGTCTGTGTGAATTGAATTGATGGTCTTCAGGCATCCATGCTGTATGAATTGCCCTCACGATTGCATCTGTATTCTTGATAGGTCCAAGTTCAAAAGTGGAATGGGAGTGGCATTCTCACTGCCACCTCACTCCTGCAGGTGGTATATTGTCTTTCCAGGCCAGGGTCAGCACATCTGGAGAGGGCAACAGGTGAGTCGTTTGTGCTGCTGTTGCCTGTTAAAATGGTTTTTAAATGGGACTTTAGTTTTGAGTGCTGTCAAGACCGACTCTTTCATGAGTATTAAGAACTTTAAACTAATGAACTTAGTCTCCACTGTGTGTGGTGATTTTGGTACCTGTAGTGCCTGTAGGCAAAAATCATATGTCCAAGTGAGTGGCTTCTCTATGGATATTATTTATCTTGGCTTAGAAAACTGAATGTCCCCTTCCCCACGCTTGTCCAGACTTGAACAACAGGCCCAGCCAAGCGCCGCTCAGCACAAGACCAAAGGCAGGGGAAGGGCAGTGAAAACTATGACCTTCTACATTCCCTCAAATCCTGGGATGGGCCAGGGGCTGAATTAGCCTCCAGTTCAAATGACAACAGCCTCAGTGCAACACCAGAGAAGGCGAAGAGACCAGCATTCCTTTTGTAGTCAGGTGGGGCAGCCCAGTCTGACCACATCTCCCTCTCATGCTGATTCTGCCAACCGTCGTACATAGCTGGTATGAAATTGTCTCCCAGTTGCAGAAGGCTATCTTCTTATGCTGGCAGTCAAATTCTACTGTTCCATTAGTTGCTCTCCTTGTTCACGTTGGATTATAAGCAAAACCTCCTCCAACTAGAGACTAGATTTGAATAGCAGAAAAATGCCATTTACAGGTAAGAAACTTCAGAGAGTTAGTGAGTTGGAACATCTTGGAAGATTACACCTAGTCAAACAATATGCTTGTGGCCATAGGTGCTGACTTACTCAGATCTTGGGGGGGAGGTGCTCAACCCCCGCTGTGCCCCAGGCCCCACCCCCCACTCCACCCATCCCCCACCCCACCTCTTCCTGCCCCATTCCACCCCCTCCCCCTACTTCTTTCTGCCCCCGCTCCTTCCCCCCAGCACCTCCTGCATGCTGCTGAACAGCTGGTCTGCAGGGGGTGGGAGGCACTGAGGGTGAGGAGGATGCACTGATCCACAGATCTTTTTTTTTTTTTTTCCTGTGGGTGCTCCAGCCCCAGAACCTATGCTTGTGGCAGTCCATAATTCTCATTGCCACAGTCATCTTGAATCAGAAGTGATCAGTCATCAAAGGGAAAGTCAACCTATGAAAGCAAAATGTTTCAATAATTGCCAGCATTTACATTTTTCTGTCTGGAATGAAACAGCATTGGATTTGTCAGCCCTTTCTTTGATGAAAAACATGGTGGGGTTTTTCCGTTCACCTTTCATGCCATTGGAAATTTTTACATTATTCAATTAGTTGAATCTTTGTCTGCCACAAGGCTGAAATGTAATTGCTGAACATAATTTAAAGAGCTGGATCACTGAATAAGCGGCCTTTTAAAAAAAAATTATATGCAGAAAAAAATTGTTTATGTAACACAGGTGGTTCAGAACAGCCTCTGATAATCCTACTTACTTCACTACGTAACTCCATAGAAGTGAAATCAGTGGCTGCTGCTCAGTGTTGAAATAATTTTATACATCAGTCACTTATTTTGATACTCAATCATCTGCATATTGACTGACAGCCCATTCTTACGCATTTTTAATACTGCTTTTGTATAAATGACTGGGTGATTTAAATAAGGTATTGTCCCTTGTTAAGGCATGACAGTCATAGCTTCACTAAAAAGTCATGCAGTGACTTATCTTTAAAGCTTTTATATGTTAATAAAAACACCACATTAATGCAGTGAAAGTTGAGATCAAGCATTCAAAACACTGGAATCTCCAAAAGTTAAGGCTCCTCTGGAAAGGTTTACTCTGTCATGTTGCCAATTTTGCCATTTTTATTGGGTTCATTATTATCCTATTTCATTAAGATTTAACTTCTACAAATAACTTGTTAGATATAACTCCTGTGATGACATAATTGCTCTAACCACTAATTGACCTCAACCGAATGCCTAATATTGCAATGAGACACTTGATACAAGCCTCATGTTGATTACAATATATAAAGTCCTTCTTGTTCTGGGACCCAGTTATCCAAGAGACATGCCTAGAGAGCAAGTTTTTTGTTTTGTTTTGAAGAATCTCATCTATTGGTAAGCACAACGAATTGGAAATCAGGACACCTGGGTTCTATTCCTTTGGGACAGCTAGGCCTCTACTTAAGCATCCCATTGTCCTTGCACCTTCAGGAAGCTGGAACCAAATACATTCCTCTCTCTGTTTCCAAAAAGTATGCGCTGTTTCATTTGGGGTCTTTCAGTATAGCTGGATACAGAAGAGTACTTCTCTTAGATGTTTCTCTTTACCTCCAAAAATTTTGTTCACTCTGCAAATTGAGCTGTCCTGGGAATATTTATTGTCCTGGTATTCTGATTTTTCCTTCCATTTCCACCCCACCTCTTTCAGGTTTTATTTGACCAGTAAAGTGTGCACTGAGGATTATAGCTGTTCTGTAACAGGGACGCTCGTGTTAGTAAAATAGCTTAACTCCCTCTCTGGGTGGCATCTTTTTAAAAAAAAAAAAAAAAAAAAAAAAAGGGGGGGGGGGGGGGGAAGTGTTGTGAGCGAGCTGAGAACCTTTCACAAATAGCAGTTATTCCTTCTTTAGGCATCCTCTTCAGTAGTTCTTGCTTTGTCTGCACTACACTCTTTCCTCATGTTTGGCCAGCACACACTGTTGTATCCCGTCATCTTTCTTCACAAAGCTGTGCTGATTGCTCAAAAGTTTATCTACGGGGGAGACTTCAGGTACCTTAGGTTTTAAAGCTGCAGCTGTTAAATATCAGTCTTACCCATTCACTTCTGTGCCAGACACGCTACTAGCCCCTACTAACTTGTTTTGCAGATAGGTCCCTCTCACTTTTGGTTTCAGTCTCTCCCCTTAATTCCCATATTTAAAAGTCATGCCCATATGGAATAGTCTGTATAGAAAAATGAATGTGGACAAGGCTGCTTGGCCAGAAGCAATGCAATTTTGCCCCCTGGGTATATAGAACCCAGCAGTCATACGTGCATAGGAGTCATATTACAAGCAACACGCTGATTGAAAGGGAGAAGAGAGGGAATCTTATTAATGTACAACTGATTTGACAATGGGTGGAACATCAGGTGCATATTGAAAGCAGCCTGGTTTCATTAAACATATCTGCATGGTTTTAATTGACAGAAATCATGCTTTTAATATCTCAAATGGGAAAGGGTTTAATACTTGATTTCTTTTTTAATCTTAAAATGGAATGGTAAAGGATTTACCTAGCTAAAAGCATTATCTTGTCATCTGTAGACACTCATTGTACAAGTCACTTTTCTCCTAAAATGCACAGTTACTGCATGAATATTAATATAGAGTGATTGTACTTGGGACAATGTGGTGACAGTCATTTGTGGTCTTACTAAAGTTTGAATGTGACCTCTCGTATTACTTTAACCCTTGAAGAGCATTTACTCTTTATACAAAGCTGATTAAAGTAAGTTAATTACACTATCATTCACTTTTTTAGATTCTTACAAACTCTGTTTACACCAACAGCCCATTTTAGCTCTTATGTTGTATTTGTTTTCTTTAAGGATCTGGTTCATTTGAAACCTTTTCTTGTAGCTGCACCAAGTTTTAGTAACTGCTCTAAGGACCTGTCAAAAGATCAATTTACTTTAATTGGAAGTCCAAGAATGAAAATGTTTCCCCTTCCCTTTGGAAATAGTTTGAGACCCTTTCAGATTCATCTAGGCTCAGAATGTGGATATAGGATGCTGAAAATGTGCCCTCTGTCACCTGGGTTTGTTCAGTGCATCACTTAATTTTTTTAGATATGTGAAAACTGGAAATTTGACCAAAAAACAGATTTTCTTCACTTTCCCTTTCATTAGAGTAGAACTCCTCTCATGTAACATACTCATGTACAATCAAATCTCACCTCGAAACTACTGCACACAATAAAAGCAATGAGATAGTTTAGAGGTTTAACACCAGCTGATGTATTGAAGTCAAATTGCAACACTGGAACTCTTAAATGCCGTAGATGGAAAGTTCCATATGCATTGGCCATTTGTGTACAACTGTTTTTTTACCCTGGTGGAGATTTGAAAATTTTACCCTGAATCACCAAAGTAGCATAGGCACTACAGTAGAACTTCAGAGTTATGAACACCAGAGTTACAAACTGACCAGGCAACCCCATACCTCATTTGGAACCGCAAGTATTCAATCAGGCAGCAGCAAAGACCAAAAAACCAAAAACCCCATACAGTAAAGTACTGTGTTTAAATGTAAACTACAGTAACTCCTCACTTAGCGTTGTAGTTCTGTTCCTGAAAAATGCGACTTTAAGTGAAACGATGTTAAGCTAATCCAATTTCCCCATAAGAATTAATGTAAATGAGGGGGTTAGGTTCCAGGGTTTAAACAAAATTTAATACTGGTACACAGTAATGATGATTGTGGAGCTTGGTTGAGATGGAGGAGTCAGAGGGTGGGATATTTCCCAGGGAATGCCTTGCTAGTTCATTTAGCAGTAATTGACTGAGCCCTCAAGGGTTAACTCTCACAACACTGTACAAGGCAGCAGGAAAGGAGGGAGGGTAGACAGAGACACACACCCTGTGAAAATGTGCATTTCCCCTTTAAGTAGCTGACACCAGGCTTAAGTACACTGCCTGGTTAATTAAATCAGCTTGCCGAGACCCGCAGCTACTGCCTAGAAGCTCCCTCGTCCCCCCTGCCCTATGGAAGATGAGGTAAGTGGGGTGCAGGAGCAGGGGGGAGGGGAAGATACCCTGACATTAGCCCCCCTCCCCCCCCATACAGCAAGCAGGAGTCTCTGGGAGCAGCTCCAAGGCAGAGGGCAGGAGCAGCACATGGCGGGGGGGGGGGGGGGGAGGGACAACCACTGCAGAGGGAACTTATGGGGTGCTGCTGGTCCACCCTGGTTCCAACCACCCACCACCTAGCTGCAACGGGCTGCTCTTCCTGCAAGCTGTGGACAAAATAGGCGGCTGCCAAAGACCTTAGAAGGGAGCATTTCACAACTTTAAACGAGCATGTTCCCTAATTGATCAGCAGCTTAACTCGAAACAGCATTAACCAGGAGGACTTTAAGTGAGGAGTTCCTGTACTAAAAAAAAGGAAAGTTGTAAATTTTTTTTTAAAGGTCAGGAAACTGTTTCTGTACTTGCTTCAATTAAATTAAGGTGGTTAAAAGCGGCATTTTTCTTCTGCACAGTAAAGTTTCAAAGCTGTATTAAATCAATGTTCAGTTATAAACTTTTGAAAGAACAGCCATAACGTTTTGTCCAGAGTTACAAACAACCTTCATTCCTGAGGTATTCATAACACTGAGGTTGTACGGTATGGGACTTAAGTGTCATTGAAAGACAGTAGGGCTCAGACTCCCAAGTCACTTAAGAACTTACATACGTGTTACTCACAATCTAGAAACAGTGACTGTTCATTCTCTGAGTTGCACCAAGGGATAAGAGGAAAGGTTCTTTCATGGATTAGTAACTGGTTGAAAGAAAGGAAACCAAGGGTAGGAATAAATAGGCAGTTTTCACAATGAAAAGAGGTGAAGAGATTCCCCCAAGAATCTCAACTGAGAGCTGTGCTGTTCAACGTATTCATTAATGATCTGGAAAAGGGGTGAACAGTGAAGAAGCAAAGTTTACAGATGATGACAAATTATTCTAGATATTTAAGTCCAAAGCAAACTGCAAAGAGTTTGAGGGATCTCAAAATTGCGTGACTTGGCAACATGTGTAGCAGCGATCAAAAAGGCTAACAATATTTTCAGCACTATTAGGAAAAAGATGAAAAAAATAAGACAGAAAATATCATGGATTTATAAAGTGGCATTATGATGTGCCCACACCTTGAATACTGTGTCCAGTTCTGGTCACCCTATCTCAAAAGGATATAGTAGAACTGGAAAAGGTTCAGAGAAGGGCAGCAAAGATGATTCAGGGTATGAAACAGCTTCCATATGAGGAGAGAGTAGAAAGACAAGGGTTGTACAGCCTGGAAAAGAGATGACTGATGGGGTTGTGATGAAGCTCTATAAAATAATGAATAGTGGGAAAAGGTGCGTAGAGAAATGTTGTTTACCCTTTCACACAATACAAAAATAAGAGGTCACCCAGTTAAATTAATAGGGAGCAGGTATAATACAAGCAAGGGGAAGAACTTTTTCACACAATGCACAGTTGACCTGTAGAACTCATTACCATGGGAAGTTGTAATGGCCAAAAATATAATGGGCTTCAAAAAAGAACTGGATACATTCCTAGAGGATAGGTCCATCAATGGCTATTCGCCAAGATGATCAGGGACACAACCCCATGCTCAGGACAGCCCTAAACCTCTGACTACCAGAAACCAAGAGTGGAAGATGGATTGATTGCACCACAAATGCCCTTTTCTGTACACTCCTTCTGAGGCTCTGGTATATGCCACTGTTGGATAGGATACTGGACAAGATGGACCATGGTCTGACTCAGTATGGCAGCTCTAACGATCTTCTGTACGTAACATAGCTTTTATGTTTTTATTGTGGTAAAATTTTTACATCCCAAATGGCAGTTAACTTGTAGCCCAATTCAGATGCTCATTTTGTCTTGCAAAGACTGTCTAATCAGTTTATTCTCCCTCACTTTCACCTCTGATCTCTGCTTTATAGATCTGATTTATTTTAGGGTATTGTTACATAGGAAATAAAGGTTTCAGAGTAGCAGCCGTGTTAATCTGTATCTGCAAAAAGAATAGGAGTACTTGTGGCACCTTAGAAACTAACAAATTTATTAGAGCATAAGCTTTCGTGGGCTACAGCCCACTTCTTCGGATGCATATAGAATGGAACATGTATTGAGCAGATATATATACACACATACAGAGAGCATGAACAGGTGGGAGGTGTCTTACCAACTCTGAAAGGCCAATTAAGTAAGTGGGGGAAAAAAAACTTTTGAAGTGATAATCAAGATAGCCCAGTACAGACAGTTTAAGAAGTGTGAGAATACTTACAAGGGGAGATAGATTCAATGTTTGTAATGACTTTGTCCTCACCCACAACTATTTCACATTTGGGGACAATATATACCTTCAAGTCAGTGGCACTGCTATGGGTACCCGCATGACCCCACAGTATGCCAACATTTTTATGGCTGACTTAGAACAACGCTTCCTTAGCTCTCGTCCCCTAACGCCCCTACTCTACTTGCACTACATTGATGACATCTTCATCATCTGGACCCATGGAAAAGAAGCCCTTGAGGAATTCCACCATGATTTCAATAATTTCCATCCCACCATCAACCTCCGCCTAGATCAAGCCGCACAAGCAGTCCATTTCCTGGACACTACTGTGCTAATAAGCGACGGTCACATGAATACCACCCTATATTGGAAACCTACTGACCGCTACACTTACCTACATGCCTCCAACTTCCATCCAGGACACGCCACACGATCCATTGTCTACAGCCAAGCTCTAAGATATAACCGCATTTGCTCCAATCCCTCAGACAGAGACAAGCACCTTCAAGATCTCTATCAAGCATTCTTAAAACTACAATACCCACCTGCTGAAGTGAAAAAACAGATTGACAGAGCCAGACGAGTACCCAGAAGTCACCTCCTACAAGACAGGCCCAACAAAGAAAATAACAGAACACCACTAGCTGTCACCTTCAGCCCCCAACTAAAACCTCTCCAGCGAATCATCAGAGATCTACAACCTATCCTGAAAGATGATCCCTCACTCGCAGATGTTGGGAGACAGACCTGTCCTCGCTTACAGACAACCCCCCAACCTAAAGCAAATACTCACCAGCAACCACACATCACTGAACAAAAACACTGACCCAGGAACCTATCCTTGTAACAAAGCCCGATGCCAACTCTGTCCACATATCTATTCAAGTGACATCATCATAGGACCTAATCACATCAGCCATACCATCATGGGCTCATTCACCTGCACATCTACCAATGTGATATATGCCATCATGTGCCAGCAATGCCCCTCTGCCATGTACATTGGCCAAACCGGACAGTCTCTACGCAAAAGAATTAATGGACACAAATCTGACATCAGGAATCATAATACTCAAAAACCAGTGGGAGAACACTTGAACCTGCCTGGTCATTCAGTGACAGACCTGCCGGTGGCTATCTTACAACAGAAAAACTTCAAAAACAGACTCCAACGAGAGACTGCTGAGCTGGAATTGATATGCAAACTAGATTCAATCAATTTAGGATTGAATAAGGACTGGGAATGGCTGAGCCATTACAAACATTGAATCTATCTCCCCTTGTAAGTATTCTCACACTTCTTATCAAACTGTCTGTACTGGGCTATCTTGATTATCACTTCAAAAGTTTTTTTTTTTTTTTTTTTTACTTAATTGGCCTCAGAGTTGGTAAGACAACTCCCACCTGTTCGTGCTCTCTGTATGTGTGTATATATATCTCCTCAATGTATGTTCCATTCTATATGCATCCGAAGAAGTGGGCTGTAGCCCACGAAAGCTTATGCTTTAATAAATTTGTTAGTCTCTAAGGTGCCACAAGTACTCCTGTTCTTTTTATAGGAAATAAACTGAGCTCTGGATCCATAATCAAATTTAACTACATAACCTCATTTTAGAGCCACTAAATTAAGTACTATTGATTCTTTGAGTGCTTGCATATGTCCATTAAACTGTAGGTGTATGCTCATCACATACACCAGTGACGGAGTTTTCCCTAGCAGTACCAATGGGGTGGCCCTGCCCAATTCCGGGTACTGAAATGAGGGTATAAAGGGCACAGTCACCCTGTTGCTCCTTCAGTTCCTTCTTGCTGTTGGTGGTTGGAGTGTTGGTGTTTCCAGTGAACAAGCATACCTCATACGTTGGATGCTTTCCTGTTTCTGTGGAACAAAAAGCTCCTCTGTGCCTACCTCTGAGTACCCCAGGGTCATTGTCAAGCTTAAGCAAGATCAGGGTAGAATGATCCTTATAGCTCCAGCCTGGCCAGGACAGATATAGTATTCACATCTCCACAAGCTGTAATCAGAGACCTCCACAGAACCATGGTGGAGATGCCTCACTCAGATCGGCAAATGCTGCATCTTACAGCCTGGTTCATCAGTGGTTGAATGTAGAGGAAGCACATTGCTCACTGGCAGTCCAGAATGTGCTGTTTGATAGCAGAAAGCTGTCCACACGAGCTGCTTACTTGAGTACATGGGAGCCTTCTTCTATCTGGGCAGCATCCCCTAATGTATCCCTGACTCAGATGATGTCTCAATCATCTCTGGACTACCTTTTGCACCTTAATGAATCGGGTATGGACTTCAGCTCCATTAGGATGCCTCTGGTCGCCATCTTGACATTTTACCCTTGCACAGATGGTAAGACTGTTTTCATTTACCCAATCATGACCAGGTTCCTGAAAGGCTGTTTCCACCTGCCAGAGACTGACACCTTTCTGGGATTTGAATTTGGTATTGTCTGCACTTATGGACCTTCCTTATGAGCTTTTGCAATTGTACTGATTTTACGCCTGACAGCACAGGTAACTGCCTTGGTGACTGTCACCTCTGCCAAGAGGATGTGAGAGCTGAATGCATCAGTCACTGATCCACCGTACAGTTTTCTCCAAAGACAAGGTTCCTCTCAAATGTGATAGACTGATTCGGGTTGAAACCAGATATCTACCTACCAGTTCTCTTCTTGAAACCAGATATATGTAAGGATGAGCAGAGGCGCACCGTATCTTGGATGTTCGTCAAACATTGGCATTTTACCTTGATAGGGCAAAGTTTTTTAGGTATCTTCATCTCTTATGCAGAACGTATGAGGGGTCATCCAATTAGAAATCAGAGCTTTGGAAGTGAGTCACTAGATGTATTGCAGTGTGTTATGCTGCCAGTAACTCCTCCAAATAAACTCTCAGCGCATTCAACTAGAGTTCATTTCACCTCAGCAGCATTTGTGGCGCACATGTCATAATTATGGACACCTGTAAAGCAGCAATACGGTCTTTCATTCATATGTTTACCAGGCTTTACACACTGTCCACTGCATCACAGGAGGATGCCAATATAGGAGGTGGTCCTACAGTCCCTCTTCTGGTGAGCCTCTGTGCTCACCACCTCAGATAACAGCTTGGGAGTCACCTGCAGCGTAATGGACCCATGCAAGCACTCGAAGAAAAAAGTTACTTACCTTCACGTAACTTATTATTCAAGATGTGTTGCATATGTCCATTACACAATCCACCCTCCTTTCCCGATACATCAGAGTCTGCCATCAGTTCCGGTGCAAAGGAACTGAAGGAGGAGAGGAGAGACTCTGCCCTTTATGCCCTCACTTTGGAACACAAGGAGCTTGGCGATGGATGGAGCCACCCCATACAGGTACCACTAGGGAAAACTCTCCAGCACGGTTGCACAAGATGCAAGAACACCTACAGTGTAATGGACATATCAACACATCTTGAGCAACAATTACAAGGAGGTAACTTTTTTTCATTCTTCTATTAACTTTCTAAATCTTGAAAGTATTGATCCATTTGAGTATGGAAATACCACAATATGTGTCTTGATAAAAGGACATTCAGCTGAAAACTGCAATGTTCAGTATTTCATAACTAGCTGGAAAACATTAAAAATATTCTGTTCATGCATTTGAAAGGGGGCAGGTATATAGAGCCCCCAAGTAGCTTTGTTGCATAGCAAGTCTGTTGCAAAACAAGTTCTACACAATTCATTTTTCAGTTCTCGCAATTAATTCTTGTAAAATCAAAGTTACTCACAGCTGGAAGAATGATTGGGAAAGGGGGATTATGGGGGTTGATGGAAAGGATCCAGCTTATTACAAGCAAACTGTGTTTCTAAGCTAATTACTGTGGGGTTGGAAAGATGTCTGGCTAATAAAGCAAGATTCTGAAGCAGATTTTTCATCCCTGTTTCAGTTTATCAAGTGGATCCCAATTACATTGTTTGCTACTGTGAACACCATGAAATATGTAGCTTGCATTAGCAATGGGCTGTGGCAAAAATCCCCCACCCCACCCACTTTGAAGCAAATGCCTTCATCTGCTAGGAGTGAAATATCTAGATAACTGCCAGCTGCACTACAAATCAGCATTTTAATGCTTTACAGCTGTTTCTCTGTATAAGTTAATTAGAAATGTGATTTGAGCACTGTCATCCCTCGTTATGTGTGATGTGTCTATTATTGATAATAGTTTTCTTTTTTAACAGGCATTACAGACAGCATTGGTAAAGCAAGAATTCTTATACAGGGACTTTAATAACAGGCGTTATTAAATTATAACACTCTGTCTCCTAAGTGTTACATTTCTGTGCATTTAACAGAGGAGTATGACACACTGGTCAACTCTTCTGTGAAAAAGGAGACAATACTGCTTTCATATATAGCCTATGAAATTCTTGATTTGCCCTTCAGGAGAAACTCAGTCCTCTTGTACATCAGAGAGAGAGATTGTAATAAAGAAATGAAGCTAGTAATTATGGAAATAAGAGATCTGATGTGAAATCTGACAGGACTGAGCTACTCCCGACCTGGGGTCTGATTCAAAAAAGCTTCTCTATTAAGGACAATGTTTAGGTGTTTTCCTGAGTCAGGGCCCTAGTAAAGTTATTAGGCTCTTTGGTGAGGTACTTGCATGTTCAAGGCTCAAGTCTTAAAGACAGCGGCTCTTTCCACGCGCTGCAGATATGCGGGTGTGCTTTCCTTATCTGGGATTCTCTGTCCAGGGAAAAACTCCGGCTGCGTGCTGGTTCTGATTGTAAAGTGGAGAGTAACATTGGGTGACATCCTCACAACAAGGATTTTAGTGTGTATTTGAAGCAGTGCCAAGGGAAATTGTTTTAGTTAGAACTCATGCAGAACACTGGCCCAAGTAGAAGTCTGAGTGGGGCTATCCACAGTCTAAGCTTTGCTGCTTATCCGTTTATTGTTCAGGTACAAAACCCTGGTTTATTGTGAGTAAAAAAAGGCTAAGACTATCCTAAATCACTCATTTCTCCAAACACGGAATTGTCAGGACAGTTCACACACTTCCAACAGGAATAGTGTTTAGCAAATTATGCTTAGGAAGGTGTCACTGTAATATAGGACCCTTCTTATACGCATAATGGATTTTAACTAACTATTCCCAGAAGTTGAACAGGTGTTACCCCACCTTCTTTCAGTGCCTCAGGATCTTGAGTCGTTGTATTTATGTTAGTGTTTTTCTAAAATCAAGTTGCCAAATCCTGCATTTTTATTAGTGAAAGCTAAGAGCTTATTGCCAGTCAAATGAAATGAAATGCAGATGCTGACATGTGAGCATGAATCGGATTGCTTGCCTATCTGACAGCTGGTTTTAGGACTGAGCTGCCACTTCATAAGTTTGCTTAATTCTGTACTTACCAGAATAAGAATTACAACTTCCAGGCTGAAGATCAGATTTAGACTGCAACAAGCTCCTGCATTCTGGGAACAGAAATAGTGAGCCATCACAAAGTTTACTCCTAGCTAGAGCTGGGTGGGAACAGTTTTCCCATCCCATAAGAATTTTTGGAGATTTTGAATAATTTTCCTATCCTGAACTGGGACAAAAAGTCAACTTCAAATTTTCACTAATCAAAAATCTGAATTCTTGGGTCAAGTTAATCAAAACATTTTTGTTTTTTATTTCTACCTTTTCCTTTTCTTTTTTGACTGTAGATTAGATTAGTTTAAATTTCAAAATAGGTCATTTTGAAACAAAGTTTTCACTTAAAAAATGTCTCACCTTCCTGTTTTGACAGGTGTTTTTTTTTTTTGAAACTTCAGAAAGATTCAAAATGGGAAATTCATCAAAACCAACCCTTTCCTAGATACAAACTGACCAAGTTTAGGCTTGAAATTAGACAAAGGTTTAGACAGAGGAGTGAAGTTCTGGAACAGCCTTCTAAGTGAGGCAAAAAGCAAACTTGTTTCAAGACTGAGTTTGATAACTTTGTGACAGGGATGGCATGATGAGGTTAGATACAATGGCGCATGGCCCGTCTGCATCTGTTAGGAAATACACCTCTACCCCGATATAACGCGACCCGATATAACACAAATTCGGATATAATGCGGTAAAGCAGTGCTCTGGGGGGGCGAGGCTGCGCACTCCAGTGGATCAAAGCGAGTTTGATATAATGCAGTTTCACCTATAACGTGGTAAGATTTTTTGGCTCCCAAGGACAGCGTTATATCTGGGTAGAGGTGTATCTCCAATGGCTGGAGATTGGATACTACATGGGGAGGGCTCTGAGTTACTACAGAGAGTTCTTTCCCTGGTGTCTGGCTGATGGGTCTCATGCACATGCTCGGAGTCTGTCTAACCACCATATAGGGGATCAGAAAGGAATTTTTCCTCCAGGTCAGATTGGCAGAGATTCTGGGTTTTTTTTTGGGTTGGTTGGTTTTTTGCCTTCCCATGTAGCATGGGGCATGGGTCACCTGGTGGTTTGAAATAGAGTGAACTGTGGATTCTATGTAACTTTAAAGTCTTTAAATCATGATTTGAGGACTTTAGTAACTCAGCCAGAGGTTATGGGCCTGCTTCAGGAGTGAGTGGGTGAGGTTCTGTGGCCTATGATGTTCAGGAAGTCAGATTAGATGAACATACATGATGCTCCCTTCTGACCTTAAAGTCCAAGTCTATGAACAGTTTTTGATGTTTTCCAATGAAAATTTTTTTTGTCAAACTCCCGACCAGCTCTACTTGGAGCCTCTATAGTTCAATTCATAATTGGCTTCAGGACCACTGTTGCTTATTACAAAAGTGCAGTGCATGTGATGCTAATGTGTCTCCCATGGAACACAGTGGGTCAACAAGCTGGAGAGTGCAAGGCAGAGCAGGGTTTTTAAAAAAAAAAAAAAAAAAAAATCATTGGAAACACCAAAATTTAGCTACCCCATCCTACCTTCTGGAGTCTCTCTTCTACCTTCTCCCTTAGCCTCCCACCCATACATGAGGCAGTTAAAACAAGTATGGCAGTTGACGGGGCAATTTTAATGTCCTTTAACTTTGGGCATTCAATGCCGATATCAACACAGCTGTTAACAGCCCTAGATTTATACTCTAGGATTTAGTAGTTTACTAAATGGAGGCCTGTCTTGGCAGATGTCCAGGACTTCATAAGTTTCTCTTGTACTGTCTTTCCATTTTCCAAACATTAATCAGGAACTGGCTAAAAGGAAAAATCTTCTTGAATATTGTCAAGTGTTTCTAAAAGCTACAAGATCATGCTTTTAGCACTGTGGTGTTTGCAGTCACATCTCAAATGTGTGACAGTATTTCTTTCTCACACCAGATTGGTCTTCTTTCCATTTGCCAATTTTTTTTCCTACTCTCTGACACATGGAGCACAAGCCAACATGGCTTTGCTTTGTTTACTTCTCATTTGTGGATATTAATTATGTTAGCACAGTTAGAGGAATAGGGATTATTAGATTGTGTTCTCCCTAATTTCAGCCTCTGATGCAACTGTAGAGCAAAACCATTGCAGGTCCACAGTGGCTATCTCATCTCTTGTAGGTTTCATTCCTCTTTAACTACACTACTTGGTCACTTAGAATTTTAAAATAAAGTATTTAGACTCCAGAGTACATTCTGCACCAGCTCACAACAGTTTTAAGAAAGGTTAAAATTTGAAATTAAACTTCATCAGACTTGCTTTAAGATTAATAAAAAAAAAAGTCAGGTATCCTAGGTGAGGGTCTGAATGGATTTCTTCCTTTCGCTAACATTTGCACTGTTTGAGATGATCCATTTCTGTATTGTCCTCTTGTACGTTGCACCTTTTTTGTATAAGGTGTTCGTTTTTAACCAACAGGGATGATAAGAACAAACAGTTAAATCCTTAAGGATTGTTTTGCAGCAAACATCTGCATCATTGAGGTTTTGAATCCCAAAGAGCTCTGACATTTAAGAGCCACATTTTCTTTACACTTTCAATCTGTTTATTATTCTGAGGGTGAAGTGCTGAATGCTTCAGCCACTTACAGATCTTAGTTGATGTGGATTTTTTCCGGTCGTGGACTTCATATTTACATGTCTTAAACGTCAGTGTGTTCAAGCAGAGTACATTGCTGTTATAATGGTGAAGTTAAAATCCACATAGCTTGCAAAGTTCCAGTTTGTTCTGTCTCATACCCCCATACAGCTCTGCCATAGCACCACATTCCTTACTTGCACCCAATGCTCCTGGTGTATTCCTGGGCCTGTCTACTAAACCCGTGACTGTTCTGCAACATGGACAAATATTCTGGAGTGTTTTCTGACACTTGATACTGTCTCAAGACTTCATTTTAACAAGTGCAGAAATTGGTTGCTGATGCAGGGTAAGGGTGGGTGACCTTTTCGGATCTGGTCTAGCTTGATTATCTTTTTCCTTGTAACCCAGTAAACAAAGGTGTTGAGGGTTTTGAAGATTAGCCAGCACTGGGTTTAGTGTATGCGTTGCATCTGTCAGTTCCTGGTCCTCAGAAGTGTTGATACGATTGGCATGAAGGCATGTCTTGGTATTTTTGATGCATTGAAATGTAGCTTCATGTGTTCAAGGTGTTTAGCCATTGGAAGGGTGGTATCATTGAATGGGAGTTTGTTTCCCCTAGTTAGACAACCGGCTGATCAAGAACAGCTATTTGAAAAAGCTTGAGGGATCGTAGCAGATAATCACTAAGTTGAGGGCTTCAGGTGAAGCAAATGGTGCCTTTTCTGTGCATTGTCACTGCTATAGGAATCCTGAATTAAATATTTAATAGCCTGTATGCTATACTCTTCAACTGAAGCATAAAAAACTGTGCTGTGTAGCCTGAAAACAGGGTATGTTTTTATGGCATCAGAAAACTCTCTGAAAGATGTTAAAAGCAATCAACAAGGAAATGAGACTGCAAGCCATCGAAGATCATGTCTTTAGAATAAGTGTAGTCAGAGGAAGAGGAGAAACTTTGTGTGTGCTTTATCTTGATGCATATTTAATACAAAAAAATGGAAATAAACTAGATGACCTCCTGAGGTCCCTTCCAACCCTGATATTCTATGAACTACTAAGAATCTGTTTTGCGAACTTGGTTTTCAGATAAGTTGGTATGTAACAGGAGGAAATGCATGGTGTTACTATGTGTTAACTAAAAAGCAAAGACCTCTCTCAGCGATTTACTAAACTTGTGTAAACCCCTCCTCAACACACACGAATAGGCTCCCTCTGAAAGAAAGGAGAAAACATCCTGGGAGTACATCCCCTACCCTTCTTCCTTTACTAACAGGACTTTTCACCGTGAGATTGAGATGGCAGCAGGGTGAAGTGTTATGCTAAGGGGCAGACGTGGTTATGTCATGCAGGTGGGAGTATTTTGAACTGCAAGCTTTGTGCCTGTTTAATAGACTTTTCCTGTGTGTAGATGCATTTATATACTAGGTCAGGGGTCGGCAACTTTCAGCATGTGGCCCATCAGGGTAATCCACTGGCGGGCCGCAAGACATTTTGTTTACATTGACCGTCAGCAGGCACAGCCCCCTGCAGCTCCCAGTGGCCGCGGTTTGCTGTTCCCGGTTATTGTGGGGTGGGTGGATCATTAACCCATGGCATCCCCTGCTGAGCCGGGGCCATCTCCTATCTCAGGCAGGTTCCTTGAGACGATCCAATGAGTGACGGGGAAGGGAGGAGGAGCAGCGAGCTATGAGGGCGGGGCCTTGGGGAGAAGCCAGGCGGGAGCCGGGGCCTTGGGGGAAGAGGTGGGGCGGGAGCGAGGCCTCGAGGGTCCGGTTACCAGCAATTAGAAAGTTGGCAACCCTGGCCAGCACTCCCAATTTCCTGCCACGTATTAGCAGTGTGTCGTCTAGGCATGCAGATCCTTTGGAGGACTGGGTTTTTCATAAATGCATTTTTTGTAGTGAAATCCTTTTCATGGAGCAACAGTAATTTCCCTTTCCGGGGCCTGTCTGGTTTTCAAACAGATTTGGCATGGAAGGTTAAAAGAAAATAGGAAAGGCCGTGATTAGCTTAATGGTGTAGCTGCTACTATTGAAAGTGTTGTGTGGTTATTAAATCGATTTATTATCCTCCCACCACGTGAACAGAGGATGGAAAACATTGAAATAAAATTAAAACTAGTGTAAGTGCTGCCTGTTTAGATAAAAGCACATTTTTCTGTTTAAAAGGATTACTCATCTTTCCCAAAACAGGGTAGAGGAGTTAATTTCAATGATGAAGTGCTTTCTATCTCAGGGAGCCCTGACTTGCAGAGGTGATTGATTCAGGAAGGAATGTAATTCATTCTTAAATTGTTAAATAGCACGTTAGGACTAAATAGCTAAGTAAAAGATGAATGGAGTCATTTGTAATCTTAAACAGGAGCCTGTGTGGGAGGGGAGGGAAGGAATGACGGGGGTGGGTGTAATTTGAAAACAAATGTAAGGCAAACAGTTACCTTAGGGGTTTGGGCACTTGGAAGGTGGCCAAGGTAACCTCTGGAAAAAATACATCTGAGCTTGCTTTCTGTACCAGTTGCTAAAAAGGGAATTATATCTCTCGTAAACTGTAGTGGAGGTTTTAACCACTAATTGGGAACCTTTTCTGTTCTGTTACCTCAGTTGTGTCCTTGATGCTCTTCAGCTGCATGGGGAAGCAATTTTTTGAATTTTCAAAGTGTAAGGGGTGGCTGTCTCTCCTCAAATGCTTATAACCCCACTGCTCCCCCTTAGCCTTGTCCAAATTGCATCTAAAATGCTATCTCGCCATGTGGCAGGAGACTGGCTGTTGTTCACTGTAAGAGCAATGTGACCTTATATTGCCAAAATTCTATTGCCAAAGAAATATTTTGGGATTCAGTTATTAGCTTGGAATATTCATGGTGGGTTTGAATTGGTTTAAGAGGGTGGACCGTTCTTTGTGCATGTGTGTGCAAGCACATACTAAAATCATGCACTCCATGCTTTCTATTGGGTGAACCTTGAAGCTCAAATTTGATGAATTAAAACTGATTTTAAACTAAGATCTCTTATTTTTCAGTGTCAGAAGGAAAAGTGACTCCTTTTACGGATACCTTAACTAACTCATACAAGGTTTCAGACCAGATCTGACTCAAGATCAAGATTCTTGTAAATGTCAGTCCCATGTTTCCTGTCAAATGGAGCAGCTGTGCACTGCAAAGGAATGTCAGTGTTGCACATGTGCTTCAACTTTGTCCCAACCAAAATGCTGCCAGAAGGCCCTGTCTTGATTCTTTCAGCTCTGTGTCCCCCTCTGAGAGGATGTTTTCCTGATTAGACTTCAAGTGTCTATGGCACCTTCTAAGTGCGCTCGTTATTTATTTTTTTTAATTAATAGGTTGAGCACAAATGAATAAATTCATCACCTTTCCATGGTGGAAGCCATTAGTGATTTCACTTTAATGGCCAACAGCTTGAGCAATGACAAATTATTCAGAGCACTTAACTCTCCTCCTTCAAAGGACGAAAACAGCAAGTTGTGGTGATTCCTTGTCTATGGCAGTCTTAGAATTCCAAATATTCAGGAATCCCTGAAGCTGTAGCAAAAGTTTATCTGGCCTTGCCTCCCCCTTCTCCATTGGGAGTCTTTTTAACTGTCCTCTGAGATTTTGTTCGGTGTTAAGTCTCCTCTGAAAGAGCCTGCTGTCTTCCCAGTCAGTGCTGACTGAAGAGAACTGCCTACTAAGTCACCAGCTCCACTTTCTAAAGTGACTCTCTCTTCCTTGAAATGTCCTAAGCACTTGCTAAGCCTGACACTAGTTTGAGGACTTAAAATAATTGCACCCTAAGGTGGTGTGACTGCAGGTCACTCTAAAAACAGGGTGTGCATGGTCTGTGTGGGGAGAGGAGACGTGAGTAAATGTACATCAGACAGGCAACTGGCTAATTTACTGTCGCTGCTAAGTATGTGTTCATGCTATTTATTATTATTGGTCTCCAGGTCTCGGTGTGTGGTGGGATGAGGTATAAAGAACGGGCTAGGCATTTTCTACTGCTATGAGCTGTGTTATTACAGTGGTCTGCTCCTGTCTGTAAAGTTGATTTAACCTGATCTGCATGAGTTAAAGTGAATAAAGTCCTTTTGTAGCCCCAAAGCAGTCCTTGTGAGGAGGAATGTCTTTCCTTACTTAAAGAATATCTGGCGGAATTGTATTTAAACCCACATCATAAGGCTAAGGATTGTTGGCTATCTCTTCCAGCTGCTTTTATAGGAAACCAACTTGTTCCGAAAACCCCGTCACACTACAATAAGCTGTAAAATCAATTGGTGGATTTACACAGGTGTCACTGAGGGCATAACTTGGCCTGGATGGTGTTGATGCATGAGATGGAAAGAATCCAGATCAACTGTGCAAGTGCAGAGAGAGTTTGAGCAATTACAGGTTTAAAAATATATTTTTACTGGCAGACTGAGCAAATTTTCTATCCGTTATAAAATTGAGATCCAATGAATCTGAAACCTATAATGCCATTTGTAAGAGTCACTTTTTAGGACAGAAATAATTCAAATTGCCATGGATTCTAGTATGCTTTGGTTGTTTTAAAGCAATAAAAATAGTAATCCCAAAACTTTACTACTTTTCTCTGCACTCCATGTATGTTAAGTTCATGAATTCTTTTTCTGAAGAGTGGTGGCATTTCTGAGCAGTGAAATTCTCCCTTCTCCCTCCTCCTCATAGCTATGGGCTACTTGACTGAGGAAAGAAACAGTAGCCCATATGTCAAGTATCAGAGGGGTAGCCATGTTAGTCTGAATCTGTAAAAAGCAACAGAGGGTCCTGTGGCACCTTTAAGACTAACAGAAGTATTGGGAGCATAAGCTTTCGTGGGTAAGAACCTCACTTCTTCAGATGCAAGACATGCAAGTAGCCTATATGTAAACTCCAGAATCTTTTTATTCTGGAGAGGCTTTTCAGTATTGCAAGCAATCAGCAACTTCATATTACTTGGAAGCCGTTCTTATGTTTGGATACTTTGTACACAGGAAAGAGAAGGGATGAGGAGTCCACAAAAATTTGAGCCAAGAGAAGACATTAATCAGACAGCATTTTATTAGTGATAATTTAAAGCAACAATTTTATCAGAGCTCCGCCTCCTTAGTATAGATCTTTATTTACAACTCAAAATAAAGAAAGCAAAAGATTTGAAGTAGTTCTGACTAGTAATGTTAATATATTAATTGTATATCAAATTTATTAGTCTGCCAGCAAGCTTCCAATTTATTTTTTAATCTATATATAATCTTATTATTTATACAGCTAAATTACATTCCACATAATATGTGCTGTCTCTGGAATTCATCCAGTTTACCTTTCATTAAAGTAAATTGCCCTTGTCATAAAAATCACTCCATGTCAAGGTGCCATAATATTTTTTTTAAAGCACCATATTTGTAGCAACTTATGTGATAACCTCAAACAAACAAGTTAGATATTCTTTTAAAAACAAAAATATAAAGTATTGTCATAATGTTGGTAGAAGATGGTTGTCTTATTCTAAATTTTCGTATCTGAGCATCATGTGGTCCAACAAGTAGAGCAAAGGAGAGCATGCCAAGGCTTTCCTTATTCCCTTCTCTATTTTTGCCCGCTTTTCCATTAGAAAAACCCAATTTTTATTGCAGGGTTGCTCATGAGTGTTGTCGTTAACCCGACAACACTTTTTTGGGAGGGGAAAACACATCCATAAGCATAATAGACCCTCACTAGTTTACATGTCAGTAAACCACAATCCTACACTTGCAATAAAATGTTATGCTGATGTGTGAAGTTTCCTGTGGCTGCTGGAGATGGGGCAGCTGTGACACATCGCTTTGAGTTGGGAAAGGGGAGAGTACTGCATCTTGTTCAACCTCAGCAATACTGCATGTGCTATTGTGCAGCATTAACTTTCAGTGCTTCTCCCATCCATTAATGCAGTTTAGGGAGGTTCCTAGCATCACAGCTCAGGGCAACTGCACCTGTATTCCCTCTCTGTGGCCCACCAAGGGCACCCACTCTGACTTCCAGCTGCCATCTCTCTTGGAAAGGTGTCTCACTTCCACTTGTCTGGGGTATTTCCAAGCTGCACAGTTCCCTGCCTATACTTTGAATTCTCCAGCAAGCCAGATTGGCTAAGCAGGCCTGTTTCTCTTTCTCCTCAGAGGCTATAAACAGCATAATTGCCCACAGTTACACTTATTCGTAAGGTGAACGCATTACAAAGAAAACATTAAAAGCAATAAAATAACCTATACACATGCTAAAAAGCTTACCAGAGATCACCCAAACTCCAACAAGAGTTCTGGCAGGTGATCAGTCCTTCCAAACCCACCAAGAGGTTTTCTGAGATCAGAAGTTCATAACAGCTGTTAGCACAGAACAAGCATCCCCATGAATCTGTCAGTTGCTCCTTTATGCTGTTTGCACCTCTGATCCTGTCCTCATGTAACAGGTGATCAGCAGACAAAGGTCCCCTCCGCAGGGGAGCTGAGCTCTTGCATAAATGGACAGGGTATGTTTGCATACACCTCCCCCTAGAGATTTCTTGGGAAACTTAACTTCAAAAGCTCATTCTTGTCTGGCACCTGGTTTAAGAGTCCTTTTGAAGCTCATAATGCCTCTTTCCTTCCCCCCTCCTGAGACCTTACATACAATCCTTTAATAATACATAAACGTTTTGCATTTTTAATACAATAAACTCCTAAGACACTTAAACTTCATTTAATATGGTTTGTCCAGGAAATTACCATCTCTGTCATATCTAGTTTACAGTGCTTTGCCTGTCAAAAGGTAGTTCAGGTTCTGGTACCAGCAGCTAAGCAGTTATGACCAACCCCACAGTAATGGGTAGCTTTAAAGATATCTAACAAATGGAGAGAGAGACTTCCCAAATCGTAGGTTTCCGAGGGACTGTTACAACCAGTGAAGAAAAGCACCTTTGTATTGAGCTGATAGCTCTAAGCTACTGTTCTTTGTTTTTTGTTTTGTTTTGTTTTGTTTTTTCACTTTATTGTTGGATCGTAGGGAATGAGACACTCGTGTGCCCAGTCACATGCTGGGAGGACAATAAACACAACTAGAAGGTGTTTCAAACATTGTCTCCTGCAAGCCAGCTTTTCTTATGAATGCAGCCAAATAGCAGGACACTGGTGTTCTTCAAAACCCACTTATGTGTCTCTCATTCAGATAATGCTACCCACAACGTCACCTATTGGATTGCATCTTGGTTGCATGAAAAGATAAATTTCACTGCTTAAATTATTTGACACAGAAGGAGTAAAGAGCTCAAGGCTCTTTATCCTGAGAACTAAATGGAGGGTGAAGAATTTGACCCTTTAATGTTACAGTGAGGGTGCAGTATGGGAATCTAGATGGATTAGAACAGCTGATGTCTTCTGGAAATTTGGCTACTCGTATGTCCTTTTTCTCTCTTCTCCTAGTAGAGTAACGTCACAAAGTATTCTTAATTCTTAACTGTTCATTTATTAGCTGTGGCTAATTATCCATCTCTCTTTGACATCATGTTTACTATAGAAACAACTTTCACATCTCGTATGGAGAAATATGCCTATGCTATGTTCTTAAATTGTTCCGTGGTTGCTGTAATTCCTAGTTCAGCTCTACCAAAGTCAGTGCTAGAATAAACTTAACTGCCTTTAATGGATCCGTCTCTCAGCATTGTAGGTGACGTGGTGGGGAAATGCTGGAAGCTGGTCTCCACTAGCGTGTCAGCAAGTGCCACAACTGGTGAAACTGCACTGATTTGTAGAACAACTGTAAGACATGAAGAAAAGATGCTAGTGCATACAAGGCATTGGAATGCCAGTGGGAGATAAACAGCAGGCACAAATTCTTGAAAATGTTTGTTTTAGTCACCTGTGCCTCCTCATAAACAATGAGACACTGTATAATTACCTCTGAACATTTAAGATTCTATGAAATTTCAGCAGTTTTTCAAGACCGGCTAATGTTTTGTGGAGGAAACTGATTTAGATGCAGTAATTACCATAGGGCCTGATTATGAAAACACTGCAGTCCTATGAAGTCAATATTGGGAGGATCAGATGCATAGCTCCTGCTTTTCTCTTTTTCTTTTATTACTGTGTAACTCAGTATCAGATGTTTTGATGATGATTACCTTACTCTGATTTTAGATTACTGGAACCAAGGTACAATTTATACCTTGAACTTGGTTTTGGGTAACTCTTTTGGACATAGAGTGGGGAATTTTTTCTTTCCAATTATGGCAAGGAATGATACGGCTGCACTAAATGAGTGCTGGTTGTGGCTTTTTACTATTTTTTTAATTAACAGTCACTGCCTACACAATGCTGCATGAGGAATGAGTGTTAATATCTTGTCTGGTCTCCCAGAGAGTTGCTTCTTTGAAAGATTTATCCATTCAATTAGGAAAATTGATTCCTGGTTGCTGCAGAGGATCTGTTCAAAAGTTACTTGAAAAGGGTGAGGGAAGGGTATTAGCCTTAGCTAGAAAGCAATATTTAGTAAAGGTTTTACTAAGCAGACCAACCTGTTTTTAATTTTTTAAATTATTTTAATTGCTCCAGCTGTACAGATATATCAGACACACACCTAAATGACTTTGGTCTTCTTAAAGCAGTTGGAGATTTTAAAATTGGGCTCTGAAGAAAGAAAAATGTCAAGTTTGCACAAGGAATACTCTAAAAATATTTAAAGGGAATTCAAAAGCAGATTTTGGCTAGTTCTGAGTGACTGCAGCTGCTGGCAGCATCAAAGGTGAGATGCAAAGTATACTGTAACTCCTGAGATTATCTCCACCTTTGACCCCATCCCCAAAATAAAATCCAAGATGCACAAAGGGAATAAGCAACAGAGAGTCCTGTGGACCTTTAAGACTAACAGATGTATTGGAGCATAAGCTTTCGTGGGTGAATGCCTACCCACGAAAGCTTATGCTCCAATACATCTGTTAGTCTTAAAGGTGCCCCAGGACTCTAACACAGCTACCCCTCTGATACTTGACAAAGGGAACAAGTTTGCCTTCTGGGCACCAAATGGTAAGCAGTATAACTAGATTAAGATGCAGGGGGGGGGGTGGGAGGGCGTAATCCTTGGCTAGCTGAGCTGCTTCATCTGTGTAGGAACTTGTTGTGCCGTTCCCCAGGATATAATCTGGACTGGTGGCCAGCTGTGTCCCCTGAACTCTCCAATTGGGGTGCCTTTTACACTGCTTCGCTGTGAGAACAACCACTCCTGCTCTGTTTACATACACTCTAGCATGCAAGATCAGTCCCAGTTGAATTATATGAATGCTTTTAGCCAGCCACTCCTGAATTATATTGCAGAATGACACCAGCAAATTCCCTGTCCCAGACTTGTCCCTAGAAATGTGCCCAGCTCTATCCTTCTGTGCAGTACAAGCTCATAGAAAGTCCATCATTTCATTAATAGACATGATATGCACAAACTCTGTTATCTCAAATGGAGGTTCCAGACACATCAGTCCAAATGCACACTGGTTTAGATGAGACAATAAAATAAGTTTATTAACTACAGAAAGATAGATTTTAAGTGATTACAAGTAATGAGGCATAAAAGTCAGAATTGGTTACAAAGAAATAAAAGGTAAAATGCAAACTAATACCTAAATTAACAAGATGAGTGAACTTAAAGCAAAAAGCTTTTCCTCACCACATGATCACAGCATTCTGGCTGGATTCTTCAGCCAGGATCCCTCCCCCAGCTCACTGATGCTCATTTGGTCTTGTTTATGCCGTGAGCAGGGCCGGCTCGAGGCACCAGGCACCCAAGCACATGCTTGGGGCGGCACCTGGTAAGGGGCGGCGGGGGGAGCGCAGCACGGCATTCCGCGGGAAGGGGGGCACTCCAGCGGCGCTGCGGGGGCGGGCTCTGGTTGCGCGGGGCTCGGCGAGGTGGCGGCGCGGGCGCGGCGCTCGGGGGGGTTCCGGCGTGCGGCGCGGGTGCGGCGCTGGAGGGGGGTTTCGGCAGGGGGCGGGCTCCGGCGGCGCGGCGCTGGGGGGGGGGGGGGCGGGGCTCGGGGGGGGGGTTCCGGCGGCGCTCGGCAAAGTATGCAAAGTATTCTCTCTTCTTTGAGAATCAACTCCAGCTGGTGTTCAGGTGACCGCAAGGTTGTTTGCCAAGATGTAAATTTCTCACTCCCACCCCTCTTTTCTGCCAAAGAATGGCCGCTTAGCCCTGTAATAGTCCACTTGATTATATTGACACCTGGCTCAGGTACTGGCTAACCTTTTGTTTCTGGAAAATTTGATTTGGCTGTTTTTCTAAACTTGGAGCATGTCTCAGCAATGTCATACAATAGAATCTTATAACTTTACGTACAACATTGCTACACGCATTTTACCAGGATGATGATGTTCAGTAGATTGAGTTTTCAAATGATACCTCACATTTTGTACAAAATGTATCCTAGTTTTGTGAAAGTAGTAAACATAGGGGTAGTGTATTCAGTAATGATCTCTCTACCTTTCCAGCTTGTAGAATCAACATCACTAGAATTTTTTTTTTTTTTGCGTGTATATATTTGTGTGAGAGTGGATGTGTTTTGGGTGCTTGAAGAAATTCAGGAAAAACTAATTCAGTAAATGTTGTATACAATTCTGAAAGTGCTCTTTTTGTGCTTTTGTGGCATAGTGAGTTACTCAATCCAGATCCAGTTCCTGAAAAAGTTTGGTCTCCTACTCTCATGAGCATCCCTGCTATTGGTCAATCGTTCCATTGTTATCCCAAGGGTCTGTCAATTAGCTTTTGCTCTGTTGTGTGTTCTCTTGTCTCACAGCTTCTTTCTAGTCTTAAGCTCCTCCATCCATTTGTTCTCTTTCTGAGTTCATGGAAACGTCAGAGATCCAGATCCATGAGCAAACTTTGAACCCACAGTTTAAAGATTACTCATACTTCATCTTGCCTGGACTCTCTCTTTCCTGTTAGTTAAAGGCTGTTCAGTACCATGTTCAAAAGACAGCTAACAACTAAGGAGGGAGCTACATCTTAAGGAGTGCTTCTTACCTTCTTTAACTTTACTCTTTTACCCAGAACACCTGAAGAAACGTTTGGAAGACTACATGGCCCAGTTTCCAAATGTCCGAATCCTGCGCACTAAGAAGAGAGAAGGGCTAATAAGAACTCGAATGCTGGGGGCCTCTGCGGCAATTGGAGATGTTATCACATTCTTGGATTCTCACTGTGAGGCCAATGTGAACTGGCTGCCGCCTCTGCTAGGTAAGGAGGTTGTTTGAAGTGTTTCCCAAAACTGATCTTCAGCCTGGTAAAAAGCTGGTGACAGATGTCGGCATATGGTTTATTGTATGTCCAGGCTGCTGTCTTCTCATTCAGAAATGTCCAAAGGAGAAAATAAATGACTATTTGGAAAACTGACTTTCTAAAGAAAATCCTGGGAGAGCTGTCGGCGACCTGTAGTCTTCAGTACAATGCATTTCTCTATGCAAGAGTCCTAAAACACACAATTTCCCCCAAAACAGTTGTTTTTGTTTAATTAAAAGCAGAGATCATGTTCTGTTACCCCCCCGCTAAGAGAACTCTTGCATAATTTATAGTTTGCTGGAAGAGCAAACCATTCATGTAGTCATTCAGCAGCTCGTAAAGAGAAATTAGTTGTAGGTCATAAAGCTAAGGTTGTAGTTTTTAAATAGCTCTTGACAGTTTCTATGGAAATATATTTAATCTGCAAGCATGTGGAAAATCATTTTTTTGTGGATAATATGGACTGCTGCTATATACATCTAGAATGCGTGTGACCCTTTGCCAAGTGGTCTTTAAAATAGTCTTTAACAAGATTGGAGCATGAGCTTTTGTGGGTGAATACCCATTTCGTCGGATGCATGTTAGTCTAGAAGGTGCCACAGGACTCTTTGCTGCTTTTACAGATCCAGACTAACACGGCGACCCCTCGGATACTTTAACAGGATTGCGGTTTCATAAAGTAAATTCTTTCGTATGTATCGTATTAAATGGACAATGTTCTCTTTTTCAAGGGAACTGGCTTTTTTCCTGTGCATCTTAATTCTGACCTGCAGCACCCCACACCCCTACTAATCTAATTCTGGCCCTACCTTTAGGTGAGAGACTAATTGTGCCGAACTGCAAGTTAGTTTTGTGCAATGCCCAGATAGAAGTGGGATGAGACCATTCAACCTGGTTTTTTTGCATGTGCCAGGATCTGGACTCGGGACACTTGTAGGACCAGAAGGACTGTGCTCGCTAAACCAGCCACATGACTTACAGTGGGCATCTGGGAGTATCCAGTTTACTTAAGGTTGCAATGCAGTTTGTTTATATAGCATCTTTAATCCTGAAGAATATCAGACTGCTCTACAAGACTGTTTCAAGTGACATATGTGCCATTGGAATGCAGCCACCTCTGGGGTGAAACATGGCATCTGTCTAGCAAATAATGACAGTACACACCAAGAGGTGGTGAAAAATGCAGTCACAAGCTGAAATGAAAAATTGTCTGCTGGGTTCTCATAGAGCAATGCTGTTACTTTCACAGCCTGTCCATTTGTGTGTCTGGTATTAATTCTGCATGGTGTAAAACATTTGTGACTTCCTGAGCCCCAGGGAATGGAAGCAAAAGTAGTCCAAATGCCTTTTAAATGAGAACATGTACAGTATGCTTCAATTTAAAAACATAAAACATTTTTTGTTACAAATGTTCCTTGGAATCTAAAATATATTATCTGTCACTTTGGTTCTTAAAGTTAACTTTTAATTAAGAAAACTTGTTGTTAAAATGAATATTGAAGAAGTTCCAGATGTCTAGGTTGGAACTAATCCTGTCTCAGTATTTTTCAGCTGGAATTAAAGATTGAGGGGAGGCGCAGATGTACGTTTCTAGAGCCTGCCAAGATTAGTTATGCCATTAGTCTGAATCACTTCCTGCCAGATTCTGGCACGAGACTTCAAAGCTTATTGGGGTTAGGTGGCATAATGGGTTATTGCACTAGCTTTCAACCAATGCTGAAGGGGGTCACATCCAGGTCACTTGTTAAAATGAGTTTTGTGGACTCCACAAAGTCCTTAGAACATGCAAGACCGTCTGTTTAGTCTGGCATTTTAAGTGGCAGGGGACCACTGAGAAGGGTGGGGAGATATCCAGGTTTTTTGTTTCCATTTGTGATGTGTTCAGTTTTTCTCTCACACCATAAGCTGGCTGTTACCGGAGTGAGAGCCTAATTTTTCTATATCATGTAGGTATAACTTATGATAAATAATTGGTTGATGTCATAAATACATATAACACCAGATAATTTGGTGTAACATGGAGCCTCTGTCCAAGAAAAGATTTAGGATGTGTCTACTCTGCAGTCATGGGATGTAACTGCAGCTCATATAGACATACCTGGCTAGCTCAGGTAATGGTAGCAGTGAAGCTGCAGCAGTGTGGGTTTCAACACGGGCTGTACATGCTCACCCAGATCCCTGGGTAATTACTTGGTTGGCTAGCCCATGCTGACATCTGTGTTGTGTATCTTCACTGCCACCTGTGCCCATGCTAGCTAGAGTAAAGCTAGCTCAGGTGTGTCTACAAAAGCTGCAGTTTCCTCCTATGATTGCAATGCAGACTTGCCCTTTCAGTTTGAGGGGAAGTGATAGCACAGGTCACAACTGAGATGCACATTATGTGGAAAATAGAATTCTAACCTAATTCTGGCCAATATAATTGGTTCCTCATGCTCGTATATACTGAACCGACATGCAGTTTTTAAGGAAAAAATAAAAACACAACAAAGCAGAAAAATCACCCATTCTGTAATGAGACAGCTTCTCTAGATCTGAAGGTGTTTAGTGGTACATTAAAGCTGGGCTTTGGTATTAGAATTCTAACTAGTTGTATGGTAGTTGTTCTGTGGTAATGAGATAAAGTAGGCTCTTGTTTTAATATTGGCTTCATACCTGTAGACAGGGCCGGCTCTAGGCACCAGCTTAACAAGCAGGTGCTTGGGGCGGCCAAGGGAGAGGGGCGGCAGGTCCCTCACTCCCTCTAGGAGCAAAGAACCTGCCGCCGAACTGCCGCCGCCGATCGCGGCTTTTTTTTTTTTTTTTTTCCCCTAATTGCCAGCTCTTTCTCTTTCTCTTTTTTTTTTTTTTTTTTTTTTGCTTGGAGCGGCAGAAATGCTGGAGCCACTGGTAAAAGGGGCCACTAGCTACATGCTTACTAACCTTTTCTCTGTGATCCTCAGACCGCATTGCTCGGAACCGCAAGACTATTGTGTGCCCAATGATTGACGTAATTGACCATGACCACTTCGGATACGAGACCCAAGCTGGAGATGCAATGCGAGGGGCATTTGACTGGGAGATGTATTACAAGCGGATCCCTATCCCTCCTGAATTACAGAAACCTGATCCTAGTGACCCCTTTGAGTAAGTTGTTGAAATGCAGAGTGATGATAGATGGCTAACAAAAGGTGCCCTGTTATAAGGTTGTTTATGCCTTGTTGTACTGGGAGTCACAAGTTGGTGGTAAGCTATCCTCTGTTTCTAGCAGCTATTTATTTTGTTGGGTAATACGTTTCATTTAGACCAAGAACTGTGGACACAGTCTCCTTCTATGGCTATTTTTTGGAAACCTAATCTCTGCAGAAGTTTAGTTAATGAAAATTGTAATGTCTAATATAGTCATCTGTTACCAAGATCCTTGGAACATAAGTTTGTGACATGACATTAGGGACACTAACAACTAACACATAGCTCATATGTCATTCTCAGGTAAAACCCTGTAGAATAATTAGACCAATTTTGATGATTGTTGTGGATTACAGAAACAATCATTTGGGATCAAACTGTTTCATTGGGCTATGCCTGCCAGCCTTAAAGGGCGATAGAATTGTGTCAAATTTCTGCACGCCCAATAACTTTGCAATCATGCTAGGAAACTTGATTTCCAGTCTCTTGCTTCCCAGGCTGGCAGGGCAAGGAGGACTGTATAGGTAACATGGTGGGGTCCCTCCAGAAGAGGGAATTCCTTGTGTCACTCAACAGTGAACCAAGTAGCCAATATGAGGAGTGGCGTTGACTGGTTCCGAAGGGAGCCCTGTCCAATCCTCCTGGGTTGCAAGGAGTGGGAAAGGGTTGTAAAGCAAGGACAACTGGTAGATGCTCTGACAGAGGCGCAGAGGCAGTAGGAGTGGGTGGTGAGAGAAATATTAATGGTATCTTGTTTTTCTTAATGTTCGGCTGGAACGCTGTATCTTGAATATGTTTGTAATACGGAGTCTGGTTTTTCCTTAAGGTCTCCTGTAATGGCTGGAGGACTGTTTGCAGTCGATAGAAAGTGGTTCTGGGAGCTGGGAGGGTATGATGCAGGTCTGGAGATATGGGGAGGAGAACAGTATGAAATATCCTTTAAGGTGAGCTATGTTCTCTGAAAATTACTTTTGCTTTGAAAAGATCTTGAAAACTACGAAGCTCTCTGGGACATGGAGCACAAGTTATCTCTTGTGTATATATAACAAGACATTTGAAAGGTATGGGTGGCTGTAAGTAGGTAAGAGGGATAGCACTGTCATGAATTAAACTGGCTAAGACACAGAAAACAAAGCATTAGTGATAGTCAATTTGCAATGTGACAAAATATTACCTGTGTGGTGCCACAGGATCCATTTTAGGACCAGTATTCAATATAAGCCAGGCTTGTAGTTCCACCTATAATAAGGTTGCTTGACATTTCTCATTACAAGGTCCTGTTTTCAGTTGCTTATAACTTTTTCAAACTTTAACTGTTTGTGCTGGAATTTTCCATGCCAGGGTATCTTCCTTAGGATGATGCTTTCTGGAAAATTCCAGCCAAAATAGTTCAGTTGCGTTCAAGAACTAGGTTAGGGGAAAATACATTTTGCCCATGTTGTTTAAAACAGGGGTCTGACAACATTTTCTTTGAAAAGCTCTAGTGTCCCCATGCTTTGGAACAGGACTTGAGGGATGTACTTTTTGGATGGATTTTCACAAGGAGAGCAAATTTGGGCAAGTTAGAAGCCTTTGAAAAATCACACATCTCAGACTTCTTTGATTTTTTTTTTAGCAGCTAAAATTTCCAAAGATTCCATCCTCACTGAGCATGCTCCATTCCCTCGCAGGTTCTAGGGCTGACCACACTGCGTATGTACCATCTCCACAGAACAGATGAGTGCTCCCTCCAGGCCAGGGCCACAGGAGCGAAGCTGGGCTTCTCCTGCAATGGTTGCTACCAGCCGCTGCAGGCCAAAATGGGGCCGTGCACTGGAGCTGAGAGCAAGGAGTCTGTCTCCTGTGCACTCAGTGGTATCCCCTGCTGGAGAATAAAGCCATCTGTGTTGAATGCAGAGGAGACAAAAACTGAGCTAGGGGAGGGAGTAAGGTGACCAGACAGCAAGTGTGAAAAATCGGGACGGGGGTGGGGGGTAATAGGTGCCTATATAAGACAAAGCCCCAAATATCGGGACTGTCCCTATAAAATCGGGACATCCCTAGGAGGGAGGAAAGGAAGTAGATTGGGACTGAAGGAGATCGGGGGGAGGGAAAGGACTGGGAGCTGGTGAGAGAAATGCAGGAGGAATGTGAGAACACTGAGATTGGACGAGGAGAAGTGTGGAGACTGGGACTGGCTGGACAAGGAGACTGGAACTTGGAACCAGCGGGGGGTTGAAAGGAAGGGGAACCTTTCAACTTTATCAGTAAAGGAAGCAGTTAGTCCTACAGACCGCCTCGTTTACTATCTAACCTGATTCATCTCTAGAGTGGGCCTGTCATGTGCATTGAATGAGGCAGAGGTCCTGTGGAAAAAGTAGTATGTGATCATGTAATTAGACTAACATAATGAATAAACACAAGGGGGCTGAACTGAGATTGCACAAGCAACTTTAATTCTGGCATTTCCTAACTGCTGGGTGCTTGACTTTGCAACCACTGGGTGGGTGGGTGGGTGGGTGGGTGGGTGTGTGTGTGTGTGTGTGTGTGTGTGTGTGTAAAATATTGGATTGGAAAATACTGAACAGGAGTTTGGTAGGATTCCTAAGAGGGTTAGGTGTGTGTGTATATATATGGACAGTAAGTTGTATTGCAATTTTTTTTACCTCTAAATAAATTTAAACTGTCATGCTTCAGGGCACAAACTGAGATCTGATGTGTATTAGGAAGACGTTTCTCCTTGCTATGAGGTTTCTTGCATTTCCTCTGAAGTGTCCAACGGCTGCCAAAGGCCAGATATTGGTCTAGATGGAGAACTGGTCTAATCCAGGATGGCAGTGCATATGTTTTTGAGGCTCTGACAATGCTCATTTCATATGAATGAGGCTATTTTTTATCCCAGTTGTGACTGTTAAACACTTAGACATTTGAGGATGACATAAGGAAACACTCTATTGGCCATGATTTAATGCTGTTGAGATACCTATATCTTTTATAATCTTCCATTCTTCTGAAGCCATGGAAGTGTGTGAAAATTCTCACCTCCCACATTGGTATGTTTTCTCCTTACTGACATCTGCAGAACTCTGGCTTCATTTTGTTTTCTCAATGTAGAACTCATTAAAAATGTTGGAGCTATAGACTCTGATGAATGAAGTCTTCTTTTCACAGAACAGGCACAGTATGGGCAGTGGCTATGCAGACATCTCCACACTTACCAGTTGGTGGTTTCAGTCCTGAATTAGAGAAGCCAGAGTTGAGAATGGTTTAGTCTCTAACCAACCAGTCCTGACTGCTAAGAGCTAGACTAAGACCGCTCTCATTTCTCATAAGCCCCAAACGTTTGGAAAACTAAGTGGCTGATAGTGATGACTCACCTGGCTTGGGGAAGGTTCTGCTAACCACTGCTGATTGCCTGAGCCCAAGACACAGGTCTCTGTGGTGCATGAATTTGTTGAGCAAAAGTGGTGTCATTGCGACCGATGAGACTCCTGTTGTCTGTGTTGCCATGAAATGATGCATCCTGAGATATCTTCAGTGAAACTGGAAGTGGCAGTGGAGTTCATAAACAGAGGGAATGAATTTTTAAAGGTTAGTTAAAATGTATTTCTATACAGAATGCCCCTTTACGCCCTAGAGGGAATTCAACCCCATATCTGCGGTTTAACTCAGTTGTGGTTTAATTTGCAATTTTCCTTTAACAGATTGCATTAGCATTTTGATTTTTATAGTCCTAGGTGTGACTGAAAGAAACTACCTGGCGTCAGTATGGGTCCAACAGATTGTAGCAATGACCATGAAACAATGCACAGTTCAGCTGAGGCAGCCAGAGTCCCTACTCCAGTTCATATCTTCTTTGTTTCTTTCACCAAGTAGCTTCACCAATCTGCACGACTTTATGCTGTTTAAAGACCTGTCAAACTCTGTTCATCTGGCAGTTATCTTGCATCTGAAGAAGTGAGGTTCTTACCCACGAAAGCTTATGCTCCCAATACTTCCGTTAGTCTTAAAGGTGCCACAGGACCCTCTGTTGCTTTTTACAGATTCAGACTAACACGGCTACCCCTCTGATACTTCACACCATAAATGATATTGTCCTCCCATTGTTTATTTACAAAAGGTTAAGTAATAAAACCATATTGGAGGTCTCTTGTCTTCTCTACTAGAGAAGGGGGGGGAAGTCTCCCCTTGGAGATTCCATTACAGTTGGATCCATTTATCCCTTTCAGTGTTGTGTAATGAAATTGTGTAATATTGTAATTCTCTGCAGGAGAGGGCATAGGCAGTATTCATCTTCTTTCTCTTGGTCCCCTTTTGAAAATGCTGGTTTCCAAGAGCGATGACAGTGGCTATGCAGTCCCTTTGTGTGTCTCATGCCGCAGCAGACAGTCACACTGCTTGATCTACAGGAAACAAGACTACTTCATTCATCTGTTTGCTTATTCTCTCTGAAACGCAGTGTGTTTTATTTCAGTCCAGAGGGTAATTTATGAAGGGCTAAATTTACTCTAATTAATCTCAGCAAAGACCCCTTTTTCTTTCTTTGTGACAGAAAATGAAGTTTTAACTGAAAGAGGCTCACTGTATTTCAGAAATTAAGATAAATTGATACATTCATCTGTGGCTCATTGATTTAATAATTGTGCCGGAATTACAAGAATAGAAGGTTTGTTCATAATAAGAAGACATGCAGATAGAATTTTGAAGCTATGAAATTTCTTGTCAAAAGGGACATTGTCAAATAATTAAGACCCCGATTTTAAAGCTAAGGTACCTACCTTCGGTTTATTTATTATTAGGCTCGGCAGAATACACTTTTTATTTTTATAATTTCAACAGATTTGTTTATTTGTTGTGCTAGATAGCAGAGCAGGCCCATGGACACAGTGATGTAGAATGCGGGAAAAGAGAGTGGAAACTGGCCTTTTTCATGCTTGTGTTTGGTGAAAAACGCAACTGGTGGCTGGATTTTTGTTCTTAAGTAGTGAAAAAAACACAAATCTGAAATAGCAGGAAGTAGTTGCCCCTTATTCCAGTCAGATCCCTGGTTGCAGTCAAAACATCACACACTGACTTCCTAGTTGGCCTCCTTTTCCTGTTATTTCCTCCATCCCTTAAAACAAACAGGAATTGCCACACACAGGCCAAAGAGCCATCTGTCTATCCCAATAGTCAGCCTCCTGTAGGAACCAAGAGGAAAGTGTTTAAAATAAATAAATAAAAAATCTCCCTTCCTGTTTTCTGTTCTTCGTTTTTTCTCCTCCACCCACCACCAATGAGAGGAATGTGTATCCTTGCATCAACTTGCATAATACAGTAACCCCACTGTGTCAGCCATTCCCATCCAAGGGAACCTAGATACTACAATGATGAGGGCTCTAGAAATACCTCTTCTGATTCCCTTTTGTTAGTAAGGCTACGTCTACACTACCACTTTTGTCTGTATAATTTATGTCGCCATCAGGGATGTGAGAAAACCACACACCCAAGCGTCATAAGTTCCATGGACAGAAGCGCCGACGTGAACAGCGCTGTCGGTGGGAGAGCTCTCTCTCAGCTGCATAGAGCAGCTATCCAAGCGATTGAACAGCTGCAACGGTACAGCTATGCCGCTGTAACCTCGCTAGTATAGATATGGCCCTACTCTAATGCCCATGCTGTCCTGTCTTCTTACCTCAGTCACAGATAGTGCCTCTTGCGTTTATTCTGGTGATCACAAATTGCTGTGCTTCTCTAAGCCCTCTTCCAGAAGCATCAAACGTGAACACTTTCCCAATGTCCACAGCACGACACAGGTTGCATGTTTTACAACAAGTCCAAATACTCCGCAGTTGCCAGCTGCATGATAAGTGTCTGTGCTTCCCTCCTGCCACCCCGCCTCCTACGTTAGCAGCACGTTTCTGATTTACGTTTCACCGTTGGCCCCGCTGCAGGTGCTCAGCATAGGGCACAGCTGCAAAGGGGTTGCATCTGACAATGTGGCTAGTGTCATTGCTCAAATTAGCACTCATTGTGAGCCTTCGCTGCTTATTCTGAGCGTGTATTCAGGCAACTCTCCAGCAGCTCACATGTTTGCCCACAGTGAAACAGACCAGGCATTCTACTGCTTTCTCTTAAGTCAGCGCAGAATACTTAATTCTGGAGGGGCTCGGCTTTGGATAAAGGGCCGCCTCTTTCCCTTCTCCCACTCCTTTGAAAGGCAGAGTTGATCTCCGTTTATCACCTAGCATTGCGGTCTCTATTCATCCCTGGCTACCAAATGAAGCCCGGATCAGGCGGCAAACTAGTTTCCTACCAAACACCAGCAGGAAGGTGGAAAACACCCCAAAAGGAGATACTGGACACGGCTGTTGTCGCTCTGTCAAATACTCCAGACGGGGGGAAGGGGCCCCACGGATAATGACTGCTGCAGGAGGGGACTGCTTTGTGCAGTCACACACAATTCCAAATTTCTTTGTTATTTTAATCCCCTTTAGAGAACTAAGTTGCAGCTTTGGTGGTGACGGAGGCTCACAGTAAGTGGGACTGAGATCTACCCATTTGCTCTTTCCTATTGCTTCCTTTGCTCTTACCTTCTTCCTCCTGTACAGAGAACTCCCTGATCTATCCAGTGCTCCCTTTCCCTCCCACCTGCCTCAGAGACAGCAACCCACTCTCCTCTCCACCCACTTGTCCCTTACTTTCCTATTACCCTTGTAGATAGTAGAAGGTTGGCTTTCTTTCCAAGATCTGGCTGATTCCTTTGCTGCTTCCCAGTTCTCGTGGGGCAGCATGTGGTCATTCCGGCATATTCTCTGGAAATTGTAGACTTTGTACATCCAGATAGTTTGGAATTATACTCTAACAGTGCTGTTTTTTCCTAAAGACTTGTATGACATTGCTACTTGGAGCAGCAGACCACAAATGTACTAGCATAACGTGAGGATAGTGGAGAAGGGGTGAAATATTACTTTGTTTCCCTATCACATTCCATCAGAAGTTCTAAATTGCAGATAGTGAATGAAGCATTACAGTCTGCCAGAGAAGACTGGGATAATATTACCTGTTGTAGAGTTAATCTGCCTAGGTGAGAAATTCTGGCCCCATTGAAGTCAGTTGCAAAACTCCTATTGACTTCATTGGGGCCAGGATTTGACCCCAGTTCTCCTGATTCCAGACCACCTTCCCTCAAGACCCAGGATTGCAGGAGTTGTGAATATTTATTTCCATTACTCCGGAAAGAGATGTGATTAGATCACCAGATGAGTTACTAGCTCCCCTGACTGCCTTTATATGTAGTCCTCAAGGAGCTTTAGTGATGGCTACTAGACCCTTGAAGCTCATCTCCTCAAAATGAAACTTTGATATCTACTGTCATGGTAGCCAGGGAAGATAGGAAGTTCCACATTATATCAGCTCCACTCAGAATAAACACAGAACCATCCCAGCTCTGTTTTTAATATGGAAAAAGGCAACAGATCATGACAAACGTTCTTGTGAAGGCAACGGTCCTGCCTTACAGAAAAGGAAAGTTGACTCAGCACTTTACTTTAAAATGGTGTATTATTACTGTTGTATTATGTCTCATACAGATTAACTGTAGGCCTTACTTAAAACCACCTGACATGGGTAATTGATTTCACCCATTCTCTCAGCTGGCACACAGCTATTTTGAATTTGTTTGTCCTGCAGTTACTTGACAAATCCTTGATTACCGTATATATGTTTTTCCTTCAATGCTAACTTTCTAATTCTTTCTGTTAGCCATGTTTTGCTGATGCCTGTCACACTCCTTCCCCCCCCCCCTTTCCTCCAGTTTTATAGATAAGAGCTGGTAATTGTCTTCATGCAGGCTGTAATGAATTCTGTCATCACACAAAGAAGCTTGCTAATAAAACACATCAACGCAGCAATGAAAATGAATGGGAAGCATGCTTTAAAATTAGATTTGTACTTCTTGAGTGCCACATTGTCACTTACAGAATGAGGAAATATTTAAAAGGCACCAAAAGCTGAGCTGAATATATTTGAAAGCTCCTTGTGGTACGTCAGTAGGACTCACCAAGCTTGTTGCTTCATTCCCAGAGTGCTGCAATTGCACAGAAGTCAATAGGCAGCCAAATATTTTAAATCATGGTCAGAAAAGTGGATGTAGAAATTACTATCTGTATGTTCCATGTTCTTTCAGCAATTTACTTGGCTTAATAGTCTGTCTCCTCTTGGGATCTTTTGTAATGATGTCTTCTATTGTGATTGTAATCGTCTCTGATGCCAGGTGACGTCTTCCATCAATGATACTGATACTTCACATCCTTGTGAAGTGCTTTGAGATCTACTGGTGAAAAGTGCTGTATAAAATGTAGGAATGACTACGGAGGTTCAGTCTAAGCCTATTTCTCTGGTCTGTGTAGGTTCTCACACCCTGTTCACCCCCCTAGTATCAGTGCTATCCAAAAATTGTAAATCTGTGGCTTACCTTAGCTCATCTAGCAAGGGTGTTCCAGGGCAGCTGATCTTATTCCTACTGACTGCACGCTGCCTGAGTCTGTGGTCCCAGAGAGGAAGAGTGTCTTTGGATAGCTTGGTCCCAGTGCACTGAGTCTTGACGATTAAGACCAGGACTTGGTAGCTCAAGGGCAGATAGTGCCTGGATCCAAGCCCCAAAATTATGTGCTCCTGTCAGTCTGCATGTTATAAGGTGGCAGCTGTATGCTGAACCAATGGAGGTTCCTTAGATTCTGTGGATTCACCCAGACGTATGATGTGTTGTAACAATCTAATGTGGCAGGCATGTGCATGATCACTACGGCCAGACCTGTGTCTGACAAGATGGGAGGCAGTCTTCTGTCCATTACTGTTATTGTGGGTGACCTGTTTTAGGAGTCCAAGGATGATTGTGTCTTGGAGGCAGGAGAAGAAGGGGTTCTAGGGCACATGTGCTTTGCTCTCTCGCTCTTTTTTCCTTTTCCCTTTCATATCTCCCACACGTGGTGAAGGTGAGGCAGGAGGAGCTGTGCAGTGGAAAGGAGATGAGTGAATGTAGGGCATGGAATGATGAGGCAGGAGAAGGGAACAGGGGTGTAGTCGTTTAAAAAAAGAAGTGGGTAAACTAATCTAAATTAAATTCCATATTCCCTAATGAGAAGTGGGAATTCCATATTCCCTAATGACTACGCTGCTGGGGGTGGGAGAGACTGCTTATACGTTTTAAACTTGGGTTCAGGCAGTCCTTTTATCGGCACACAATGCTAATGCCCTGGGATGAGGAAGAGCACAGCTGGTGTAGCCCTCCCACAGGAGTAGTGCCTTAGGTAGAAGCAAGGTACCGTTATTTCTCTGCCTTAGTGGGACCTTCAGCCTTATTGATCACTAAAGCTCTGCAGGGTTTCCCTGGCTCAGAAGACTCTGAAGTCCTCCTACACAGACTATCTGCACTGGGAACTCCTAAACTCCAGGTTTCTCTCGCTGCTCCTGCAGCCATCCTTGCTTCCCAACCAAGTTCCATACATTGAATCCTGCTTTCTGTCCCAAAAGCCTTGCAGAGCTGCTGAACCCCATAGCAGAGCTGCATTTTGTGGGCTTAAAATATCACTGTATAATACTGAATTCTTGGTCCCTAGGTCAATAGAAATTCTGATTATGTCCAAGTAGTGAAATCCTATTCCAGCCACTGCTGCAACCTGCTACTAATGTAACTTGTATTGCACAGGCGTTAGAGTAAGGAACACCACTCTAATAGTACCAGTAGAAAGGACAACTGAAAGCACTCCAAAAGTTAAATGGAGTACCGACTTTATTCCTCTACAGTAACTATCCTGTCCTCTCAAGATACAACAGTAATTAAAAAAAATACTAAAGGAACAAAAATCCATAGACCAGAGTTTCAGTCAAAATTCCTTTTTGTATTCTTTCCAACAACAAACATTTGATTAAAATATTCTGGGTTAGTGGAATTCTGGTCTCAGGAAACTGATAATATAAAGAGATGAAACTTCATTAAGCTGTACACAAGAAATGACAATGATTATTAAATGGCATGGGGCCAGTAGATAGAGATGAAACTCCAAAGGACTTTAGTGTTATAACTAGTAATTATGCAGCAGCCTTGGCCAAATCTTTCATTCCCTTTCTAAATATTTAATATTGTATCCGTAGAATGTTAATGAATTGCCTTCTCTGCATGGAGCTGTGGACTAAACTCATTGTACAGTGAATTGCAGGAGTCCAAATTAACCATGATGAAGACATGGACCAATAATGCTGCCTTAGTTTGCAGGCCCTTGGTCACCATCTTGTAATATATATTGATGGGTTGGATCACAGAAACCCCCTTGGGAACTGCCAACTGATGGGCCAAGACTACTTCTGCCCCTGCTTTCCCTGCCAGCTCAGGACTCCAGCCCCCCTTCTTGCTGAGCCAGACATGCCCGTCTGCCCCGACACAGACCCAGGGTCTGAACCACGTGCCCCAAAGCTGCAGACTTAGCAACTTATAGAAGTGTTCCTGTCTTTACCACTCAGATGCCCAACTCCCAATGGGGTCCAAACCCCAAATAAATCCATTTTACCCTGTATAAAGCTTATACTAGGTAAACTCATAAGTTGTTTGCCCTCTATAACACTGATAGAGATGCACAGCTATTTGCGCCCCTCCCCCCCCCCACATATTAATACACACTCTGGGTTAATTAATAAGTAAAAAGTGATTTTATTAAGTACAGAAAGTAGGATTTAAGTGGTTCCAAGTAATAGCAGACAGAACAAAGTGAATTACCAAGTGAAATAAAATAAAACACGCAAGTCTGTCTAAGAAAACTGAATACAAATAAAACCTCACCAGTTCCAGTAAGCTTCCTTTTACAGACTAGTCCCCTGCTAGTCTGGGTCCAGCAATCACTCACACCCCCTGTAGTTAATGTCCTTTGTTCAAGTTTCTTTCAGGTATCCTTGGGGGTGGAGAGGCTATCTCTTTAGCCAGCTGAAGACAAAATGGAGGGGTCTCTCCCAGGCTTAAATAGACTTTCTCTTGTGGGTGGAGACCCCCTCCTCTCACCTATGCAAAGTCCAGCTCCAAGATGGAGTTTTGGAGTCACATGGGCAAGTCACATGTCAATGCATGAGTGAGTTTCTTACCAGCCAAGCCACATTCCTGGGAAAGCTCCGATATGGATTGGCGTCTTTGAGTTCATTGTTGGCTTACGTGCTTCTTGATTGGGCAGTTAATTTGCACATTCCTTTCTCAAGAAGCTGACCAAATGCTTCACTAAGGTTATCATGCAAGTATACAGCCAATATTCCTAACTTCAAGTTCAAAAACGATACATGCATACAAATAGCAGGAATGTATTCAGTAGAACATAACCATTACAGAGCTATGTTACATGGCATATGTAGCATAAAACATATTCCAGTTATATCATATATACATTCAGAAGCATATTCCCATGAAGCCTTATGGGGTACACAGTCACATACATATATATATATATATCACATATAGAGCTTTTGGGTACTGAGGTGGGATTTGGGTATCAAATCAAGGGCAAGACAATGTCAAGTGTGTCCTACTAAATGAAAGCAAGAGAAAATAGAAGCAGCTGTTTGAAGATCAGTAGGAACCAGGAATATACCTAATGGAGCCTCCGTCAGGGAGTTAAATGTTTGTCTGCCCCTCCTTTGCCAAGACAAGCACTTTATATTAAAAAAAAAAAAAAAAAAAAAAAAAAAAAGCCAACTGAATCGGACGCCAGTCCTCTAATAAAAGTGCAATATCTTATTTTTAACTTATAGATTAGATGTTCTCTGATTGGCTGAAGCACCTAAACCTACTGGAATGCATTTACTCACTGGTACAGAAAGCAGCATTCACTCTCTTGCATTCACTTAGTCAGGCAAAAAGATTACATCCGCATTAATCTAGGTATAAAAGAAAGATGTTAAAGGATGTTGGCACAGAATCAATGTCTCTGCATGGAAAATAAACTTCTTGGCCTCACCTTGACACTAATCAAGCATCAGGTCATTATTCTGCAACTAATGCTCTGTTCCATTGACTTTCTTACCTTTTTTTTTTTTAATGTAATTGTTTTCACCAGACAGGGACTTCCACTAATTGGAGGGCTGCAGAAGCTAGGAGTGTGTGTCTGCATTAAAAGCATAGCATTGATCTCCTAGACCTAGACTTTGCTCTGATACCCAGCGACAGTACAAAAGCATGGAAGCCAGTATTTTCTGGTTTGAAGCTTAGACAGGCTTGTGAATAATTCCATCAAGGGTGTTTGTGTAGCACATGATCTGACCTATAGTGTTCTCCCCCCAAGTTACTTTTGCCTGACGCAGAGCACAGGATTTGGCATGGGGATCCAATTTTTAATCCCTATGTGCAATAATACACCATTCCACCTTAATTTGGGAAATAATCTGTCAGAGCTGTGCTGTTCAGAAAGAGTCCTTAGCTTCTTCCCACCTGATGGCCAAGGATCTAAAGCATCTCTACGGCCAATATGCTAATCCTTTGGCTAAACTGAAAGATGCCCCCCTGTGAGCAGCCAGCAATCAGGTTTGAATCAGTCTGTAAAGTACAAAGCTTCTGTAAATTTTCCTATATTGAAAGTGTTTTGCTTTTCAACTGAAGTGAATTCCAATTGTCTCTGTCCCTCTCTGCCATCCTACAGGTGTGGATGTGTGGGGGTCGCATGGAGGACATCCCTTGCTCCCGAGTGGGTCATATCTACAGGAAATACGTTCCTTACAAGGTTCCAACAGGAGTCAGTCTGGCGAGGGTAAGTGTTTTTCTAAATAACCTTCCTTTGCAACTTCAGAGGCCCAGGGACAGGCATTTTGAGTACTCCACAAGCCTCAACTCTCCCTAGCTTGTATCATGCTTAGAGACAGAAAAAGACGTACTGGCTTAGCAAATTTGTCCCTCTGTTAGGGCAAGGTACATTCATTCTCCCCTGCCCCCTCCAATAGAGTGGAAATCTAATAGTAACCAGAAGCTACTCTGGATCTTGACCAAAATTTTCAGGGCATTTGGAGTTATGGGGCTGTGTGCTTGGCTGGCTGTCGGCAATACAATCCCAGTAAAAGGTACGGTATGCTTTTATCATTGTGTAAAATTTCAATGTCATGATAGCTTAGGAGACATTCTGGGCAGTGTGGTACAGGATGGTGATTCAATGATAGAAAGACCTTTCAGCCTCATAGCATGTTATAGGTGTTCATAATATGGTAATACTCTGTTTAAATAAAGGGATCTCATTATATTCCAATATAATTAATATAAGCTCCTAGGCCCGTTTTATGGAGGTGGTGTGCAGGTTTCCTTTGAGGATGAGGACTGAGAGGTCAGATATGGTGTGATCATTTTGTGAAAAGTATTCACCCATGGGCAATACGATGTTTATCATTTTTCTGTGTGAATTCACCCACGCATAGTGATTGCTTCGTTTCACCCACATAGTTGTTACTGGGGTGTTTAGTGCACTGGATGAAGTGCACCACGTTTTGATAGGCATGAATCTTGAAGGGCGAATTGTGCAGAGTATTGATCATTGAAGCAGTGGAGATACAGCTACGGGTTCAGACACTCAGATACCACTGAGAAAATCCAGGATTTACACTTCAACCCACTTAAAAACACCTTCACCAAACAAGGACACTCTACCAGAGAAGTACATCGCCCCATTGAGCAAACCACCCTTCTACTTATCTACAAGGGGAATAGGAAAGTAAGGGACAAGTGGGTGGAGAGGAGAGTGGGTTGCTGTCTCTGAGGCAGGTGGGAGGGAAAGGGAGCATTGGATAGATCAGGGAGTTCTCTGTACAGGAGGAAGAAGGTAAGAGCAAAGGAAGCAATAGGAAAGAGCAAATGGGTAGATCTCAGTCCCACTTACTGTGAGCATCCGTCACCACTAAAGCTGCAACTTAGTTCTCTAAAGGGGATTAAAATAACAAAAAGAAATTTGGAATTGCAGTCCCCTCCTGCAGCAGTCATTATCGGTGGGGCCCCTTCCCCCCGTCTGGAGTATTTGACAGAGCGACAACAGCCGTGTCCAGTATCTCCTTTTGGGGTGTTTTCCACCTTCCTGCTGGTGTTTGGTAGGAAACTAGTTTGCCTCCTGATCCGGGCTTCATTTGGTAGCCAGGGATGAATAGAGACCGCAATGCTAGGTGATAAACGGAGATCAACTCTGCCTTTCAAAGGAGTGGGAGAAGGGAAAGAGGCAGGCCTTTATCCAAAGCGGAGCCCCTCCAGAATTAAGTATTCTGCGCTGACTTAAGAGAAAGCAGTAGAATGCCTGGTCTGTTTCACTGTGGGCAAACATGTGAGCTGCTGGAGAGTTGCCTGAATACACGCTCAGAATAAGCAGCGAAGGCTCACAATGAGTGCTAATTTGAGCAATGACACTAGCCACATTGTCAGATGCAACCCCTTTGCAGCTGTGCCCTATGCTGAGCACCTGCAGCGGGGCCAACGGTGAAACGTAAATCAGAAACATGCTGCTAACGTAGGAGGCGGGGTGGCAGGAGGGAAGCACAGACACTTATCATGCAGCTGGCAACTGCGGAGTATTTGGACTTATTGTAAAACATGCAACCTGTGTCGTGCTGTGGACATTGGGAAAGTGTTCACGTTTGCTTCTGGAGAGAATAGAATAGAATGTCAGGGTTGGAAGGGACCTCAGGAGGTCATCTGGTCCAACCCCCTGCTCAAAGCAGGACCAATCCCCAGACACGTTTTTTTTTGCCCCAGATCCCTAAATGGCCCCCTCAAGGATTGGCCAATGCTCAAACCACTGAGCCAGCACAGCAATTTGTGATCACCAGAATAAACACAAGAGGCACGATCTGTGACTGAGGTAAGGAGACAGGACAGCATGAGCACTAGCGTTACTAACGGAAAGAAAGCAGAAGAGGTATTTCTAGGGCACCCATCATAGTAACTAGGCCCCCTTGCATGGAAGTGGCTGACACGCAGGTTTTTTTGCAGTGGCGGTGTAGCCGTCTTGGTCCAAGGATATGAGAGCCACCAGGTGTGTGAGGAACTTCTGTTTGTGAAAGACAAGCTTTTGAAATTATACAGAGCTCTTCTTCGGGTCTGGGAAAGGTACTCAGTGTGTCACAGCTAACTACAGTTTATTTAGACTAAAGAGTAAAACACGTTTCAGGAGACCATTTAAGAGGAAGTGGGCAATTAACACGTTTTCTGTCATAGGACATCACCTACAAAAGACGAGCCTGGGAACTTGACTTCATAAAATCATGCTATCAGAAATATTGGTTTCATGAGTACAACAGTCCGGTAACTCACTAACCTCCTTTGTCCTGTGACTACAGAAGTGTTAATTGCCTACTTCCTCTTAGATGGTCTCCTGCATCACTTTCCCCTCTTATGCTAAATAATTTGTCACCTTGTATCTAGCTCTGACACTTGTCTGTACCTTTCCCAGACCTGAAGAAGAGCTGTGTTTTAACTCTGTCTCGTTCCCCCCAGAAATTGATCCAACAAAAGATATCACCTCACCCACCTTGTGTCTCCAATATCCTGGCACCAACACGGCTACAACACTGCAAACAATGTTGTAATGATTGGTTTTGTGTTTGATATTTACATGGCAAATTTTTGCAAATTTATTAAAACTTCCTAAATTAATAGTAAAAGACAAACAGAGTCCCTTCATCCTCATACCTCACACTGTACTGGAAGAGTAAGTTAGAGGAAAGGCCTATCCAGTCAAATTTCTTCAATATTGTAGTTGAGAAAGAAGGAAGATTATATCCCTAGCACTAACAACGAGGAGGTCTTGTGGCACCTTCCGATGAAGTGGGTTCTAGCCCACAAAAGCTTATGTCCAAATAAATGTGTTTGTCTCTCAGGTGCCACAAGGACTCCTAGTTGTTTTTGCTGATACAGACTAACACGGCTACCCCTCTATGATGTTGTATTACTCTGAGCAGTTTTCTGTGTTTAACCCGTTTTGCTGTGGCCAGGGAGAGGGGGATTCTAACCTGGCGGGAAAAAGCTGTTTGTCTATGAATGGAGTTTCTGAATGTCTGTCTAATGTCTCAGAAGTGAATCTGGAATTAGATCAAGCACAGAAAGATCTCATTGGTCAGGAAAATGTTTCTCAGGAGCAGATTAAAGTGGATGGTCAGGTTGAAGCCCTAACTGAGGAAGGAAAGGGGAGATTTTTGATGGGTAATGGATTGTTGGCTAGTACAGCTTGTAAAAGTGAAACTTGTCGTCCTTAGCACTATATGCTGCAGTTTTCTACCTCTGGTTTCCAAGTAAATTGAAAAAGGGTAGTAGCGTCCTCTGGTGGGAAAAGATAATAGAAACAGAACGGATAGAAAACTAAACCAAGAAACAGTGCTCCTACCTGGCTATATCTACATCAGAGGGTCAGAACATCTCACTTGAACGAGACTGTGCCCTAATGATATATTTGGAATGTATTAAAGTAATGACCTCAGAGAGAGATGCAGTGTTCTTCTGTTCATCTCCCCTGCAATGTTAGAATCCTCCGATTCCTTGTTAACTCCTCCAGGATGTCAGAGGGAATTAGGGGGAGGAGGGCGTGTCCTGCTGGAAACCTTGGAATCACCAGACTTGGAGAACATTTAGGCTAAGGTTTACATTTAGTTGGTGGCAAATCAGATCATAAAGTGACGCCTCAGGAAGGGAGGGTGTTGGACTGTATTTGGAGCTGGATAAGAATGTCACTTGCTTGCAATTACCTTAGCTGGTTTTGCTTCTAATCCTCCGTGGCAAATGCATTGCTGCCAGTTGTGCATTCCATTGAAATTGGTACGTCAGGTGTACTTGTGCTCGGCAGTCCAGCGAGTTTATTCCAGTGAGAGTGCCTAATGTTGCCAGGCAGCAGTGAGGGAGCTAATGACATATTGTACTCACTATGTTAGGCAGCACAGCAGGTGCTTTGTGCTGGATGTACTGGGGGTGTTTGGCAGCAGTCAAGAAGCTGGGTATAGCTACATTGTGGATTTAATGCTCGCTAACTACCTGCACTGAAATGATTAAATTGCTGGTTTAGTAATGTATTGAAACTAAAATTCAGTGTGTGCAGTTACCTGCTTGATATATTGATAAAAGTATCTGAGTTTTTCTCCCAAATGAAGACTTGAGTCCCATTTTAGAGCCAGTATGGAAATCGAGGTGGCCTATGAGAGGCTTTGCTATTGTTGTTTTTTCAAGTGACTTGGTCAGAGCCAAACCTGATACCTGTATTGTTAACAGGAAGCAAACAGTGGGGGACGTTCTGAAGGGACTGCATCTAGTCTGTATAGTCTCCCACTTACTGTGCCTCAATGTTCAGTTTCTCTTAGTTTTGTATATAACAGAATTAATAGTGGAGAGGAGAGAATTCTGTAAAAAGATGCTTTCCAAAACTGGGTGCTGCAGATCTCATTCACAAAGGATGTGGCAGGGTGGATCAGAGAAGTAGGAGTGGGAAGTTGTCATCTCAGACCTCAGTGTCCAGTGGTATTTACAATCGCTGTCTCTGCTCCGACTTGTATTTAAAACAAGTTCTGGCTACGTGCTGTTTCCACAGCCACAAGGAACCACGTGTAATAGCCAACCACCAAGGATTCTCTTTTGACATCAACCAAACAGACCTTTCCCTATAACTCCCATGGAAGTAGAGAATAACACTAAAAATGATCTTGCTCCTAGCAGCCCGAGAGAGCGCCTGTGTTAATGGGAATCATTTCTGAGCAAAAACATGAGACCTGCTCTGAATTCTAATGCAGAGACTTTGAATGGACACAGTTTTTCATGTACATGTTTTCCCCCCTCATTCCTTCCACACATGCCTGCTACCTATGTAGAACTTGAAGCGTGTGGCTGAAGTGTGGATGGATGAATACGCAGAGTACATTTACCAGCGTAGACCTGAGTACCGACATCTTTCCGCGGGGGATGTGACTGCTCAGAAGGAACTTCGCAACAATCTCCACTGCAAGAGCTTCAAATGGTTCATGAGCGAGGTAGCTTGGGATTTGCCAAAATTCTACCCCCCCGTGGAGCCCCCGGCAGCTGCCTGGGGAGAGGTGAGTTCATTTAAGGAACTGCTAGGGTTGACAAGCCAAAAAGATCTACCAGGCTATTTTGGATTGTAATAATAGAGCTAATCATGAACCCTGATACCTAGTCGCTCCATTCCTATGAACAAACATTACATCTTTATTCAGAAAGATCCTGTGCTGAGTGCGTCAGAGATCAGAATTCCTGTGTGCTTCATTGTCCTGGCTTGCTCAGGAACAGAGCAGACCCTTTGGCTGACAGATTCTATTAGCACATGATCATCAAAAGAAATTGTATCCTGGCTTGTTCTGTAAGATTTCAATTAGTGCACCATGTTTTAGGGGAAGCAGCATAATCCAGTGGATAGGACATGGGATTGGGGAAGTAAGAATCAAAATAGAAATAAAACCCAGATGTCCTGTGAAACCTCGGCCCAGTCAGTTAGCTTCTCTGCACCTCCTCTTTCCCATCTGTAAAAATAAGGGTGGTGGTACTCCTCATTGTAAAGTGTCTAGCCTAGGGATAAGAAGCCCATACGTGTTAAGGCTTGTTCCCCTAATTATTATTAAAAACAGGAAGTCCCCAGTATATGTCTCCCCCTTATCTGTCATTTTGCGTATCCGTCGCCCTTCCATTGGGGAATGTGGTCCGATTCACATTGGTCCCAATTCGCATATCCGTTGCTTGACCTTTTGCGTGGCTTTTCTTTGGGTGCTTCCCTGGCGTTCAGGAGGCGCTGGGAGGGAAGGGGTGGAGGTGGAGGCGGGGCGGGCCATTATTTCTTTTGGGGGGGGGGAAATTCCCCACTATCAGTTGCCCTTTTCAGGAATGTAACCGCCAACATATACCGGGGACCCCCGTAACAGGCTCTGCCGTCCTCTAGTGTGTTTTCTTCTAAGTTAAATGCAAGGCGCTTACAGCAGATTACTGTGCTATATATGGTCATCCCTATTTTGACTTACAAACGTTGTGTGCCTCTTTTCAGCTGTAACAATGTCAACTCATTGTGTAATGTAAGACATTGCACCTTTGTACTAATAGCTACCGTTTGAGGTAACTTCTTAAATCATTCTGCCTCTTGGCTGCCACTTGGACAAAAGTGTAACATAACTAATTAATAATTTAATCTTGCAGATCCGTAATGTAGGAACTGGTCTATGTGCAGATACGAAACACGGAACTCTGGGCTCCTCACTCAGGCTGGAAACCTGTGTGAAAGGCAGAGGAGAGGCGGCTTGGAACAACATACAGGTAATCGAGTCTTCCTCATAACACATTTGTTTTTAGAAGGATCATGATGAGGACAAGCAACATTAAAAATAAAAACCTTTGCCATGATGTAAATTAGGACCTAAAAATCTCACAATGGCTTCACCACTCTGGGTAACGAGGCACAGTGCTGTGCCAGGGGAGTGAAATGTGGTCTGTGACCTAAGTACCAAATGTACTGATGCTGTTCCTGGTAGACTGCAATTGTTAGGGTAAAAGCAAATAGCAGGAGGGAAAGGAACTGGAGCCTGGAAGGCTCCTTGTGGAGCTTTTACTTTTTAGTCTTTGAAGGGTTGGAGTGAACAGAAGAGAATAACAAAGGGAAAGAATATACCAAAACAATAAAAGAAACCGGTAACAAGGCAACTGTGATATGTAACAAAGTGAATATTAACTTCAAAGCATCTGCTGAAAGAAGTGATAGAGGAACACCGTACATATTGATGAACGTGCTTGCAGGTTCAATAACCACTTACTGTCGTTCCTCTGACAGGAAGCAAATGCATGATTAACATCCCAACCATTGCTGGGGAGAGGGATTAACCTGGCTGGGCTATCGATCCACCCTCCTGATGCATTAGGGGCGAGAAATGACAGCTTTATTGTAACGGGGGGGAGATATTAGTCTTAAAATGTAGCAGCTGAGTAGCGGAAAGATCAAGAACACAATGCATCTATTACGGAGCAATACCTAACTCCTCAGTGAACTGGATTTGGTATTAGCAGATAAAGGTCTGTTGCATATCAATTTTGATGCAGGAAAACTGGAAATTAAACCAATTTACTGTGCGATTCAGTCCAAAAAGACAAGACTCCAACACAGGAGATCGGCCCAGGTTTAAAAACCTGTATATTAAGGACTGCAGAATACAGTGGGGTGAGAAAAACTGCTTAATCTAGTTGCTGCCCAGTCTAATAGGGTTGAAAGTTTAGACTGCGTGCTTATATTTTATTTCTTTTGGTAACTAACTGACTTTTTGCCTATCGCTTAAAATCTACCTTTTATAGTCAATACATTTGATTAATTGTTTATCTTTACCAGTGAGTTTGTATGCAGAGTGTGGTTAATCTGCTCAGGTTTGCAAAGGCTGGTGCATGTCCACTTTCCATCGTTGAACTGGGGAACCAATTAATAAATTTGCACTGCCCAACGGTATATTCCTGGGGTACAGTGCTGGGAGCTGGGGAGGTTGGTTTTGGTGCCTTTCTCTGGGTGATTCATGAGTGGCTCTGGGAGCATTCATGCAATCTAGCTGGGTGTGGGGCTCCCACAGTCCCAGGCTGCACCCCGGGGGATCCCGTCACACCCATCTAGTGTCCCATCACCGGCCATTGGAGATATTTGCTGCTAGCAGTCGCAGATTGGCTACGTGCCACTGTAGGCAGTTTTATCATACCGTCCCTTCCATAAACTTATCAAGCTCTGTCTTGATGCCTCTGTACCCTCCCACTGGGTGGCTCATGCTGCCCCTAGGGAACCCCATGTGGCCTGAGGAGCACAGGGCTTGAATCTTAGATTCCCTGAGGCTCTGTGCAGACTACCAGGGCAGATCATAGAACCATTATTAACAAGGGTGTCTTGTAGCTCTTTGCTGATTCTACCCTCTGCACTGTCAAGTGTTCTAATCAGTGAGTTGGTTATAAGCGTAATACTCCCACTGAGAGAGCCACATTCCAAACCGAGGAGCCACCAGACAGTGGAAGTGGCTTGTTTCTAAAAGAGTTCTTGACTTGCCATCCCCAGAGAAGTGCTGTCCAGCTGAGCAGTGCTACGCCCTGTGGGGAAACAGAAGAATTTCAGCTCTTCAATCTGGATGGCTTCTCTTCATTTGCGCTCATTCATCCCATTCTAAGAGGGTCATGTTTGTCCTGGCAGGTATTCACTTTCAGCTGGCGGGAAGATATCCGTCCTGGGGACCCTCAGCACACCAAGAAGTTCTGTTTCGATGCCATTTCCCACAGCAGCCCTGTGACCTTCTATGACTGTCACGGAATGAAGGGGAATCAGCTGTGGAGATACAGGAAAGTGAGTGCCTTTACTTAATGATGTGTCACGTCATTCCATGAACACCTGAGATTCCTTGTAATAACATGACTCATGTGGTGTTCTCTTGTGATTCATGTAGCTGTGACAAGAGAATGTATAGGAATCCATTGTCATTTAGCATTAATAAAAGCAGCATGGCCAAGATGGGGTAGACATATCTTTTTTTTACCTACCTGAATGGAAAAGGACGACTTGAACAGCTCATGAGTAAGAAGAGGGTATAAAAACCACTAGCTACAGGAGACCGCAAAAGCAGCCTGCTTCTCATGTTTGTTCTGCAGAGCCTGCCCAAGGTTGCGCTTTGTGTCATAGTCTTGTTAGTGTTGGCACAAGAACCACATTTCATTGATGGCATAAGCAGCATCACTCCAGTGACTTCCATGAAACTGCATCTGTTTGTACCAGCTCTGCATCTGGTTCAATGTGGGCTTGTACACGAGCCCAGTACTTGGATATACGAGAGGCAGTGTGAGACCAACTTCTGTTCTTGCCTGATTGCAGATTGGTTTCAATCAGGCTGCCATCAAGCCTGCCCCGCTTGCTCACAGATGTGCCAGGCTCCTAGTGTCCCCTGAACATGCCCTTATTAGATGGCGCTGGCTCCCTGCATCTTCATTTAGAAATGGGAAGGAACAGCATTAAGTGTCATGCCAACAAGAGAGAGCAAGCGAGGAGACCCTCTGTTAAACCAGCTGCAGCTTGCACCCACAGCCCTCTGGCTGTGCAGTAATGCCATACCTGCCACGCACAAAATTGTACTAGAGCGTGTCAGGTTGGTGTTTTAATAATGCGGATGGTCCTGCCATAAGCGGATGTGACTTATTAATTCTCTACAAGCAACAGGTGAAGAGGTTTTTATTTAGAATGCTCATCTCCCACAAACTCCCCATCTGTAATGCCCAGTGTGACTGGAGGGTCAACAGCAGAACGTGAGCCTGCAAGCTGAAGAATCTAGCTTTAGTTTGCTTTTGCTTTGCCTGGCAGATGTTGCAAGGGTTGAACTGGCTGCCAGTGGCAAGGAGAGGAAATGTGGACAAACACAGCCAGACACATGCCATGCTAGCATTTCAAGTATGCAGGCAGGGCTCCCCTGGAAATGTTGATTTCTGAACCGGTTCCAGCACTCATTGTTGCAGAAGTGATGCATTCTACTGCTCATCCAGAAAGCACTGAGAGAGGCAGACAGCAAAAGTAACATTAGCGTTTGCTGTAGAGGTGGGAGGTGTCATGGTCTCCCCAGGGAATGTTGGAACCCCCCTCATTGAGAAATTTAAAAGCAGCCTGCACAGAGCACTATAAAATGGGAGGAACAATCCTACATTGGAAGGGGAGTGGACTGTTTCTTAATATGTGGAATACCATAAATAACTGGTTAGAGCACCACGCACATGTAAGAAACTTTCTGTCCTGAAGAGCTTCCAGTTCATTAGATGTTAGATTAGATACATAAATCCTTTCCATTTCTAGCTCATGATTCCATGAGTTGACTGCAACCAACAGTAGGTCAGGAGTAGGAGTCAAGGGTGAAAAAAGTATGCAGTGGGTAATGTATCTAGTAGTGAGAGACCAAACGACGCGCACACCCTTCCGTTGAAAGGTTTGTATCGAGATGCTATAGGGCAGCAACTGGGTAAAATGTGCTCAGCCTTGTTTCCTCAGTGGGACTTTCCCTTTACTTCCCCGTAGACCCCCAGAATGTTCCCCAGTCAAGCAAATTGATTTTGAATTTCTCTTCCTCAGGACAAGACCCTTTACCACCCAGTAAGCAGCAGCTGTATGGACTGCAGCGAGAGTGACCGCAAGATCTTTATGAATACCTGCAATCCCTCTTCTCCAACACAGCAGTGGATATTTGAACACACAAACTCAACCGTCTTGGAAAAATTTAACAGAAATCTTGATCTTTAAAGACTGCAAATATATATATATTTATATATATATTTTACAGTTATAGTTTTTACCGGGGAGGGTTACCAAAAACAATTTAATTTTTTTTTTTTTAAATAAGGTAAAAGGGAGAATCTCAGGAGAGGGTGTGACTAGCGGGCCAGTCTTTATTTTGAAGATGCTGCATCTTTCTCTTTTGGGGATGATGGAATTCCATGAGGCTTTACCCAAGTCACTTGCCTGTCAAGATGGGATCAGAAACTCTATTTTTAAAGGATTATGAACCTGGTTCGTCCTGCATTTAGATCACGTGTGGTACTTTCCCAGATGCTAAAGCGTTCCCAAATAGTCACTTTACCTCCCAGAATCCATCCAAGCAAAACCTGCACTCAAAATTACAGTGCAAAGTCAACATAACAGTACCTGACAAATACACTGACTTCTAGTGCATCAAAACTTAAAATGCAATAGAAAAATGAAAAGTGTACGTCTCTTCTGTGCACCAAACCAAAATATGCTAAAAGCAGCTTCGCCTCGTAATGCCTGCCAAAGGAATAGATCTGTTAACAGAAAACAGTTTGAGTGAACTAAGGGCTGCTGAGACTAACGTTCCAGTGAGTACAAGTCACTGGTAGAAAAAACACAATTTCAGGTCCATGCACCTTGTTCTCTGCTACCCATTGTTGGGTCTCTTCAATATGAAGGAATAGAAAAAAGGTTTCCAGTAAGGTGACAGCCTGCAGCTAAAATAATTGTGGTGACTCTCACCACAGGTTCTTCGATGGCTAATATCAGAATGCACAGTCACTTATAGTATGGGGTGGCTTTAGGAGAGAAACATTCCAAGGATCCTTGCCATAAAATCTCCAGTTTTCCTCTAGAGACCTGGGGCCAAATACACCCTCAGCACGAGCAGCTGCAATTCCACTGAAGTTGATGGATTTGAGACTGCTACCCAGGGTTTAATTTGGTCTGTGGTCTTCTGTGGCCAGCAGTCCATCTGTCTGAGGTAACCCCAGTGAGTGCAGGGCCGATGCACAAGGCCATTATGCTCTGACAAATGACTGCATAGTTATCCTTCTGCTAAGATGCTGCATAAATCAACCAAACTTACCATTTGCCTATCATCACCCAGCTGCTTGACTTGTCCACCTATCCCAGCTCTGGGATTGTGAGACATGCAGCAGCATGAGGGGCGGAAACGACCAAAGCACTGTCTTGGGAAGAGCAGGGAGACGTTTGCAGGCTGCTCTCTGGGGCTCCTAAGCAGCACAGTAATGGATCTCTGCTCCGGCAGCGGCATGAAGCTGCACATTTCAGGCATCTTCCCTGCTGTGTAGCTCCTAAGTTTCACAAGAGAGCTTTGCTCTCGTCAGGTTCAAGAGGCCCATATGGCAGCTGCTGTGTGTTCCAGGCCTCCTCTTGCTCACCACAAGACAGTAGTCAGCCCGTCTGCTGTTGCCTGCTCCCTGCTGCACCAGTTCAGGAGCTGCAGAGGTTATCAGGTGACTTGGTGATCTCTTAATGATGGTGCAGAATTGATGCAGCTTTGCCAGGTAAATCAGAGTGGGCGTGCTGCATGGCGTGCAGAATCTCAAAAGTAGTAAACCCAGACTTGACTTCTGTGATGTTGCTCAGTGCAGCATTGTTGCAAATGATTCACAGCCCTTTGAAGTCAAGCATTGCTTCCTTTGGAGGGGTGGGAGGACAGAGACTTGACTGCCCTTTGGGATAGTCCATATTTTTTCTGTGATGCCAGCACACCACAGCAAGAGATGCTGTACAAACACGACTAATGCCACACTGGGTTAACATTCTTTGATTAAAATATAATTTGATATGTTCTAAATATCTGCAACGTGTCTCTCATTAGAAGCACTTTTTAATACCACAGGGGGAAGCACCAGTTTCCAGTACTTGGCAAGTAGCTGACAGATGTTTTCCTTAAGTTATTAATGCTCTCATTAGTCTGGTTGTACTGACTGGATCACTAAATGGCCCGTCTAGATGTCTTTATGAATGTTTTAATACCTGTGGAACAAGACGCTGTACATGAAGAGCACGAGTTGATTATAATTGGAGCACAAGGTCAGTACATGATCTGTTGATCATTCCACTGCAGCTAGCAGTGCTGTAACGTTAATGCCTGCAGTTTAGTTTTCCACTTCATTAGGGGATCAGCTTCTGTTTAAAATACATGGCTTTCTCTGTACTTGGACTCACCTTGTGAGCAAAATTTTGGACACTTTTAGCTGCTCAGCATGTTGGACACAAGCTTCTGAGATTATTGGTCATGGGATAGGGAGCCTTTGATATCTAGGTCAGTGATTTGACTTTGGCTCAAGGGCAGTTGTTTGGCAGCATGCACCAAAAGACTAGGTGATCTTAATGCAGTTCCTACTTGACTGATATTGGTCACAGGACCACTATCACAACTGGCACCTCTGCTGCCCGGCTCAGCACAGAGGCCAAGAATTGAATGGGCCAGGAATGTTTTAATCTCTTTTAAGGGTGGTCTCTCCAAGTCAGTTGCAGTGCTGTCAATCTGGTTCATTTCACAAAGTTATGGATTTCAAAACCTGAATATCCCATGAATTCAGTGTGCCTATGTCTGATTGTCTCAGTGGTGTTCCTTGAGCTATTATTTTACTTACATTAATTATACATTTCAATGCCCCAGAGGCTTTGCTGACTAATGGGAAGTATTGCCATACTCAGCCACCTACTGATTGAGAAATAGAAATTATATTTCTCAATCTTCATCTTGAATTGAGCTTTTGCTGAGCAATCAGGCTAATTAGTCCTATTATGTTTAGTTACTTAGAAGCAAAAATCACCAAAGCATGAATCCATAAACAAATCCTCACATTTGCATGCAAGTCAAGATCAGGTCTCAAACGCCATCAATTACCTATTGGAAAACGCATGCTTTTCACATCCAGATAGTTTTCAAAACTGTAATTTAAAAAAAATCTCTGCCCTTGGCTTCATAAATTCTCTAGTTTGTGGCAAGACTGCATATAAGAATTCTGAAGTACAGTGGGATGCTGTGTGGTGTGTTGACGTACATTTCAATACTCAAAATGCACGTCCATCTCTGCCTATTTCATAGTGGTGTTAATGTCTGACCTCTGTGACCAAACTACCTGGGTTTGAGCCCTGCATGTGAGCGCAGGGAGTTTTCCTGTAGGCTTTGGCAACAAATCTCTCCCCCTCTCCCCCCCCAGTGGAATGTTGTGTGAGGTTTAATAAAAGGAGAATACAGCATCGTTAAAATAAAGATGTGCCTTTTTAAATGCAAATGTACAGCAAATGCCTAAACTTGAACCATTTCCTAGTGCCTTGCTGGACAAGAGAGAAGTGGGCCGGGGAGCAGGATGTACAAGAGAGTTTGATGCAGTGTGCAATTACCATTCTGGTGTGTGGTTTTGTTTTTAAATGTCTGATTTTTAAGTACAAATTTTAGGACGACAGAAGGTAGATGCAGGGGCTCCGGGGTTTCTTATTAAGAGTATCTATTAATGGCTGTGCTTTTCTTCACACTCAGCATGAAATCTGGAGATGGAAGCCTCAGTCTTCTTCGAGTGGGTCCCTATTGGGGTTACGCTTGGGACATAGAGTAGGAGTTCAATTGACGTTAGACCAGAGGATTTCCTGGGCCTGTTGCTGTATGTTTAATCCCTGATAAAGGCACATATAATATCTGTTTAATCAAGGGAACAGCATCCAGGAGTTCACAATTCCTACTCAATGTATTCAGATACAGAGCTTTTCATAAATAGTTCCAACAGCATATCAGAATCTAAGTGAAAGGATAATGTGGTAACTTCCATAAACTCAACACCATGGATCAGTGGGGAGCAAATCTGTAATCCAGAAGTAGCAAGAAAACAATTCCTTAGCCGCTGTTCTTAGGTTCTGTGGTAATTTATACCTATGTAATGCCAGGTCAGTAAGTTTTCCCGTTTGCCTAGCTGGATGTCTGTAGCGTTAAAAAATTAATATCGGAACTTAAATGAGCACTGAGGTTTCACAAGTAACTGGTTATTGGCACTAACACAGTGGAGCTCGGTGCTCCTACAGCTACCACCGTATCGTTATGGTAATTGCACGTCCTTTTAGGAGCGAGGAAGATCACATAAGAACCATGTGAAAAGTCAGAATGCATCACTGGGTGAAAGGAGAGCAGTTTTCATTTATGTCTTTCTTTTGAGATATGCGCAGGATGTTGAAATGTTTGTGGTTGCAGTGTGTGGACAGCTTGCTGCAGCCAGCCAGTAATACATGGTATGAAATAAAACTGTCAAGGCTAACAGATCTAGAACAGTCAATGGCTGTAGGATTGGCTTTCTAGTATATGAGATTCAGACATGCGTGTCATGCCACACTTTCATTCTACCTGGCTGCTACGTTCTCATAAGCAGATAAGTAATGAAATACACAAGTCACATTTCAGAGTTAACAGCCCACAGCAAATGGGGCATTAAGTGCCCAAGCCAGTCATTACCTGACATATAAAAACCAGCAAACCGGTTGTCATTTCCACTACAAAAGGATTGTTTAGCATCAAGTGTTCTTAATGTTTTGTATTTTGTTTTATTTTAAACAGATGAATATTGTGGAAAGCGAGTTGGCAAAGCACTGTTAACCAACAATGAATAGCTTGAGGCTAATTTCTGTGATATCCAGTGTATTTTTAAAAATAAATAAACTTTTTTTTACAGGGGAGGCAGTGTGGGCTAGTGGGTAAGGCACTGGACTGGGAGTCGGAGACCTGGGTTCTATCCCCAGCTCTTCTGCTGACCTGCTGTTTGACTTTTGGCTTCCCCTCTGTGCTACGTTTTCCTCGTCTGTAAAATGTGGGTAATGTATACCTTTGGTAAAGTGCTTTGAGATCTACAGATAAAAAGCATTATGTAAGAACAACTTAATATTGTAATACATATTACAGTTCTTCACAGACAAAGCTTTGAATCAAATATAACATTTCCTTAGGGAAATAGGGTAGTGAGTCAGGTATTGGAAAGTTGAGAGATGAAGATTCCCACCAGCATGGAGTACTTGTTTTTCAGTTGTAAATTCATTTCATTTTACTGATTAACCAGTCAGATTGCCTTATCTAGATGTCACCCACACTAACTGAACTCACACTGCACTTGTTCCTTTGTCGTGAGATCCATGTATAAAACTAGACAATGACAGGTTTATGAAAATCATAATAAAAGACCTTTGTCTAGTTTTTCCTGTGACTCTGCCTTTGCTAGTCGAGTAGGCTCTTTATTCGCTTGGTGTTCTGAGCTTTCCTGATGCTCCTGCATTACCCGGAAGGCTTCAGTGATTCCAACAGATGTGTGGTTTTTCATTGGGAGCCATGCAGGTCTTAAAACTGCTCATTCAGCATTAGGAAGGAAGCTCTGATCCCAATTAGCAAGCAGGCAAATGTGAACTTGGCTTACAAAAATGACATGGAAACTAATCAATTCAACAGACTAAAACATTCGCCCTTAAAATAACAGTAACAAATAGCTTTAGCGTTTTTAGGATGGGAGCCCCAAAGTATCCATGATAAGGTCTGAGTTGGTTCACTCCTTGTACTGTGTGCATTTTAACTTATTTACTTTAAAACTGGATGGAATAGTGCCTCGTAAACCAGTGTACATTTATTTCTGGGCACATTAGGACCACACTCCTAATATCTGGGGACAGTAAAGGATGTTTAGCACTTTAATGTAGTAGCTTTCATAAATTGGAGTCAATCAGAGATAATGCATAGTGTTTTTAAAAGTTGAATGGACTTCCTTTTATAATATTTAAAATAAATTTTTAATGTTTTTCTGAAGATCTGTGTATGCAGAAATTACTCTCCTTTTTTTGCTTTCCTCCTCCCCCCACCCCCCATGAGAACAAAATAATTATCCTGGTTTGGGACTTACGTGGAGCATAGCGAGTTTCCCATCACCCCACATGCTCCCTTCACTGTGCACTCTTGTCCTGCTCCTCTGGGATAGTCACTTTAAGCTGCCCTCCTGCCGAGGAACATTGGAGTTCAGTCTGCCCCACACGCATGGACCCACTGCCAAGCTATAGGCTCACTCTCCATTGACAAGTGCTACGGGTCTCTTAAGTTGGCAAACTTTCCTGGTAATCGAGGGGTGCTAATTTTGGAGTACTTTAAAAATGGGTTTTGAAGGCTGAATGCTGCAGAGTCCCACAAAGGAAACTGAATGGGACGTTGTCATGGTTAGAGGGTGAACTGTGCTTTCGACTCTTTTGCAATCGCCTTTCCAGTGCACCCCTCAGATGACAGACTTAGCTTCCTTCCTTCAAGGTGGAACCCCATGGTTCAACCACTCTCACACTGGACCTCTGGTTTCCCAGACATGTTAACGTAACAGACCTAACTATATTTGGCACCAGTGAGAAACTTCCCTCCGGCACACGTGGCCAGCAGCTGGTTAAAGTGATACAAAAGAGTTCTAAAAAGAAAAGTGATGTTTGTTCACCCAAAGGTACGTAGCCATCAAAGGAAAGGGTTAAAACAAACGCCTGCACATCTGGTCTGACATAAACTTCACGCTTTCCTTGCTAGTTCAGGAAGCTTCTGCTTAACCCAGATACTGCTACCTGTGGACTGAGAGACACACTGTCCTCCTGCAGTCGTTGCCTGTCTCTCTCCTGCATCAGCTCCCTATGAGCGGCTGCTGCCGACTCACTCCCCCTCCCTTCCTTTCTAGACAAGGGCTTTTAACTACTTACTGTCCTTTTGATTTTAGGCCCCCACCCTGGAAAATATGCCCTGCCTGGAACCAGGCAGAGGGGCATTTCTCAATTAATAGCCCACTCATTTTTCTCTTAAGGACGCTTGGTATTTTCTCTGGAGATAAATTATCTCTAGACATCATTTTGTTTCCTGCTTGCTCTTACTAACAGCCCCTTCTTATTTAACTCTATGCAGGAAGACAGAATAAAATCAAGCAAGTAAACTGAGGAACATATAATACAGGTATCTCCCTCGCTCTCCTCAGATGCAAATACTCCCAGAAAGAGGGAGTAAGTTTTTCAAAGGGAGAGCAGACAACATGCAAGAGATAGTACCTGGATAAGTAAACAGCCCCCTTTCTATGCTGAAGTGGTCTCCAGATGTATGCACGCTGGCCCTCAGGCTGGTGCATGGAATAATCTACATATAGGACGTGCCTGTCAAAGGCATTGACATAATAAAAGGCTTTAAGCAATGACCCTACCCAAGCCCCAACCTCCTCCCCATTGGAAGCAGGTCAAAATGTATCAATCGAGCATGCTCGCCATTCATCAGAACTGCTTTGAGGGAGCCAGACCTAAACCAAACATATATGCTCTACTCTCAGGGCAAGCAAAGAACCTACCTGAACAAACTAGCTAAACTGCATTAAATGGCCAGGAATTTTACCCTTTCAAGATTACTCCACAGACTTGGTCTGGAAAAGAAAAGCTTTCTCAGGGTTAGCAGGAGGCTAAGGGTACAAAGCACCTGTCTTGCTCTGATATATCCACCTTTTCTCACTCATGCAGGTGGAGGAGGGTGGTGAACTAGTCCTTGATACAAATGAGTCAGGGGAATCTTCTGCCCAATGTTCACTTTTAAAACACATGGCATGGGCAGTATCTTCCCTGGCTTCTTTGACTGTTGGTAAGGAGATCAGAACCCTGAGCTCTGCTTAGGCTTGGCAGTTCATAGCCATAACACCTCCGGACTTGCTGCATCAGTTATGAATGTAAAAAAAATTGCTTGAGCCCAGATATCTCTTCCATTACAAATTAAACCCTGTCTGAGCTATCCTTGCCATAGAAGACTAAAAGGTCACCACTGACACACACACACACACACACACACACACACACACACACACACACACACTCTTAGATGACTGCAAATTACTTCAGTACCTTGTGCAGAACGTAGGCCATGGGGACAGATCCATAGCTGATAAAATTCCAGATGCACAATTTCCAACGTAGGGAGCAAAACTAGGGATCTGTCCAGCAATACAATCAAAGGGATGCATTACTCCGACAAGTTTCATGAAAAGTTAGCTGGGATATTGACTGAACACAGCAGTTCTGGATTTTTACTCCAGTTCCTTATCTACATAGATGTAGGGAGCCAACCTTAGGCTCTTTGGTCTTTTTCAGATTGAGGTTATCAGTTGTACTGGTCACCAACACTTAATATGGATAGAAAAACCATGGCTAAAAATCCAGCAACAGGCTGAGTTCCCTGATTTGAGAAGGCCAAACCGCTTCCTGCTCATTAGATGCTCTATCAGCCACCTCAATCATCTACCTAATGTATTCTCCTATGCAAGCTTTCTCCACCAAGAAGCCTGGTTCATGTGTTGAAAAGGTGTTGGACTGTGTGGAGTGGGCCTACGAACTGGCAATTCTGACCAAGGTATGACTAATGCTGTTGGATTTAGGAAATGGACTAATATTCTGTAGAAATCTCCCACTTCATACTTATGGCTCAAACTGACTTTAGGCCTGGCACTTTTCAGATGAGGATTTCTAGACTGAATTTTTTCCATGACTTGGGTTTTTCCTGTTAGATATTTTTCCCAAACCAGTGTCAACAATTTGCGAAAATACCAATGGAGGAATTTGCTTTCAAAACTGAACAAGATCCTCTGGAGCCTACCAATGGGACCCTTTTGGGTCAAATGAGAGACTTTTTCCCGAAAGGTAGCACTTGGCCAAAGACTTCGCTCCCTTTCCTGTACCTCCCTGTTAAAACAATGGCATACAGCCAGAATACAAGGTAAATGATGGATTCTACTACACCGGTGTATTTCTTCATTGTTAAAGTCAGTTGTTTGTGGTGCATATATTTTGACACTCATTTGGGACCTGCATTACGCACTGTTGGCCTCACAATCAATGGATAGGACGCCTGTCCCAAACTGACGCCTAACCTGGGCTCCCTGGACAATACACTAAACATAAACAGAAAAGCAAATCAGTTAAAGAAAACCCACCCTTGTCAGAAAATGCACTGCAAGCAAAGACCCTTTGCCTCTCACTCACCCCACCCCACCCCCCCAAAAAAAGAGCACTGGAGCATAGCCCGGAGACCAGCAGACTCGGGCTATCTCACACCTGGGAGAGCAAAGTTTGGGTCCCTTGAGGAGAAAGCTCTGCCTCCCAGTGCCTCTTTCACAGTGAGGAAAGTCTCGTTCTAGCCCTTCTGCTGATCATAGCTGCAGCAATAGCACGCGTCTATGTGCTTTTAAGTATATCCCACATATGCTGCCGAAAACCTGTTCTGCAAAAATGATGTTGGGCCTTGATCAGAACCCTCTGCCTGTAAAGCCAGATGTCCCCGTTACCACAAGCCCTGTGTGTCCAGGACTCTGAGACCCATAAAAACCTCGACAAGTGACGTACAGTAACTTTTCTAAACATAAAAGGTTGTGGATTTAAAGTCAGGTCTTGGGACCTTGTCGGACTAGAAGCAAGTGCTGAGTCCTATTGGGAAGCAGGGTCTCTGCCCTCCCCAGTGGTCATGTAAATAAACCTGGAGTTCTAAACTCCTGCGTCCAACTTCCAGCTACAAAATGAAGTGCAAAGCAGGAATTCCCCAGACGTGACTTGCATGGTGATTTTTCCTTCTCTGCCAAATCAATAGGCTTAATATAGGTATTGCTGGGGTGCTAGGCACTATGGTAATACAAATAATTATAACAATGTGGCAGACAGAAAAAGTTAGCAAAACAAAAGTGTTTGTTTAAAGGCTGGTTTTTTTTTTTGGATAGAGGCCACAAATCCACTTATTTAGAGAGAGTAAATATTTGTTTTCTAAAGGGAATAATGTAGTGAAAATCCAAAATACGAGAGACTCTCAACGCAGCAAAGAACAGTGATCCACAGAGGGGTTTTCAATGAGCGGTTCCCAAACTTCGTTGCACCGCGACCCAATTCTGATGACAAAAATTACTTTGTGATCCCAGAAGGGGGGACCGAAGCCTGAGCCCTGCCACCACAGGCAATGGGCCAATGCTAACGCCCCAGGGCTTCAGCCCTGGGTGGGGGGGCCTGTAACCTGAGCCCCGCCACCCCAGGCAGTGGGGCTTGGGCTTTGGCCCTGGGCCCTAGCAAGTCTACCACCAGCCTTAGAGACCCCATTAAAACGGGGTCATGACCCACAGTTTGAGAACTGCTGGAACGTCAAGTTTGACAGTGCATTTCAGTTTCAAGTTTGTCTTCTGTTCTATATCCCTACCTAGGGCATCTATTGCCATAATATCTAGATGCTTGGGGGGGAAACCGTCCCCTTTGGGAATTGAACCCCCAGACCAGGGTTCAATCCGAAGCACTTCTTGCAACTGCTCCTCATGCTCCAGGCTTCTTCCTACGACGCTTGACACTACACCGCTCCTTTCAATGGCTTTGTGCACGAAGCCTTCAGTAAGAAATAATTAACAACTCAGTGAAGTGGGGTTAGTTTAATACTCCGGGGTACTATGCCCGGCAGTCTAACTTTCCCATGTTAGTGTACTCGGGGGCTGTGTGCACTACAAAGCATTACGTGCTGCCTAGAACCCGTCAGACCAGCTGATCCAACTTACAGCGACAGACCTTGTCAAAGGTAGCAGAGTTATGGGAGCGGGTTTGGAGTCCGACGCAAAATCAGTGGGACAAGAGTTGCGTTGTCCTTCAGTACCTTTTATGTGCAGTTGGAACCATTTTAACAACGGCAAATAATTCCCAACCTGACCCTGAGTGACACTTGGGTTCCAGAACAGATCCACACGAGATTTATTTGCTTGTTATAACAAATGCTTTGTGGCCATGGGGCCTGTTTTCGTTTCCTCTTTGGGCAATAAAAGCAATGTGTGGTGGTGATTTCCCACAGTAACAGATTATCACAGATGGAGAGAGGTTCTAGAGAGAGTCCAGAAGAGATCCAGTATGGAAACTGAAGTATCTTACCGTCCTCCAGAAAGGAATGGAAGTGCAGGCACAAGGTGGCAGCAGACAGGTTCTCCGCAACGCTGTTGAGTTTTCAATAAGTTTAACAATGTGCTAGAACTGAGCCCAGGCCTGGAGAGTAGGGACTGCTGCAACTGGGGGTGGGGTGAGTGGGGCTGGTGAGAATGCAATACCCCCTTTTTGTTATCCCGCTCTTCAAAGCCTGTTTCTCCCAGCACAAGCCCTGAATTTGTCTCCTGGAAGTGGAAACTGGAAAGATCTTGGGACAGGACTGAGGTCAAAGGGGCTCTTCCCCTGATGACAGTGAGCAGGATGTGAGGCCCTGCCTAGCAAACCCTGAGTACGTCTACACAGCAAGCAGAAACCCGCAGCAGCAAGTCTCAGAGCCTGGGTCTGTTCACTCAGGATCACGCTACAGCACTGAAAACAGCTGTGTAGATGCTCGGGCTGCAGCTCAGGCTCTGAAGCCCAGCCCCCTCATTAGGCTTCAGAGCCCTTGCCCCAAAGACTACACGGCTATTTTTAGCGCCGTAGCCTCAGCCCCGTGCCTGCCGTGTAGACATGCCTTCAGACAGGAAAGCACCTCAGAAAAGCAGAGTGGGTGTCCCAAGGATTTTGAGTGAGTGCATTAAAACAATGAGTTCTCAAGGAAGGCAGCTGTGTGGCAGACGTATCTTTTTGGCCATTAGTCAGCATCTAAATGAAAGTGTCCCAGTCAGAGCTCGGTGCAGATAGGGAGGCTTGGATGAGAAGACAATAATTACATCTCCAAAGGCGCTAAGCTGCCTCCATTCTGATAGGTTTATGCAACATCATTTCTCACCTCATTGCTGTTTGCACAAGGAGCTGTTAGATCAGGCTAGTGCTGTGAACCCAATAAAGGATGGATATCTCCATTAAGCCAGGTATTTTACAGCCAGCTAGTTTTAGCCTCGCAGAGTGACACAGCTCATGAAGATAAATATGCTGGCGCGTACTGTAATTGTACAAGGCCACCGTGCTTTTTCCAGATAGATTTTCAATCAACAGAGCATTGCATTTGCAGGTACTTAACATTTAATTTATCAAAGACAGAGACAGCCAGAACACTTCTTTCCGCAGCAAGTGCTGAGGGTCAGCACGTGAAACAAACATTTCCTATTGTTTCACCAAGACAAAAGGAAAAGTAACATGTGCCTAGCACTGACTGAACCTCTTTCTCCAACAGCCTCCTATGCCCGTGCACACAGCAGGTTCTATATCCTCTGGCCAGCAGAGGGAGATGAGGAAACAATCCAGGCTCTTGTGATGACATTCCCACTGTCCACTGCTTGCTCCTTCATCATCTGTCCCATATGGTCTGCTCTCTGTTTTGGCAGCAAGAACAGAAGTATTCTCTGCCAGCCAGCAACCATGTAATAGAATAAGCTTTCCTCAGCCAGCTAGTAATAGAAAAGAAAAAATACCAGAAAAGCCCTTGCCTCTAGGCCATACACAGGAGAACCACCTGCCCAGACCCCTCTCTTTAATAATGAGGATCAGGGGCATTTGTTGCAGGGGACAAGTGGTCTTTCAGGTACTACACAGGTACCAGGCCATATGGTTTGACAAACCCTTTAAACCCTACCCAGAGATCAACATGCAGCCAATGGACATCTCAGAGCTCTGGTGTCATGTAATTCCAGCAAGTTGCCCCACTCAGTATATGAGCTGCATCGTTCTGCACCAGCTTTGGTCTCCAAAGGATATGAAGTCATTGACCCATGCCTGGTCTTGATGCCAACTGGCAGAGGGCACAGGAGTGTATAAGGGTTAGAGAGACGCTCTGGTTTGGCATCTACCTACTAGTCTGCCAAAGAATGTTATGTAAGGTTTCTAGTGAAAGCCTGTGTCACACTGGTCATCATAATCCTTGTGAGATGTATGTACAGGAAAATGTGTAGAGTTACATGTAGATATACTAAAAATTATTTTCTCTGGGTCTGAGTTAAGACAGGGCACCAAAAGGTGATCCACAAACCCCTGGCAGGCAGGGGGGAAGAGATGTTTCTCTCACTCTGGCTGGACATCTGAAAATGAAGTACTGTATGCTTCACAACAGACGCCCATTTCCAGTCTGAGCAAAATGGTGATCAATAGATTGCGGAGATGGCAGGGAAAATAAAACCAGCAGGGGTTATCTCGTTTAAGAGTAAGACAATGACACTTATGTATCAGAGGGGTAGCCGTGTTAGTCTGGATCTGTAAAAAGCGACAGAGGGTCCTGTGGCACCTTCTAGACTAACAGATGTATTGGAGCATAAGCTTTCATGGGTGAATACCCACTTCGTCAGACCCACAAAAGCTTATGCTCCAATATGTCTGTTAGTCTATAAGGTGCCACAGGACTCTGTCACTTTTTACAATGAAACTTGGAAACTATACCTAGGGTGCAGATGAACTCCCCCTCCCCCCGTTGTTCCTTCCATTTGTGAAGACAAGCCTCCAGGGGACTTGATTGTATGAGAAGGGATCTCAGCCAAACTGGTTGAAAAAACACAGGAAAAAAGATCTGAGGTAAGCTATCTTGTATGGGGTGGGGAATGCCTTGTTAGTTAAGTTTAGGCTTTAGAAAACATATTATGATTTTGCTTTATATGTAACTATTTGTTTCCAATATTCTTACTCCTTCACTTGAATCTCTGTTCCTTGATAAAATGTATTCTTCTTTCCACTATATCTAAATATCTAGATCTCAATACTGTGTGTTGAGTAGAGTGGTGATCCTGAGTTGAATCTTGCAAGCTGGTGAGTACTGTTCCTTTGGGAATAGCAGATCTGAGAATTCTGTGAGAGGTCAATGGAACGGGCTGGGCACCCCAGAGGGCTGCCCAGAAAACTTGTGGGTTGGTGTGTGCCCATTGCTAGCCGGTACAGAGAGAATGAGTCCTGCAGAGGCCTGAAAGGCAGTGCTTGTGTTGCCAGAGGCTGGTGGGTTCAGGTAGCTGATCCATAGCACACACCGCTGTTTCATGCTAAGGGCTAGTGGTGGCAAAGTGCCTCAGAACCCTGGGAAAAGTCAATGGTCTGATAGTTCTTGTATCTTCCAGGAGAGACTGGTAGGAATTGCTTGGTGGCTGCCTGCCAGCAATGGAGGGGAGCAGGGGTGGGTAGGGGAGGCATTTGCACAGCTATTAAAGAGGAATATGAGAAATGGGCTCTGACCTGTTGGTATCAGTTACTCTCTAAGGGGGGTATCTGTAATATCTCCAAGGCTGGGAATGGAAAGTTGGCCTGAGCCTGTATTTTAAGACCCCCATCTTCCCCTTGGGTACCCGGGGACTATAATATGTTATGCCTTTTCCTATGCCTAGAAGAATACCATGAAACAGTCAGATCTGATAAACCAATACAGGAGCCTTGAGCAGATTGAGTTTACTTGGAACATTTTTGTGTGCAACTCCGACAACTTGGATTAAAGCATATTAATTCTTTAATCCATGATTTCAAGATTCTAAGACAGCTGATGCCTGCTTTAGAATCTTTCTGTCTGAAGAAAGAAATAAGGGGGTGTTTTTTGCACGTACAAACTTGCATCAGTTCACAGAAATCCTCTTTTAGCTTAGTAGCTGTCCCTAACTAGGGCGATTTTGGTGCTAAAAAGATTACTTTAAAAATAAAGCGTGAGCAAAATTGCTTGGGAGCAAAAGTACTTCAGAAAACATCTCTTCCATAGTCCAATAACTGCACCAACTGTGATGCTTAATTAAACAAGAAAAGCCTCTTTAGTATTGGTATCTGCAAAGGACTCCTCTGAGCTTGAGCAGAGATGTACAGTGAGTTTTCCAATGCAGCCACTAAGAGACTGTCTTCCCTATAAATTATTACATAGGCTGATCCCTAGAGTAAACCGCAACCTTTGTAGCCAGGAACAAAAATTTGGGGAGTGAGTCCAGAGTCGTTTTTACAAACATGTCAGCTATCTTGAGTTAATTGGCAGTCAACTGACTGGAAGTTTAAAAACTCTAGAGTATGTGTGCCCCTGAGGTTTGCTTTCCTTCACAGCATGCAAGACTGATATCGCGCCTACCCGTTATCTAACCTAAACATGCAAGTCAAATTAACGCTCTGAAAAGTAAATAAATGTAACTTTTTCATTTTCATTTCTCCCAGAGTGAGACTGACCTAGGAACCAGCCCTTACTGTTTGCTATTTCCCGTGAGTACCATCCAGACCAGTGGATGAGGAAAAAGTAGATTTCTTAACCTGAAATTTCTAGTTCATAGTGGCAAGGGCATGCACTGGTCTGGACAAAGCCCCAGTATATGTCCAGATGTTCTTGGTAAAATTAAGTTTGTAGGTGGTTATACCTTTAATTCTGTTAATCCTATTATCTACACTGGAGGTGATGTTTTCTACCTGGTTTATGTCATTTCAGTTTTGGGAGTCCTGGGAATCAGAGTGTGGTGGTGCAGCATGAGTCTAAACTCAAAGGAGGGAAGTGAGGAAAAATCTAAGCTACTATCTCCATTGAGGCAGAATGGATCCAAGAGCAATGTCCACACCATTAAGAGAAATAAAAATGACAAGTAAGGATACAACTAGCCTCCTCCTGTAGTGCTTCTGTTTTAACTCAGATTCAACGTAACGAGAGCATTGCACAGGGCTTTGGAGAAAATCCTGGTCTGTATGTGTTAGATGAGTGAAAAATTTATTCTGCAAAGGTAGGCTGGCTCTTGAATAAAAGAGCAGTATGGAGGAAAGGGAAGATTCAAACCAGATTAGGAAGGGATGAGGAGTCTGGGAGAAAAACAATCTGAGGTAGTTTAGCTTGTTACTTGCATGCAAAACCATGCTCTGAAGTGTTCCTAGCCTCTGTTTCCCAGAAACTAGGAATGGGGAACGGGATAGATCACTTGATCATTCCTTCTGAAGCACCTGGCATTGGCCAGTCCCAAAACAGGGTACTGGCCAAATGGACCTTTGATCTGACCCAGTAGGGCCATTCTTATGATGATCTAATGTACTTAGTTAATTAAGATTTTGAATTATTTAAAGAGGCTGGCTCAGGGGCTTTCATTCCCTCCTCTCCAGCAGCAGCTATAAACAAACTACATAAGGACCATGTGTAATGGTGCATGCCCTGGAAGTCGTGCGTAATCCTTGTAATTTGCTATTGGGGGGTTGGACCGTTTGTGGAAGCCATGCCTGGAGAAAGCTGCCACTAACTCAGCAGGGAGATCAACGTGTCAGGCAGCTTCCAGTCCACGTTTGTGGGAGGGTATGAAGGCAAGTAGGGGGATGCAGATTACAACCAATATTCTAATTTCCCCTAAACATACCTGAATCTATTACTCTCGCTGAGCCTCGTTCCTTCCAGAAGTAAGTGGGAGGTGAAAGCTCTGGCTTCTTCTCAGCTCTCTAACCCAGTGGGGCAGGTCCAGGGTGGGGTGAGAGTGATGTCCCCAGTCAGACAGGTCAGGATCGAGGCTGCCCTGCACCAGGGCATGTAGCTACCTGGGGTCTTTCTCGATGCTGTCCCGTGCTGTGGGGCTGGGGACATCGAGGCTTTTAGCGTCACCCTCAGCCCGGTCAGCGGGCGCTGCAGCGTTATACAGGCCCCCGAGAGAAGGGGGGGCTGGTACATCGTTTGCTCTGCCCCCCCCATCCCCGTTAGACGCGGTGGGGGCCTGAGCTCGGGGCTCTGGTGTAATTGTGCCCCCCCCTTGTGCACGGTGGGGGGGCTGAGCTCGGGGCTCTGGTGTAATTGGGGCCCCCCCCCTTGTGCACGGTGGGGGGGCTGAGCTCGGGGCTCTGGTGTAATTGGGGCCCCCCCCCCCCTTGTGCACGGTGGGGGTCTGAGCTCGGGGCTCTGGTGTAATTGCCCCCCCCCCTTGTGCACGGTGGGGGGGCTGAGCTCGGGGCTCTGGTGTAATTGGGCCCCCCCCCTTGTGCACGGTAGGGGGGCTGAGCTCGGGGCTCTGGTGTAATTGCCCCCCCCCCTTGTGCACGGTAGGGGGGCTGAGCTCGGGGCTCTGGTGTAATTGCCCCCCCCCTTGTGCACGGTGGGGGTCTGAGCTCGGGGCTCTGGTGTAATTGCCCCCCCCCCTTGTGCACGGTGGGCACCCCCGGGCTGTGCCTTCTTCCTAGGGGGGGAGTCTGGGGGAGCGCCCCGGTCTGGGGGGGGGCTGGGGGCAGTCATCCAGCCCTGGGGTGCCCGGTGCCGGGGGACGGTGCCCGAGGCCTGTCTCCTGCCCGGGCTCCCGGGTCTGGCCCGTCCGCTGCCCGCAGAACGGGGCGTCCCGGCCCCCCTTCAAACCCCCCTCCTCCTCCGCCGCCGCCGGAAGTGGCCAAGCGCCGGGGACGGGCAGCCACCTCGGCCAATGGGGGGCGCTATCGGGGCCGTAACCCCGCCCCGGGGGCGCCGCCGGCCAATGCGGGCGCGGGGGCGGTACTTCCTCTGCCGAGGAGGCGGGGCGGGCAGGTTTTTTGTGTGCGGGGTCCCGGCGCTGGCGGCGCTTCGGGCCTGGCCTCCGCTCTGCGGCAGCGCCGCCTCCGGCAGCCGGCCGGGGAGCCAGGGGGCGCTCGCCGGCTCCTCGCCCGGCTGGGCCCGGGGCGCTGCCGGGGTGTCTAGGGCCCCTTCGGGGGGGGCAGGCGGTAGTTTCTAGGGGCCCCGGGGCGCTGCCGGGTGTTTCTAGGGGCCCCTGGGGTAAGGGGGGGGCGCTGCCCGCTGTGTCTATGGCCCCCGGGGGCTGGGACCGTGCCGGGAGTTTCTAGGGGCCCCCAGGGACGGGGGGCTGGGACCGTGCCGGGAGTTTCTAGGGGCCCCCAGGGACGGGGGGCTGGGACCGTGCCGGGAGTTTCTAGGGGCCCCCAGGGACGGGGGGCTGGGACCGTGCCGGGAGTTTCTAGGGGCCCCGGGAGCTGGGACCGTGCTGGGAGTTTCTAGGGGCCCCCAGGGACGGGGGGCTGGGACCGTGCCGGGAGTTTCTAGGGGCCCCGGGAGCTGGGACCGTGCTGGGAGTTTCTAGGGGCCCCGCGGAGGGAGGGTGGGGGGCGCTGGGTGTTAGAGGCGCTCTCATTGCCGGGATCACAGTCTCCTCCGTTGGGAGGCATCGGGTATCTCCCTTCCTACCATCCCTTTCCTGGCTGGGCTGGGCGATGAATGGCTTCAGCACCGAGGAGGACAGCCGGGATGGGCCCCCCGCTGCCCCCTTTTACGGCCAGAGCTGCTGCCTGATTGATGACGGGGACCGCTGTGTCCGCCCGGCCGGCAATGCCTCCTTCAGCAAGAGAATCCAGAAGAGCATCTCCCAGAAGAAGCTCAAGTTGGACATTGACAAAAGTGTGAGTTGCAGCCTGACTGTGAATCCTGTCCTAGCCTTGCCTTTCTATAACCCGAAGGCGTCTGCAGTGCGCTGCCAACTTCCTGGGCCCCTGCAGTGTGGTCTCTTCTGGGGTGGAGCCCAGCACCTGCTTTACTGGGCACAGGAGCTTACGCAACAGTTTGGTACCAGCCTGCAGTCATACCTGACATTGCATGGCGGTTGGGACCAAACTGAAGAGAGACATCGTGCGTTGAACACTGCAAGTTGTGTTTATGGAAGCCACCGGATTGACGATGCTAGGGTTCTTTCCCTCTCTCAAAGGAATAGGAATTGTAGTGATCTGTGTGTATGGTATACCTAATGTGACGCTTTATTTTGCAGGCTTGATTCCAAACGATTTTCCAGATTTAAATAATATAACTACCCAATGTCGTAAAAGAAGTAGAGGACAGAGAAAAGGTCTGGAAGGAGAGAGAGAGATCAACTGGTGATTAAGTGAGAAGTAGAGTTAGTAAAGTAGTGAGATTTAAAAGGACTTCCCAGATGGTACATGTTAGGGGAGAAGCATCTTCCATTCCGGTGAGCATGGTGTGTGGAAGGACAGAGAAAAGGCCACTTTCTCTTAGTTTTGGAGGCAGTAGTACCACTTCAGCACTGTTAGGTACTTGTGAATGCTGCCATTACTAAAGAGGTAACTTTAATTCCACAGATCCCAACCAGTTGGGAGGTATTTACACTAGTAAAGCTTCAAACTGTTCCCATGAAGCTATAATTTAAAAACTGTCACATCAGACTGAACAGTTGACACAAACAGTTTTTAAATGAAAAAAATTGAAAGCTTTTTTTATTGGTTGGCATCCAGGAGGTTTATCTGCTGCCAGCCAATTAGTGATAATGTTAAGTGACATCTGTCAGTCAACCTATAAATGAGACCCTCACTGGGTGGAGGATACATCTGAGCTCAGCAGCCATCATCTTTATGGAGAAAGTTTCTATTTAAAAGTTTCAGAGTGGTAGCCATGTTAGTCTGTATTAGCAAAAAGAACAAGGTGTCCTTGTGGCACCTTAGAGACTAACACATTTATTTGGGCATAAGCTTTCGTGGGCTAAAACCCACTTCATCAGATGCATGGAGTGGAACATACAGTAAGCAGTGTGTGTGTGTGTGTGTGTATATATATATATATATATATATATATGAAAAGATGGGAGTTGCCTTACCAAGTGGGGGGTCAGTGCTAACGAGGCCAATTCAGTTAAGGTCCATCTATATTGCATTGGCCTCGTTAGCACTACAAAAGTAATCAACTGTTGAAAATAGGCCACTTCCACCTTAATTGGCCTCGTTAGCATTGTGTATTGTTTCGTTATAATTGATCATACTCTCATACAGGTGTTTTTTGTTTTTTTTTATACAATAACTACTCTGATTGCTTTTTCCCCACTTTTTACTCTTAGGTAAGGCACCTGTACATTTGTGATTTCCACAAGAATTTCATTCAGAGTGTGCGAAACAAAAGGAAGAGGAAAACTAGTGATGATGGAGGAGACTCTCCTGAGCATGAGATGGATGTCCCAGAGGTAAGTGTCTTACACAAGCGGATGTTGGTTGCTATTGCCAATGTCTGCTGTGTTCAAATTTCATGAACCTTATTGTCTTGGGGGGAAAGGCGAAGGTCCTTTCAAATCTATGAAATAGGGACATTTGAGCACTTTCATACAGCTGTGAAGACTGTCTTTCTTTCACCAAAATTGAAACTTTGTCTAAATTCTTATGGAAGTAACAGTGTCTTCAGGAATAATTTTTATATTGAGCGAGATTATTCTGATTTTGTTTCATGAGCATATTCCATTTTCTTTCATCACCCTGGGATGACTCAGTTCCTGGCTTTCTTAGATTTCTTCTAAATACGTGTCCACGTAGAACTTTCTATAAAAGGGGAATTGCAAAGATTTGTGGAAAAGAAGTCCAAGCCTACAATTTTATATGCAGGGAGTAGAACTGAGAAAATAATTGATTTTTTTTCAATTCAGTGGCCAACCCAGCGAAATAAATAAATACAAACTTTTTGTTTTGAACAGAAATGTTTGGTTTTTTTTCTTGCCAAAACAAAAATTAAAAGAATTGGTTTGGGGTCAAACAGAATGTTTCATTAGACCCTAAACTAATTTGCTTTTATTTTTAGTGCTTTTAAAAAACCAAATCTATCCAAATTTCAAAACAAAACTTATACATTTTTTTAAAAAGTCACTGAATTTGACCAAAAACCGTAAATAGTTTCATTTGCCCTGAGACTACATTTTTCAGCAAATTTATTATTCAGTTGAAAAATTTCATCCAGCGCTAACAGAGAATGCCTAAACAACAAGTAAGGGGGTAGTCAGCATATACACTATAAAAAAAAAAAAAAAAAAAAATTAATGCACATCGAGTCCTACTGCATGATTCCTGATTGGTGCCACAACCCAGCATACATCATTCTGGGATGTCACAGCTTTCAGAATCTCCACTATGGTAATGAAGTCAGCCCATGTGGACTTAACTAAGCAACATTCAAAGATGTTTTGCAGTTTTGAAATATGTACAATATTTTTTAAATCCCAGTGTAGCATTATTTAATAATACTTCTCAAACCATGACACAAATAAATTATAAAATCTTTAAGACAAGAGCCACATTATCTTATTTAATCTAATTTCTCTATTCCTCAGTTTCCCCGTCTGTAAAATGGGGTTATGAAATTGACCTCCTTTGTAAAGTGCTTTGAGATCTACTGGTGATACTATTATGTGCACTTTGGGCATTGAGCACACTTTTAAGTGTGGTACAATAATAAATTGAAATAATTACTTAACAGAGCCCTTCTGGGCTGGCTCATTTGCTTTAGTGGTATTTCTCATACCTGACATGCTAGAAAGTTGCTTAGTTAATCCAGCTGGCAGGACGTCATCGTTCCTAAAAACATTAGTAACAAAATTAAATTTCTGTGCCATATGCTGCAGATAACAAAAGTTAAGTGACATTCAGTGCATAATTTAAAACATAAGAGGGAGTTTTGCAATTTACATTTAAAGTTCTCTTCATCTGGTCGGTTATTGAAGCACACACTTTCTGACGGCCCTTTGTGCAGTTTTTTCTCACACTCACTCTGTAGAAATTGTGCATTTAGATTTTGAAATATCCCTGGTTGAGTTCATTGCTTCACAGTGCCCTGAAACCCAACAGTTTGTGACACGAGCCATTTGCTCAGTGAGTAATAAGATGGTATTCCACCACAAGTTTCTAAACTCTGTGGGAACCACCGGGGGAACAGCAATGAATGTGTGTAACAAAGAACTCTATAAGTCTTAGTGTGATTCTTCTCTGAAAAACAACTCTGTAAAAATGGCATTGGGGGACTCTTTGTATGTAAATGTCTTGCTTATCAGATTCACTCCGTTTGCAAGTGAAAGGATTGCTGAGGATGCAGAGGTGTAATTGAGAGCAAAATTTGGCCTTACAGCTGGAAATTGGCTACCAGTTCTGTGGTGGTATATGAGCGAGAACAGAATTTCTCTCCCCTGAGACTGTTTTAGCTCTGCAGCATTAACAAGAATAAAAAATAGACTTCTATTTGTCCCTAAAGCAAGCAGATGTGGCTCTGAATACAGACCGAGCAGTCCTGTTGAGTTAGTAAGTGCCAGTCTGAGAGACTCTCCTCAGATACACCTGCACCCCAGTCACCCTGCATCTGTTTTCCAGGTTGACCTGTTCCAGCTGCAAGTGAACACGCTGCGACGGTACAAAAGACATTACAAGTTACAGACCAGGCCTGGCCTCAATAAGGCTCAGCTAGCAGAAGTAAGCAAGGGTGTGGGGAGTTGCTTTTCATAACAGGAACAAAATGTATTTTTTGCTCCCCCAACCTGACATACATTTTCTGGACACTAGCGGGTGCACTGACTCTATCACTAGTACAGACCAGATGCTCTGCTGCTGGTTTCCAGTGAATTTCCCCAGCAGAAGGCCATAAGCGTATTCGCCTTCCCATGAGAAGGATCCTGAGGAACATTTTGCAGTAGTTGTGTGTACTCCTTTCTTCCCATCCTGCTATTTCATTAAAAAGTGAATGATTAATGATGGCAGAGTGAATAGAATCAGAAAATGGACTCCTATTGTCCTGTGTATTTACCCATTTTCAAGTTATTGGTGACCGCTGTAAAACCAAACTCCTGACACGTGTTCTAACAGAGACAAAGAGGGCAAGGTAAACTTTTATTAGACCAACTTGTGTTGGTGAGAGAGAGAAAAGCTTTTGAGCCTCATGGAGTTCTTCTTCAGGTCACCCAAAGAAGAACTCTGTATGGCTAGGAAGCTTCTCTCTGGCCAATGGAAGTTGGTCTAATAAAAGATATTACCTCACTCTCCTTAAAAAGAAGAACAGGAGTACTTGTGGCACCTTAGAGACTAACAAATTTATTAGAGCATAAGCTTTCGTGGACTACAGCCCACTTCTTCGGAAGTGGGCTGTAGTCCACGAAAGCTTATGCTCTAATAAATTTGTTAGTCTCTAAGGTGCCACAAGTACTCCTGTTCTTCTTTTTGCGGATACAGACTAACACGGCTGTTACTCTGAAACTCACTCTCCTTGTCGCTCTAATATTCTGGGACCAACACACATTTACAACTGCACTGCTTACAACATGATCTAACACTCATTTTAAATGTCATATTGTTTTAGTTTTTCTCCATTCTCTGCCTAGTGCAATTGGGCTGCATTTCTTCATATTTAAGGCAGAGCCACTAACCCAGTCCTTCCCTTCTCTCTTTCCTCCCATGATCCTGACATACCTTGCTTACCTAATAAATCATGCCTCACCAATCTATTAGAATTCTTCAAGGGAATCAACAAATCAGTGGACAAGGATGATCCAGTGGATATAGAATATCAAGGTTGGAAGGGACCTCAGGAGGTCATCTAGTCCAACCCCGTGCTCAAAGCAGAACCATCCCCAACTATTTTTTTTGCACCAGAGCCCTAACTGGCCCCCTCAAGGATTGAACTCCCAACCCTTGGTTTAGCAGGCCAATGCTCAAACCACTGAGCTATCCCTTCCCCCAGACTAGTGTACTTGAATCATCAGAAAGCCTTTGACAAAGGCTCTTAAGCAAAGTAAGCAGTCATGGGATAAGAGGGAAAGGCCTCACATGGATCAGTAACTGATTAAAAGACAGGAAACAAAGGGTAGGAATAAATGGTCAGTTTTCAGAATGTGGAAGGGTAAACAGCAATATCTCCCAGGGATCTCTACTGGGAGGAGTGTGGTTCAATGTATTCATAAATTATCTGGAGAAGGGGGTAAACGGGTAAAGAGATGACAAAATTTGAAGGCAATACAAAATTACTCAAGATAGTTAAGACTAAACCAGACTGTGAAGAGTTACAAAGAGATCTCACAAAACTGATTGACTGGGCAACAAAACAGCAGATGAAATTCAGTGCTGATAGTGCACATTGGAAAACATAATCCCAACTGTACATACAAAATGATGGGATCTAAAATAACTGTTACCACTCCGGAAAGAGATCTTGGAGTCATTGCGGCTAGTTCTCTGAAAACATCTGCTCGGGGTGCAGCGGCAGTCAAAAAAGCAAACTATGTTGGGAACCACTAGAAAAGGGATAGATAAGACAGAAAATATCATAACACCACTATATAATTCCATGGTACTCCCACACTTTGAATGCTGCATGTAGTTCTGGTTGCCCCATCTCAGAAAAGATAAATTAGAATTGGAAGAAGTACAGAGAAGGGCAACAAAAATTATTAAGGTTGGATATGAGGAGAGATTAATAAGACTGGGACTTTTGAGCTTGGAAAAGAGATGGCTATGAGGGGATATGATAGAGGACTAAAAGCATGAATGACATGGACCAAATGAATAAGGAAGTGTTATTTAGTCCTTCACATACCACAAGAACCAAGGGTCACCCAATGAAATTAATAGGCAGCAGGCTTAAAACAAACAAAAGGAAGCACACAGCGCACAGTCAACCTGTGGAACTTATTGCCAGGGGATGTCATGAAGGCCAAAAGTAAAACTGGGCTAAAAAAGAATTAGGTACATTCATGGAGGGTAGGTCCATCAATGGCTATTAGCCAAGATGGTCAGGGATACAACCCCATGCTCCGGGTATCTCGAGCCTCTGACTTCCAGAAGCTGGGAGTAGGTGACTGGATGGATCGCTCAGTGGTTACCTGTTCTGTTCATGTCCTCTGAAGCACCTGGCATTGGCTGCTGTCAGAAGACCCAATACCAGGTTAGATGGACCATTGGTCTGACCTAGTATGGCCGTTCTTATGCTCTTAATAAGCCATTAAAGACCTGTCTCCTCCTTCAGTCCTCCACTTGAGACAAGAGTTTGGGTAGCGATTTTATACAAGCAGTGCTGCAGATAGATGTAGTGTCCTTAACAGATATTCTAATGTTCAAGGCAGTTCTGCTTCAGGCCAATGTTACAGAATCCCCACTCCTGCCCTGATTTCACCTGAACTTGTTCCTAGGGAAGCTCTGCTCTCATCAGGTTAACCTTACCTCTGCAGAAATTGCACTGTGTGTTTCTTGCAGGCCCTGGACTTTTACCACCATACAGCACGCAAAGTTCTGGCAGCTTTGTAAAATGTTTTGTTGCTCATTTTCAAAGTAGAGTACAGAATTAATGTTGATTATGTTGTACAGTGTATGGCATGGAGTAACAAGGTGAAGGGTGGGAGGTAGATCCTCATTGGTATATCATGTATTTGTAGTGTTCTACCTAACTAGTAAGCAGTCTTTCAACTCCCTCTTGTTGGCAAGCGCTATGTACTGAAGCACATTTGCAGTAGTATCCCCAGCAAAACTATTATGCAAGCAGAGTTTAACCTTAAAGGGAGCCTAACTTAAAATTGTCACACACTTCCCAGATTTCCTGTGAAGTTTGAGCAGCTTTGACCCTACGCTGGATCCTCGTCCAGCTCCCATGCTTGAATCACTTCTGCCTGAGGCTCTTAGACATCTGCTTCTAACCCACCGTAAGGAAAACTCAAACTTCCATAAGTCTTCTTGGAGTGATTCATATTGTTCAACCTGCATCAAAAACCAATTCTGGAGTTGTGTTGGGTACTGAAAGAGATGTTTCCACCATAGGGGAAAGCACATCTCCTAATCCTGCTCCAACAAGACCCTTTTTTCATTAGATTTATCCTTTGGATGAGAAAAGCAACCTAACTGTCCAGGGTTTCTACCAAAGTTTGAGGTAGCAGCCCTAGCTTTTTTTCTGTTGTGTATCCCCTTTCAGTTCCTTTGATGAAAGCTTCCCTACCATGTTTTAATGTGGACAAAGGTCCATTGAAGCTGCATTGTTTACATTGCCAAGTCTCTACCTCTTTTGGATCGCTTGGCGATAGCTTTCCTTCACCCTTCTTTAAAATATTGAGTGGTGGGGAAACTCTCTCCAAGCAAACTTGGCACAGAATGGGTTGTGGGGGTGGTTTCTACTACTAACTAATAAACTAGCCTGTTGTAATGCTTTCCTAGGAAAGGAGGACTTCCTGGCTTCCAAATTCCACCTGTGAATTGGCTGCTGAAATTGTTGATTTAGCAAGACAGCTCTCTGCTCATATGCACATTCTAGCTATAGTGAAGGGGTAAATGAGGACTGACTGTTCAAATCAGTGCATGTTTGCATAAAAGTGTGTTTTACTTGACAGCCTTAAATCAATGTCAGGATGAACAAAGACCAAACTGTAGCTCTGCTTACTTCTGCATTTAATTCAAGAATTTGCCTTTTTTTTTTTTTTTTTTTTTAAATGTTTAGACTATTAGCCGCCACTTCAGAAATATCCCTGTGAACGAGAAGGAGACACTTGCTTACTTCATCTACATGGTAAAGAGCAACAAGAGCAGGTTGGACCAGAAATCGGAAACCAGCAAGCAACTAGAATGAAGATGAGTTGGACTTTGGATGAGAATAAGCATGATTTTGAAGGAACAGGTGGTGTCATGCATTTTAAGCTTATAAAGACTGTTAAACTATATTGTCAATTTTTTTAAATGCGGTGTGTGTGAATGCCTGAAAACTCTTGGTCAGGACTATCTGAAAACATGTGTCCAGCATGCCTAAGGAGACTTACTTCCCAGTCAAAGCCAACATTGGAATGAAGGAATAAAGATCGTAGGAAGAATTAAAGATATCAGTAGGACTCCGCGGCTTTGGAGTTCATTGATGTAGTGTGTTAAAATACTTCTGGAAGCCTGCTTCTGAATGTGATTTAGGTGACGAGGAAAAAGAATTCAGTGGCCTCATTCTGCGTCACAAAACCACCATGCAGCACACTTGGACTTAGGACTGCAACAGCGGTGGAGTTATAATTCAGAATCAAGGTGCAGGGGTCAGAAGTCTGTCTGAAGCTTGCTCACAACCTGAACACACTCCACCTTTTCTGAGTCAGTGCTACAAGTCCCAAACTTCTGTGAATGAATGCTACAATTCGCCAAATCCACTCAGTGAATGCTATTTGATTGGCTTGAAAATAGATTTCTCACGTCATATTATATGGAAACCAAACTGATATTGCCAACCTTTTCATCTGCTTCACCTTATTTAAAAACTCATTATTTAATTGAATTGTTCTAAGCATTTGAGAACATCTGCATTTTCTGGACTTATGGCATTTAAGGAAATATGTGGCATTTAGGCAAATATTGTGAATTAATTCACTGGTTTGATCATGTTGTTAAAAATGCCCCAATTAATTTACGTAAGTCTTTGTTGTGTCTCTTGAATTCTAGGCTCAGGGGGATAGGTGAAGCAATGGCTTATGGCACGAGCCTTTATCCTGGGTCAGATCAGGTATACGTCACACAAGTAACTTTATTCTCAATCTGGTCTTCAGCAGGTCCACATCACAAAACTGGCACACAGATTGGTCTGACTTCCAGTCTCAGTTTCCGATAAACCATTCTAGGAGCAATAGATATGTCACCAGTATACTAACAGGAGTGTATGCGATATTTGAACAGCATCTGCCTGAACTGTTTTTGGCATAGACAGAGAGTCAAAACACTCACCTTTCATAAGCATTAAAATTACGTTTCCTAGGAATAATGCTGATCATGGAATGGCACACAGTTGTCCTTTGTAACTGCATATTTTAAAAGTAAAGTTAAAATCACACATTTTTGTCCTTTCAAGCCAAGGTATTCCTACAAATCTTCACAGCCTAAACAGAATTGGCAAAGGGAGCCTAAAGAGGGTTGTGACCTGTCATTTTCCAATGACCTCAAATTCAATTCAAGGTAATCTTTGTGGTTTAAAACACCACTCCGCGCCCCTGCTGTTTTAACTTTAGTCTTTTTATTCTGTTCTGAGTTGCCAAGCCCCACTTGATGAGCATATAGGCAAACAAGCAGCAAAGTGAACAGTGGAGAACTTAGGTTAGAATTTTTCCGTTGTGGGTTTGAACATGCAGAAACCGGCTGTAGCTAAACATGAGACACAGCTCAATATTGTATGTATTGCTTATGGTGCAAGACAGACAGTTCATACAATAACTTCTGGAAATCTTAAGCTTTCCCAAAGTGTCTGTTAAGATAAGTAAGGTCACCACTCTAAGCAAACTGAGTTTATTTGCAGAGCTTTCAAGTGTTTGCTTATGTTCCAAATAGATATTCAAGAAACTTCAGCCTTTTTAATAAGTCCAGTGTCATGCAGAAAATAGTTCTAGTGCTAGGGGATATTCCATTTTAATCTGATGCATCTCTGAACGATGTGGATTGTGTCAAGTGTCCTCACAGACTCCAATTCAGTATGAATTTGAAGAACCTTTTGCTATTTAGATCAGAGGATATGTCTAGCCTTCAGTTAAAAACCTGGCCCGTGCCAGCTGACTCACGCTCGTGGGGCTAGGGATAGGGAGCTGTTTAATTGCCATGTAGCCATTCGAGCTTGGGCTGGAGCTGGGGCCCTAGTGAGGCCCGAGCCCAAACCTCTGCAATTAAACAGTCCCTAGGGAGTCAGCTGGCATGGGCAATTGGACACCTACAGGTGTCTAATTGCAATAGAGACATACCCTAAGGGGCTTTGACACAAGCCGTGAAGGAGTGTATGGAATGGTAAGCAAATGTCTTGCATCAATATTTCCTGAGTGTTTAAGAGTCTCCATTATTCTGGTCCCTTCCTTATTGGAAGGCTGAAATAAAAACCCCGTATCAGTCAGTTGATCTGATTTATATAATTCAGGACAGATGCTTAGAAGGTATTTTTCTCTGACTGCCTGATTAACTGCAGCGTTTGTATGCATGCAGCCGGAGGAGAGTGATTAAGGAAAAATCTGTCTTCAAGTTATGAGTAGGTTATGCCTCATCCTGACTTCCAGACCAAAATTGTAAAAAAGGAATTTATGTGGTGTGGTGGGTTTTTTTGTTTTGTTTTGTTTTGTTTTAAGAGCAAATAATTGGTTGCAGTGTTTTAGCCGCTCCGCAGCAAATAGATTCTTTCCAAAGGAAATATGGTGGCAGGTTCCATCTGTTCAGGTGTATTCATTGGAATGTTTTTGTGCAGAGGTGGGATTCAGGACATTTTTCTGAGCTAATCGATTGATATAAAATTTGATTGTTGTTGGTTTCACTTAAGCAATTATACTTTTAAAAAAAAAAAAAAATCTCGTTCTAAGGTGGTGTGATGGAAAGATGTTTACCAGCCATTAGCAGGAGTTTATAAGGTGGAGAGGTTGGAGGAGGGACACCAAAGAAGCAGAAGAATCTTTGCTTTTCAGATCCCGTGGATTCCATTGCCTTATAAACACTTGGAGATGCCTTATTCTCTTGTTCTCAACTCAGCTAGAGTAACAAGCCTTGATCATGAGAGCAAGTGTCTTGGTGGAGGGACTGGTCACTCACGTGACTCCCCATGCTAGAAACTGACATCACACGTCAATTCAGCAGCAATATCTATGTTCAGAGTGCCTGTGGCTCTCAGAGCGTTTAGACTTTAATAACCAGAAACGCAACAATGCAATTGTTCTGTGTAATGCCACTGTGTGTATTTGATTATGCTGCATGCTAATTATTGATACTGTCCAACGTTTTTTAAATCCTCAACAGCAAATATTTTTTGAGCCTCAGAGATGTGAAAGCTGAGGTAGCAGAATTTTTCTGCACTTCGGGGTTTGTGTAAGATTCAGGAGAGCAGAAATGCTTTGATTGACGTGATTCATTCACACAAGGTGTACGTTTTTACCTTGATACTTTTAGAATTTGCATTTCACAGATGGGACTTAAGTGCTATCTAACTGAACCATGGTGGGCACATTTTAGTAGTAGTAGTATTATATCATTTGTTCCAAGTCTGTTGGTGGAATTCATCCAGTGCAGAAGGCCCTATAGGAAATTCTCCTGTCCACATGAGAACCTAATCCAATTAAAGACTCCTGTCAACTTCATTAGGGTTTGGATCAGACCCTAAGCCCTTAGGATGGAACTCAGAGTCCCTCCTGCAGGCTTCTTCAGTGGGTTAATTTCATCCTGTGTAGTGGTCCTATACTGGTCACTAGTATTTGTAGGGGAAGAAAAAAATCACTGACCTTTTTCATGGCTTCGGCTCAGTGAAGGAAAAAGCAAGAGAATTTGAAGTGTACTGTGATAGGATTAAATTGGGGGCAGTGGCATTGTGATGACTGGAAAGTGCAGCTGATAAAGCGGGCAAGAACTTAGGGGGCACTTTGTCCTTAGATGTTCTTTGTTCATCTTTCAAGGCCTAATTTCTTCTCTGTATCTTGAATGCTGCATATCTTGAGCAAACTGTTGCAGTAATATTTAATGTTTCTTTTGCTAGAATATTTGGATATTAAAGCCTGATTACAAATTTAGGTCAACCTAGCTATATCGCTCAGGACTGTGAAAAATGTAATGCCCTGTGCAACGTAGCTAAGTCGACCCAACTCCGCTGTAGACACAGCTAGATCACCAGAAGAATTCTTTCCATCAGTCTAGCTACCGTCTCTCCGAGAGGTGAATTACCTACATCAGTGGTAAAAGCCCTTCCTGTCAACGTCGGAGGAATGTACTCTAGAGTGCGACAGACAGCACAACTGCAGCACCGTAGCTGTGCCATTCTAACTGCTGTGGTGTATACATATCCTAAGATTCAGAAAAGTGGAGGATAAAGGTTGTCCTGACTTTACCTAATTCTCTGGTACCTGCAAGCGTGCTTCTAAGGAAAGTTGGAGGCTCTTTTGATGTGTAGCTCAACCAAAAAACTCCGCTAAAAAAACCTGTCTGGCATTTGAAAGTCAGACATGTCAGTAGGATGGCTTCTTATCCAAACAAGCTATGAAATCTAAAGCCAAAGTAACCCACAGCAAACATAGTTCAGACTAGGTAGCATAGCAAAGAGAATTCCAAATAGGACACGGTCCAAATGAAAACCCAACTAAATGGGCTTTTAAAAAATGTGTGTGTGAAAAAAGAGTCACCTACACAGTGTTACATTTTGCAATGAGTGTTTTATGCCAAACACACATGTAGTGGGGAGGAGAAAGGGTGGGCCATGCACTTTACTTCTGTCGGTAGGTTCTAATGTAAATACCAGTGGGAAATGATGGTAAGTAAATGGAGGTGGTGAGGGAGGGGGACTTAATCAAACAAAATCTTTTCTATCTTTGTTTCAAACCATTCTTACTCCTGCAGTGCCCTAGCATCATTTTCTCTTTCAAGTTTAAACTGTTGAGATGAGGGAACATTAAACTTTTAGGTGGGAGCCATTTTACTGCCCAGTGGATTCCCTAAAGGGCCCATCATGGAGAGACAAGAAAATATTGTTTGTTTCTTCATGTCAGCTAGAGCTTATCAAGCATAAGAGAGGTGGTAGAGTTCAGTTTGCAGTTTCTGCTTTCTAGTTTTAAACAGGACTCCTAACAGCACCAGATAGTCCATTCACTTCTGCAACAAACCCCTGCTCTCACTTCCATGTTACCCATTACCCACAGCTCTGTTTGAAAGTAACTAAATAGTGTTCATGGAATGGGAGGGCTCTTGCCTTAAATTCTGAATTTCACTTAGAATCAAGTCTGATGTATAAAATAGGTTGCAATAGGTTCTTAGGGTCTCTGACTTAATAGATTTCCAGTGTTGTTTTTAAAAGAGCGAGGTTTGTGTTCTGCCTTTCATTTGTTGTCTTGTCCCATTCCACAGCCAGAACACCAAGAGGACACATATCGGATAACTTTTAAAAAAAAAATCCTTTTACTCTGTACCAGGCTTACTGGGAGAAAAAACAATCCTTCCCCCTTTCTTTACAGCCTCCCACATGTTGTGCTGATCTTATTCCAAATGTTTTGGATAGCTTGTATTTTTACTGATGTAAGATAGCTGTGTACTGTCAGCGTAACTCTAGTAACATATAGTGAAACTGTATAATTTTCTCTGAGATGTAGAAAATGTTCTCTCCCACCGTGTATGAGACTTTAATTCTGTACTGTCAGACAAAGATATAAATGCCTGAGTTTCACTTTTAATAAATGATCGATCTAGCAACAAGCCCCACATTCCCTCTGTTTGCCTCTCTGAATGGGATTCACTGCCAGTGACTGGCTTAGGATATTTGGTTCCTGGGATGATCTAGATGCCGTGCTTCTCACTGCCACACAGGACACCTGGGTTCACTTTGATTCCCAGTGCTGACTTTTTTTGTTCCCAGGACTCAGAGTATTGTGGAGATGGGAGGGGACGTAGAGGGGCGAGGAAAAATGCCGTTCCCCTGTGTCGAATAAAGGAGTCCCACCAACTCCTTAGCTGGATGAATAGTTCCTATGACATAAGGCCTCTTGTAGCATAGCGGGTATAAGCCAAGAAATGTTCCAATGGTACATAAAACTTTTGTTAAATAAGAGGTGTTCACTTGCCCAGCCTCGTAAGCCTTCTATTTAGAGGATAATGGACCTTCCATCATGGGGGATTTTCCCTGCTATGGGCAGCCAGCCAGTAAAATCCACTGTTTTCCATTTGATTCATTCTTATTTTGTGACTGACTCCTCTTATGCGCCTGTTGTAGCGCCATGCTTGTCTTCGTTTTGAAGAATACTCTAAACGGTCCTTTTACGCACCATCCACTTGGGTCCCTTTTTAAACGGAGTGTTTACCAGATGAAAGGTGAGTGTCAGTCTTCACAGTGTGCAGGTCCAGAGAAATGGTGGGGCGCAGCACCCCAAGATCCTAAGGGAGAATGAGCTGGATCTGGAGAGCTGTTCGTTTTCCCCTCCCTCCTCCCTGAAGCGTTCTGTACCTCTGTTCGGAGCTTTCCCATTCATCCCATCAAACCTTCTTCCCATTTCACTCTGACTTCCTCCAGTCCTAGGGTTTTTCACAGCTAGGGAACACTGGCCAGAGTTGTGGCGTCAACGAAGAGTTAATAATGCTTAGCCACCACGTAGCCTGTGGGAGATACGAAGTGCTTTATAAATATTATTTAACAAAGCCTCCTGACACGCCTGTGAAGTAGTGATTATTCTTGGTTTTTTTTGTTAGGAAAGAGACTGTGACGTCTCAAAAACTCCGGTTATTCTGTGGTTTTGTGTGGCGCAGAGATGGTTTGCACTGTCATAATTACACTGGTACAGCCCCCAGTGTAGATGCACCACATCAGTGTGATGTACCCTGGTAAATTACACTTGCAATGTGTCTGTATCAGTTTTGCAAGCCCAGAGTTAAGTGAGTCAGTGACAGAAGCAGGCGTGGAACTGAGTGTTGTGATTTCTGTCTAAATGTTCAGAGCATGGTATAACATTACCCATCATCTTCCTCTTCTCCAGAGCTTGTGGGCACGATACATTGCATCACCATGGTGGATATGATTTCTTAATTTTTTAATTAGAAATTAAGCTGTGGTATCTACATTCCAAAATCGGCAAAAATGGGGTCTTCAGCCACTGCAGTTGCAGAAGCTCCGCTCCCAGGGTTGTGAGTTCAATCCTTGAGGGGGCCACTTAGGGATCTGGGGCAAAAATCTGTCTGGGGATTGGTCCTGCTTTGAGCAGGGGGTTGGACTAGATGACCTCCTGAGGTCCCTTCCAACCCTGATATTCTATGAATGGCACAAATGCTAACGCATGGTATAATGTAGTCATTAGGGGACAGGCACTGTATAAACAGCCTATCAACTGAGGCCCTGGTCTGTGACCGGAGCTCATAGGCATGATGGTCATACAAATAATAATAGACATGCAGATTAATGTGTCTTCTTCATCCTGACTCCCTGAAAGAAAACATGGAAAAGAGCGAGCTCAGAACCTAGAGAGGGTCACCGCGTTCTCGTCACCTGCTAGCCTGGAATCTTGAGTGAGCATCAGATTAGATAGAAACTTAGAACCACTGGTCCATTTTCTCCTCCCTGTCACCATAGGGCGGCAGTGTTACCTAAAGAACACAGAGGACTAGCTTTAAGCAGGCCATGCTCAGTCAGTTGCAGCTCCACTACTGATGAGGTCATTTGCTGATTGGAGAGAGAATACTCTCCACAGCTGTTCTAGGGACCAGAGCCATATTCCTGTCACAAAGATGGTTCCTCGCTCAGAGCTGGTTGTACTTGTCAGATACAGGAAGTGGGATTATGCTGTATTAGGGGATGTGGATATCTCAAAGAGGGGGGTTGTTTTTTATACTGCCGGGTTGAGACTGAAATTGAACATGTCCAATACTCTGCACCGTGCTGGAGGCTTTCCCCCACCCTTTCCACAAAGTTTGATATAAACCAGGCTTTGAGTCTCTCTGCCTCTCCATTATAAAGGGCAGATCAGCGGAGTGGGGAAAAATGTAAATGGGGATTTAATGGTTTTGAGTTTTATAGACTCCGTCCATTATCAAACAGGCTGGGTATTTAGTAACCGCCTCAGCTGTTGCTTTATTTTATTTTATTTTTCTATCCAACGCATGTAATAAGTGATGCCTGGCCAGCACTTAATCTCACTTGTCCAAGAGCTGAAGCGGATATCATATCTCTATTATCCCAGCAGGTAGGATTGGCTTCTTCCCTAAGTAACAAGAACCCCTAAAATAACTTAGTTTGAAAACTGTTTTTCAGGGCGTGCCCCCTGCATACGTCTCTGGAGGCTTTATGTGATCAATGCAGCAGCATAAATAGAGAGGGTCGAGGTGGAAACGGAACTTCCAGCATAGGCAAGAGGGGTAGATTGACCACCCTGTGAAGAAGGGACCTGTATAAAGAGGAGATGTAAGGCGAATGCAGGATGTGCCCTCCAAGGACGCTGGAATGTGAAACTTCACTGTCTGTGAGCTCAAGGGCTGCAGCAATACAAGCTGATTCTACAAAAGGCCACTAAATCCTCTGGCAGCCGCCATGGGACTGTCCGAGATGGATTAGCTCTTTCTGGTGCCCTGGGCTGAGGCTACAACCATTGCCCCTCGATGTGCGATGTCTGGCTTGATCCGAGAGCATCCTATAGGCCATGAGGGGCTCAGGTACCATTGCGACTGGGGCAGCACTGAGGCCCTGAACGGGGTAGCATGGAGTAACAAACCCCCAAGAGGGTTCAAATGGGCAGTGCTTATGAAAGTCATCTGGGTATCCTCTTTGTCTTGACCCCTTGGCCCAGCCAGCCCCTAACTAATGGGGGGGGGGGCAGGAAAGAGGTGTCCAAAGCTCTTGCAGCCAGCTTGCTTGTAAATTCATTTTTGAGTTTGAGTTTTGCCAACTGATTTGCCTGTCCAGAGGGAAGAAAGCCAGCAGCCCATCACCCTGGCAGTGAGCCCTGAGCAACCCCAGCCTCTGCTTGGTGCTGCTTTCCCAAGTACACGTTACTGCTGTCAGGAACTGCAAAGGCCCAGCCCTCCTTGCACCCAGAGGGCACAGGGGAGGGGGAAGGCAGGAGAATGCTGGGGAGCCAGCCCCGAGCCTTCATGCACCCCAGCCCCCCTCTGCATGTGGGCTGGGGGAGAAACTGGCCCCACAAGAAGTAACTTCCCAGCTCTGTTTTACCAGTATGGGAGCAGGGCCGCTAACGCTGCAGAGTGCGCTAGCCCAAGTGGAAACTCCAGTAGGCGCCGTTAAAATCTTTCCTGGTCGCTGTTGGTTTGTGCTGGAGGGCCAGTAGCCCCAGGATCGTTCAGCTGGGTATGCTCATTTGGCTAAAACACCTACTTGCCTAATGAAATTTCAAACCTGCATTCTAGTCCTGCCTCTGCCACTGACCAGCTGGGTGACTCTGGGCATGTCACTTCTCCTCTCTGTGCCTGTTTTCCCATCTGTAACATGGAGACTGTCACGTGCTTTGAGATCTATGGAGGAAAAGGGCAAGATGCTAAACTCCCTTGCCAGTCACAGCAAATCGTTAAGGCCGCATTGTGATGGGACAACTGGATCCATTCCTTGTTAGCTACCCTTCTGTAAATCCCTTCTGGAAACTTCTGCTTGTCTTTCCACCTTTTTCCATGCTACCTGGGAGTTCTTCCCACCCCTTGCTGTGCCATCAGCTCCCTCCCACACACACACTTCGTTCCAGTCCTTCCCTAACACACCTTTTTGCTGTTAGAGGTGGCTGGCAAAGGACTTTTTAAAGAGCCCTTTTCGACATCTTTATGCTGCATACAAAGAAAGCCTAAAAGGGGGTGGGGGGGAAGGCCTGGTTTTTAGCCTTAGAAAGCTCCAGTCTGGTTCTTCATGGTTTTGCTGGTGTCGCAGTGGGGGACTAGTACACCTGGCACTTGACACAGACCTCCTTTCTCCACAGTGTTTTTTAGGCATTTGAGTAAAATGTGTGTCAACAAATGCAGTCAAAAGACTCTGCCATCTGCACTGGCACAATGAGACCTGTAATCCACCACTGCTGTAGTTTCACTGGTTGTCAGCTTTGGTGAAAGCTCTGGGGCTCCAGCAGTTAAATCAACCTGTTTGGAACACTACAGCCGCTAACAACTGGCAAACCGAGTGTCCCGGAAGGTTTTGGCAGGGTAGCTGCAGCCTCAAATTCCCTTTCACTGCTCAGTCCTCAGCTTTCAGCCACCAGCAATGCCGTAATTCCACTAGCTCTCCGGTCCCCGTGGGGTCTTTCAGGGTGGCCAAGAACTGAATTCCCAATGTTAAAATGCAATCAAAAAAAAAAAAAAAAACCCTTTAAGACAAATAACCTTCCAGGTCTCTGTATCCCTCACAAAGAATCAGACGGGCATAAGCACATGTTTTCACTTTGCAGGTCCCAGTGTTGACCCACTTCAGTAAATATACCATCACACTTGCAACTAGAATAAATAATAACCTCACTCTATGCTTCGTTCCCAGCTTCCAGGCCATTTTAGGCCTGGATTGTCTTGCTTGTCGGTCAGAATTGCAGGCCTCTTGGGGCCTGTCCCTCCGGTTTCTGCAGCAGAACCCAGCTCCTTGCTGCTGTTTAGTGCTGAACAAACAATAAGATGCAGGTCTGTCCAGACACATGCAGCCTCCAGGACAGCACGGAGCTACGGGTTTTGCAGCACCTCTACCAGCACGTCCTGAGCTCTGCAGCATCCATCGGTGCTGTTCAAACGACTGAGCAGAATAGCATCCAGAGAATTCCCAGCTCACGAGATGCATGTCCCATTTTTCCTGTCCCGTAACCTAAACGTGGCTGATGTATAGAAAACAATGCGCCCGCTCTGACGTCCATGCCACAGCTTAACCTGAGGAATGGACCGAGCTGTGCGAGAAAACAACGAAGGAGTTTCATTGCAGGAAAAGAAAAATCGATTTCTAACAATGTTGGTGTGCAAATACTTGCACATGACACGCTGTGTGTTGGAAGTATTCATCTTTCTCCAGAGCTGGTTAGTGCATGTCTTTTCCCAACTCTGTGTTGTAAACACACGTCCACTGCCGCATGATCTATATAGTTATTAAAAACCCTGATGCTACATGTGTAATGCAAGACTGGAAACCAGGCGGATTGCCCATGCCAAGTCATACGATTGTATTCGCCGCATTGCAGGCGTTTGGTAGTGCCAGCATGCGCAAGGTGGGTGTGCCTCAGTGTGACCGTGGCTGTAGAAGAGGGTTGCCAATTTCAACCTCAGAAAAGGGAATGGCGGCTAGTGGGTAAAGATGCATCTATAGAAGCCAGGACTCCTGGGTTCTATCCCTGGCCTTGCCACTGACTCCCTGTGTGATCTTGGGCAAGTCCCTTCCCTTGTTTGTGTCTTGGTTTCCCCACCTGTAAAACGGGGATAAATTCTAGCCCATCTTGTTGACCCTGTCGTCCCTCCCTTTCAATCCTTCCAATGGCTCCCTTTTCTTTATCACATCAACCAAAAGCTTTCAGGAGGCTTCACGGCCTAGCTCCACCCCATTTATCATCTCTCATTTGCTACTGAGAGGCCGATTCTTGCCTCTGAGGTAACTTACTCACTTGCGGTATTGGGGACTGTGCCTTCAAGGGCTGAGCACCCCAGACAGAGAGTCCGGGTGGGGCACATCGGGTTGGAACCTGACACAAGAGAAAGCCGCGCTCATGCAAACACCTTAAGCGCCGCGCGACGTCTGCACACCACGCACGGAATGCTTGTTTCTTTTTGCATTACTGGGACTCTAACCACCTCTAACTAGCTGCCTTCCGAGGACCAGTCATTGCGCTAAAGTTCTATGGGGGCCGTTCCCAGCTGCCAAGCAGGGAGCTTTGATTAAAGATGAACACGAAACATTTACTGTGCAGATGAGACCTCTGCACAACAAAGCCCAGACAGCCCAGGGTGCTGCCGGATCCTGGCACTGTGGCAGCTCTGCCTGGGCAGAGGGGTTTCCTTTCAAACTGCCATGGAGCAAAAGATGAGTTTGCAAATGGTCTTTGGAATCCAGGAATGAGAGTGAGACAGACCCACACATACCCTGCCCCTGGGATTCAAAGCGGCCCGCTGATTCTAGTGCTCTTTTATTTCCTCTGTCCTGCAAATGTTTCCCTGAGTAATATGAATTCACATCTGTATTTAAAGCCCTAGCTGGGTGTGGCTAAAGATGCACACAGCCAACCTCAAGCACTGAAAAACCAGGAGATGTTTCAAAATAAATGTCGGGCCTTTGCCCCCTGTTTTCTGAGTCTTTTGAGTTCTTATTTTCCAGCTTTCTCCCCAGCCACAGGAGCAGGAAGCTTGCCCTTTTCTTAATGGAACCTGATGTTTTCACATGACTCCTGGAGCTGGGGCTTTAAGAAAAACACCAAATACCAAGTGACTTGCCACTGCGGTGTCTTTATAGAGCATAAAGCCCTCATGGCCTGAAGGACAGTCCAAACGATTGACCTGGCTAACTTTTCCCTTCCAGGTCTCCTAACCCCCAACCCTGCCAGTGTACCAGCCCAGGGCAGTTTGCAGGGTGGAGGAGGAAGTTCTGCAACACACCGGTAAAAGCCCTGGCTACGCAGGGGTTTGAATGGGGTGCACAGGGAGGGCACACCGGTGCGGGGGGGTGCAGGTCTTTGGGAGGGGGAAGAGATGAGAGGCTGGGTTACTCTGGAGATGGTGCATGGGAGATTAGTTTGATTTGGGAGCTAGCAGCTGGACTGAGGGGCTCTGAGTTCAGGCATTGGATCAAAAGTCTCCCCGGCAGTAAATCTTTCACCTGCAGTGTTACTCGCTGGGGTTTGTGGCCATTACTCTGAGGTCGGCTCTGGGTCAGGATTTCTCCTGTCTCTTTAGCCCCCAAACCTAGAGATTTTTGTCTTATCTTTGACGCCATCTTGACATCGAAAACAAATTGTGGCCCAATTACCCTCCCTGAAGGAGCGATCCACAGGGCTGGGGCCACCTTAAATGACAAGAACTGTCAGGCACTTCCTTAAGAGAAGGTAAACAAGGGGTGTTAGGAAAGGGAGGAGGAACAGGGAGATGGGGAGGGTGGGTTGGCAGTGCCAGGAACCCCAAACCTATCTGGCCAAGGACCCACCTCCCCATTCCCCCCTCGGCTCAGGCCTGGGGAGACGATGCTGTGGCTAAATTTGCCTTTGCCTCTAGTCATCGGATCGATTTGCCCAAAGAGGGGTGAGCCCCAGCTGTGCAGATCCAGTCCCTCTCCGGAGCCAGAGGGCCGGTTGTTATGGATGTTACTGATTTATTTTGGATTTATTTCTATTGCAGTAACACCTCAGAACTCCAGTATTGGAGCAGGATTTCCTTGTGCTAGGAGCTGGATGAACAGAGAACAAGAAGATAGCCTGCCCCTAAGAACCGAGTCTTTTGTGCTGGCCTGGCGCTTCTGGACTTGGATTGTGTCTAACCACAGACTGGGTAGCAGGGCATGGGTTGAATTAATGCAATCTTTCCCTGGGCATAACCCCAGCAGGGGCAGAGATGATACTCGCTCTCTGTGGCATTTTCCATCCTTGGCCGCTATCCCTGAGCTGCCAGTGAAAATTAATGCCATTTGGGAGAGGCAGTGTGGTCCAGTGGGTAGAGCACTGGATTGTGAGTCACAGGACTTGGGGTTCTAGTCTCCAGTTCTACCACTGGCCTGCTGAGGGACCTTAAGCAAGTCACGTTCCCCCCCCCCTGTGCCTCAGTTTCTCCTCCCACATTTTCTGTTAGGTTTTGTAGACTCTTCAGGGCAGGGACTGTCTGTGTTTGATCAGTGCCAAGCACAATGCAGGCCTGCTCTTAGCTGGAACCTCTAGGTGCTGTGTAAAATAATACTTACTACTGTCATCATAATGTAGGGCCAGCTCGGAGGATGGGCTTTCCCAGATGATGTGGAACTCTAAAGAATGTTTTTTCTCTTTACGTGTGTGTCCATCCTTCTCTTACACTTTAACAGGCTCTTGTCCCCTTGATGCAGGTTGCTGCTATTCGTGTTCATGGGATCTCCTCACTTGCACATCCATGTGGTCACAGGCTGACCTGTCTTCAGTCCCAGGGCTGCCGCTTACCTTACTGTATCGGTTTGGGTTTTTTCCTCATCTCCAGTGACAAGGTAGGTTCTGTAGTTTCTACAGGAGACCAGGGGAAAGTGAAACAAGTTAGCTTGTGTCCCCTGCCCAGGCCCAGCCCTCGGAGGGAGCCGTGGAATTAGTTCACTCAGAAATGCAAAGCGTTCCCTGTTAATTTCAGGTTTTGCCTTCATTTACCTTTTTCACTCCTGAGTGTATTTTTTTTTATGTCAGACTGGTATTTTATTTGGCTCCATGCTGTCTAGGGGCTGTCTGGTTTAACCCTTCCCTTGCTGCTTCTGAGATAAGAATAGGCTCCCTTGAGATCAGATAAACAGGTCCATAAATACCTAGAACAACAACAAGCAGCTTTCAGAAGGAGAGGGGAAGAATGCAAAGGAAAAAGAAGACGCAAGTCATAGAAGAGCCAAGCCCCATGAATGCAGAGATGAGTCGCTGGGTGATGCATGAAATGTGCATCTGCTACTTGTCTCCCTTACATACACCTCTAGTGGCATTTGCTGTGCATAGGACAGTAATGGGCCAGCACTCCTGATATACGTGGTTAGATGGACAAGATGCTCTTTGGGAGGTGAGGGCGCCCCTGAAAATCCCTCTATATTCCTCGACTGCCCACATTCAAAGGTAGCAGGGAGCCGGGAGGGATAGCTCAGTGGTTTGAGCATTGGCCTGCTAAACCCAGGGTTGTGAGTTCAATCCTTGAGGGGGCCATTTTGGAATTTGGGGCAAAAATCTGTCTGGGGATTGGTCCTGCTTTGAGCAGGGGATTGGACTAGATGACCTCCTGAGGTCTCTTCCAACCCTGATTTTCTATGTAGCTTCACAGTGACTCTCCCTGTGGCTGAAGAGGGCTGGACAGGTCCCTGCTGGAGGCCAGTCAATCCATTTGTCGGAGAGAGAGTAGCGCAAAGCCGTTTGTACAGTGCCTAGCATGCTGCGGCTCTGGTCTATAACGAGGGCCCCCTGGCACTCCAGTAATCTGAGTAATAAATAATACTAACGCAGAGTCAGCTCGCCCAGGGTGAGCTAGAGAACTAGTCAGGTCTCCCCCTCGGCTCCCATGTTTCCTCAGCGTTAGGCTGGCCTTGCTCTAACCTCTTCTATCCTGGATGTAGACACTGGGGGTGGGAAAATAATAACAATAATCATAATATAGGGATTACATTAACAAAGGAAACACTGCGTTTGGAACAAGCTCCTTTATCTCGCTCTGTTAAAAGTGGGCAAATGTAGTTATGGCACAAAACTCAGTAAAGCCACAGTCAACAGCTGTTACTTTTATTTGTAGATTAGTGCTAACTAATGCTCAGTTTTCCACCAGGATAAAAGCCAAATCTTTCCCCACAGAGAAAAGGTTGTCTTACACCTCTGGATGTTGTCTGCCAGCCGGTGGTGTGTTTCAGAAGCTATATGTAAATATTAGGGCTGTCGAATAATCACGGTTAACTCACCAATTAATTCAAAAAAATTAATCACAATTGAAAAATGAATTGTGATTAATTGCAGTTGTAATCGCACTGTTAAACAATAGAATACCAGCTGAAATGTATTAAATATTTTTGAATGTTTTTGTACATTTTCAAATATATTGATTTCAATGACAACACAGAATGCAAAGTCTACAATGCTAACTTTATATTATTTTTCATTACAAATATTTGCACTGTAAAAATGACAAAAGAAATAGTATTTTTCAGTTCTCCTCGTACAAGTACTGTAGGGCAATCTGTATCGTGAAAATTGATGTTATTGTTTAAAAGGGCAATTAATCACGATTGATTTTTTTTAAATCGCGCCCTAGTAAATATACAGCCCACCGCCTGTGGACATGATACCTAGGTGAGAGGTTGCACATGATGATTTGCTTCACCACTCATGAACTTGGCCGTGGAGGGGCATCATGGGGTGCTGTTGGTTCAGGAGGGATTGCATGGCAGAGGCAAACTGGCTAGATCCCATAGCTGTTTATTTACAGACTTTTAACTCTTTGGAGTGGTGGGAGGGGTTTTTAGGGAGTTATCTTAGCTCCATTGAAGCTCGGTATCAACCCAAGCTCTTTTCTAACGAAGGTGTTTGTTTGGGAATTTCCCTGTTTTTTTTCCTTGAGTCACCAGCATTTTAAATCAGGCTGGTGTCCAAGGTCTGCAGGAGAGAACCCAGCCAGGTATCTTACGAGGCCCACCAAAGTGGGGCTTCCCTCCTAAAAACTCTAGCAGGTCTGTAGGAGGTGTGGAGGGGCTGGGGGACAGTTATACTGGGAGGAGTGAAGTGGGTGAGGGTGGCGTAAGGTGGGAGCAGTTATATCTGCAGGTGGGGGACACGGGGGTAGTTACACCCAGCAGGTGAGGGGAAAGGGGGAACTGAGGGTAGTTCTCCCTGGGGCTGAGGTCTGATGGAAGTAGTTATACTCAGGTGGGTGGGTGTGAATGGCGTGAGGATTGGAGGGGAAATGGGGGGAGGTGTTATACACGGGAGGGGGGGAGATTTGGCTTTTATCCTGGTGGAAAACTGAGCATTTCAAGTGTTATATTGAAAATATTTTGTGTTTAAACTTTTTCATATGGATAAGACATTGTCCTTCCCTGCACCCCTTTCTGTGCCCTTCCCCAGCCCCCTGCATCTCATACCCTCCTGTTTCGCCTGCCACCTCCATGTCCCTTGGCCCCTCCCTCTCTCTGTGCCCCCCGCCTGGCCCCTATTCTCTGCCATGTGATCCCCTCCTCTCTGCCTGGAGGATCAGTACTGGTATAACTGGCTGCTCCCTGTTATGCTCTAGTTCAACCACAGGCTGCTGCGTTTGACGCAGGGCTCTCTGCTCTGGGCTACACAGAAGGTCAGATTCAATGGACATAATGCTTCCTCCTGGCCTTAAAAATCTATGAACTACTTACCCCCTCTTACCCCGGAGGAAGTGGAAATGGACCTGATTATTGACTTGTAAATGGCGCTGTTCTGCAGCTGTGGGGATAACCCTCCATAAGGCATTTTAGTGTCCAAGTCCATGGGTTTGATGTACACTGCGTTTGACATAGACCAGCTCCCACGGGCAACACCCAAAGAACTCTCACAACCCATTGTGCGTAGCCTGTGGGCGCCCCAGAGCACAGGCCTAGTTTTAAATCGAAAGCACGCTGCTTTCAGCTCCGCTCTCGAGAGCAAAAATGCGCCTGGCCTGGCGTTCCTGGTCATGAGCAGGAATAACCCTTTCACTAACAAGGGTGCGGTCCTGTCTTCCACAGGCCCCTCCGCGCTGACACGGATTTGAATGGCACTTTGGAGTACACAGGGAATGCAGGATTGGGCCCCAAACCTGTGTGTGCAGCTAGGCCTCCGAAACAACCCTCCAATAACCAAACGTGGGCACATGAAACAGGGGGGAGGGGGGAATCCAGCGTCACGCTCTTGCTAAGCATCGGTGACTCAAGCAGGGTCTAAGCTTGTGAAAAGGGTTGTATTTCACCCTCAGGGTAGATAGGGAAGCGACGGAAGGGGAGAGCTAGTCTCCAGCGTCGGAGATTCCTGGATCAGAATAGCGTGTGGTGTCTGTGCTGCGTGGAAGCAGAGAGGTAACTTCGTTCTTCTCCAAATCCCATAAGGAATCTCACATCTGTGTTTACTGTGGGGCCGTGCAGGCTTTGAGTGGAAGCCAGTGAGCTAACGGGACATCTGCAGGGCCAAAAAACCCTGCGGCAGCGAGTCTCCGAGTGACTTGGGCTCGCGCCACTGGGCTAAAAATAGCCATGCAGACGTTCAGGATGGGGCTGGAGCCTGGGCTCTGAGACCCAGTGAGGCGAACGGCGACATGGCTCTTTCTAGCCCTGTAGCGGGAGCCTGAGCCAGTTGACCTGGGCTCTGAGAGTTGCTGTCATGGGGTTTTCTTTGCTGTGTTGTTGTCCCCCATAAGACTTCTCACCTGAGCAAGGGAGGCAGGACACTCGGGGTTAACACCCCAGTTTGACCGTCCTCCCTGGTTCAGCACAGCACTTAAGCATGGGCCTGACTTTAAGCACACACCTCAGTCCCCTTAAAGTCTATCAGTGGGACTTAAGCATGTGCCTAAGTGCTGTGCTGGTTGGGGATGGGGCCTAAAAGCACACGTAGCTGAATCGGGACCCAAGCATGCCCAGGAAACCCCATCACTGTAGGGTCTAATCCTTCAGTCCTTCCCCAGGTCAGACTCCCCTGGGCTTCCCCAGACGTTTTGCCTGGATGAGTGTGGCAGGAAGGGGCAGGTTGCACATATTCTGCGGAGAAGTGGCCCTCAGGTCCCTCATGCACAAGGAAGCGAATCAGGGCAGCCCTCACCCTGGCTCCCATGGGTTTCTCCCCACCCCCAGCACAGCTTGAAGGAGCTGGGTGTGAGGCATTCTTTCTCCCGTAGGGATACAGGATCTCCAGAGAGATGGACAAAGGCACCCAGGCAACTCTTTCCTTCCAAGGAGCATCTTTCTCTGTAATGTTCCCCATTCCCCATGTGCACTGTTGGGGGGGGAGGGGCCTGGCTAGCTCCCACAAAGGGCAGAGGCCCTTGGGTTGGCAGCCCACTAAATAAGCAAATACATAACGGGTAAAACGCCCAGGCAAACTGCTTGATGCTTCGATAGTCTCAAACTAGGTGCGGGGCCTGATCCATCTCTTACTGGCGGTGGTGTAAATCAGGAATAACTGCATGGGAACCAATGAGGTTACGTAGGGTCAAGCTGGTGTCATGAGAGAGGGATACGGCCTCTAATTACACAATATTCTGGGGGTTGTGTGGTGACTGCACAGGGCCCTGATTCAAGGGGAAAGGCCAGTTGCCTGGGGGAAGGGCCATGTAGGACTGCATCCCCATGCTGCCGGGTCTAGGCGGCGGAGTGGGCGCCAGGAGCCGTCTGATCGTGGTGTTTCTCAGTGCTTGTCGTTAGCAGAGGCTTTGTGGAGAGTCCCAGCAGCCTTTGCAGACGGCCGCCCGGCCCTTCGGGTCACACACTGCCGGCGCTCTGTGGTCCCAGCGCAGTCGTTATTACAGAGGTGTTTTTCCTCATTAAAATGTGCCCGGCTTTTTGATCTCGCTTCTCTTGGCTTTGCTGAAAGAAAGTTATTTATCCCCCTGCACAAGTCGGAGGGGCCAGTGATTTGGTTTTGTCCATGTTTCGTTTGAAATCCGCAAAAAGGTTTCCTTTGACTTGCCACATTAACACTAATGGAGTTTCCACCCCTATAAAACACAGGGGATTAACCCTTCAGACTCTGAAAAGTCCCTTGTTCCCCGCCAGTAATGATCTGTGTGTGCAGATGACTATACATACACCGAGAGATGCTACACATCCCCACACATCTGTACACTGCACAATGTGTGTGCTGGCTATATGAGTGTATGTGTATATTCAAATCAATATAATATGTGACCATACAATAAATATTACTTCTAGATATAGATCTAGATAGATTGGTAATATAATGTCTGTATTTTGTATGAATATTTAGATGCCTATATAATAAAAATACACACATACATTTAATAAAAATACACATATATCTTTGGGTGCAATGCTTAGGCCTCTGTTATGCAGCAGGCCGGACTAGATGCCCATAATGGACACTTCTGGCCTTAAATCTATTAATCTGCTGTCAATATATATAGTAACTATATATTTCTAAAGGAATATATACTGTAGGTGAGTGGGAGGGACATCCACTATCTAATACACTGTATCTCACTTAATACAATTCTCCTCTCTGTTGATATCTATTTGGATACAGGAAAGATATCAGTACAGGGCTTAGTACACCAAAGCCACAAACTAAGTGATGCTTCCAGGTACCCCTGCAATATAAAGAGAATAGTAGGCAAAGATGCTGGAACCGGGGGTGCTGGGGGTGTAGCAGCACCCTTTAGCTTGAAGTGGTTTCCATCATATCCAGGGTTTAGAGTTTGGTTCAATGGCTCTCAGCACCCCCACTATAAAAATTGTTCCAGCCCCCTGCTAGTAACATCCTTGTATAGATTTTATACTATATATGCACATAATAATCTAGATATGTAGATTTAATTATATCTAGAGCCCACAGTATTCTACATAGCTCTAATATTATCAGATGTAGCTTTCTCTACATCTCTACCGAACCCAGATCTGCTCTGTTATATACACACACCCCGTGCACTATCAAATCTATAGTACAATCCGAAAGGGGTCAGTCGATCAATGCTAATTTTAGTATTTTATATAAATCCGTTTTTAAAAGACACACCCTGGTTTAGCCGTTCAGAGAACGCTTCTGTCCTTGTCCATTTCAAAGCATCTGACTGCGGGCTGATGGGCCAGCCCTGGAGGCAAGGCGCTCTGGCCGAAAAGGGGAAAGTCCGTTTTAATAAAACTTTTATTTATTTTTTTTTAATCCACATAAATAGTTGGCTTGGCGAACCTGTTTTCTCGGCAAGTGGTCATACAAATTTGAGGTAGAAAACCCGGCACAGGAAACTTCCCAAATGCGTTAGGTAGTTTAAATACATCAACACATTTCCACAACGTGGGGGTTGTATTTACAAAAAGAAGAACAAGGTGTTTCCCTCAGACTGTTGGGCGGAAGGGCAGGAGCCAACCAAACACTGGTTACAAAATAAATGAACTGAAAGGTTACAAACAAAAAATTAGTTGAGGGCTCATTCGATCCAAGCAGCTCTCCCTGCATTAGGTCCCGATCCTGCATTCACTCACCTCACGGGGCTACCACCCGATATTACAGCCTCTGCATGTCCACCATGATCAGAATCCGCCCCATACTGCCCAGGCAGGAAAGGGTCCTGCCTACCGCTCTTATTTGTCTTTCTGCTGAGAATCCATATTGCATCCGTTTCATTTTTATGGAGAAAGGAGACCGAGACCCGGGGATGCCTTCAGCAAGGAGAAAATTAAGGCCACTGGAAAAATAAGGTAGGGAAGCGATTCCAATTCCGGAGCATTTAGAACAAGCAGAGCGTGTTTCGTTTACACTAGAATCACCCTGTTTCTCACGAGTTCTTTTCCTCCTGCCCAGTTCTTCGTATTCCCCCCCTCCTGGATTTCTCCCCATCTCCAACCCTTTTTCCTTCTTAAACATTGCACATGATAAGAGCGATTGGTTACACTCCCAGCCTGACGAGCGCTCAGGGGGGGAAAAAATCTTCTGAATCGGTTTTAAAAATGAGTTCAGTCTTTGATTTGTGTCTCTCTTCTCACTGATTTAACTCCAGAGCCCAGACCTGCTGAGGCCAACCAGTCCTTCCTTTGAGCTTTTTCTCTCCATGGCCTAGGGAATGCGAGTAGACTTCAGGCTGCTGCAGAAAAACACAAAGCCAAAGGGGGGGAAAAAACACAAAAGGAAACACGGGTAAGTGCTTAACAAAAATAAATATAAATTTAAAAGATGAAGGGGGCGGGGGGAGAGAGACCAAATATTTACGAGCGAGGATTTTAATAAGAAAAACAAATCAAACCGGCTGCGTTCTACTGTATACCACTGTTTGTATATTTCAGGCGAGTGCTGTAAATACAAGGGTATATTGTGTTACGGTTTATAAATGTTAGAGATCGGGGCAGAGCCATAAATTTGCCTTTATTGGCCGTGCTTTTCTAAATAGTGAACGCGGCGTTCTTGTAAATCCACGCTCCTGTTGGTAAATACAACGGGGCTCTAGTAAATTACACACTATTCGCTTTAAGCGCCAAGGCGGTCCTGCTCCTTTCAATGAGAGGAAAACAAGGAGTTGCGCTTGAAAAATATCAAGCTCCCGCAAACGGGAGGGTGCTCCGGGTTTTGTTAGGTGAGGAAATGATTTCCCCGGCCACGGTAAAAGACAAGCTCCTTTTTAAAAGCGGGGCTATTTTGGGTCTTTTCCTCCAAAATGCGGCCCTTTCCCACCAGCAAGGCACGTTGGGGATAATCATGCCAACGAGGCGGGGAATCAAGGTGTATTTGTGTTTTTAATCGATCCGCGAATTGTCTTTGGATTCGATTATTGACACACCCCGAGCCCGGAGACGTTCTCGGGGTTTGAGTCAGCGGCGGGTCAGCACCAGGGTCGCCTGGGCTGCCGCTTTCGTTTCAAAATCAGGACTAGAGCGCAGCGCGCCTGTTGAGAAATGTAAGCAAACAAGCCCTTGATTTGGGGGTTAAAGAAAAGGTGGCAGGAGGTGGCGGCGGTTCCCCCAAATCGGGTTTGTAACGGGTGTACCAGCGCCAAGGCTGGGATTCGCTGTGTGGACGCGTTTATCGGCCTGTGTTTAGAACATGACCGGGGTTACAGTGTCACGGCCCCGCTCAGTGTGGCTGTAACGGGGGCAGACTGTGTCCCGCGCTCCCTCTCCCTCGCTAGGTAGGAAATGGTCTGGGGCGAAGCTCGGGTGTCCCAGTGGGGTTCGGATTCCCACCACCGGCGGGGTTTTTGTTTGCAGCGTCCAAGGAAAAAAAAAAAAGACTCGTAAAAGCATTGCCACGAAGGAAGGGCCCGAGTCTGACTGTTCCTGGAAGGCCGGCAGGGAGGCTGGGGGCCGCCCATCGCATCCAGGCGCTCCCCCACTTTTCCAACTAGCCCGAACTGGTGCAAGGCCTGGCGGCTGGGGGGGAGGGGAGGTGGGGATTTCCCATTTGCAATGTTTAAAAGCTTCCCGCCTCCCCCTTAAGAAAGGTGCGAACTGTTGAAGCAGCCCCACTCGATGGGGGATTAAACAGGGACCGTTTAGACCGCAGGGGGAAATCACAATACGGAGCCTCCTGCCCTGGGCTCTGGCGAAGATAAACCCAGGCTCCAGTCCGCAGAATAAAACCCCAGCGCAGCGTGTCGGATCCGCATCCGCGCTGCAATCTAATATCCCGTGCAACAGAGCAATATTCTCGCAACCTGCGCGGCGGCGTTGCGCGCATCACCAGCGGTAAGGCTGCGGGAGCATTTATCTGCTGCCCTCGGTGTGGCCGGGCGTAGAGCCGCGGGAAATCCCGCTACATACCACCCCCTGGACCTTCGCCTGAACTGCCTCTGCCGGGCGAGCTCGCAAAGCGCGGGGCTCGCCCGGCCAGCAGAAAGCTCGCTGCCCTCTAACCAACGGGACGGGCACAGGGGTGGAACCAGCCCCCCGTGCAGGGTAGCTGAGGTCCCATGCGGGAGAGCGGCCGAGGCGGTACACGCCTCCCATGCACCGGGGCGTCCCACTGACCTGGGCACCTTTCTGGGCACGGCCCTAGGGAGCCCAGAGCAACGGCTTCTCCTCTGCTCCCCTTAGCCCGCGCTGCCCCTCGTCAACCGGCTCCCACCTCAGCCTTACCGGCTCCCTTTTCCGCTTGTTCTCCCGGCTGTCGGTTTTCTTGAGCTCGGCCTTGAAGCCCTCGGTCTCCCCGGCCTGGCTGTCCTTGGCCAGCACCTCCATCAGGTAGGCGATGTAGCTGGTGGCCAGGCGCAGGGTCTTGATCTTGGAGAGCTTGGTGTCGGCCGGCACGTTGGGGATGCACTCCCGCAGCTCGGCGAAGGCGCTGTTGATGCTCTCGGTCCTCCGGCGCTCCTTCTTGGGGCCCACGCCTTTCCGCCGGCCCAGACGGCTGCTCAGCGCCTCCAGCCGGCTGGGCCCGTGGCCGGGCCCCGGCGGCCCGAACTCGGCGCTGGGGTAGGGGGAGGGCTGCCCGGAGAGGTCGGGGGACACCTCGGCCGGGTTGAGCACCCAGCTCTGGAAGTAGGAGCGCTCCGGGTGGCACCTGGAGGCCGGGCTGAAGAGGAAGGGCTCGTGGAGCAGATGGTGCTGGTAACTCCCCACCAGGTTCATGGTCTGCCCGAGGCGCGGAGCGGTCCCGGAGAAAGAGCCCGGCTGGAGAGATCTACCCTGCCCTGGGCTAGCCTAGGCAGCCTGGGCCATCGCTTGCTCCAACACCCCCTGGGCCGGACGGGGCAGCTTCCCGCCTGCTCTCCCTCGAGCCTGGGCGACTCTCCGCAGCTCAGATGCGCCTCCAGGCCGGGGAAGCCAGGCCCTGGGACGGTTCCTTAGCAAATTCTCTGCTGGGACGTTTGTCCTCGGCACCCAGCTCCGCTGGCGGGGAAAAGGGGTGTGTGTGTGGGAGGGGGGGTGGTTTTTTAACCCTTCTGCAGCCTCCCAGCTCTGCCTTTATATAGGGAAGGGGGCTTTGATGTCAAACTTTCCCCAGAGCCAATGGAAAGGGGAGGGCCCGTTGCAGAAGGGGGGAGGAGGGAGAAGTGCCCCAGAGCTGTTTGCTTTGCCAGGCTGAGTTTATTTGCGCAGTACTTTTATCACACCTTTCTGTTTGCTCCCGCCAGTAAACCGGGGTCTGTGTCAAACACTGACTCGGAGCAATAAAAGGCCATCCTGGAAATCAGACAGAGCGACTGCGCTCCCCCGGCAGCCCCGCCGAGAAACCCGCTTCCCGGGGGTTGTTTTCTGGCGAGGAAAGAATTGCTGAACTAGAGGAGAAAAGGCAACCCGGGAGCGATCTCTCTGAAAGGTTTCATAATTCTAGTCACAATGGGCCGGGTGGTAAGAAAGTCGTAGCGACGCCGCCCGGGATGAGCGCACACTTGTATCCAGCCCTATCAGTCCTGGCACAAACGGGGCTGGGGACACGCAGATCTGCCCCTGGAGTTTTTATTTTAAGGACACACATTGTCCAGGGTTTGCGTTGCTTAAGAAAAGCGAGGGGACTGGCTTAGAACGCCCCGCGATCCCCAGGGTAAAGCGGCGTCGAACTCGTGTGTGTAGGTTCAAGTGTAAACGCAAAAGCTCTGAATGACCAGAGAAATGCAGCCCGCGGGGAAAGCCAGGCGTTTCCTCCTTGGAGCTTCTGATGCGTTGAACCATCAGACTTATCGAGCTGGCAGTCAGATCTCCTGCTTGTCAAATAGTTCCCCCTGTCTGAGCAGGTCACCGAATGGCTTGGATTTGTAATTAGGAGCGCGGCGAAGTGGAGTCTGAGCCGCCTTGGCCTTTGCTAGGTCCCCGTTTGATTCTTTTCCTTTTGTTCCCTCTCTTCAGCCTGGCCCCACATGGGCCCGGGGATCAATTGTGCCAGTCTCGGTTGGGCGAGTGACCGCAGCTTCTCCCCCCACCAGGTCAGACAAATCCCGTCCCCCGGTACCCCAGCTTTGCAGCTGATCCTGCGCCCCCTGGAAATTGCCGAATATGCAAAAAAAAAAAAAAAATACACAAAGGTGCGGGGCGAGTGGCCTTGAATCGAGGCTCGGAACGGGGAGGGGGCGCTAAATGGGCTTAAAAGGTGTGTGTGGTTCTAACCCCCGTCCCCACAGGAGGGTCCGCGTTCCCACGCCCGGTTGTGCTTCCCGGGGGGGCTCGGTCCGAAGGAAATCTACCCCCGCGCGTACACACGGGTCATGCAGCCCGGATCTCCCGCAGCGGGTCGGGGAGGGCTGGGAACGGACTGAATCGGGCTGGAGAGCTCGGCAGGGAAACGTTTGAAAGCCAGTCGCTAAAAGCACCAAGGGGCAAGGGCGGGTTTCCTCCCCCCGTCTCTGGCCCAGCCTGGGGGGACCCCGCGGGTCGGAGACGGTGGAACGATGTGGGGTGAATCCAGGCGGCGGGGCCCGGCAGGTTGGCGTGACCGTGTTTCCCGGCAGCAGAGCTGGGCAAGTGAGAGGTCCCCCCGAGATGTGTGTCCGGGTCCCGCTCCTGGAGGAGCGCTTCGCCGCTGGCAGTAATGGGACGTGCTGGACTCGGTAGGTTCCCTAAAGCCCAGGCCCCTGAACGCGCAGGGTGGGACAGTGGGCATCGAACCGGGCCCCACACAGCCCCTCTCTTAGGGCAGGGCACAACTGCTGGGCTCTCTTAGGCTCTGTCCGCCCCTGGTTTGGGGGCCGAGCCTTGGTAGGATGGTAGAGAGGCTGAAATCGGGGAGGCCAGGAACCGCCGTGTGCGCTGGGCAGCGAGAGCCGGCCTGGGGGTGGGAGCCTCCCGAGACCCAGCTCCCTGTGGGCCCAGGCCTGGGGGGCTTAGTCCGCCTGGGCTCGCACCGAGTGGGTGCGATTGGTGGGAACGCTGCCCGAGCAAGGACCTACATGGATCTAGCACCTGGCCCTAAAGCCGGGCATTTCCAAACGAGCTCCCCCCCTCAACCCCCTACACACTTCCTGCCCCTGGGGGCTCGCTTTGGGCAGGCGAACCCCCTACTCCGAATGGCCCCAAGGCCCTGCCCGCAGATCCCCGGGGCGCAGCCAGCACCCTGCGCTGGGTTAAGGGGCTGAGCAGGGCCCCTCCTGCGGGGCAGCGCGCGGGGTAATGGTGTGATGATGCCGAACATCTGGGCACTGTTACCGTCACGGCTTAAGAATGTGTGACTCACGGGCGGGACTGTGCGCACGGGTGTGAATGCACGAGGGGGGATGTCCCCAGATCCCTCGCGGGACAGGGACACGCGTGAATGACGGGGGTCAATGAACTGGAGTCCACAAGCAGTTAGAGTGGGCAGATCCTGCCCTGTAATTACCCTCGGGGGTAGATCTGCCCTCACACTGTGTGTGTGTGTGTGTGTGTGTGAGCGCGCATTATGCAACGTCGCCGATGATATGGTGACCATAAATCGGATTGCATTTTGTATTACTGCTCGTTCGGATTGGGTGCATTTCTGTCCGCTTGGATTCTCCTGGCCAGCAGCTCTAAATCCGGATTCTGGGCGGCTAATGGCCTCGTTCGGTGGCTGCTGGCCTGCTGGCCAGTGTTTTGGAGACTCTCAGCTAGAGGCGAGCTGCCGCAGCCCGAGGGTCGCTGGTGCAGGGCTCCGCAGAGGCTGGGAAAAGCCCGGCCGCCTGTTTGAAGAGGGGTGAGGGCCCAAATCCTGCAGCTCGATGGGATTGGGGTTCTTGGGTCAGAGCACAGGATCAGGCCCTGAAATATTCCCCCTCAAGCCCCACAATCCCCCTTGCGCTGCACTTTTCCGAGATGGGCTGGGAAAGCCAAGGCCCTGCCCAGGTCTCACATCCTCAGGTGTGGGCTATCCCTGTGCCCCAGCCTAGCACACCCGGGTCCCTGGGCGCGGTGGATCCGCCCTGCCCTGGGACTAGTCAGCCCTAAACAGCCCCCGACATGCCGGGGCTCTGTGGAGCTCCTTGGACCAAGGCACGATTGGCATCAATTGGCAACCCCGTGAAACTTTGCCTGGGTTGGAACTGGGCGGTCGGGTGCGGTGGCTAAGGAGTTGCCCCCATGGGCACCCTGGGTTCATGGTCTGAAAATATTGTTGTAAGGGGCGGCCCGGGGTACTGTCCCGCGGTAGCCAGGGACCTGGGGATCCACAGAGAGCAAAGGGAATGGACAGCAAGACATGCCTATTCCGAGATCCCGATTGCATCTACACCCCCGTGTAAATCCGGAGTAACCCAACTGGAGGCAAGGGGCTTACTCCGGATTTACACCGTTCTAAATGAGACCAAAACAACGAAATCCTTTGCGGCTTCCAGAAACTGCTGTGAAATCAGAGGGCAAAATATAACCGTAATTGGTAATTAATTGGCTTCTGTTGTATATTGCGCTCTGCTTCTTCCAAACCTCGTAGAAAGTTTAACGAACGAATACGCTGCAAAGAGATGTGCTATTCCATCTAATATCGGTCTCCTAACCATAGCGGTGTTCTTCCATTCTCTGGCAACCTCCACAGTGTATAGTTCTGGGTGTGCGCACATCAATGTACTGTGTCTAGCTGTGTGTCGACGTGTATCTAAACACACACATCTGGGCGCTGCATTTGTGTGTGTGTATGTGTTTGCAATCAGACCTATGCGAGAGGAAAAACCGTTCGTTTGCCAAGCCAGCCAAGCCCGCTGCTTTTGTTACAGCGTTTGGGCAGAGAGGTATGTTAACGATTAAATACCTTTTCCAATGATTAATCTTCTCGCTGAGGGTGGAAATGTTTTAGGGTTGTTTTCAGGCGCTTATATTAATCATCCGACCTAACAGACCATTAATGTCTTTTTACATTTTAAAGATGACAAATTTTATTTGACTTATTTCAATCGCAGCTCCCGGGTCGTCTCCAGCGAATTCGGGAGCCATTTAAACGCCTGCTATTTTCTAGAGCGATTTGTTACAATCCGAGTTTAAAAGCCAGTAAGTAGTCAGGGCTAAATCTTCCTCTACATCGGATCTGGGCCACTCTAATTTTCCATATCGCACATGCCATTAGGGGGGTTAAAAAAACAGCTCCTGGCGGTTGCTTGCCAGCCCTGAATCCTTGCCTTTGATATCTGGGGCATAAGAAACAGGTTAGCCTTATACTTCTGGATCCCCTCCTCCTCTCTTTTTGTGTGTGGCTTTGTTCTTATATGGTGCAAACTTTCCCCCTTTTACAACCCCCTTCAATGAGTGCGCTGGAAACATTTGTTATTGATTATTTGGCCATCTAAATTAGGCGGCATTAGACCCCTGCGTTCAGTGGAAAATGCTGAGTATCCTAGTTCCTCCCTCCCGGTTTCAAAGCGGGCTCCCACTAGAAGGGGAAATCTTTCTCATGAGAAGACTTTTCCTAAAAAATACTTGTCAGCCTCCCCTCCCCCCAGGTGAAGCCGGTGGTTTCAATCCAATGATTTTCTAATCGGAGCTATGGCTTCAGGTCCAAGGCCATTTCTGGGCTGATGGCCCCAGGGTCCCGTCTCCGGTCTACCTCTCAAAGCGGGTAGGCACAGCCGCCCCTTCCCCGCAGCCTGGCTTCGCTCCTGGACTCTCCCCCAACGCGCCTCGCCAAAAGCCAGCCTGCCAAGCAGCGCGCCTGGGCTACGAATATTTGATACACACGCCCAAGGTAACCAGGGCCTGGCTTTGCCTTTGACACCCGCGGGCTGGTCTGTCGCCCTCACCCCTTTGCAAAGCTCTGTCAACTCAGCTGGGCTCGCTCCAGACCTCGCTCCGTACAGTAGCAAAGGCTTTAATGCCCCGCGTTGTATCTGGCCACGGAGGAGAGAGGTCCCAGAAGCGCTTTTCTTTGCTCGCTACCCGCGTTGTGTATATACCAGGGTCACACACAGGGCGGGTGTGCGGCTGTTTCTCTGTACCTGCGGCGGCTGCCGTGTGAGAGAGGGATTTAATCGCGACTGGGATTTAATCAGATCCTCTGAATAACGATCTGCGCCCTATATCAATTCCCAGCCACCCATGGGACCCCTCTCTGCTTTTTTTGGGGAGGGGGGCGAGTCAGTCTCCTTGCACTTCCGAAGACGCGCTCTTTATCCTGAGTCTGGTCATATTTTTCCTTGCCCAAAGTATGGAGAGTGAAACCTCCTGTTTTGGGCATCATTTAGCTCCCATCCGCGCTGCCCCTTCCCCTGAATCAGAAGAGAAATATCAGGTTCATTTATCTAATCAGAGGTTGGACCCACCCAGACCTAACAGCGAGGCTGTGCCGAAGGAATCTCATTGATAAGGGAGTAGGCGAGTTGGGCGAAAGGGTTTATGAAACCTGGGGGTTGAAGGGAAGCGTGTACAGGGGCATTTCATTAACCCCTGCCGTGCCACAGGCCCTGGCTCGATTCGGAGCAGTCCCCATTGGTCTCAGCTCGGATGCTTGAGACATTCCACCTCGACTGTCAGTTGGTTGCCAGGCATCCGTGGTAGTTTGAAGAGCTCTGGAATGCCCCGAACTTCACAGCTGGTGTGGGGAGGAGACGGAGAGCGACATTTCATCCTGGCCTTTTCCTGCATCAGATAAAAATATACGAGTGCAGCCTCCGCATTTGATTCTATTATCCCTTTAATAGGCTGGACTGGGCTGGCTGCTAAACCTTTTCCTTACCCTGGAAAGCTCTGATTTATACGAGCCACGGTGCCAGGACTTGGGCCGTCCAAAGGGCATTAAAAAATCCCCAACCCTAGAAAATATTCCATAAAAAAACCACGTTCATCTTTTTAGCCTTCGGCTGCACCCCGGATTGGTCGCCACTTCCCGGCTCTGGGCTGCTGCGGGGAGCCGAGGGCGGTGGGTGTGCTCTGGAGGCGAGGCTGTATCTTTATAGAAAATACAGCTAAACCAGTCAGCCCCAGAGCGGAGTAATTTTCCACCAAAGATCACGCGTTAGCCCAGAGTTTTCTGGCTTTATTTTTAACCAAGAAGGAAGGAAGGAAGGAAAAGAAAAGAAAGAAAGAAACTTATTGTAACTTGTGAATTTGGAGGCGATCAGCTGAATAAATATCGAGACCCGCGGGTTGATTTTCCTTTGGAAAATCATTCTAACCCTCCTTGTTCTAATCAAGTGAAAAGGGGGGTCTTGCCACTCCAACACCGTTTACATTCAACCAGATTGCGTTTGTGACCAGTCTAAATTTAGCACTTTTCAAACTTTCCCCGAGTTTCTTTAATGTCACTTCTACCCACAGGGTTGTGAAAACACCCCAGGTTTCGGACTAGGGGGATTATGGGTCCGATCTCCGGGAGGAACCACGCGTCTACACCTGCTTTCTGCAAACCCAGTCCGCTTAGCGCCCGCTCCTCACCTGTGAGCAGGTCAGTGTGGTGTGTCTGTGTAAACCTAAGGGGCGAGGGCTGCGCGCGAGTCCCCTGCGCCCCTCGCGTGCCAGCTCGCCGCGTGGGTAGCCCGAACGCCACTGCCGCGGAGTGGGCTTGTTGTTGCGTTGTGGTGGTTGCCACAATTGCGAGAAGGAGTCTCCACTCCCAGGTTTATTTATCCGGAAAGAACTTGGCTCATCGGATCAAAGCCAGCCTGCCACGGTGCCCGCTTTATGGCACGGGTGTGTTTGTGGATCTATAGGGACACACACAACAGGGAAAACAAATACACACACACAACAAGTGCACGCAGACAGCTAACCACACACACCGAGAGTAAACCTAGGCACACAGGCAACATACACAGGGCCACAGGCAACTCACATGCACCAACACATCTCCCTGCTGCCTTCCCTGGTGTTGGGGGGTACGGATCCGAGCCCATTGTTCTGGGGGGGTCTGGGTAGGCTCACGCTCCCCCCAGCTTGCCAGCTGTCTGGGTGGGCATTCTCTGAGGGGGATGGAGACCCCTTCCCAGCCCCCCCAGAAGGAGTGTCTCGCCAGCTGCCCCCAAGGCTGGGCTCCCATCACCTGTGCAGCCCCCGGCTCCTGGGCCCTGCCCACCCCAGTGCACCCGGGCTGCTGCCCGAGGGGCTGGGCTCGCTGGGGCTCGCTGGGAGCCGAGGCGGCTGGTGCTTCCCCCGGGCCGAGGCTGCATTCTTGGGCGGCGTATACAGGATCGCCTTATCTGCGGCCCAGCGAAACATTATCCTGGTGCGTCCTGTGACCTTGACGCCATTCGCTAGCCCGGCCCCGGGCTCCCTTATCTAAATAGGGCTGTAAATCAGGCCCTTGTCAGATTCCATGTCAGTACAGGGACTCCATAAAAAGGGGCTCTGCTCCAGCGCTGTTTACATTGGAGCCCCGTAAAATATTCCCCCTGTCTTGTGTATGACTGTCTCCCTGTAACATCCCATAAATCAGGCCCCTCCAGCATGAGGAATGGGCGAAGCCCTTGAATATTTTCCTAGGTATAAATAATGTCTATCCGAAGCAGGGGGAGGGCAAAAGGGGGGTATACGCAAGATCAGGCCGGGACACTGAGCTCTGTCCGGGCACAGATGCTGCTCCCACCCGTTCCTTACTGGCTCCGCAGACCTTTCATGCTGCCAGCCCCTGCCCCCAGCCCCTTGGCACGGCTTGTCCCCGGGGGCTGCTGGTCTGCTGGCTTTCCACTCTAGGAATCCTGCATCCCCCCTCTGTACAATTGTCTCCCGTACAGCTGTGCTGTGCTAAGGGGGTCCCTAGGTATTTATAGCCCACAGAGCAAATAAGGGAACAATACTAATAATCACCGAGGCCCTCCCAAACACGTATGCCTCCGGGAAGGTTGGTTTATTGCCCTAGTTTACTGGTGGGGAAACTGAGGCACCGAGGGAGTCAATGTCAAAGGCAGGAGAAGAAGGGAAGCGGTTTGGACTCTGACCTCCCTCACCCTCCCATTGGTGGATATCAGGTGTGGCTGGAGCTGGGTGAAACATTTCAACTGAACCTTGTTTTTTCAGCCAAAACAAACGCAGCTGTGGTGACTGGGAATCTTTTCTCTCATTGGTACAGATTTGGCCGAATTGTTGATGGGGGGGGGGGGGGGGAAGGATTTAAAACATCTGAAAAAAAGTGAAATCTATTCTGATTCGTTTGGTCCAAAATGACTTTTCATTTTGAAATTGCCTTTGATTTTATTTTGTTTTACTGGCAAACATTTTAAAATGCTCAAAATCCAAATGAAATATTTTGGTGAACCTGAAATATTTTTCTTGAATTTTTCAAAATGGCCAGTGAAGTGAGGAACCATCACCCACCCACCTCTAGGAGGGGCTCGATCAAAGAAATGGGATCAACCCTCCCCACCTTTACATGCCTAACCCGGTGTAAATCAGGAGTGACTCCACTGAAGGGAAGTCAAGGGAAAGACACCAACCTACAAAGGGTGTAAATCAATGCTGACTCAAGCTCCCCACCCCACCTGTAGTCCTTTGTTCAGGCCTGTAGTCTCTGCCTCCCATTAGCTTGCAAGGATATAACAGATACACTAGAGTATAATTGCTATTTGGATTGTCAGCTCTTTGTGGCCAGGAAGAAACCATCCCTCTGTTTGGTAAAGGACTGTGGCATTATATAAGAGAGAGAGAGTGTGTATACACACACGGTGGCCATGGAAAACTGGCATAGACCTTTGCCAGCCTATCCACAAAACCTGATCGCTCACTGTCAGCCTGATTAAAAAAAAGTACTTTATTTATAATTAGCAAAATAAATGACAATTGCCAAAATACACTTTCCCTGGGGAGAAGAATTTTCCACAGCTGCCTTGTATGAGCATAATTGTGTTACTCTTCGCACTTTTAACATCATGTAGCTGCGCTTCACCCTCTGGATATGCAGTCCTTCAGCACCGGCTTACTCCCCCTCCCTCCCCAGATAAAAATAAAAACAAACAAAAAACTATCCCAAAGCTAGAGAGTCCCACAACCACAGACACCGAAGAACCTCATTCTTCTGCTCTAATGCTGACCGGCACCTTCCTCATCAAGTTAGCCCCACTGAAATCAAGATGAGTCGGCTTATCTGATGTATGTGCCCAAGAGTGAAACCAGTGAGACTCCCTGTGGAGTGAGGTACTACCTGAATGCAAGTGCTGGTGGGAGAAAGAGGCTCTGATTCAAAGCCCATTGATGTGAATGGGAGTTTTCCCATTGGTGTCATGAGCTTTGGGTCAGGTCTTTAGTGATCAGAGCTACACCAAAGGACAGGAGAGAAATTCTGGAGTAAATTCCAGTGCAGGTGAGAAGGATCCTTTGAAAGCAGGTGGCAGATGATTTGGCCAGCTCTGATTTGTTGGGCAATTCTCTTGGTGGTAGGAGGATGCTAAGCCCTGACCCTTTGCTGTTTTGTCAGACAGATCTATGGCGTCTCCTCTGTATACGCTTCTCAAAAAGCTGCATAAACGCTGAGGGCAACATTGGTCTGTAAAGAACTACAATCTATTTATGGGAAACCAACCACTGCCCTCTCTGAACGGCCTGGATAAATCAAAACGCAAACAAAGCTTTATGGAAAAAGAATATTCAATTTTCCATGGGCTCCAGGAGGGACAGGCCTGGCGGCTCACGGTTATTTCCCTCCCCCTTTTACTAATACTGTAAATGACAATGTGTTTACAGAAGTTTTTATGTCATCAGAGCAATGTCACAGCTCCGCTTCCTCTGGTGTGTATTTTATGTAGATGGATGTGGCTGCGGGGAACATTCAAACTAAACAGAGTGCTGGTTTATAGGAAAAGGTATTTATCTGAAAAATCATAACTCACAATTTTGGTGAAACCAGTCTCCACAGTTATTGCCGCTAATGCGGCCTGGCTGCCGTAAATTAACTCAGAAAATTGCTGCAGCCGCGTCAACGGTGGGTCGTTGGGCTGATGGAGCAGAGCAGGTGTTCCCCAAAGAGGCGTAAGGTGGATTTCAAATTACATTGGACGCAAACAGTAGGGAAAGGGAATTTGACAGCACTCTCACTGCCCTGTATAAGAAACAATCCCAAGCCCATTTTTCTAAACTGGCTTGGGTGCTCTACATCTTATTTCAAACAGCATCGCTCATGTGGGGCTTGGTCTGATGCCCATTGAAGCCAATGGAAGGACTCACTTGCTGGTACAGAGGGAATTTGTTTTGTTTTGTTTCTATGCAAGTACCTTACCGGTCCTGGGCACGGTCTTGATGCTGACGACAAAACTCTCCTTGGCTTCAGTGAGAAACGAATAGCATCCTAGGTAATCTCAGCCTTCAAGCCACTGGGCAACATTTGGATTCTGATTACACAAGGTGTTGACTTTGTTCTCAATGTATGCAGGTGTAACGGAGACCAGCCTGGCTCTTTGTGCAGGGTTTGGATGATAATATGAAATGGATTCTGCCCCATTCCATCAAGCAGTCGGGGAAACGCTACCCTGCAGTGCATGGTGGTGACAATAATCAGTGACAATAACCAAATGTGACTCCCTCGCTTTAAGCAAATGTATAAGGGGCATAAGCCAGCTGCCAGTGGATGGGGAAGAAACTTACTACAGGAGAACGCTGTTCTCTTCCTTTTTCCTCCTTCTCTACCCCCTGCTCTCTCCCCCCCCCACCCCCCCAAGTTTGCACCCGAAAAAGGAGAGAAGTGGGGGAAAACCCAAAACTGAAATAATTCATTTTTAGTTTCAAAAATTGAAAAAAAAAAAAAAGAACCGGTATTTTCCCCCTCAAAAACTGGATGTTTTTGCAGGTGGGTTTGAGTTTGGTTTTATTTTTTGGTGGTGGGGGATAAAGAGGCCATTTTTGCATCAAAAAAAATTTCAAATAAAAAAAACGTGACCATCTTTACTCCATAGCAATACCTCTGTGTCCTCACACCTGGGTTTCTAAATCAGGCCCATATAAAACTCTGTTAAAAAGAGTAAGAAGCCAGCAGCTGGTGGAAGACTGGAGGAGCTGAGCCAGTCACTTAAAAACAATGCTCTCTGTTGCCTGTACAGAGCTATTGTTCCAAGGCCGGCAGGTCAAACATTACTCTGGAATGCGTTTTTGAAATACACAATCTGAAAAGCATTACAGACATGACAATACAGTACGAATGGACATCGCAAGAAGGTGGCTTACATGACGCTGTTATCTGTGTCACCCTTCTCTGTTTCGTTTTGTCTGTCAGCGCCAGCAGCAAAGTGCCCCAAACTTAGTTGGTTTGGTTAAAAAAAAAAAAAGTCATCTTGACTGAATCTTAAAAGCCAGAATGTCCTTTGGTTCCCTTTTAAGGAGACCTGCAAAGGAACAAAGACAAGGAAATGTGTGTCCATTCTTCCACTAGCCAGGCTACGAAGGTCGTTCATCACAGACATATTAGATTAATCTTGTAAATTAATCCCTAGAGTCCCTGCAAAGTCCACTAGTCAGTTCCAGGTTTGTTGCTGATGCTCCATAATGCATCATTGTAGAGCATCACAACTTCTGGACAACTGTCACCTGAGGGGGATAGCTCAGTGGTTTGAGCATTGGCCTGCTAAACCCAGGGTTGTGAGTTCAATCTTTGAGGGTTCCATTTAGGGAACTGGGGTAAAAATCTGTCTGGGGATTAGTCCTGCTTTGAGCAGGGGGTTGGACTAGATGAGGTCCTTTCCAACCTTGATATTCTATTCTATGAGTAACAAGCCAGCCCCTAAAGCCCCAGGTAAGTAATAGGGTTTTCTGCAGACAGCCTAGTTTCTTCAGCAATGATTGTGGTAGAGCAAATAATCCTGCTAGTCATTTGGTGAAGTCAATCATAATTCCTTTTGGGTGTGGAATTGTCACTAGGTCTTCCACAATGCTGGAAAATGAGCAAAAAGCTGCCTGGTGGAAAGGGGAAGGTTGTCAAACCTCTGTTTGCAAGGTTTCAGGAGAGGACTGAGGTTGTATGTTTCTTTCTCTATCCAGGGCTGTCACGTGGATATTTGTGGCCAAACAACCCGTCGTTTCAGGTGTGGAACAGCATGTGTGTGGAAAGCCCCCAAGTTGTGTGAGCAAACAGCCATTGTGCAGGCAGATCAGTTTGCATGTGCAAGAGCAGATTTTTTTTCCCTGCGTGAGAAACACTGGGTCCAAATTTGTGGACACAAATCCTTTACAGACCTGGCCCTTTATGTTAAACAGAGACAAGATAGTGATCACTGGCATTTGTCCTGACTGTAATTCTGTCGGGAAGCCCTTGGCTGACGTTATTTTAGTTCGCTTCATTCAATGGATTCTTTTTCAGTTTTGTTTTTCGCACAGTGAGGGTCGGGATCCTCTACAGGTATTGAGTCTGAGTCTCCCAATTCTAATCCCACCACTCCTGAGAATGCATTTCCCCACCATCTTCCTGTCCTCTGAGACCCTGGGCCAGACGTCACTTCAGAGTTGGTCATTTCCACTCTTGATTCATCAGAGCGATCAATGCTGAGCCATGAGACCCCCCCACCCCGTTTTTATGTGGACACATGATGAGGATGCTCAAAGTATGTGAGAGTAGATCCCAGTCTTCAGAGGAGAAAGACTTTACTTTTTTAGTATGTTAATTTTTGAGCTATGAGTTCATCAGAGCTCATCAAACAGTAGAATTAGTTGAACTGTTTTGTTTAAAATTAGAGCCAAATGGATAAAAGAGTTCCTGTGGAAATTTTTAATTTTTCATCATCGAGAAAGAAAGAAAGAAACCCCAAAATGTTTTGTTTTGAACTGAAAAAAAAAAATTGGTTTTTCTGAGAAAATATCAAATATTTCCACCAGCCCTACTCAAAATGCCTTTTTTTTTTTTTTGGTTGAAATTTTTTTTCATCAAAGGAGGCATTTCTGTGGGGGAATTTGACTAGAATATTTATTTGATTTAGTTGGTGTTAGTCCTGCTTTGAGCAGGGGGTTGGACTAGATGACCTCCTGAGGTCCCTTCCAACCCTGATATTCTATGATTCTATGATTTAGGTTTTTGTATTTTTTCAACAAAAACCTGAAAACTTCTGAAAAAAAAACAATTGATGAAAATTAAAACTTTTTCATTTTCATCAAACTTTTTCACAGGAACAAAATTCCTCCAAATTTCCCGGATAACAAGATTAACCAGGGTTGAAACTGGTCACTCCTTGGCAGAAGGATCTCCAAGAAAATGCTGGTTGTGAAGGGAATGGGTACTGGAGATTTTACTAGGTGATGCTTTTCCTTCTGAGTCAATATTGAGACAATGCCCCAGGAAGGTGTCAGAGGACACTCACACCACTGGAGGAGGTGCTGTCTTTTGGATGAGCCTTTAGAATGATGGTCATGATCAGTTGTGCCCCTTAATAATCCCTCTGCACTAATTTAAAAGAGTTGGAGTCTTCTGGTATCCTGGCCAAATTCCAGGTGTGGTAATTACGTTCTAATTCCCATCTGTAGTTTCGGTTTGCTACGGAGTTCTTAATTCCTGGCCTGGCCTGTTGCTGTGTGCTGTTAAAAGAGATGCCACATTTTTCTCCAGAGGCGGCTGCATTTCAGTGCTGAGTGAAAATAGCCAGATATGTATGTGCATAGAGTCTCCCATTTAACCACTGATCAGTGCATGTTCACACATGTATTGGCATCATGTCACTCATCACTGAAATGTAGCCACCTCTGGGGTGAAATATGGCATCTCTTTAACAGTAACAGCTTTGGATTCAGGAGATCTCAGTTCAGTCCCTGCCTCTGCCACAGACTTCCTGTGCAACCTTGGATGAGTCACTTAATCCATGTGGGTCTCAGATTCTCATCTGTAAAAAGAGAATAAAGATACTTCCTTCCCCCGCATCCCCCACTTTGTCTGTCTTGTGTACTTAGGCCCCGGTCCCGCAAAGACCTATGCATGTGCTTAACTTTATGCTCTGTGAGTAGCCCCAGGGAAGTCACGTTTGCAGTATCAGGGCTTTAGATTGTAAACTGTGGCGGGAGGAATTGTCTCGTACTACGTGTCTGAATGCCCAATGCCCAGATGCTTGCCAGCACCTAGCACAATGGGGCCCTGATCTTAGCTTGGGCCTCTAGGCTCTACTGAAATATGTATAAATAACAGGGGTGGACGAGTCAGTAAATTATTTTGTGAAGTGCTCTGGGATCCTTCTGGGATGGAAATGTTACTCACTAGGATTATTCTGGAGGGGAAATTGCTGAAGGAGGCTGTCTCGACTTCATCCGCTACGTGTAGGAAAGACAATCCCATTGAGAAAGGGCCGCTTTTTACCGCGGGGTTCAGTCGCTCACTGCTGGGTCTGGTCATGGTCTCCCAGGGTGTCATCTTCAGAGGGAACGGTGGAGTCCATTGTGACCCCATCACGATGGTTCTTTCGTGGGAAGGAGGGAGGTCGGTTCCTGTGGAATCTCATTTTTGGAAGGTTGTTGTTGTTTTCTTAAGCCCAAGCTGAAAGAAAAATCATTTCTAAAGATGACAGGCTTAATTTACAGTGTCATTAACCAGATCCGAAACCCTAGACAGGCCGTGTCTCCTGTGTAAAGCACATTCTCCTCACGCTTTGCAGCTGATGTTTCTCTGATTATGCCAGTTCCCTCGTTTTTCTTCATATGGATGCTATTATTGAGTGCAGGGGGGCTTGGGGAAACCAGTTCTCTCTCTCACACACACACACAGGCTCGCGACAGATTAATAATCAATCTGATATTGGCAAAGCACGCGCCCTCCAGCCCACTGGAAGTTCCATGCGGTAGTTGTAGCCAATTTAAAATATATTCAACTTTAAAAAGAGGACATTCCCAAAGGACTTGATCCAACCCCTCTTCATCTCACAGCAAAGACTCATTTTCTTCACGGGGCGTTGGCCTACACCCTGAAATCTCAACAAAAAAAAGTCCAGGAGGGTTTCTGAAACAAAGGGCAAGGAAAGGATAGACTGGGGTAACAGGGAGGTAATAAATACGACACTGGAGTTCTGCCTTTCGGCCCCATATGGTGGGGTCCTGCCCCTTGACTGAGACTTCTGTGTGCTACCACAATGCAAATAATAAATCACAGTAGTTCAGTTACAAATGCCTTTGCAAGAACAGCGGGTTTAGGATGCTACGTAAAAGTGGGGTGAGAGGCTGTGAGGGGGAGATTACACACTACCACCACAGAAGGGGTCCCATGGGCCTGGTCCAGTTCCAGCTGATGTCAATGGAAAGGCTCCTATTGACTTCAATGGCCACTGGATCATACCACCTTGAAATGATAGTGTCTGGGGGAGATGAGGCTCAAGGAGGAGACCTGGAATGCAGGGCGGTCCTGCGCAGGTAGGAGCCTTTCTTGACCCCTACCAGAAATGTTAATGGTGCCCCCCTCTGGCCTTTCTTCTAACATGTCAGTGCTCACTGCTGTGTTCCCCCCAGCAAAGTCAGGCAACGCATCCCACCCTGGTGACATTCCAGTGGGGAAATCCCCAGAGAATGCTTTAATCTTGCAAGGCTTCCATGGCTGCTGACACAGGCAACTTCCTGAGCTCTCCCAGATGGCAGGAGAAGCTTTTCGTTTCTGCTTGTTACTGTAATAAAGCAATTGACCTGGATTCTGTTTTGGAGCCTCCTTGAACTGTGGCTCTTCCATAGACAAAGGCATCTCGGTTGAGTAATGTAGTCTCTCCAAAGACAGTAAGAGAGGCTGCTCCACCCCATGGCTCACCCTACTATGTACAACCAACAGGAATGTGTTAGAACACAGGGTGTTTATTCCAGAGAAAAGCTCATGGGAAAATTAGTAGTTTGGGCCACATCAATATCAATGTGAGCGTGTGTTTGTGTCAGATACATGTTCCTAGGAGCTGTTTCTACACCTTTGTTAACCTGAAGCTCAGGGTATGGTTTGCTGCTCAGTGGTAACTCTCCCATAGTCTCGGATGACATCACCACCTGGCTTTTCCGAGAGAAGAAATGTTGTCCAGGACTTCCAGACTAGCCCGGCTCCTTTAGAGAAGTGTCATCGATGCCTTAGCTTATACCTGAATAGACGCTTCGAGAAATACAAGCGGAGAGCTTTGAATCCAGCGTTAGTGCTGCAGCTGTCTTGTACTGCATTCCAGTTATGAGCCGAAATCCTGCCGGGAAGCGTGACGTGTGATAGTTCAGTACTAAGGCATCATGTTCATGCGCTTAGAATATGCAATGTTTCTTTGCAGACTGGGGTGCATGGACCACGGAGACTGTGCCCATGAAGACAGGCCGCCCAGAGGGGGGGCAAGTGGGGCAATTTTCCCCCGGCCCTGGGCCACACAGGGGCCCCGGGAGCCCTGGTCCAGCTACGGTCCGAGTCTCGGCGGCAATTCTGCGGCGGGGGGCCCTTCAGTCACTCCGCGTCTTCAGCAGCACTGAAAGACCTGCCACCGAAATGCCACCAAAGACCCGGAGTGACTGAAGGGCCCCCCGCCGCCGAAATGCCGTCAAAGACCCGGACCGCCACCGGGCCGGGGCTCGCGGGGCCCAAGGCAAATTGCCCCACTTGCCCCCCCCCCCCCCCGGGCGGTCCTGTCTTCATGGGCACAGTCTCCGTGGTCCATGCACTCCGGTCTGCAAAGAAATATTGCGTATTCTAAACACATGAACATGATGAATCTGCATAGAGAAGAACGGGGGACGTCGTGTCAGTGAGTGGATTGTATAACTCTCTGCTATCGCACTTGCTGGAGCATGGATGGATACAGGCAGAATACTGATTGGTTATTACGTACATCTAGAGGCTCCAGGTGAGATCAGGGCCCTGTTGTGCTGGGCACTCTACGTACACCTAGCAGGACCCTGTCCCTGCCCTGAGGAGCTAACAAACTAACCAGATAAAGGGTTGGAGGGGAAGGAGAAGCACAGAGGGGTGAAGTCACGTGTCCAAGGTCACAGAGCAGGTTAGTGTGTCCTGTTTACTGGACCCTGCTGAATAACTAATGGAAGAAAATAGTCTGAAAAAAAATGACAGTAGCAAAAGAATCTCGCATTTGCCCCAAAGCACCAGATCTTCCAGTGCTGATAACTTAGGCCCTTAAATAGCTCTGCAACAACAAGACCTTCCATTTTTTGCCAATACCTTTGCTTTTCCTCCCGAATGACCCCAATCACCAGCACTGCCACAGAGTGGTTAGACTCTATGCTATTTTTCTCACGTTCTGGTAAATAGGAATTAACCCCAACCCCTCCCGCCCTCCCCCCGCACACACACCCCTACCATATTTTTGCCCCAAACTCATGTAAGTCTCCTGTAAGGATTTCCCATCCCCAGCATTCCTAATCCCTAAGGTATTTGTGGGCAGATAGGAACTGTCTCCTCCCTAATCATTCTCCTCCTCCCACCAGCTGATTGACTCAGTGATATCCCAATGCAGCATGTAAGTCATTGTAGTCAATTTCAGGATGACTCAGGGGACAGATTCAGGCTGATAACTGCTCTTTGCATATGAATGGCATGGTGTCCAGCTATGCTTGGAAATGAAAGGACGGGAAGGGGCACAGACATGGCAAAACCAGAATTTACTAATCCAAACCTTCTCAAACCTTTGGGGTTTGGCTACAATGGAGCCTGGGTCCAACACCCCTCCCGCCCCCACACACACACTCCAATTTGGAATTTAGGTTTGCAAAATAAAAACCTGACCCATTGGGGCCTTGGGATATTTAAAACCAAAATTTAGCCCAGTTTTGAAATTGCCCAACTCTGAAAGACGCAGGTTGATGAAATGGTGTGACATTGGAACATGATGTTTTTTAAAACTTGCCTGAGTATAGAAAAAACTTTTTCAAGTTAGCATGAAAACTTGCTAAAAAGCTAAAACTTGCTAAAAGGATGTGATATTTTTCTGGGGGATTTGTCTGACCATAACACAAGCTTATCTAGTCTTTGTCGAGGGGTGACCTTTAAAGCGGACTCGTTGGCTCAGCATATGAAACCTGTCACCAGAGGGTCACTCGTCTGACTTTGTCCCAGCCAGTAATGAATGCAAATGTTACTCTCTGATTGCTTTTTCAGTGTCTGCGTGCAAGGAGCTGGCTGCGTTCAGTTCCCAGTGGGAAGAGACCCACGTTGCAAAGTTACCATCACAACTGGCACCAGCTGGCATCCTTGTTCGCTGGCCCAATATCGAATGAGCCATGCAGGCTGAATGATGTTCCCAGCCCCGAAAGCAGCTGTAGATACCACTGGGTGAAAACTGTTTTCTCAGCAGCTTCCTCCCCCAGAATTCAGTGGGGTGGTTGAAGGGTTTAATGGGCCATGAATTAACTTCATAGCCTTAGAGGTGTTCAAGGCATTGGGCCCTCCAATGCTGAGAAGATCTGCAGTTTCAAGAGAGACTCAGACAAGCCTGGATGTGCCTGCAGCAGAAATGCAAGCATCAAACCATTAAATACTAGGTAAGATCTTGTTTGTTACAGATCTTGTATTTAATAATCACTACAGCTGGAAGATAAAAGCCACTTCCTTCTTGTTTTCCATCCTCTAATCAGGTAAGGATCAGGAAACACAGCCAGTGACATTTAAAAGTTCTCCATGCTAAGAAAAATGTTGCCCAGAACTTGTCATCTCAGTAAGTTAACTGCAGAGACCCAGCTCTGGGAGACAGCCTTGGACTCTGTGTTTTTTGGTAGGTGATTCAGTAACAGATCAGGGTAATGCTGGCCACTGCCTCATTCTGTAGATTACAGTCGCCCCTCAGACCTATGCTTGCAGCACCATCAGGTCAACTCAGTGAAGGTAGCAATGTAATGCAAATGGACCCTGTTTTAGATGGCAGATTCTCTTTCTCTAGGAAAGTGAGGTGCTAGTCTTTCTGGGTCCTAATGTGTCACCGTTGCTCTGTTTCCAGCCCCCTTTTTCAAACTACCTGGGTTTCTTATTTTTTTGGTAAGGCTTTTATTCAGATCTGGTGGTGCCTGAAAGCTGTTTTCCTGGGGTGCTACCCAATGACCTGCATATGGTATCGGTGGAAGAGACAGTCTGTATTGCTTTGTTTATAAGAACATATTTCCAGTGATTGATGTTTGAGCTGCGGAAGTATGTTTGCAAGTTAGACTTTAAAACATGAATCAAACCATGTTTGGAATACGTTTGCTTCTCTGTCAAACATTTCTCTTAGCCTGGAGTCTACACAAGTCTGTGTTTTTCCAGAGGTACCAACGCCTGCTTGGAAATATCAGGATGAAAAGCATTTATTCTATAGGACCATCTCCAGGGGTAATTGTCAGACTCCAGGGTGTGTGCTCACCAGTATACGGCATTCACCAAGAGCTTTCCTCAGCAGTATATCCCAGGTACCACATGCTGATGCAGGATGTGAGTGATAAGCAGCAGACAGATGTATCGCAGCATTATCCCGTACAGCACATATGACAGCTGCATTGTAACATACCCACGGGAGAAAGCCAAGCACAGGAGTAATCCGTAAACTGCCCTGCAAACTGATGGTGCCCCAAACAGCCCAGTATGGCCATTCAAATCCTCACAAGTGCCTAGCATGGCTCCCTGGATGCCTAAATGTTGCGTTCAGTGCAGAGCTGGGGCCCTAACTGGAAACTGACTCCGGGGTTGGATTTTTCTCAGTGCTATAAGATTGATGCAAAGAGAGATGATTCCTGGCAGGGGGACAAATCCTGGTATCTTACTCATCTGAGCAGTCCCGCTGACCTCACTATACGTCTTCAGTCTGAGGGAGACGCATGAGGGGATCGTTTGCCTGTACGTTACTGCCCTGAAAATAGACAGATGTCCATTGTAAGTGCCTGGAGAGAGACCGTTCCGATGTTATCTGAGCTGGCTGTTCATATGATTGTCAGGGGGGCTTTTTCTAGATATTGCTCCGGCAGGTGGCAAATCTGGCCCTTCTGAGCTGGTGGAGCCAGAGTCTCCTGGGTTTGCCGCAGTTTAAAACAAACGAAGAATCAGAACACTCACTGTTGCCTAGGATGAGATTTATAAAGACTGTAACTCTCCCAGCTTCAGGGAGGCTTCAAGCAAGCACTAGCTCCCTAGGGTTAGAAAGAAACACCTGAACAGGCCACTGACAGAGGCAAGCTACTGAACTAGATGGACCAGAGGAATGAGCCAGACCAGCAGTCCCTATGTTGTCTGTATAGTGTCCAGAGGACAGGTGAGCACATCACAAAAGCCACCCCCTCCACCATATGCAGTAGTTGCCAACTTGTGCCCCTTGTGAACACTGTGATCGGCTAGCAGAGGAACTAAGGGAGAGATTTATAAAGGTACGCATGCACCTAACTCCCCGTGATTTCAATGGGAATTGGGCACCTAAATACCTATAAAAATCTGCCTCTAAGGGCCCGATCCAAAGCCCATTGACGCCAGCGGACGCTGGGTCAGACCTTTTGAAGTTATTGCAGTTTTCTAGCTGGAAAAAGAAAGCAGAGGGACAACTGCTCCGCACCAACCTCTGTGTCTTAACACAGTCCCCTGCAGAGAGACACACAGCTTTTCTCACTGTTCCTCTTCCAGTTATTTCCCTCTTTGTTTCTTTCTCTCTCCAGGGGGCTTGCTTTATGCTGTGCCACCTTAGGTGACTGGCTGGCTGTGTATGGTCTGGCCATCAGACTGTACCTTTTCCTGGAAGTCGAGCTATTTACGCTTTCCAGCAGGGTGAATGTTAAACGCAAATATTTAAAACAGTCTCTTGGACGCATAGGGAACAATTTGATGATTGGGCTGATACTGCTGAAGACAGGGAGAGCTGCTGACTCACAGGTGAGCTGAGTATTTTAATCTCTTACCTGAAACAAGGCGCTGGAAGCTGACTCGTGAGTTTGCTGTTCTTTGGGCAGTGGGATATTTCAGAATGACCCTGACCCCCCAGGAAGCTGCTTGGCTTTGACTCCGGCTCCCAGAGCAGAGCTGTTGCATTCAGAGGTGTCTCATCAAGCCATGTCCATCACTGGACATTCTTTTATACCACACCACGTAGCCTCAAACTGTCCCATGGGAAGTCTGAAGAATGAGGGTTTATTGAAGCTGCACTTTAGGACCAACTCAGCTGTAGGTTTCCTTCCCCTTTAGATAACCCAATTGCCTGTGGAAGGAACGAAGGAATGAGTTGGATGGTCAGTGTCCAGATGTTCAGGGGGATTGAAAAAGCTTTAAGGCCTTGATCCACCAAAGCACTTAAGCACATGCGTAATCCCATTGGTATTGGCTTCAGTGAGATGACTCCCCTGCTTAAAGTGAAGTATGTGCTTTCCTGGATCAGGGCCAGAGTGATTTATACTTCCTGATGAATTCTTTTGTCATTTCACTCCTCTTGCCTCTCTGGCAATGCTTGTATCTCTGCGTCTGTTGTCTACTTCCCTCGCAGGCTGTCTTCTGCAATCCACAGGCTAGCGTGGGCAGCCTCCCAGCAGCTCACACATGGTCGCACTGCCGTTTGATGCGCCGAGCTGTTCCCAAGCTCAGGGGCTGGGGAAGAATCCAATTCAAACTGCTTTAAAGCGAGGCAGCCTGCCGGGCCAGTGGGCGTCATGGCCATGAAAAGAACCTGGGTTTGAATTTCATTCCCAGTCTCAGGCTGGCGGGGGTTGCGATAGAGCTGCAGAGGCCATGCACTCAGCTCATGAATGAGAAGGGCTCCCTCAATTTGCTCAGTAATAAGACTGCTTAGAAAAATATAGCCCTTCCCACACTCAAAGCACAGCATAATTAATCCTTGTAAAGCCCCTGCGGGCAGGGAAGTAAATATCATTGTCTCCATTGTACAGATGGGGAAAGTGAAGCAGAGAAGGAGAGAGACGTGAAGGGATTTGCTCAAGGTCATATAGTGAGTCAGTAGCAGAGGTGTGATTAGAACTCAGGATTTCCAGAGCTCAAACCCCACACTAGCAGAAAACCCTGCTCCAGCCAATTGGGAGCAGATAGATAGACTTTGACATGGGAGAGCAAGCTCTGAAGGGATTTATCTACAGTGCGCACGTGAGGGGGATATAGAGATATGTCTGTGCGCAGCTAAGCACATTGGTCCACAGAGACTAAATTATTTGAGGCTGCATTTTAAAATGCAGTGTCTCTGTTCTGCTGGGTGCAGGGATCATGGACGCGCCTTCTCTGCAGAAGCTTAGCTCCCCTTGATAATTAAAAGAAGCAATCCAACCAATAAGTCTTTAACCAATGACGAGTGACCCGCGGTTATTTGAAGAAAGGCTTGATTCTGTAAATGGTGTGTTTTTAATTGAAAGGACATCAGAGCTCTCGTTTGCATGTGCAGTTATCACAGGATGGGTGATTGCTCATGCAAATGGCAGGTTCTGAGTCTATCGAACCTACTGTTTGCATGAGGGATTACCCAGGCTTTCCTTTTGGCCACACAATCAAGAAAATGTTGGGTGCATTTGTGCATACAGTGGTTGGAAAATTAGGCAGCAACAGTCCATGAAAAGAAGGATGGTCTCATGATTGAGACACTGGGCTGGGACTCAGGAGAGATCTGGATTGCATCCCTGGCTTTGACACGGACTCCTTGTGTGACCTTAGACATGTCACTTAGCACCTGATCCAAATCCTATTGAAGTCTATGCAAAGACTTCCACTGACGTTAATGGGTTTTGGATCAGGCCCTGTGCATCTCAGTTTCCTCGTCTCTACAATGGGAATATTAATCCTTCCCAACCTCACAGGAGCGTTGTGAGGATCGACTCATTAATGTTTTCTTGGTATTCAGATACTACATGCCTCTGCATAAATAAATGTGCTTTCAAACCCAGAATTCAGGAGGGTGAGAGTCCTGACATTGAGAAGCCACCTGAGGCTGTAGAAAGGCTAGAGATACCCTGCTGAAGGCTGTGATTTGACCTGTTCCAATCTCTCTTGTCACAGCAGGTCTGCCTGAGTCATTCTCCCAGAAATCCCGAGAATGCTGTTAGAAACATGAAGGGGGAAAACCCAAACCTCTGTTCCTTTAACCACTTCATCTAAGAGAATGCTGCTCTTCTGTGAAATCTGGGTCACTGTGGCACATGGAAAATGCATCCATTTAGCAGTTCTATTGCTTTAACAGAACTGCTTTCATTACCTTTTAGTGCGACCAAGATTTATTCACTTCCCCGGGATTTTTAAAAGTTTTTTCCCTTATAACAGGGCTGCTCCTGCTTAGGCGAGATTAGGAGATCCTATTTTGTGGCTTCTCTTGGATTCCCTTTCTAAGGCTCTAATGAACTATGGATGAGTGGGCGCAGTAATCCACTTGGTGCAGGAGCTCGTTAAAGTCACTGATTCCATTGTCGTAACGAGCTACATATGGTCAGATTGCTTCTTTAAATCACTGATTACTGTAACATAGAAGGGCTTGATCGGGCACCCAGAGAGGTCAATGGGAGATTTGCTATTGACCTCAATGGGAGCCAGGCAGTGTTCTGCTTTCTCAAAATGGGTTGCTGATAAGGAGCAATTTGAGCATCTCAGGCCAAAAAGTAACACAATTTCCTCTCGTTTGCTTGTCTCGGCAATTGCTGCCCAGTCCGTGAGGCACGCTGTCTGGTTCAGCACTGGATGCTAAGAAATCATCCAATGAATTTAGCCCTTTAAAATACATATATATATAAAAGTAGGTGAATCGCTCACAAACTGATCCTGATTCCTGCGAACGTTTCTGTTGTTCACAGACATTTGCCAAGAAGCTCGTGCAAACCCATTTCAGCCTGTGGCACGTCTCCAAGCTGGTCGTGTCAACAGTCCGCTCTTCAGATCAGTCGCACTGGCGGGAGGGCGGGTGCACAAGACGGTGCCGGTTGCTGCCTGCATTTTAAGCTCCAGGTCACGCGGACCTGCTGTGAGCAGGGTCGGACGCCGTCGTGCTTCAAACCTTAGCCTCTGCTTGGAGCCCAGCTTGTGCTATTCTTTATTAATTGGGTAACACATGGCACCCAGAGGCCCCAGCCAAGACTGTGACCCTATTGTGCAGGGTACTGTGTGTGCAGAGAATGAGAGTTAGTCCCTGCTCCGCAGAGCTTACGGGCTACACAGACAAAGTCTGGGAAGGGAAACTGAGGCACGGAGAATTACAGTGATGGGCCCGTGGTCATACCGTCGTGAGCGACAGAGCCAGAAATAGAAACCCCAGTCTCCTGAGTCTCGTGCCATCTGTGCTAGGTCATACCACCGCTGCGAGACCGTCATACCTCTCCTGGACTAGCATTCCCACTGGTGGAGCTGACCCAGGGAGAGCAACAATGGGAAATTTGGGATCTTGTGCAAAGCCCTGATCCGGCACTGGAGTCAACAGGTCTCTTCATGAGCTCCAAGAGCAGGGGGCAGGATCAGGCCCAAGACACTTAATCTCTCTGCACCTGGGTGTGCCCGAGGGCGTCGATTCTTGCAAGGAGAAGTGCTCTAGAAGTGCAAAAATATTGTTCGTGTGTTTCCTACTTTACAAGTCAGTTGCCAGCACTTATGAAACAGGCCCTGACCCCCACCAAATCATCAGCCCATATCGAAAATAGCTTAGCTTCTCCCACCCTGCTCCCACACAGCCACGAGCGGACTCATTTCTAGCCACAATTCATTCATTATCGAAAGGCAGCAGCAGCAGCAAGCCAGTCCGTTAATTCCAGAGGTAAGAAAGGCCCTTTCTGCAGCCAGCTCCAGCCACAAACCCAAACAGAGAAATGTGTCTTTGTCTAGGGAAGCTGCAGAGAATGAAATTCCCTTTGAGGATAGACTTGTGTTTGTAAGATTTCAACCTCCCTCCCCCCCAAATCTGGACAATAACAGCTTCTGTCTAAGGGAATCATTCCCCTAAGGTACCAGCTGAGTCTGGAGTATTATACTTTAGTACAGTAATTAGGGTTCTGCTGCTGATAAGGGTGCTGACCTAAGCCACTCTCTGCTATGGACAGGCCAGTGAACTGAGTGTGCTTTACCTTCTGCTTCTAGCAGGACTCCCAGCTGCGTAGTAATAGAGAGAAATGTAAACAACTGCAGATCTGTTGCTGCGGGAGCAGGAGGCTGGGCCAGGGACGGTAGGTGGCACAATAACATACAGTTGGTGGTAGGCCTGCTTTTGCCATTGGAGTAAATGGGAGCTTTGCCATTGACTTAAATGGGTACAGATCAGCCTGTAAATTAAGAACATAGGAACGGCCATACTGGGTCAGACCAATGGTCCATCTAGCCCAGTATCCGGTCTTCCGACAGTGGACAATGGTAGGTGCCTCAGAAGGAATGAACAGAACAGGGAATCATCAAGTGATCCATCCCCTGTCGCCCATTCCCAGCTTCTGGAAAACAGAGGCTAGGGACACCATACTTGCCCATCCTGGCTAACAGCCATTGAAGGACCTATCCTCCATGAATTTATCTAGTTCTTTTTTGAACCCTGTTATAGTCTTGGCCTTCACAACATCCTCTGGCAAGGAGTTCCACAGGTTGACTGTGCGTTGTGTGAAGAAATACTTCCTTTTGCTTGTTTTAAACCTGCTGCCTATTAATTTCACATGGTGGCCCCTAGTTCTTGTGTTATGAGAAGTAAATAGCACTTCCTTATTTACTTTCTCCACACCAGTCATGATTTTATAGACCGCAATCATATCCCCCCTTAGTCATCTCTTTTCCAAGTTGAAAAGTCCCAGTCTTATTAATCTCTCCTCCTGTCTCTCAAATTACTAGCTGTTTTCTGCTAGCAGCTCACGTTCCAATCTGATTTAGGATGAAGTGAGTTTCGCTTATCTCAGTCTCATCCACTGCACCAAAACCAGCTCCGACACCGGCTCAGCAGCAGGCCTGGATCGAGGTGTGTTGCTAGCGTTGGGTTGGGGGAGCCCATGCTCGGTTTGACTCCAGCCAGCACTTCGAGTTCTTCACTTTCAGAACCACCACGTTCATCCAAACACATTCAAAGAAAAGACCCGACACCTTCTTTACCCTGTCCCAGCTGCTGATAACCGCCTTCTGGGTTGCCAGAAACAGTTGTCTGCCTTCTGCTCCATAGTGCTTTGCATCGTAACAAACTGTGCAGTTGTCCCCAATCCCTTCAGCGGTTGCAAAGGTTTTAATATTAGTGTAGCCTGGGGTTATAGAAGGAGAGAGCTGCTGCAGAGAACTGCAAGGAAATAATTCCAAAACGGACTTCTGATGATCTCATTAACCCATGAGAGCAGAGGAAAATAATTGCTTGTGGTTCAATGCAGTCCATCTGTAGGGGATTTTCTAAATAATAGGGGCCTAGAATATGGTTTTTAAGTTTCCAAACATTTTAAACAACTAAAACATTTATTAGAGCTGCAGCCTTGTCAGAAATCATTTTTGGCTATTAGCATAGTAAAATAAAGGGATTTAAAGCTTCTCAGATTGCCATTTTAACAGAGTTCAGGTGACCTACAGTCCCCAGAATGATTGATGCACCCGAATAGTATAATAAGGTCAGCCTCCACTGAGAGCATGAGAATCTGGCCCTTTAAATGCACTGAGCTTTGCTGTATTTTTGTCATATTTAAGAAAAAAATCATGAGTCAGGCCACCAAAACTCACAAAATTGACTTAACAATCATGAGATTTTAAAAAATTAATAATAAATTACTTAAAAAAAAAAAAGAAAGATGAGGTTCTCCCATAATCACATGAGTCCAGGAGCTGGGGCTTTAAGAAAAACACCAAATATCAGGGAGTTGTGATACAATCAGGAGGGTTGGCAATACTGTCATTTAGAAAGCTAAATGGCAAACTGGAACAGTCTCCCTGGAATAGAGAACTTCACGGGCATCTTGAAAACACACACACACAAACACACGCTTACTTGTGGCACCTTAGAGACTAACAAATTTATTAGAGCATAAGCTTTCGTGGACTACAGCCCACTTCTTCGGATGCATATACAGACTAACACGGCTGCTACTCTGAAAAACACGCTCTCTCTCTGTCTCATTAAAACCAGCGTTATTAAAGCGATGCTATAACCCCTGCAAATCTCCGTCCTAACAATTTCCCAATGGGGTGAAACGCTTGTCGTTCATTGTAGCTTTGCCGCGCCACCTTCCTTCGAGGAATCCTGAGAAGGAAGCAGCAGTAAAGAGACGATTTAAGGGCCTCATTCTGAGCATCAAGTCCCTGCACTGGGTGGCTTTGGACGCCAATGGGAGCTGGTAGTGTTCAGCACCACTCAGGATCAGCCCCTGAGCCTGTGACTGTGAGATATCCTATCTGGTAATTAGGAGGGGGTGTGGGGGGGAATACCTTCCTACACCCTTATCAGGCCGTACATTTAATCTGTCTCTTAAGAGGCACCTACTTAATTACTCCCTTTTCCAGTGGTATTGTTTAAACCCCTCTTTGAAAGGGCGATTCCTACTGTGATCATTATCAAGTTCTCCCTCCCCCGCCCCGCCTGCTCGCCCCCTCCCCCTCCTTTCCTAATCACCAGGCTGGTGCCAGGGCCTCCTTCACTAGCCTGCCAAGGGATCTGGTAGGAGCCAGCCATTGGGCCGCCTTGCTCGGCGTCCCCCGTTCCCCAGCCTTCCCCTGTCATTCCCACTCCAGAGCTCCATCCCTGAGAAAAAACAGACCCCCCGGCCCTGTTCTCCAAAGCTAACTGCTGTCACACTGACCTCCACTCTGCCTCCCCGGCTGGAGGAAAACACCGCGCTCAGCCAGAGGGAGCAGGAGCGGGCACAAAGGAGGCCATTCCAGTCTAGCTGTGCCTGCCTCCTCCCTGCCCATCTTGCTGGGGCTGGCAGCATTATGGTTAGCGCCAACAGGCCAGTTAAGCCAATGCCTCTGTAAGGGACGAGGCATGTGACATAGGCCAAGCCGATGTCACGCTGCTGACATGTCCCAGCATCACACAGGCAGACACGGCCGTGGCTGGCCGTGCCCCTGAAAGCACTGGCATTTAGCGAAGCCCAAAGGCGCTGCCAGCGGCCGAGTGGGAGGAGCCGCGTACTTTGGGATTTGGCCGAGTTACAATCAGCTATTTTGGGAAGTCCTGTCGTTTTCTGGGCAGCTCTTCAAAACAAAACCGAGCCAGACGCTGAGCTCCTTTACTCCGGGACAATGCAGAGTAACCGTACGCACTGCGGTGGGAGTTCTCAGGAGTGAGATCCATGGAACTATGCAACCAGAATCTGGTCCTAAGCATTTAAAATATGCTTCACTGCTTGTTCAAGTGTTGAGCCTTCCTTAAGTGGGCAGGCGTTTTAAACACAGAGCTTCCATTGGGCTTAATCAGAATGGCCCAGGCCTTTCCACCCTCTATTTATAGGAGAGAGCGTCTTTAATTTTGCTGCAACCGACTGGTTATTAGTTGTTAAAAACATACTAGTAACTATGCATATATTACCTCATTTGCTCAGCCTCAACGTATTTTAACAATTAGTTGCTAATAGGGTGGTTGGAAATTGTCATGTTTTTTTAATGGAAAATGTTGATTTTTCTTCGAAATGAAAAGCTTTCCATTTTCCCCAACCAAAACCAGATTTTTTGGCTGACACTGCCGAAACAACAGCAAACTGATTTGCAATGAGAAATAAAAATGTTTCGAGGAAAGTCGATGCTCTCCACAAACATTTTAAATTAGTCAAAAGTGCAATTTGCCATCAAAATTGATGGGAAACTTTTGACCAGCGCTAGTCTCTATTTCGTTGACATTCCTAAGCTTTGATAAAACGTTGCATTATCACGAGTTCATAGATTCATATATTTTTAGGACCACGAGGGACTATTGTGAGCATCTAGTCTGAACTCCTGTATAATACGGGCCAGAAAATTTCACCTAATAATTCTTGCGTCAAGTCCAATAACTTGTGACTGAGCTAGAGTGCATCTTCTAGAAAGAGCCATCCAATCTTACATCAAGTGATAGAGAATTTACCACATCCCTTTGTAAGTTGTGCCAGTGGTTAATTACCTTTATTGTTAAAAAATGTGCGTAATTTCCTATTTGAATTTTACTGACTTCAACTGCTGGGCTCTGTTATTCCTTTTTCTGCTACAGTAAAGTGCCCTCTGGCATGAGAGACATTCTCTCATGTGGAGGCACTTGTAGACTATGATCAAGTTCCCTCTTAACCTTCTCTTTGATTAAGCCAAATAGCCTGAGTTCCTTGGTTCCAACAGTGGCCGTAGAGTTTGTTACTATAAATATCAACATAACTTTTAGAAAATGTTCAGCTTCTGCATTGTTCTTCTAAATGTGTTCCCGTTTTTGTTTTTTGACACTGCTCGTTTTGATTGGCCAGGCAAACCACATGGTGGGTTTTGTTGTTGTTGCTTTTCAAACTAGAAAATTTCCAATTTCAGCAATCCACCCACAATTTCAGTAAACAAACAAACAAACAAACACAATCAACCCATTGCAAAACACGACAGAGTGGAAAAAACACTTCTGAATTCCTAAGAGTCGTTTTCTATTTTTCCATGAGCTGTAGTTACGCCCCTGCTGCCTGGAGTTTTGGAAAAACCAGAAAGACTCAAGCTTGAAGAGATACAGTCATGCCTCTTTAATTACACTTCACTGATACTTTATAACTGAATACAACTGTGGCTAAAGACAGTTCCAGACGCTTGCTAACAAGCCCCGTGCTGGGTAGGAAAAGAGTCTGCCTTACCAAAACAGAGCTCAGCAAATCTCAAACAGAGACTCAGCTACGGTACGTGATAAATCAGTGGGCGATACCTTTCTGAGTGAATTTCATAAGCGAAGGGAAAACAGGTATTGTCATCTGGCACACTATGCACATACTGGACAGTGCAAGAAGCTAGAGATCCGCTAAGGCATGTAATTAGCAATGATCCCACAGCTGCATAGACCAGGCATCAGTTCCTTCGAACAAGGAACAGTCAGATCAGCAGATAGTACCTGTGGTGAACATGACAAGGCTCTTAAAAATGTTTTGAGTTGGGACACTGTCTGAACATAGCCTTTGGGGTCTTGATTCTTGAAGTCAGTGGGGTACCATGTGAGTAAGGACCACTTACCTAAGGGAGTGCAAGCCCAGACCCTTTTTATATATCCTCAGTGTGCTAGCTGTCTGCACCTATCCGAGAACAATGCAAAAGACAAGTTCCTTGGCCCTATGGCTTTTGAGTTAGCTGTGTATGAAAAAAACATGGCAATGCGTTTGTCTGGTAGTCCCATGAACTGATGGTGCTTTGGTTTGTTTTTCCCCAGCCTCAGACAGTTCAAAAATGGTTGATTGGATTTGATCAAAATTTAAAAAATAAAATTAAAAAATTGCTGTACAGCTGAGGTGAAAAAAAGGGGCCATTTTGGTCCAAAAGGAACATTTCATAGAAAGTTATAGATGATTGAAAGTTGGGATTCTCATTAAAGCTGTCAGCTTTAACCCCCACTATAATGTGGAGTGCACTGGAATAAATAGCCTAGAGGAACATTTTCACATATTGTTTATGTGTTTATTACCATCGTGCCTAGGGGCCCTAGTTATGCAGCTGAAGGACTCCATTGTGCAAGGCGCTGTACAGACACACACAGAATGGATATCTATGTCGATCACTTTGTAAATTACTTTGGAGCTGAAGTCCTATGGACTTCGAGTACACGTAGGTTCCTAAGCACCTGAATTGCTTTTTAAAATGGCTCCGAAATCACTGAGGCACCTTTTTGAAAATGTTTCCCTGCCACTTAGCTGTGACTCTGCCGTGCATGAATAATGTGGCCATCTCGAAGTCATGGCCATAAAAATGTGTAGCTCCCCCAACACCACCAAATAGTCTGCATGTAACAGACCAAATGAATCCCTGGCATAACCCCAGTGGGTTATGGGAGAGAGGAATTTGCATTCCATTCTGTGCTGTGTGACCGGAAGTTGAGTGGCTTAGGCCTGGGTGCTAGTGTGGTGAAGTTTTGTGATGGGTTGGGTTCATGCTTGGAGTCTGGTATTGTGTTGGGTGGGGTTGCTGGGCATAAGAACACAAGGCCAGCCACCCCTGGGTCAGACCAATGGGCCAACTAGCCCAGGATTCTGTCTTCCGACAGTCGCCTTAATTTATAATCCCTTTGCTTCTTAGTGTTTGTGCTGTGAGGAAATAACTTGAACTTTGTTTTTTGTGGGGGAATTGGATATTATACAGGCCAATGTAGTGATTCTCGATACCTGTATGTCTATTCAGAGGGGTGATACGCAGCATTAGCACACGACTGCTTCACACCTAGCATCGCTACACACGTGGTTTTTTTGTTTGTCCATGAGCAATATATGCCATTGGCGTTTTAGTTTTGACAAATGTCCTTTCACCACTTATTATATAAATAATATAAATAACTCATCCTCCGACTTCAAACATGCCACTTCAGATGTATGGCGGGAGATTACAGAGTTTGTTAAAGCTCAGGTCTTCAATCATCTAGGCATCTTAGAGGCTGTTCACTAAAATAGAGATCAATGCTTCAATTTTATGGGAGGCCTGTCCCATGTGACCAGACCCAAATCTCTTATTTTATGGCTTGCTTATGCATTCCTGGTGAAAAACGGTTTACATTTTGGGCCCCGGGAGCTCTCCTAAATCAGCTGCCAGGTTTTTGCAGCTGGTAGCAGAGGGGAGCGCTGTCATCGGGCTGCCCGGAGGTGAACAAACGAGCCGAGATGTATGTTAGTGACAGCCTGAGCAGGGGTGCTGAGCGTGCTCCCCCCAGTGCATGGAGCTGCTACCGCGCCGAGCGGAAAGGGCGGTGGTTCCACGAAGGGGATTGTTGTCTGACTTACAGGGCAATGCTAGGCCCTTCCACCCCGAGCCATCACTCAACCTGCTGCACATCAGAGAGCGGCACTAGTGAAGGCCAGAAAGGGATGAACCCGAGCAGCATTACTGGCTGCAGGCTGTTTATCACCCCCGCTGCTGCTCACCTTGCACCAGTGACTCCCTGACAGCAGCTTCTTGGGCTTCTCCTAGAGGCAGGTGAAAGGGTTAAGGAACGGCAGAGAAGCACGAAAGGACAGCAAGGTAGGAAGGCAACTAGGATAACCCCATTGCTACTAATATTGCTCCTAGTGCCCATTCCTGGCGGTTCTGTTGCAGAGATGGATCTGGACCTAAACTAGACCTGTGCCTTCAGCTCCCACCAAGCTTTGGAGTGGTTCGGCTACTGCTTCTGACCTCATCTTTCTCTCTATCCAAGGGCTCAACCAAAACGCTGAATCCAACCCAACCCAGCTTCAGAGACATTTGGATTCTGGCTCCAATCTTCATGACTCACCTCAGACCACTGTGAGGTAAATCAGAATTATTATCCCCGCTGGGGAAACTGAGGCCAACATCTGCCATAATTAGAATTCACACCCATTGGCAGCTCCTCCCCCAGACCCCCCGCAGCGCCTCCTGCCTGCTGACAGCCCCGCCTATCAGCTCCTCCCCCTCCCTCCTAGCGCCTCCTGTCCACCACGGATCAGCTGTTCAGCCACGTGCAGGAGGCGCTGGGGAGGGAGAGGGAGGAGTGAAGATGGGATGTGCTCGAGGGAGGGGGCAGAATGGGGTGGGAAAAGGCAGGGCGGGGATAGGGCTTGGGGGAAGGGGTAGAGTGGGGGCAGGGCAACCCCCCCTGCCCCCCTCCGGCAACTCAGAAAGACAGCGCCTCTGGTGAAATGTCAGAGCAGGGTTCCTTCTTGCCTTTAATGTCCAGAGACACCTGGATAAGTGTAACCCCACCCTTGCAAATTAAATCTATTTCTTTTATTTTAATGGGTGCCATAAGCGTATATCTTTTACCATAAGAGAACTGCAAGCAAAGCCCTTGAAGTGAGGAGTAACAAAAGTCCACGCCAACGTCTATAAACCCAGTGTTGTTGGCTACCACCTTGTCCAGGGAGTTTCGACTTTGAATTATTGCCGTTTTGACGCTTTCCTGTTAAGCAAAGTGCAGAGTTGGTAGCAAGCAATAAACATAACTCCTCTGCAATGTACAAACACCTTCCCTCTCCCCCTGCCCCCATGCAGCCGTCTCCTTCCTGACTGTGCTGTGACAGAAAACAGCTGCTCCACTGGAAAGAAGCACCTCCAGAATGCGGGCAAGGAGAAAGCGGGGACTTGACTAAGAACACATAATGCAATGGGATTCGTAAATGCACCTCTTCCCCACCCTCTGCCTCCTGCTGCATGGAAAAATTCCACCACCAGGGCTAAGACATTATTTATCGTGGTGTCTCCAGGTGACAGCGCACGCTGCCTGTGTTTGCCTGGAGTGCCACCATTAGTAACTTTTAAGGATTGTAATCATCCGCCAGGATGGAACATAGCAAAGCTGCGGCCAGAAAGCGGAACAGCAAAGTGAAAGCACATACTGGGTTTCAAGCTACGAAACAATGTCGTCTGTGCCCTTTGCTGTTGCTTTGCGATACGTGTCGATGGGTTTGTAAACTCTTAAAGCAATGAGCTGGGGTCTTACGCTGGAAATAGAATCATAGAATAGCAGGGTTGGAAGGGACCTCAGGAGGTCATCTAGTCCAAACCCCCTGATATTCCTGCCTATCTGAACCCTTCCTCCAGTTTACAGATCAGAGATTCCAAGGCCAGAGGGGACGGCCAGTGAAGGAGGGCCGTGGGGCATAGTAGACTAAGCACTGGACTGGGACCTGGGTTCTATTCCAAGCTCTGTCGCTGGCTGGCGGGGTGACCGTGAGCAAGTCACAGCACTGCTCCGTGCCTCAGTTTCCCCAGCTGCAAACTGGTGATGACGCTGTTGACCTCCTTTGCGCAGTACTTGGGGCTCTGTGGGTGAAAAGAGCTATGCCAGTGCTAGCCGGTGTTTTAAAGGTAAAAGCAGGCCTGTTAGTGGAGGCACGTGGGTGGGAGTTTATCTCAAGAATCAGACAGGCCACAGATAATGAAACCCACCTGTTAAACCAGATACTGAATCTACTAGAACTGCTTTCCCTTCAGATACAATCTTCAGTGCTTGACATGACACACAGACAGAGACCGGCTACTATACAATGACAATTAGGAAGGGGCTGGTGTTGTGATATCTGGCTGGGCTCAGCACCTTCAGAGACTGCCAAAATACCCACAGAGAAGACGAGACCCTTGTCTTCAGCTGTCCTGTATCCAAAATTAACCCTATCCCAAGTAGAGCTGAACCTTGAAAAGGGAGCAGTGATAGAGCCTCAGGAAGCCCATTAAGGACTTTGCTATTGATTTTACTTGAAAGATGCTCAGATGCCACAGTGACGGGCAGCAGAATAAAATCCTCCCGAACAATCCTCCTTAAAACTTTCCACTGCAAAGGGAGAAACAGTGAATGAATGAACGAACAAATGAACATGCAGACAGGAGCAACCTTTCAGCCAGGGAGCAGAGCCCCAATGTGCCAGGCGCTGCACAAACGCAGAACAAAAAGACGGTCCCTGCCCCAAAGAGCTTCCAATCTAAGAATAAGACAAGAAACAGCAGATGGAAACAGACCGATGAGCTGTAATATTGCTCGGTGTGATAGTGATCTCAGCACACCAGCATCCCTGTCCTGCCATTGCTTCAGCCTCGTAGCTGCATGAAAACATTCCTCAGTACCACCTTTTACATACTGTTTACTGGCCCGACTCGCTCTGCTGTTACCAGGAGCAAAATAGCTGTCACAAAGGCATCCGACACACACACACACACACACATACACATTTCACTAGAAGGGTGGTGACGGACTGGAATCTGGAATGGGTTACCTAGGGAGGTGGTGGAATCGCCATCCTTAGAGGTTTTTAAGGCCCGGCCTGACAAAGCCCTGGCTGGGATGATTTAGTTGGGGATTGGTCCTGCTTTGAGCAGGGGATTGGCCTAGATGACCTCCTGAGGTCCCTTCCAACCCTGATATTCTATGATTCTATGATCTGAGAAGTTATGGCTTTGAGCCACAGGATAGGGTTGGTGCAGGAAGGTTTGGGCTGGAGGGAGAGGAAGGGGGCACTGGAACAGGAGGGGCATGGGGGGCCCCCACTTTTTACTGGCCATAAGGGTGAGCAATGGGGGGAGGGTGCAGAGAGGAACAAGCAGGGGATGGGGTCTCGGGGGGAAGAGGCGGCGTGGGAGCGGGGCCTCAGGCAGGTCGTGCGGCGCAGGGGGTAGGGCCATGGTTCGGGTGCCTGTGGCCCCCCCACACACACTTTTAGGGCACTTCCGCTGCTCCTGGGGAGAAGCATCCAGGAAAGGGTCAGGAATCTAGAGGGAAGGGGGAGCTCTGAAGGAAAAGTAGAGGGGAGGTCTAGAGGAGAAGGAAGTGGGGTGTTGGAGAGGAAAAGAGAGCATTTAGAGCAGGGGTCGGCAGCCTTTCAGAAGTGGTGTGCCGAGTCTTCATTTATGCACTCTAATTTAAGATTTCGTGTGCCAGTCATACATTTTAATGTTTTTAGAAGGTCTCTTTCTATAAGTCTATAATATATAACTAAACTAGTGTTGTATGTAAAGTAAATAAGGTTTTAAAAATGTTTAAGAAGCTTTATTTAAAATTAAATTAAAATGCAGAGCCCCCCGGACCGGTGACCAGGACCCGGGCAGTGTGCGTGCCACTGAAAATCAGCTCGCGTGCCGCCTTCGGCCCGTGTGCCATAGGTTGCCTATCCCTGCTTTAGAGAAGTGAAAGAGAGAATCTGGAGGGAGTTTGGCAGGAAGAGAGGAAGGGGCTACAAAGGAAGGACCCTGATTCAGCAAACCGTCCCTGTTCAGCCGAGAACTTAAGGACGTGCAAAAGTTCCATTGGCTTTAATGGGACCCAGGACCTGATCCAACGCCCATTGCATACAAAACTTCCCATTGACTTCCGGGGGCTTTGGATTGGACCCAAAGCCCGTGTTTCGGCGCTTTGCTGAATTGGGGCCAGAGAGAGAGCTTGCCAGAGGTGAGAGAGGGAGTTGGCCAGGAAGGAAGAAGGGACTAAAAAGAAAAGTAAATGCCGCTAGAGCTTCACAGTTGGATAGAGGAACTGGGCAGACGGTGAGTGAAATCCTGGCCCATTGAGATCAGCGGCAAACCTCCCACTGACTTCCAGCGCGCTTAGTGCTTTCATCCTAAATCACTGGACGTGGGCGACGGTTAGTGCAGCGGCTAACGTGCCGTGTGTGCTTGGGGACCTGCTCCTCAGGACAAAAATAGGTGATTTCACTGGGGGCGCCTTTCAGTTTCAGGGAAAGCAGGCAGCATTGCTCACTCGTATTTACCGGGCCTTCTCTTTGCCCTTTTGCAACCCTGTAGCTTTTTAAAATGGCTGAGTTCACTGAAAACATTGTAATAAATAAATTCCTTGCCAGGGATACCCGCCCCCTCATTTATGTGGTTGCCTATTGCCAGGGTTAATTGGAGACCACAGGCAAGTTGTGGGGGATCAAGCTCCTTTACGGGCTACACTTTAGCCTGGAGAGAATATTTACAGCTTATAAAGAGAAGGATTGATCCTGAACTCGGGCGGCTTGCGCTGAGCAAACGGTGCTGCTGTAATATTTAAAACACAGTGTTTGGGTGGAAAATATAGAACCCGCATGTTTTTCCATGTGGGTACTGCTGCTCAGGGCATGATGTGTGTCAGGCAGACAGCTGTGGTATTTGTTCGGGGGGGGGAGGGGTTGCTTCTCTTTGGGTTGTTGTGCTCTAAGTAGCTATGATGCTGCTCAGATTGACAGCCCTGGAGACGGGCTTTTTCGGACTCGGGTCCAGCGCTGGCTGGCCATGCTTTGCTGTCACTGCCCTACTTGTGTCGCTGGAAGGGCCCTGGTAGAGGCAAGAGGTTTGGTCAGTCGCCAGGGCCCCGCCTGACCCTGGCCTCTCTGCTGAGACCACCACCCAGAGGACCACCCAGTGCGGCTGCCGCTTTTGTAATGCAGACATCTGCCCATTAGGGGCTGGACTCAGACTTCAAGCCAGTAGCCCATCAGTGCCCAGGTGATAACAGCTTCCAGTCACTGTAGACTAGGACAGGTTAGACCCAGAATTGAAAGACACCGAAGTCTATAATCCTGGGCCTGTCCCAAGCCTTGATTTCCTAGGGGTGTCCTTTGGGTGAGCAAATCACACGGGGCAGTAGGACTTATACAGCCACGATAGCTTTCTCTAACTATGCTTGTTTAATAAAAAGAAGAGATTCCCTGGTTTCAGCTCAGGTTTTCCTTCAGCACACACCCCACCAGCCAGTGCAGTGGTATGTTCCATTGAAAGCTGAATGGAAAACCCAACCGAAAGCCCACGCCCTGAATGCAGCTGCTTCTCCGTGAGCCATGCAACAGCTGTTAGTCTCTCAAACACCCACAAACACTGAGTGGGGCGGTATGTTCTTGCACGTGTCCTCGTGCGGCTCTAGGCGCTTTGGCATCACCATGACAGGGGAAGCCCAGAATCTGGACCTCAGGTCTTGCCAGCAAAAAGGGGCGGATCCTGCCCCTGTGCCAATAGAAAATTCAAAATGTTGATGAAATTTCAAATTTTTTTGGGGGGGGGACCCCAATACCCTGGAAATGTTCAATGAAATTTTCACCTTATCCCCCAACACTTTTTAGCCAACGGTCAAGCTGGTTGGAACTTTTCAAATTTGGGGCGTTCAATTCGGTTTTGAATTTGGGGAAATCGAGTCAAGAGCGTGTTTTGTAAATTTCTCTTCCTGCAGTTCTACTTAGCACTGCCCAGGTAGCCCCACTGCTTTCAATGGGGTCACCTGCAGAATAAGGCACAACCCTCAGAGTGGGTGTGACAGACACAGAACCTTCATATAATTCTGAGGCTCACATTGGGGATGGGGGAACCGATCTGATTCATTTTGAACCCTCTCAAAACATTGTTGGTTTGAATTTTCAACACGAGCTTGAATCTCACTGGATAGGAGCTCTGCCTAAGAGAGAGGATGGTAAAAGACATAGTGGGAAAAAAGAAAGAAAAGAAAAGTGGGAAAAGGAGAGATACTGGGGTAAATCCTGAAGTCAGTAGCACAATTCCCATAGCAAAAGGGCAGGATTTCATCCACAGAATATTAAAACTGGTTGAAAAAATGGGGACTACAATTTCATGAAGAATTTCGAAAGTTCAAAATTGTTTCCATTTCACAACGTTCATAATGGACCCGTTTTCCCTTTTTTTGCTAAATGTTCTATGATTTTTTTAACCAAAGTCATTTTCAATAGTGTGATCAACCTTTACTGTTTACCAAAAAGTTAAGTTTTCTGTAAGAAAACAGTTTGGGGTAAATAAAAAACATTGATAATGATTTTGATAAAAAGGATATCCTGGAGAATGTTCAGGGGGGAAATGGGAAAATGTCTATAATGTTGATAATGTTTAGCACAAAGGTTTGGTTTGGTTTTATTTACAAGGCCATTCTTCTATTAGATAAGCTCATGCAAAGAATTTTTGATCTGCTTTACAGAATATATACTGTCTGCAGGCCAACCGCATGATGCTCAGGGTGATGAATATAGGAGCTACTTCCAGAAACAAGGTGACTGACACTTTGTTGTGTGTCTGGTGCCTAAATACTGCGCTGATGGCTACTGTAGAAATGGAGAAAGACAGCCCAGAGATTGGGGTTCTGCACTGGACAGGGATACTCACGTGGTTCAGAACTTTAGCTGACCAATCAGGTTTCTCCTTTTACCCAGAGTGGAGATCTGCTTTCTGTGTGGCTGACCCGTGCAAACTTGCTTTGCAGAGCTGTCTATTCTCTGGTGCTCTGAAATAAATTACTAAATGTAAACAATGCGCAATAAACCAGGTCCTTCACGGCACAGACCCTTTGCCACCTGGGATCCACCCTGTGCTAAACCTTTTCATGGTCGGCAGCCTACAGCGTGATTTTTTTCCCCTCTCCCGGGGCGGGATTAGGACCTTTTCCGACCAGGACAGTAGAGAGAGCTGGCATCACTCCAGCATGGACACCGCCATGACACAGTCCTTTCCTGGAAGATGAATGGCCGGCCAGTTTTCTTAATCCAGCCACTTTGGAAAAATTGTTTGTTCTCATCCTGTTTGAAACGGCTTCAAAGTGGCTCCAGTCTAGACTGTGCCAAGATAAATTACAAACCCAAAGAGCTGATATAAACCACAGGGGGAGCGAGTCATTTGCTTTAATGTAATTAAAACAAGCTATAATAATGTATGTATGTATGTATATGTGCATGCACACTCTTGTCTAGCTGGAAGGTTGGGGAGGTATAAAAAAAGCTCTGCTGGAAAGCTTTTGTTTTGCTCGTCCCGTGAAGGCTGAGATTTCTCCAGTGGAATCGAATTTTGAGAAGCACCGTCTCCACCCCGCCAGTCCTTTAAGACTGGCGGGGTGGAGACCCAAGTTGATCCTTTCCCCTCCCACAGCTTCAGCCAGCCAATTAGATTGTAGCAGGCGAGCTAGGCTGCATGGCGATAGGTATAAAAGGAGTAGGGATATATGAAAATTAGCAGGAGGCCATTGGTGTTGAGGCGGGGGGGGGGCGCGGATGGATACACAGTACTTAGATACAATCCGGGCAGCTAAGAATGAGGGAGTGGCACTATTCGGAAAGAGGAATACAGCACTGTAACAGGGTGATAGAGGCCCAAGGCCTTAGAAACAATAACAGAGAACAACAGAAGGAGAGAGAAGGAGAGAAATGGTGCCCTGCTCTCGGTGTGAAAACCAATGTAGAGCAAGGCCAGATAGGGCTAATCATCACTAACGGATCTGACCCTTAGAGCATGATTTTCCTACCACATAATCCAATGTGACTTTTAGGCTCTGTAAAGACACAAAGACACAGTCTGTGCCACTGTAACTCATCTATTTGGTTATAGGGTCCAAGTTTCTGGTTTGGTTTTCATACTTGAAGCTTTAGACAGATGTAGATCTAAACACAATCTCAAAGACGTAGTCTGTGTTTAAAAAAGAATAGCTTAAAAAGAATGAAGTTACTTTTACCATTATTCATCAGATCTTTTTGTTTATGCTGCACAAGCTGACGGAGACAATATTATTCACCAGAAGTACTGTACAAACTCAAAAATATAGCGCTATTAGCAGTAGATAAGGCGAAAATGTTCATGAGTATGTCGTCTGGGTCAGAGTTATGGTTGATTCTGAAACACAAAAGGTTGGCTGTTACATGTCAATAGTGTTGTTAACTAATTTTGCTACACGAGCTGCTGGAATAATGGAAAATATCTGATGTTATTTCCTTTCTTCTGAATGTTTAAAGGATAGATGTTGCTGCCTTTACTCACATGGTGTATCACCTTGCTCCACAAGGGGTCCCACTGATTTTATGGGGACTACTCAAGGATTAAGGTACTACTCAGTATGTGTAAGGATATTACACTCTGGCCCTTATTAGCCAGTTAGAATAAAGGTTAATCATTGGAGCAACCTTAACCTGACAGCTTTTCGTGAGGTTGGTATTTATCAATCTAAGCGTCAGCAAATCAGTTTTTAAAACTAGGTTCTGGAGCAGATCTCATTCTGTGAAGAGGATTGCACATGTAAAGTAAATGGGCATGATTATTTCTAACAAACCATTCAGGGGTAATTCTCACATGAGGCTTTGATGATCTCAGTCCAAAAATATCTTGGTTAAACAGCACAAGAACTGCCATACTCAGGCCAATACTCCATCTAATCTAGGTACCTTCCTCTGGTACCACAAGTTTAAAAGGCAGGGGGGAAAAAAACCTAGACTTCAGCTGGAAACTGTGCAACATTCAACTGAATTTTCATCCTGACCCTTAAGAACGATCAGCTTGTGCCCTGAAGCATGAGGAGAGATAGTAACACCTGTCTTTTTTCATCCTTCCTAGTGTATCTGCCATTGCCATTCTTAGTCAGATCTGCTTAATCATTGCTTCGAAGATATTTGCCTCAGAACCATTTTTAATCTCTCTTTTTTTCCTTCTATGGAGAACAAGCTGAAATCTGCTCAGATAACTTTAAGCTTAAAATATACGGGTCCAGTTATTGTTGGGTTTGTTTTTCAACAAGCCACAGTTGAATCAAGAGCTGTTGGTGAGAAACTAATGGCTTGTCTACACTAGGAAGTTGTACGGCTTTAGCTGTTGGTATAGGTACAGCAGTAAAATCCTCCGAGTGTGGGCGCAATTCCATCAGTGTAAAGGGATTTTATACCACTAAAGCTACTCCCATATGGGACGGGAATAACTATATTGGGATAAGGCACCTTTATACTGGTCTAACTAGGGGATGTACCAGCATAACTAGAAAATCACCTCCCTAACTGACATAGTTATATTAGAAAAACTGCCGAGTGTAGACCAGGCCTAAGACAGCTGGGAGATGGACTATACCATTGCTGCAAAAGGCCGGGGAGAGTTATTGTACTGCCTGACTGCGGCGAAGGATTAAACTAGCACTGGCTTTCATTTGCATGCCATTAACAGTGAGGATCTCTCTAGCTCTGGGTGGGGCTGCTCACCAACCCTGTGTTTGCAGGTGTCCTTCCTTCCCCATGCAAATCCTTTCCCGTCAGTCAGGCTCTCTTTCCAAACACGACATTATCTTCAATTAAAAACAAAGACAAGCTGAACAGCAGGTGCTGACTTGTCCGGGCTACAATTAGCAACCTCAGCTGTGCGACTTATTTGGGGGAGAGGTCAGGTTTTTTTTTTTTGAGTGTGTTTTCTCCCTCTGTTTATTTCTGCTCGTGTATTTTCCAAATTGTATCCGCACAGGTGAGGGTTAAACGAACATTGCTCAGCTCAGGACCCTGGCAGTGCCCTGTTTGCATCCAACGGAGCAGACTTTAGCCAGCCTCTTCTAGGATCGGATCCTGTGTGTCTCCTCGGCTCCCACGGATTGCAAGTGACGGAGCCCTAATGCAGTAATGCAGCCTGGCTCAGATGCTAGGTCCCCCTGCACGCCTGGATCCAAGCAGCCTCTAAGATGGAGAGAGCCGCAGCCCCGTGCTAATGGTCAGGGCGAATGTGTGCCACAGGGTAGACCTCCTGCGACTTCAGGACGCATTTGGGGGCGCTCCTGCATTGGGCTCGTTGTGCTGCTGTTGGCCCGGGGGCCGTTTGAGATCACAAAGTGCTGGAGGGATTAATTGCATTCCCACGGGGCGATTGCTGCGGGCGAGCTAATGCGAAGGCATTCTGGGCGGGGTTTTTTATCTCCTTCCTCTGAAGCAGCAGGGCCGGCCATAGCTGGAGATGGGACACTGAGTGGGGTGGGCCAGGGCTTTGAGGTGTTCCTGGGCATTCTCTCTCTCAGGGGCTCTTGTTCCCATACTCAGGGGCTCACCGATCACCATATTCAGGGTCGGGAAGGAATTTCCCTCCAGGTCACATTGGCAGCGATCTTGGGGTGGGGGGGGGTCACCTTCCTGTGCAGCGTGTGTGTGCGGGACGCGTGCCAGGATTATCCGGGTGTATCTCACGTAGCCGTTTCCTTGCACTGGTGCACCTCAGGCCCTTCGGTTCTCTGCCTGTGGCACATCAGAGCCAAGTCTCCCGTGGGCTGGAATACTTGGGTCTGTTTCGGTTGTTGGGTTTAGTGCGCGGGCGCGGAGTGGACTTGGTGGCCTGTGCTCTACAGGACGTCACTGGACGATCTGGTGGCCCCTTCTGTCTTAAAACTCTATTACTCTGCACCCATATTGCCTGCCATGTGTACCTGTCACATCCCTGCATTCCTTGCACCTTGTCTTATGGAGCAGGTCAGGACTTGTGGTTCGCTACTGCGCTGGTCAAAAAGTGCTGGGGGACTTTAAAATTCTGCCTAGATGACCCACCCCGCAGAGACCTCAATATAATGTTTCAGCCAGAGGGCACCTCTGCCAGTGCAGCCCCCTCCTCCTCTCAGCATGGCACGGCCAGTTTCAGTGTTGGGTATATGCCCAGGTCCTCTGGTGGGAGTTGGAGTGGGGAGTATTTGTGTCTTAATAAAATAACTTCTTCTGGCCCAGGCCGGGCAGGAGTCGCTGCTGCACTGGCCTGAGGAGTGGCTGCAGGACGGCAGCGCGGCCCATTCATTGCTTTACGTACGGAAGGGTCCCCGGGGTAGATACGAAACCAGCTCCCTGGAGCCCCATTCTGTTCCATTTGCTTCGTGATTTAAGCCTGCAAGCCCCTGCAAACCTGCAACCTCCACGTCGGTATCGATGCGGGCTCAAGCATTCTTCAGCCACATAAATTTCAGGTCCGGGTGCTTTGAAGTTCCCAATGAGGACAGTTGTTTTTGTTTGTAGTGTTGCTTATCACTTTAATGCCCCCTCCCTGTCTCCACGCGGGCTCCACTCTCAATCTAGCCCCATCCTTCTGTCCATGCAGGCCCTGCTGCCAGGGACCGCAGCGCTGCCAGAGACCACTGATAAGGATGATGGATGGGGAGAAGGCTGGCTCCACCATGGCCCAGTGGCTTCCTGGGAGCTCGAGACAGTCTAGCTGTTCCAAAGCCCATTGGAATGCTTGTTTAGAAGCTGGAAAGCAGCTGGGGAGGGGGAAGAAAGGGGCAGAAAATGCTGCCTCCATCCCCCTTCCCAGATGAATCCCAGATGAACCCTCAGCCTGGCTGCGATAGCAGATTTCAGCACCCTTCCGCTGCAATGATTTGCTCCCATGTTGACAAGGTTCCCTTTCAGCATCTAGCCCACCCTGCGATCCCGTTCTTCCAGGCCAGTACGTGGTGGCTCTGATTCACCCAGACACTGGTGGAGGCAGCCAAAGTAAACCAGGGAATATAGCGGGGACCAATTCTCCACCACTTTCCCGCCGCTGCAGCCAGTTCTTACCGTGCAAAGGGAGGACCCAGGAGTGCCAAACGTCAGCAGCTGTCTCGGTGAGGGGAGAGTCCCGATTTGCTAGCATTTTGACCAAAGCAGGGCGCAGGCAGGGGAGAATTAGGCCCAGTGAATCACAGTTAAAAAAAACATCGGTTTCATTCCTGTCTGGATTTGGGATCAGGCCCTTGTTCCCAAAGCTGGTCACTGTCTGACAGCTGATTTTTGTCCTCACAAACCCAGTGTTGTTTAACACACACACACACACACCTTTAGTTCCTCTGCCCTCTGGGATGAAACTGTTAGGGGGGGTGGGGGAAATAACACCTCTTCCCTTTGGCTGCAGGGCCAGCTGGGAGCGACTCTGGATCCGAGCCGGCTTCTTTCGGTGGAATGAGTGAGGCCGGTGGCTTTCGTCAGCTGCTGCCTGTGATACGCGGCTGGAGTCTAGGTGTGTAGCGGGGGGTGGTGATGTGTCGGCCCTGCACTGATTGTCATTCTGTCTGATAGCACAAGAGAGTGCAGGGCTATGTGTGGAGAGACCTGCGGGAGGAGGACCCTGCCTTGTCAGGCCATGGACCGGGAAGGGGCTCTCATGTTTCAAATTGGCTTCCAGTGGCTACAGTCCAGTATCTCCATATTTTGAGTTGAGTTGGCTTGCCATACATGGCTGCTTGCCAGCTGCCTTTGCTATGTGCCAAAGGGGTATAGCATACACCTGTGTGCCAATGAGCGTTTCCACCTTCCACACTCAGGCGTTTTCCTTCTGCCTGACCCTAGTGAAAAAGCCGAATCCTGTGTTCCGGGGATTGCAGCCCGTTGTCCTGGCGATGATGCTGATCTCACGATCGCAGCATGATGACTTCACTGCAGGGTGTGGAAGGAGGAGACAGCTATTTCCTCAGCGAAATGGCCAGGGGACCATGACAGACAGTACAGGAAAGATTTCCTCCCCGGCTGGGAAGGTCTCCTTTAAGAAGAACTTTGGTCCTCCAATTCCATGAAAGACCCACTAATGCCTCATGGGAAATCCTGGAAAGCATTGTTTAGATTAGACACATTTCTGCTTGTATCCATTTCCATTGTTTCTCTTCTCTCCTCCTCCCTTTATTCAGAAGGAGATCTGTGTCCGAACAGGGGTAGCCTTCAGCTAGGATAGGCTGCTTGCGCATGGCCATCTTTGCTATACCCAGGGCCGGCTCCAGGCACCAGCTTAACAAGCAGGTGCTTGGGGCGGCCAAGGGAGAGGGGCGGCACCTGCGGCAATTTGGGGGCGGCAGGTCCCTCACTCCCTCTAGGAGCGAAGGACCTGCCGCCGAACTGCCACCGCCGATCGCGGCTTTTATTTATTTATTTATTGCTTGGGGCGGCAGAAATGCTGGAGCCGGCCCTGGCTGGACCCTGGCATTCCACTGGGTTGATGAGCTGCAGGTGGCTGCAGGGAAAATGTTGACCAAAGACTCTATTTAGAAAATATATTGATTATTATTCTTTTATGAATTCTATGTGCCCAGAAACGTGCTAGATCCTTCACAAAGTAAAGACAAATCCAGACAAGCTCTCTGCCCCAGAAAGCTTCCAGCCTCCATTCTGCACGACACAGCAAAGGCAAGTCAGAAGGATGAAAAGCGGGAAGGGGAGAGGACAGCCCAAGGTGACCGTGGTAAGATCAGCACCTCAGCGTCTTCTGCCCAGCACCTTTCATCTGGGGACCCCCAAAGCACGTTACGGACCTTCCTTGGGCCTGGCAGCATGCCTGCAATGAAGGGCATTGTAAGAACTCTCCTTCTGTGGATCAAAGTTTAGGCTCCTCTGATTTGGGAGGCCCAATCTGAGACCCTCTTTGGGCCAGATTTTCAGAGGCGTTGAGCCCCTGCAGCTCCCATCAGGCCAGATCCTCAGTTGGCATAAATTGGTATAGCCCCTTCCATGGAGCAAACACTGCTTTACATCAGCTGGGGATCTGACCCCTTGACAGCAATGGTTTTCCAGGCGGCTTCAGCAGCTCTTTAACCCCTTCATGACTGCGGGGCTGTGCCGGGCTCTATCTCAGCAGCAGTGCATGTGGACGCAGGGCCGGCTCCAGGCACCAGCAAAGGAAGCAGGTGCTTGGGGCGGCCAATGGAAAGGGGTGGCACGTCTGGGTCTTCGGCGGCGGGTCCCTCAGTCCCTCTGGGAGCGAAGGACCCGCCGCCAAATTGCCGCCGAAGAATGAAGCAGCGCGGTAGAGCTGCCGCCGAAGTGCCGCCGATCGCGGCTTTATCTTTTTTTATTTTTATTTTTTTCCCCGCTTCGCCGCTTGGGGCGGCAAAAAAGCTGGAGCTGGCCCTGGGTGGACAGTTCGTGCCCGAGGACGGAATGCCAGGACGTGGCAATGGTGGTAATGAGCAAACAGCACTGCCGAAACAGCCCGGGTGAGCAAAAAGCAGCAAGGAAAGGGTTACGTGGCGGGTGTCATACGTACCAAACTCCTGCCGAGGGCCAGTGACCTTGTCTGTACTTGGCATTTGCCCAGCAACTGCTGTAACTCCCCCCCCAAGTGTAGAGAAGCGGGGGTAAGCTCAACCCGTGCAAATCATGGCTTTCCTTGTCTGCACTTGGCATTCGCCTTGGGCCGCTCCACTGCTCCATGGCCACTGGTGCCGGAATCCCAAGGACAGAGCAGGCCAAAGAAAATGCTGCCCGAAGGCTATTCCCAGAGCCAATATTTTACACTTCCTCCCCGCCCGTTTTCCTTCGCCATTTGTCTCTTGTTGCTGGCCTGCTGGCTTCAGTCTCCTCTAATGGGTAGCTCAGTGGGCTACTGTGACCCCACCAAGAAGGCCAGACTTTATGGATTACTTTGGCAATGCCACTCATCTGTTCCCCCAAAGCCGCGCCAACCAATTCTTGCCAAATGCAAACACCTGATCAACGTACTAACTGCAGCGTCTCCGTCGGACAATGAAAAAACTGGACGCGTTTCCACGCCAGCCTTATTAGAAAAGTTTCTTAACTAGAGGTTGTGCTTGTAATTAAATAACTGCAACTTGGCTCCCCAAAACAGGAGGAAAGGGCAGTTTAAAGACGTATTAAATCGAGTTTTTGGCAGTTCTCCTGGACTAAAAACAATTTGTGAATTTAAAGGGTTCTGTTTCAAATGTGGGACCTAGCTTTAAATACAATTAAATAAAGATGTGCAAGACAGAGGGAAGGCAGAGCCTTATTCCCACTTAGAATAGTGGGGGTGGATTTAGTAATGTTGGATTCCAGGAACAAACTTTGAACTACAGTCTTTTCTCTGAATGGTGGATGTGTATGTGTGCGTGGATGCGTATGTGGATGTATCCACGCTACTGTGGTAAAGGCCAATTTTTCCAAGGTCTTCAGCTTGGCTTCTGCTCTTGCATTTCTGCACTCACTCTCATTTGCACATTCAAGTTAAAGGCTTGGCACATGCAAGTGCCAGAATGCGCAGAGAAACACAGACCGCTGATGTGATTATCTGAGGAAAATTACAGGCTACTTTTCTCTGGCTCCGCTTTAATGCACTGCACTTCTGTCCCGTGAAAGATCTGCTTCTGTGAAGCAAACAGAGAAAAATGCTTTGAAATGGGATGGGTCGGGGGAGGCAGTGGAAGAATCCAGCCATTTGCATGTCGAGTTCCAGAAGCTAAGATCAATATCCTTGTGATACAAGATCCATAGGGACAGAGACAAAAATACATGTTGACTATTTGTGAAACATAATACATTTTCTACAGAAGATAACAATCTTGATTGAGCTTTAGACAGGAACATTTGTAGGACTCAGGTTTATATCTGCGCTAGTGACAGGATTTCTTACTAGAACTTTTATCCATTCTAGGGTGCAGTGTTTGAATATATAGACCCCTTACAGAAAATGTATTTACTCTTCTGAAACAATAACCAGAATATGAAACTCACCTTCTTTGGAAAGTGCTTGGAGATCTAGGGATAGATGGATGGAAAGCACTATGGAAGTGCTAAGCATTTATGATTAGTAATTATTTTAAACCTAGTTTCTACTCTCTTTTTCATGGCAGAAACCTGGCGTACGTCAGTCAGTTGTTTTCAGATTCTTTGTATTTGGCTTAATGCACTTCAGACACCAAGCATGCTCCTTTCCAACCTCAGGGAGATTCATGAATGTATCCGAACACGCTTCTCCAAATATAGGGGATAATCAGATAATCAATCTGTGTCCCAGCGAAGTCAATGGCAGCTGCCCCCTTCAAAGGCCCTGGGCACAGGGATCCTCACTCACAGTGGATAGATGTGTCCTCGTGGAAGCCAGTTAAACCCGTCCTGTCCTGTCCTGTCTCAGCAGCACGCCTAGCCCACGCCTCCCGTCATAGCCTACATGTTAGAAATCAAGTCAGCATTCACGGAATGGTTATTGTGCAATAATCTAATAAGCACTTAGTGACCATAGCTTTTAGGCATGAACCCGCTGAATGATCTGCATTCATGGCCAAATTCTCTGATGAAGGGAATGAGTTGAGCAAGCTGAGAACTTGGCCCCACTACCTGGTTACTTGGGATTGCACGTGTGCGAGCGGGTAGCTGAGAGGTGAATTGTGAGGTGTCCTACTCGGATAACACGGATAATCGAGTAGCATTTGGATCCCAGCCCAGATTCTGCTCCTGGTGGTTTTGTGAGATGTATTTAAGCCATCCGTTGCTGGGCAGTGGGGGTAGGGAAGGGCAAACCAACCGAAAAGGGGCTCTAAAGTGCATTACTTCTGTGGTTAAAGGTCCCTGGGTTGGTCCATAAATCCAGCCTGAGTTCTGTTTATTCTGTTTACTGCACTTACCTAACCTGTGAGCCTCGCTGTAAATCATGGGAAGTTGTGATTTATAGAGCCCCACGTCTCCCCGTGGAGTGTGCTCAGTGTCCCCGCATGGAAACCGTACTCCTCCGGGAGAAAGGAGATAAGAGCACTAGAAGCCATATATCTATCCACACGGCTACTACTGCTTAAGATTTCAGCATGATCAAGTGTGTCGCCAGCTGATGGGTACGGCAACCCCAGCTTGATTATTTTAGGTAGCACCAAACTGAACTGACAAGAAGCCGGAGACTGGAGCGGATTGTCTCTTCTGCCCAAGCCACCACAGTGAGCTTTGACAGTGCTGGCACCCTCCAGACTGAGCAAAACCCAACCAGTGCCTCAGGCAAACCCAGCGCCCCACAGTGTAGCAATGGCTCAGAGAAAGGAGAGGAAAGTATGGGACTGGCTAGCCTGTGGATTTGACCTCAACCATGTTATTTACAGGGACTCTCCCAATGAGCAAGGGAAGAGGCAGCAGGAAGGATGTGTGTGTTATATACACCCTCGGCCACACAGATGTCGGTAACAGCAAGTGAATGTACAGAGAGAGAATGGAGGGAGGCTTCTCGGTTTATTATCCCAATCTTGCAAATGGGGAAACTGAGGCACAGAGCGCGTACGTGTCTTGCCTGCGGCCACACAGCAAGCCAGTGGTGGTTCCATGATGGGAACTCAGGAGTTCCAGGGTCCGAGTCCCCAGGCGCCCTCCTGTGCCTCAATGGGATACCAGTCCTGATATCTGATGTTGCTCTTCCAGACTACAAGGTGACCAGTGAGATAACGCCCCCTGCTACTCCCCTATTGATGGCAAACAAACCATCCTCACCTGAGAGGTGCTGATTCCTCATGAGTTGAAACTGGCAGTCAGATAAGAGAGTCCTTTCCAGAGGACAGCAACCAGCTGTTCTGTGGAAGCCCGAGCAGCATGCAGAATGCATGGCCGTAACCCATATTATCTAGCAAAAGACACAGCCAGGATTGGTAGTAAGGATGACTCAGGTAATCACAGCAACAGGTGTTCAAAGAGTAAACGTCCCCCTTCTATCACCCACCTGGCTATGGTGCACCAGCCCACAGCTGCATGCGTCGGGAGGAGAGACGTTCTGGGCGCTGTTTGGCCCTGGCAGAAGCACATGCGGGCTCATTGGACGCTCTGCCTACGGACGGCGTGCCTTAACGCAGCAAATCCCGGGCAAACTGAAACTGGACTCCCCCGTCAATAGCGCCCATGGAACATTCCACGACGACTGCCCGAGGCAACGCCAGCCACCGCCAAGATGAGCGGGAGGGGCACGCTCAGCCAACGCCAGGATTCTTGGACATTTCATACCTAGCGTGGCGAGTGCTTCCCTCTCTTGGGTCTGCCTGGCTTCGCTTGGACCAGACAGGCTGCTCCGCTCCCCGCGCCCCTGTTCCCAATCAAGCCGCCTGATGAGTCCCCCGGCCCTTTCCGTTATGACTTTGCTGCCAGTTTTGATGCTAACCATTGCGCCCACCAAAACTCCTGTTTTAAGCAAGACGCACGAGCGCCCTGGTGCTGATTTCTTCTAGATAGCCAGAGCTGTCTGTGCTGCAGGGCTTGTCTCACCAGGGGGGAGAATGAGAGAAAGATCAGGCCGGGTCCCCGCTGTTTAGTCTACCAATCAGATTGGTGACAAGGAGTCTAGCAGCTGGCAGAAAGCACTTTTACAATTGCTCTGATGCCTGCTTCAAACTGTTTGGCTGGTGGCTCTTGCTTTCTTTCTGAATCATTGAGAATGTAGGAGGGCAGGAAGAGTTAAAGTGGGGAGGCAAAGAGTCTCAACCCCCAATATTCACGTCAAGGAAATGGGACCCAGCTTTCGTGGGACTGCTGACCCCAAGCCCAAAGGTATTAACACAACCGAACCACAAGGGGTCGGCTCCTTGGCGCCAGTGGCAGGGATTGCTGGGCTCAGTGTTAGCTCCTCTTGCCCTCCATGCTGGAACTCCCCGGGCCGAAGGGGCTGACACGCTCCCTGGTAGTCCAGCCCTGAGTGTGGCTGGGTGTGTGAGCCTGCTCCCGCATCACTTTCTGAAGAGGAACATGTGGGAGCGGGGTGGGGATGGAAGAGCTCTTAATTGCCAGAGCCTCTCCAAGTCTGCCCAGTGCAATGTCTCTTTGCCTTCTGTTTCCATCAGTTGGCTGATGACAAAAGGGAAAAGAAAAATCACATCCCCTTGTTAATGCCCTGCTCACTCAAAGGGGGAAAGAGAAGCACCAGCATTTTAACAGGCCTCACAAAGCTACGTTAAAATCCATTAAAGTCCTGGCCCAGCACAGCTCCGAAGCACATGCCTAACGTTAGACTCCTGAGTAGCCATTGACTTCCCATGTTAATGTTCATAGATATTAAGGCCAGCAGGGACCACTGTGGTCCTCTCGTCTGACCTCCTGCATAGCCTGGCCCAGACACCATCATCCTGGGAGTCCTGCACGAAGCTCAACCAGAGCGTGTCTTTGAGAAGGAGATGGTCAATCTTGATTTAAAGACTTTGTAATGGAGAAGCTGCCACATCCCCAAAGTTTCCTTACCCTGACTGTTAAAAATCCGCCCCTTATTTCTAAGTGACCTTAAGTACTTTGTTACAGCAGGGCCATGGCTGCAAAGCGAAGCACTCAGAAATTGGCATGTGCCGACATTAACGGCCCTGACCTAGCAAAATATTTAAGCACGTGCTTAACTTTATCCCTGTGGGTCGTTCCACAGACTTCAGTGGAGCAATTCCCATGTCTATAGTTAAGCGTGCACGTAAGTACTTTGCTGGATCAAGTTGCCCACGCAAGTTTTTTAAATGAAATCGCCTATGCTTTAAAAAAAAAAAGTTACAACAAAGAAATTCCCTAATGTGGCAATATTCGGAAGAAGCCTGAAATCATTCTGGGGGCCATGCAGGGTGCAAACAGCTGTCCCTTTGCATGAACTAACTTGTCTCCAGTTGCTCTGTTTCTTTCCCTTTCTCACCTTGACCAGTGGAACTGGGCTGGACAGTTTCTCTTCACTATTTATAATCAATTTCACTTCCTGCTTCTCATGCAGCATCAGGCTGATGTTGAGTTTGGGCTTCCCATGCTGCGAAGGAGCTTTGAAGCAAAACCACAAAGCAGGAGAACTTTTCTCTTCTGTTTTGCAAATGCCGTCTACTTCCCATCTTATTTTTGGCAGCCTGCATTGTGGAACGACTTGACCGTGTCCCTGTAATTTTTCATGCTTCATGACAGGTTTGTAAACTGCTCCGAGGTTCATCCTGTTGAGGACTGATAAGCTCATCAGACATGCAGCCAGATACCATGGTGGTGGGGCACAATATAAGCACCTGAATAGACCAGAGTCTCTTAGCCCTGCCGCCAGACCAGCGCAGGAGGTGGCCTTTCTAATTCCAAGAGAGGGATGCTCGGAGGCATTTAGAAACTTACAAGCTCTTTTATAGGATTTTTCTAAAACTCATTTTGGGCTTGGTGCCTCTTGGCATTTTAAAGAGAGAAATTAAAAAGGGGCTGAGGGTCATTAAAATCAGAAACGCCACCACTCCTGCAAAAGCAACCCTTCTTGTTCCAGCCGGGGTTTTATGACTGTTCAGTGTACACGATCAAACCTGGCTGAGGCTGGCACTAAGGATGTATGGCCGGGGCAGCAGTCCAAACCGCATGTTCACGGGTGTGTTATTGATTTGCTGAAGTGCTCTTTGAGTTTGGAAACATTTAATTGAAACAAAAAGGGGGAAATCCTAACTTGTTTGGTAGTTTGATGGGTCTCTTTATTTGAAATTAGAGCTTCAATTAATAATAATAAATATCATTTATGTAAATAAATAGAAAGGCACCTCCTCCCCAGATGTTTTATAAAGCTGGCTGAGTTGCCAAGAAAGCTCATTTCAGACACCCTGGTGTCGTCTCGCAAAATTCGAATCTAAATCCAGATTTCAAACTCCCCCAGAGCTCAGGTGTGCTCAGAGCTTTGGCTTGCGACCACTTCTTGCTGCTAATAACACACCATTGTGAGTCTGCACTGGAATGTGTCCATGTTAATGTCCTTCCTCCTCGATGGCATGCACTGGGTTTGTACCGCAGAGCTGCCCATGAAGGCAGGACACTGGCTGCTTGTCCTGCTCTAATCCAGGACGTGGTCCAAAGAGCTTCATCACATCCTTTATTTTCCCATCCTGCCACCCACGCAGCTCCATCGTTGGGCCACCGGGGCGGGGTCACCTGTGGGCACGGCAAAGGAGCTGTGCCTCCGTGATTGCCTGTCAAACCAGAATTCAGGAGTTAGTAAATTCCCTGGCTTGGAGTGATCCTTCGTCAGCCCAGCCCCAGCCATCACCACACTGAACCGCAAACACGTCCGGAAAGCCGCAGACTCACGTCCTGATTCGGATCTCTCGCACGCTGGCCCTTTGCTCTTTAACGCTGTCGGGCCAATTTGTCTGTGTGCAGGCACTGACGCAGGAATAGAGAGGAGGCCGCTCCCACTCACGCTGTTCAGGGACGGCTAGGGGCTAGCATGGGTCCTGGTGCAGCCTAGGACAGCCTGGAGGCCTCCAGAGGTCCCTACGGCGCTTTGCTGGAGGGCAGAGTTGCGGGGGGCAGAGCTCTGCCCTGGCCATGTTGCTTTCTGTCCACCTGAGACCCACTCCTTCCTCTGGCCTGCCCCAGCCCAGCCCAGAAAGTCTTGAAGAGGTGCGGAGGGGAGCCAGAGTTGGCGGTTGGCTCTGTGCCCGGGGTAGTGGCGCCCTGTTCCTGGGGTATCCTGCCCTACACCCCCATCGCCCCAGCCTAATTGGCACAAAGAGGCCCTAGAGATGATGGGGCCCACTGATTCCAGTGGGGTCACTCTTCATTTACACCCGGGTCAGGCCCTAAAATCTCAGCGCCCCTTAAAGGGATCGTGTCCCTCTCAGGAACTCTTCCCGGTCAGCAGGCAAGGACTGAGGCCCTGCCCCCTGCTGCAATCCGTGTCCCGTCCTGGCCCTTTTCTATGCCCAGGGACATGCGAATCACACCTTTCCCCTGGATTCGATTCCTCCGGGGATTTCCCCTTGGTCTCCTGGAGCCCAGGGGTAACAGGGTTTATCTGCCAGAGTGCTGGGGCTGTGTCACCAAAGCGCTGCGATCGCAGGGCCAGCCCTGGCGGGGAAGGAAAATCACTCTGCAACCGCCCGTCTGATACGTTAAAACAGGACCCCAGCTGCTCCTCTACTGTCAAACACAGCGGTTGCTCGTGGAGACAAACAGCCCATCGAGACGGCACAGGCCCACTTGCTCCGCTTGCCCGTCCTCCAGGCCAGGGCATGGTCGGTGCCTACGGCACGTTCCTTTGGCCATGAGCCTAGTCATCCCGGGCTTAAGCAAGGAGGCGTCCTCCCTTCACTTCTCTGGGTGGACTATTCCACAGCTGAGTCCATCTCGCTGGCCAGGTTTTCTCCCACTCGTCCGTCCGCATTTCCCCTTTCACACCCATCGCCTCTGGTTCTTCCCCCTGGTGCTGCTGTGGAGGTGATTTCCCAGCCCGAGGAAGAGGGACCGGTCTGCTCAGAGGCAAACGTTTCCTGCCAACCCAAGGAGCTGGGGTTCAGCCTCGTTCCACCCTCGCACTGACTCCAGATGTGGCCAGGAATCCGTTCCCCATCCGGGTGAGCCCCAGCAGCGCGCGCCCTCTGCCCCTGCCTCACGCGTGACCTTCAGGGTGGCGAGGCAGCAAACCCAGCGCTTTGCAATGACCTTGGGCAGATCCCCACTCAGTGGGATCCGGTGCTCTGCTGAAGGCTGGCAGGGGGCGCTAAGGCTGGTCTCTCTCGCCACCTGGTGGCTGTTTCGCAGAGAGGCAATAAGAGGCGCCGCACCCTTCGTCCAGGCCAGGCTGGGGATCCGCACGAGACCATCACTTGAACTCAGGGCCTCTGCACGTCAGCACGCAGCGCTCCCGCAGCGCAACCCAAACCTGCAGCTGAGGCCGGCTCGAGCTTCTCCGCCCCTCACGCCGGCTGCTCTGATTTTCAGCAGCCTCGTTAACATGCTACAGGACACCAGAAAATCAAAGCCAGAGGGCAGAAAACATTGTGGTGCCAGCACAGAGACACAGCTCTGTGCTTGGGGTATAAGGCAGGTCCAGCATGGGGCAGAGGAGCATTGGGCTCCTCCATCCATGGGGTGTTGGGGACGGGGCGCCAGGCGGCTCCATCCATGGGGCATTGGGGACAGGGGCGGCTCCGTCTGTGAGGCGTTGGAGACAGGGGCACCGGGCGGCTCCGTCCGTGGGGCATTGGGGACAGGGGCACCGGGCAGCTCCGTCCGTGGGGCATTGGGGACAGGGGCACCGGGCGGCTCCGTCTGTGGGGCGTTGGGGACAGGGGTGCCGGGCGGCTCTGTCCGTGGGGCGTTGGGGACAGGGGTGCCGGGCGGCTCCGTCTGTGGGGCACTGGGGACAGGGGTGCCGGGCAGCTCCATTCGTGGGCGTTGGGGATGGGGCACTATGGATCCTGGAGAGATCAAATGAAAAGTAGCTTTTCCAAATGAAATGTGTGTTATAAAGGTTTTATTTTTCTACAGCTGTCGTGGGCGGATCAGATCAGATCAGCGGCGTCCCCAGATGGATCTGCCCAGCTCAACCCTCCCTTGGCTCCCTGGCAGGATGGTGGGAAGTCGCTTGGAGCCCAAGGTAAAACTGACATCACCAGCCTCTGCCAGGAGTGGATTGCTCTCCACGCCTGAGCCAGAGGAAGGCCGGGGGAGGTCGATCCCACCAGCACAACGTGTCTGCTGGTGACAGGACCCCGGCTGCAGTTCTGTTCCAGGGCTGCCCTCTCTCTCTCCTCCCCCCCGCCTTGTTTTATGCCCCTGTTGCGTGGCTGCATGCACAGAATACACACGCACACACACACGTGCACATCTGGTTTCCATCCCCGTCGTGAGCCCTAATTGCCGACGATTCTTTTGAAGCGTTTCTCTATTGTAAAAAGGAAAGCGAGCCCCGTAAAGGGGGCGGCCTGCCGTGACAAACCCAGCAGGCCAATGATTTTATGAACTCACTGGCTGTAAATTTCTTCCCAAACAAATCACAAGCTTTCTGTGCCCCACTCCGCCCCCTTTCCTCTCTTTCCCCCTTTGTTGCTGGCACTCGCATTCCTTGCTGCCGGGTGTGGGTGTGTTTTTTATATGCTGATCAATGCAGTTCAAACCGAGGCGCAGGAGCGAAATGCTGCGCCTGTCTTTTCCCGGTGTGTGTCGATGTCCAGGCAATTTTTCAACAACACAAGGAGCTGTTTAACGCCTGGGCTGGTATTTAGAAGCTCTTAACCCCGCGACGCCCTGTTGTGGAGAAATCACTGCCCTTGCAGCGAGGGACTAATGACCCAAATGAAAACCATAATGCACAGTCGTGTACAGGGTCGAGGAGCCTTATTCCTGCAAAGCAAGCGTGGGTGCCTTTCTTTTTTCCAACACCTGCCCCTCCCTCCAATCTTATGCCAAATTCTGCCCTGATTTACCCCTTGTGCAAATCTTTGTTAAGTCGGGGGGGTGGGAGGGAGAGGTCGCCCAGGTAGTAAATCAGGTCAGAGTCTGGCCCACAGCGGTGGTAATGCAGCAGGGTTTCTGCAGCTCCCAGAAGCTGTACCTTTAAACCAGCACAAGGTGGTGCTGTCTGAAAGCAGCTGGTGGTGGTGCCAGTTTTGCCCATGGCACGCTCAGAGCAGCAGCCGGGTAAGACATTAAAATGGGCACATCAACGTCGACTCCATGGCCCTGCATCCCAACGGTCTATTCCAGAGACACCCTAGCAGAGGGGTGCCCAAACACCAGCATCAGAGGAAGGCAAACCGCGGTCAGCAAGGCCACATGCAGAGAAGGAGGGGCCCTAGGCCCCGCTGGGGAGGTGGGCCATTGGGCGGGCGGGCAGGTGAGTGGTTTCTGAACAAAGAGAACATTTGGGTGTTTGGACAGAGAGCCAAGGGCGTTAGCTACGGGGAGAGGTGTTAGAGATTGACCAGAGCAGGAATAATAACACTGGATTATTATTTATTAGGTGTATTATGGTAGCGCTTAGGAGCCCCAGCTATTGGACCAAGTGCTAGGTGCTGTACATTCTTTATTAGGTGTATTACGGTAGCACTAGGAGGCCCGTTCATGTCCCAGGGCCCCCACTCTGTTAGGCGCTGTACAAACAGAACCAAAAGCCATGTCTGCCTCAGGAGCTCACGCCGTCGGACAAGCGCGGACGTGGGGACACTGACAGACTGACAGGGCAGCCCAAAGAACCAATCAGACAATAGTGACCAGCACGGAGGCTGCGATCTCTGCATTTTGCACTGATAGCAATCTGCAGCCTAGGACCCCAACGCAAAGCCACAGCTGGGGGGACAGGCAGGCAGCGGCCAAGGCTGAGCTCTACAAGGGTGATTAGTGATTTTGGGGGTGCAACTTGAGTTCTCTGCAAGGGGCCTGATTTTTAACCAGTCTCTGTAAATCAAGCCCCTTTAAGCTGTCGCAAGGTTGGTCCTCACAAGCAACAGCCGCTTTTGCAAACCTTGGCCCAGGTGGTTTGTCCGGGGCCATGCAGCGAAGCCAGCAACAGAGCCGCAGCCTCACCCTGGAAAGCGACAGTAACTCCACTGCCATGGCACGAGTGGCATTGGGAGGAGACGGTGCGAGACTCCGGCCAGGCCTGTATGTCTCCAGGTCCCTATGCTCCAGCTGTGCCCCGCTTACATTCTGCACAGCGCCTCGCTTCAGAGATGCAGCCGGGACTCCTGCAGGATGGCACTTCGGTGAGTTTGCTGCACGGAGCTGGAGAAAAGGAGAAGGAACGGGACTGGCTAAGGAGGGTTCTCAGTCTGCAGGCCAGGACTCGATAGCCAGGACGCTTGTGGCAAAAACTTTCCTGATTGTTATTTCATATTTATACTGAAGGGCACTTAAAGGCCTCAATCTGCTTCATGAAGAGAAATCACAAGAATATCCATCCATCAGGCTGGCTCTCCATCCCCAGACATTATCTATCTATCTATCTATCTATCCCCAGACACCCCCACTATCTATCTATCTAGCTATCTATCCCCAGACACCCCCTCTATCTATCTATCTAGCTATCTATCCCCAGACACCCCCTCTATCTATCTATCTATCTATCTATCTATCTATCTATCCCCAGACACCCCCTCTATCTAGCTATCTAGCTATCTATCCCCAGACACCCCCTCTATCTATCTATCTATCTATCTATCTATCTATCCCCAGACACCCCCTCTATCTATCTATCTATCTATCTATCTATCTATCTATCTATCTATCTATCTATCTATCCCCAGACACCCCCTCTATCTAGCTATCTAGCTATCTATCCCCAGACACCCCCTCTATCTATCTATCTATCTATCTATCTATCTATCTATCCCCAGACACCCCCTCTATCTAGCTATCTAGCTATCTATCCCCAGACACCCCCTCTATCTATCTATCTATCTATCTATCTATCTATCTATCTATCTATCTATCTATCTATCTAATCTAATCTAATCTAATCTAATCTCTAAAGCCTCTATCCCCATAGTATCTAGCTGATGGACTGGGCGTCCCACCTCTCAATGCACCCAAGGCCTTTGATATCCTGGTGAAGCCTCGTCCTTTGTCATGTGCTATTGTTAGTGTATCAGGCAGGAATGTCATTTTGCCAGAGGCCCATCCCCCAGACTAGAGCGTCCTGCACCGCCAGACTTGGCCTTGCTCAGAGGCACCTCTCTGGCCCCCTGCCTGTGTCCCGGATGGCCCCATGTGTTGTTTGCTGATTTGTTATTGTAGGGTCACTCATGAATGCTGTGCTCTCTGGATTGTTGCTGGCATAATAATGTATTGTTGATCATATGTCCAGGGCTACAGAAAATGGTTTGTTGTTATGTGGTTGCCTGTGCATGGTCCTTTGTTATTGTAGGGTTGCTCAAGTTACTGACGTCCGGGGGGCATTGCGCAGCTTAGTTCAGTCACATTTGTAAAGCGCCTAGAGACCCCCCCCCCTCCATGGACAGGCGTGATAGAAGCACGATGTAGCCTTGCAAAAACCGGCGAGGTGAGGATCCGTCCCGCCAGGCTGCTCTGTAAACCCAGCCCCGAGCTATCTCCTGTGCTCTGCAAGCCAATGGGATTCCTGCCGCTTGCCCTGCCTGGAGAGCAGCCAAGGAGCAAAGCCGCCAGCGGCGCCCGTAAAAATCAATACAAAATCGAACCCTCAATACCTAATAGCAAACAGGCTCCACACTTCTCTGCATTGGCCACAGCTTAAGCCAATTAACATTCCTGTGAGGTTTCAGGGCCAGCGCCAGGCCCGCCCCTTCGCTCGCACCTAGTAAATGTCAGCTGCGGCAATCCAAGCAAGCCATTCCTGTCGGGGTAATCCCCTCGGAAACCGCCTCCGTCGCCCTGCCCACAGCACCCACTCTCCGCTCTGCACCTGGCAAGCCTGCCTGGGACCGGGGGAGGAAAACTCAGGCTCAGAGAGGCGGCAAGCCAACCCCTGAAACCCTACACCCTCTCCTCCTTAGCTAAGAAACATGGCGCAACTCATTTCTGGACGTAGGTTTACCTCTTTCAACCTTGCAGACAACACTCATTTCTTTTTCGTAGGGGCGTAGCTACATGCACAGCTGCCCCGCTGAAACACATCTGGTGAAGACGCTCTGTGCTGATGGGAGAGAGCTCGCCCGTCGGTATAATAAAACCACCTCTGCAAGGGGTAGTAGCCGTGTCAGCGTCCTGCCAACGTAGCGCTCTGCACCCTGGTGCTTATGTCAGTGTAACTTATGTCACTCAAGGGGGTGGTTTCTTCACCTGAGCGGCATATGTTATGCCATGGTAGTGTAGGCATAGTTAATAACTAGTTAATTTACTATACCATTGGCTATAAGTCTTGTCTTTGGTGTGAGATCTAAGGTGCAAATTAAGCTGGGGTCACTGCCTAGGCCTTTGGGACTGGGAGTCACCTGAATCTTTTGTGATCGTTGGTGTAAAGTGACCGTCTATCACTGAGGCAGGCTTGCCCGGATGGCGAGATGGATTGAAATGCCCAAGGGGACCGTCTCTGACGCCTTGGTAGGGCTGTAGCCTGCCGGAGGAGTTTACACTTGTTTCTTGGCTGGTGAAACTGAAGTGTGGAACACACGGCCCATTTGGGGCTTAGGCCCTGTCCCTGGGCAAGGCCCGGAGGTGGCACTCATGCTCCTAGTCACTCCAGACAGCGTGACAGGTACATCCACACGGCAATAAAAAACCTGCAGCACCGAGCCTCAAAGCCTGGGCCAAATGACTCAAGTTTCCCAAGCTCAGACTACAGCAGTGGAGATGTTTGGGCTTGGGCTGGAGCCTGGGATCTGAGATCCACCCTCCTCGTGAGGTTTCAGAGCCCGGCTCCAGCCTGAGCCCAAATATCTACATCGCGTCCCGACCCCAAGAGTCCGAGTCAGCTGACCCGGGCCATGGGTCTTTTGTTGCAGTGTAGCTACTTGCTCTGGCATTGTCTCTTAGCAACCCTGGAGTGACTATCTCTCTTTCCACGGGTGGGCTGGCTCTGCTATGCAGTCAGAGCCCAAGGGGGAAATGTCCATTCCCATATACGGGACAGAGACGCCCACCTGTGTCAGATCCAGATACAATATTATTAACGAGCCCCCATGTGTAACAGGGCACTTGGGACACGTCTTGAAGTTTTACTCCCCAAACGTGAGAGCTAGAAATGTCTTTTTTTTTTGTCTTTTTTTTTTTTTTAGTGAAAGAGGAAATTTTAATGAAATCACATGACTCCAGGCGCTGGGGCTTCAAGAAAAATCACCAAATAGCGTGAGCCTCAGGATGGAATCACGAGAGTTGGCAATGCTGTAATGTTTGCTCGCCGCATCTCTCAGGGAGACGTTTACAACAATCACAGCTCTTTAGAAGGAATTCCCTGTCTGGCCACGGGATGGCACTGGAGTTCCACACCTCCATCAGCTGGCGAGCAGCTGGCCATGAATGCTCACCTGCCGTGGGGGTGCCCTCCCAGATGGGCATGGAAGCAGCTGGGAGCCAGAGGGCCTCCTGTGAGGACAGAGCGAGTTGAAATGCAGCCGTTCCTACCTGCTGGGCGGTGGTGGGGATTTGCCAACTGTTTGAGTTCACTCCTCACTGGCCTGCCAGCCATCCTCACCAATCAGAGGATCCAGCATCTCATAACTAAATTCAGCGGCTTGGCCAAGCTGTGGGCAGGATTGAGAGGCACTGGCAGAGCTGGGGACAGGGGGATTGAGAGTGCGGGGTAGGGGAAGGGAGATGCCACCTCAATCTATAAATCATCCCAAACTCGCTCCCAACTTGTCTCAGGCTCCCGCTAAAGCCTGGGGAACCTGGGGTGGATTTAAGGTTGATAACAAGACCTGAGGTTCCCCCAGGCCTCAGTTGAGTTGTCTGTATTTTTACCCAGCTCTAGTTACAATCCAGGAACAGAGAAGCAACAGCTGCCTCCCTTCGAGCCCTTCCTCCCGCTCCCTCTCGTCCAGTTTCCCCTTTGCATTTTGCACACTAGACCGGGCTTTCCCTCGGGAAGAAAGCACCTGGGGTTCTAGATCAACACAATGAAATGGTCCTGAACCAAACCCTGGCATCCCATCACACCCAAGGCCCGGTTCTGCACCGTCTTTCAGGCAGGTTGCGCCAGTGTCCAGCCATCACCACGCCGGGGAGAATCAAGCCCGCAAACTTTGGGAAGTTCCGGTATGAGTGGCTGGCTCCAATGTCACCAGGACACCTTGGGTGAGCTCAAGAGGGCTGTGAGGAGAAAAAAGTAGTTGTCTCTCACCTTGGGGGTGAAATGCTCCAGGACTGAGCTGACTACGGTCAGAAGAGCCCTCGCCACGTGAGTGCTCTGAAATCTTGGTCCCCCATGGGTGCTTCACATAAAACTCCCCATCAGCAGCCCCACTGCATCCCTCCATGATCCACCCTGCATGGAGTAGCGTCATCTCTGTGCTGCAGAGCAAGTGACAGAATTGGCTGCATGCTCTCAGGTGCTATATTAAAGAGAAGCGCCAGTGACCCCATAGTTAAGACTGAGCCAAGCGCTTGCATTAACAGCTGATGTTTCACATCGCTCTGAAATCCACATGCACTCTCAGATTGTCTTGACCAAGGACTGAAGAGGGCTGGAGTGATCACTGATCTTCAGTTTACTGCAGGAAGGATCGTGACAGGGTGCAAGGCCATTCTGCACTCCAAGGAACCTAGTCACCTGCATTGACAGGCTGCAGAGACCTTCTTGTCTCCTAGTTCCCAGCAGCAGTAGTTGGGGGCGGGGGGCAGGCAGGAAGGGGGTAATGCCCCTTATGGACCATGTGTACATCTCCAGCAGCCTCCGCTGATCCAACGGTAAAGAAGTGACCCTTTCCAGGGACTGTAGCTTATGTTCTTCCTCTGCATGTTCCTTCACAGCCCTGTGTTCATTCCACCACCCTGTGCCCATGCCCCTGGACTGGGCCACCATGGCTCTCAAAGCACTGGCCCCTTCTGCTGCCGCTCAGACTGATCTTACTGTCCATGGTTACGAATCATCAACAGCCCAAGTACAAAACACTGCAGTCCCCAGGGACTCGACTGTCCAAAGGGGAAGGCTTGTTGGTTACTATGGCCCCAGCTACAGGGCAGCCGGGGAAGGGAAATGTACCTTGTCGCTGTACTTTGTTGCTCCCAGTATTTATGTGTCTGTTGCAATTTGCTAGCACAGCTCCTGTGACTCGTTACTTCGTAGAAAGACCCTTTGACAGCACTGGGGCAGGGCCTGGTACTCTCAGGGCCCCAAGTAAATCTATTTCTGGAGAGCTGGTGAAAAGAATAGAAGCAGGTGAGGAAAGCGAGCGAAGGCTGGGGGTGGTAAGTACCATTTCCACGCTCAGGATTAAATCTGGACCTGCAGCCTACCTGTACAGCAGAAAGCAAGTCCTGGATGCCAGCCCCTGGAATATGGCCCTGGGGAGCTGCAGTGAACTTCATTGATGGAGAGAGGTGTCTGCTGCCCTCCCTCCAAACGTCTGCCCTGTCTCGTGCCAGGCCACCCAAGGAATGTGATGGGTGTGCCTGGGCGGTGAGTCAGAGCCGAATGGGAGCCAGTGGGCCAAAGCCCTGCTGGCTTTATCCAGACCGAGGAGCCCGGCGCCTTCATTGTCCACGTGGGTGAGGGGAGCACCATGCGGAGCTTTGAACGGTTGTGCGTCTAGACAGGAACGCTGGGTTTGGGGGCAAATGTCAGCACAATATTGTGTGTATGCCGTGGGGGAGTGGCCACAGGTCGGAGCTAGGGGGGGACCCAAGCCTGGAAGAGATCAGGATTGAGGGGGAAAGCGATAAAGGGGCTCAGGACGGGAAGAGTCGAGGTACTGCAGGTTGGCACTCTGGACATTAGCAGAGCTATGCTGGGAGGCCAGGTGGAGAATCAGCAGGGGGAGAGGAGGCGTGAGCAAGGCTCAGACACTGGGAGCAAAAGGGGCCTGTCCCTCAGTGGCAGGAGAGCATGACCCAGGAGGAACCAAATCCCCCTAGCCAGTGGATCTTCAGTGAGCAGCTCCTTGCTCAAAGGTCTGGTGCCGTAAACTTAAACTCCCGTAGAGAACAGGCCATCGGGTTTGGCCTGGAAAGCCACCACCACAGCTCGCATGCCCCGCTTCTCGGCCACCTCTGACACTTCCTTCTAGAACTGGGCAGGCTACTGGGGCGACAGGTTCTGGAGGCACTACCTGGTCCCTGGTGTATAAGGGGTTAACCTCAGCTCAGCTGCCCCCTCCCTGTGGACAGAGGCTCAGGGGAAGGGCTCGAAATTGGCTGCTGTGGGGCAGGTGAGCTCCCACTGGGCTGAACTGCAGCCGGGAGGGGAGAAGTTTCCAGGACTCTTTTTTTCCTAGGGCGCCTGTGCATGTGTTTTGATTTCTGGAGCTAAGCCGGGTCCCCGTGGGGAACCCTTGGCTGTTACACCTGGGCTCTGCTTTTGCTGAGTCACCCCACCAGCTCCCAGCTGGGCTGAAGAGTCAGGCACTGCCAAACGCCGCCTGTGCTCACCACTTACCCTCTTGAGCCTCCCCCGCGCTAGTGAGTGGCGCTGCCCGGCGCAGCGGAGCCGAGCAGTTACAGGCCCCACGCGCCGGAGCCGTGCTAGTCAGCCTGGCTAGCATCCAGCAGGTTCAGCAGCCGGGACGCTGGGTCTGGCCACGCATCGGACCCAGTGCAGGGGAAAGGAGGCCGTGAGCCTCCATTCTGCTTCCCCTGGTCCTAGGGCTCCCCGGGGACTGAGCTGACCCCTGGCGTAACTTAGAGCAGCCTCGGGGGCTAGAACAAGACTCAGGACCCTTGAGCAGCAGGAGTCTAGATACAGATTGAAGGGGGGAAATCTTCAGAAGTGATTAAGTGATTAGAAGCACAGGCCCCACTGAAAATCAAAGGGACTCGCATTCCTAAGTGATTTAGGTGCTTTTGAAACACCCCCCCCCCTCCGGGGAGCTGCGTTTTAGGCGCCTGCCTTTGAACACCTTGGCCCCAGCATCAGCAAGTGTTTCCAATCCGCTGGGGAGGGGAGAGCTCCCACCGTCTGGGCTGCTGGTCTGAGATGAGATATCCACCTTCAAGTAACGGATCCTCTTCCCTAACGCTAATGGAGGTTCTGAAGTTGTGACATTGGCAGCACCGAGTGGGATTTGCTCCCGCGTTCAGCTAGTCTCTGGCCCCCATTTACCTGTATCCTTGGCTGATTTACCTTGCGTTTCACTGGGCCTCAGGCTGGCAGCGGCCCCAGCTACAGCCAAAACACACAACTGTACGGGCCGAAGACCTGCTGGGCTTGGGGACTCTGTTCAGCCAGCTCACCACAGGCTTCATGTGCCACCCAGTGGACACCTGCTGTAAATGAGTGGAAGAAATGGCAGGCTCAGGGTATCGTAGTTATTCGTGGTGTGTCTTTACAGCGGGGCTGTCCGGCAGGTGACCCCCGTGGGAATCAACCCGAGTGCCCGATTCACCCGTCACCAGCATCTGTGTAACTCCGTCAGCAGAGTCCCTCCTGATTTACACCAGTGAAGGTGAGAGGAGAAGCAGGCCCCTGGTCTACAGAGGACAGGGTAAGTCTACAATTCCATTTACTAGCCTTGTTCTGCAGGTGGCACCTGACCCGAAACTTGCAAGCCAGAACCACCTTTCATTGGTCTGTCCCACATCATGTGATCCGGGTTTAACTCTGAGTCACGGTCCAGTGTCAGGGTGTGATGATACTGCACAATGCTACTGCAAGAGGACATCACGAGACTAGGTCTCCGTTCATTGATCTGACCCCTCCGAGAGAGAATCCAAGCATTGACATGGCATTATAACCCCGGCAGTGTGGCTGAATGCCAATGGATTCTCTTGATCCTTTCGTCTTTAAAGGGTGAACTGTGTGTTCTGAACTGTCTTTATCCAAACCCAAGCTCTGTGCATGCCAGGAACATGGATGTGTGCCAGCATGGGAGGTAGAGACGGAGCTCACTATGACACTACCCTCCTGAGCCAGACTTGACGAGGTCCCTCAAAGCCCTCACGTGTCTTCCCATCTCCTTACTTGGTGATCCATCTCTTGTTCTCCATCTGCCATCCCTTCTTTACGTAATATGGGGAATCCATTGCCTCATTATCTTCTTCACAGGCCTGCGGTGTTAGTCTAGTCTCTTTGTTTTTGATTGGTGTCTTCTTTCCCTGTACAATACCAACATACATCCTCCCATACCTCCCGGTCCAAACTTTGGAGCCGCATAATTTGCCACGGGTGGTTCTGCCTTTTCAGAAGAACCTTATGGCTACCATAACAGGAGGTGCTGCAGAGCAGGGCTCAGGGACGCTGGTGGAGTTGGGGGGCAGGGAGATCATGTCTGAAATAGCAGAGGGGGCTTTGGCTCAGGGTTCAGAGTTGTGGTGAGCAGTGGGAATTTTCACACCCGCCCCACACCAGTGCTTGCACTTCTTGGCTAATGTTCACTGAGCAGCCCCAAAATCTGGCCCAGCCAGAGGGCTCCTGGGAAAATCTGGAATGGGGAGCGGAGGAGGATTTTTGGAAGCTGCTGACGCTGCATTCGGGGAAGGAGTCGTGTGCGGGGACGAGCTGATTAAGATAATATAATGCCTTTGAGATGGGGGTTGGGACCACAAGCCCACGGTGGCAGTAGCAGATCCTGGCTCTGGAGACCAAGAAGCCCAGGTCTGTCCTGCAGTGGGTGGCCCAGGCACTGTTCTGTGAGGCACTACCGCCCCGCAGCAGGACAAATCGCATTTCCTAGCACCGCTTTGAACTCTGCCGCTCCTGCCCGCGTGGGTGGAGCAAGCGACGAGAGAGCAGATTTCTGAGGAGAATCTGCGTCTGCAGGGGCGGCCGGTGGGCCGGACTCGGGGCATCACAGGACGCACCCCGGTGAAGGATCAAAGGCGACGGCACAGGCCACAGGAACACAATGTCCTCTAGTGGGAGGCAGGGCTGTTTACACACCCCCCCCCCATCGCTGCCACTCAGAAGCCCCTGCAGCCATGGGCTGTATCCTCCCCCGTCCGCCTGTAACACCTGCACTTCCTCGCTCTCGTATTGCACTTTACATTCACCAGCCCACCTGGCCGCGAGTGCCGCCTGAATCCCATCTATAGCCCCTTTTGCCCAAGGCTATTGCCCCAGCCAAGCAAATCCCTGGAAGCGGCTTCATTGTCCTCTTGCTCGGTGGCTTAAACGCAACATGGAAATGTGTGTCCCCGACCTCCGTGAGCTCATTCAGCCGTGAAGCCCCTCCCCCGCAGCATCACCCCCACCTTACCCCCCACACTGCAGCCTCTGTCTGCACTGCCCTTACCTTACCCAGCTGCGACACAGCCCTTATCTTTGCTGGCCTCCGTTTTCATGAAAAATGTGTGCATGGCTGCAAAACCCCGTTGCACACCTAATCTGCACATGCATTTGCCCCTGCTACACATGCCCTTGTAGCAATCACACGAGCTATGGCCCGATCGGCTGGTCACTTGCACGCATAACTAGACTCTGTAGCTGTGGGCTTTTCTCTCCAGAGAGTAAGGGAAATAGCAATAAAGGGCAGCCTCACCAGCTCTTGGTCAGTATCACTGCTCAGATTAACCAGTAAGGGCCCTCAGGCCAGCCGCATAAATGACCTGCCCCCAGTTGGAGACGGAGTCACTGCCAGGTGGGGTTAGAATTTCCTGGCTTCCAGTTCTGTGAGCTGCAAGGATGGGTTAAAAGGTTGCACACGCCACGCCAGCCTGGGAGGATGAGGGGGATTGTGGGGGCAAGATGAAGGCTGCAAACGTCTATAAATGAATAGCTCTGCTGGGCCCTCGTACGAAAAGGCTGGTGTCAAAGTGGCCAAGCTTCAAACTGAACCTGCCTTCAAAGGGGGGGATGAAAAATATTTGTGAACCATTTTCCAAAAAATGTTGAAGCGCCACATGCAAGTCCAGGCGAGGGGGGGGGGGGCTTTAGCCCAGGGTTCTTCTGCCTCCGCTAGCCAGGTGCAGGGCCCCCGAAGAGGCAGAGAGCCCATGCCAAGTGGAGGGGGTTCACATTGGCACAAGATGCCTGCAACGTCCCCTCTGCCAGGAGCACCTGGAAGTGCCCAGCGCTGAGTGGAGAGGTGAGGCCAGGAGATGGGCTGAAACAACACCTGCTTGGGCAGCCTCTGCCGGTGGGACCCCAGGTGTAATATAAAGCTGCCCTCCCCGCCCCCATGAAGAGGGCTGCTAGTCCAGCTGCAGATCCCATCCTGGAGCGGAGTCTCTGTCATCCTTACGCCGCCGCGGGCATTGACAAGAGCACGGCAGGAATCCTGTCCTCAGGACGGGCCAAGGAGCCAGGAAGGAGCTGGCTTCCCGGGAACTGGTTTGTGAGGGATCTGAGCCCCGGTGTTCTCGGCTGGGGTCAGTTACTCACTCACCGTCCGATGGGGGCGGCTGCGTGTGCATTGTGTGTGCAGGCCGAGAGCACAGCTCCGCACCGCCAGCCCAGGATCCTCCCCTCCCCTCCTGAAGCGCTTAGCGTTAGAGGTGCTGGGGGATGCTATTGTCCCACTGGTGGGACTGCAGCAGAACCGCTGTTCCTCTGGCAGGGTCGGTGGCTGGAAGGAACAACGCTGCTGTACAGACAGTGGAGAGACTCAGCGAGCAAGCAAACCAGCTGAACACCCCCACAGCGGGGAGTGGAAACAACCCGCAATCCCATCTTGAGCGCAAGTGAAGCCAAAAAGGGGGGGGACGGGCTTCCAGACTCGATTCCTTCTTTGCAACAGTGTGTGTCTCCTGCTTTACCACTGAACCCTTAAGTGCAAAACTCAACTCAGCCTCAACCGGCGCCTCTAGGAGAACAACGGAGCAGCTTGAAACTGGCGTCTGCTTCCCCTTCCCTCTCATCCTGTTCCCTTACAATTGTTTTTTCCTCCACTTGGGCCAGATGCTCTACTCAGTTTTGCCAGTGTGAACCCAGTTGGCCTGAGCGGAGTGACTCTAGATTGAACACACTGGAACCGAGGGCAGAACTTCCTCTTGTGTTTGCATGCTGGTTTGCTATTGTGTGGGGGCTCGCACCCGCTGGGTCTGGCATGGTAGTTTGTTGAGGTAGCTTGCCCGGGAGCTTTGCACACTGCTTGGTTAATAGAGGGCTGCTCAGGTGTGATGCAGCCATGCACTGTTATTGCTGGGTTAGGCGTTATTATTGGTATTATAATAGCATCGAGGGGCCCCCAATGAGCTACTGTGCTAACCCCTGCATAGACATGTTGTAAGAGACACCATCTGCCCCAATCTAGATAGAAGGGATGGGACTTGCCAACCATCGCCTAGCCAATCAAGTAGCAGAGATAGAACGAGATCCCACAGCTTCAGATTCACAGGCCTTCACCCTTTCCTCCAGGCCCCATCAGGGCGTTCTCTCACTGAAAGGGGGTTCATGAAGGGGCCATAGCTGTGGTGGTGTTGGAGGGTTCATGAGAAATCTGGGCTGGTGGCATCTACTGTGCCTTTCGTTCCATGGCGGCTACTCCTGCTGACGTTAATGGGAGCTTTACATGTGGAGAATTAGCTCTTGAAAAGAGCCTAGAAATAGTCATGGGGGGGGGGGGAATTAAGGATTAGTAAAATCTGCCCTTCCCTTGCTGGCCCAATGGAGCATACACACCTTTGGGGGAGTAATAGTGAGTGATGAGGGGTTCTGCAGCAGCTGCCCGGAGTCCTGACTTGTTCATTTGTACACTTCCTACCATGGCTTTCTTTTGAAGGGGTAGAATTTGTTTATTAAGACGGTGAATTTCTGTGCTTAGATCTTAGCTGGACTCCAGTGAAACACAGGTGGAAGAAGTTCCGTGCAGGAATTTCCATGTTTTGTTTTTTAGTTAATTGAACACCAAAAGTTTCATTGCGTTGGCTTATAGGGTCTGCAGGAGGGGAGCCCTGCTCTGACAGATCTCAGGAGGCCCACCCAAGTGGGACCCCCCCCGCTCCGGGAGATGTTAGCAGGTCCATAAGAGGCATGTGTCTGTCTATATGGTTGTTACCTCTATCTCAGGCAAACAATGGGTGGGAGGAGGAGGGGACAGAAAAGCTTGCGCAGGAAACATGGCAACAAAAAGTGACTTAATGTTTCCCTTTCCGTGAACCCAATGAAAAGGTTGATTGATTTGTTTGTTTATTCTCCCTTTCCTGCGGGGGCTGGGATCTTTTGCCCAGCTGCGAGTGGCGTACTGGACAGAACCAGGGCGTTTCGACCTGTACTGTGCAGGTAAATACATTACTTGGGACAGGTTGCAAATGTCCTGGTGTGTTTCTTCAGAGATCCCTGAGCTTTGTTTCTGGATGGAAGCAAGGCTGGGGACTTGGTGCACTCGGGTCACAGCCCCTGTTGTGAATGGAGATTGTTCACCTGCAGTGGACTGGCTGGCTTGCACATGAACCTTTTGGCTTTGCCAACAAATTGCTTGCACATCCAGAGAGGAAAGGGCTTGTTTTAGCTGCGGAGACCAAAGAGCAGCTCCAAACTGGGAAAATCTCCTTGTCTCTCTCAGCCTTTCTGGGCAGAGAGCCGTTTCACAATGGGAGGAGTTGGCTCTTTGCAAATTGCTTTGCTCCCTCTGGTCAGCAGGGGGCAGCAAATCCAGGCTAATCCCCCAGTCGCCCCTACTTTATCCAGAGGTTCAATTTGCCTTTTACAAATTTAATCCCAGGGTAACTCCACTGATCTCAGCGGCGTTACTCCTGATTGACATGGTGTGAGTAAGAGGCCCATAGTCTCTAGCATGGCGGAGGCAGATCTTGATTTCATCGAGATTTTGCAGAAGTCATGGAGCTCCTCTCTGGGGTGATCTGCAGAGATGTCCACAGAGCACCGCGCTCGCCCTCAGCAGAGGTGTAGCCCTGGACATATGATCAACTATACAATATTGTTATTGTTGACATCAGACCAGTGTGCGCTTCCTTGGGCTCTCAGCAACCCTACAATAACAAACCAGAGTGCGCAGCCCCCAGCTCGTGCTCAGAGTCTCCTGCTCCTAGGCCACAGAGCTTGCGTTTGATCCTCCTGACCCCCCGGCTCGGGGGCATGGGGATGTGAGGATCTCAGCACGCGTCACCTCACCGCGAGGTAGCTACGATTGTCTGCTGATGGTGAGCCAGGAGCACCGAGGGGTGAAATGACCTACCCAGGCGTCCTCGGTGGGCCGGGCGAATACAATGCAAGAGTCCTGCCACCCAGTTCCACACCCACTGGGTAAGGCTTCCGCCCCATTACTGGGTGCCCTCAGCTGCATGCTGCAGAGAAGCCGGAAACCCCCCTATTCTGCCCCCCTCGCTCCAACGTACACTGGTCTTCCCTGAGTCTCTCTCTTTCTCCAGCCTGCTCTGCACTACTGGGGGCAGGGAGTTGTCTCCCACCATTGCTCATGCTGGATTCTCTCTCCCGATGGTAGCAATGGGGAGGGGGCTAGCCCAGACGCCCACAGCAGCCAGCATTTCGAACACCACATTGTCTGACCCTGCTAAGAACTGGCAGTGGAGGGAGCCTTGTCTACACTAGGGGTTTCAACCCTCTTCCTCCCAGAGCTTCACCAGTGTTAGCATCAGTGGGGAATTTGCCCTGCTTTACGCGCAGCCTCCCTCTCTCTGCCTGTCTTCTAGGGCTCCGAGTTATCTCTGGTGCATTGGCTGTTTGGTGTCTCTGCGGCCCCACCCAGCCTGGGCAGATGCAGTTAACAACTGTGGCTGCCACACATTGATTACGCGCTCCGGTCCTGGAGTGTGCAGAGCTGGCTTTATCGTGGGCAGAGCGCTGCTGGCTCATTCATTCTCTTTGGCCGTGTCCTCCCCAGAGCCCTGAGCGGACACGCTGACTGCGCTATCTCCCTGGGTCACGGGAACAGAGCTATTTGCAGCCTTCCTATCACACAGGCAGCGCTGAGCGCTGGGCAGGGTCACTGGAGTGTGTCCTGGGAGCAAACAGGGGCCTTTTCCACGCTGCTGGGGGACTGGTGCTGCCCGAGTGGGCTGGGCCCGCAGTGACAGGGCTTGGCCCTGAACTCACTTGTGCCACTTGTCACTGGGAGAGGCCACTGATCTCAGCAGACGACCCCTGACTTAAATTGGCCTGAGACAAGAATCAGGCTCTTAGGCCGGCACCGTTGACTTGATCGGGAGCCGGAGCTCCCAGGGCTGAGGGCTTTCCTTTCCCCAGGGGTGCAGCTGCCCATCGCTGCTCTCCAGAGAGAGGTTCATCAAGCAGCAAGGTGCAGACGCGGGGCCAAGCCTGTCTGGGGTTGGGCCTGTCTCTGTTTCTAACCACTGAGCCCTTTCACCTCCGAACGGAACCATCATCCTAGGCGTTGCCCTTGGAGACCTCTGGCTGAATCCCTAGTGATGCCCAAGGGCAGCTCCTGACATCTCCCTTATTACCCTCTCATTAGACTTAGGCCTTATCTACGCTGATTTGGTTACATTGGTAGCAGCTCCTTGGGGCTACGTCCGCCCTAGGAAAGACCGTGTGTCTCTGCTGCGTGTTAAAAATCCTAGGTCCGACCTACACGAAAAACTTACGTCAGCCCAGCCACGTCGCTCAGGGGTGTGACAAATCCACACCCTGAGCAACATAGTTAAGCTGACGACCTACCCCCTACCGTAGACAGGGCTCTTCCATTGACCTAGCTCCCTCACTCGCTGTCCTGAGGGGCTACGTTGAAGTGCTCCAGTAGGGCAGCTGCAGTGTATAAGTGTAGACATAGCCTTAGTCTGGACAAGGCAAGTTGCAGTTTAACATAGTCAAGGTGGAGGGAGCCTAAGATTTACCTTGACCAGCTAACCCATGTTAAAACTGCAAGTTAGCCTGTCCTCGCCTTAGGATTTTCACCTGTTTGCTAACATTCAGTTAAAAAAAAACCAAACCAAACCACCTTTTTCTTAGTGCAGCCACCCCTAAGCTTCAGTTAATTTCTTACTGACTTGAGCTAAAGCGCGGTGAGGCACTCTTATCGCGTTTAATAACGTCCACACACAAACTTGCCTCCGTTTAGCAAAACCAGTTGCAAACCACACTTTTTGTTAAAATGGTGCAAGTCTGTGTGCAGTCTTGGCTGTCACTGCCTCGTGGAAGCAGGGCCGGCTCCAGGCACCAGCCCAGCAAGCAGGTGCTTGGGGCGGCCAACCGAGAGGGGCAGCAGGTCCGGGTCTTCCGCGGCGGGTCCCTCGCTCCCTCTTGGAACGAAGGACCAGACGCCGAATTGCCGCCGAAGACTGAAGCGGCGGCGGTAGAGCAGATCGCAATCATGGCTTTTTTTCTTTTTGCTTTTTTTTCTTTTTGCAGCTTGGCGCCGCAAAAACCCTGGAGCCGGCCCTGCGTGGAAGGCTTGTTATCACTGAAGGGGGTCCGAAATTTTCCAACCGAACTTTTTTCTGATAAAAATGGCCTTTTCGGGGGAAATTCTTTCATTTGAAATTTTTTTGAGGGGGAAGGTTAATTTAAAAAAACCAAAAACCCGTAGCATGAAGAAAATTTGGTTTGCAAATAACCAATTTTTCCCCCAGCTTTTCACTGAAAAACAATTTGCAAATTTAAAAAAAAAGGATATTTTTTGTTTTTGTCAAACTTTTTCTCAGAAACACTTTTTCATTGTCTGACCAGTTCTCATTATCTCACGTCTCACCTCCTGACTCGTGCCTTAGCTTACTCCTGGTGCCATGTCTGTACTCTGGGGCCCCTGGCGGTTTTTTCACTTCCTCCCCAGGGTAAGTGCAAGAAGAAAGAGTTAGAAGATGAAAAATAAGAGCCAGGTTCAGGAGCATCAACTCACAAATGCAGGGGACGTTGTGTAAAAGTTACAGGGCAGGACTGGGAGCCGGGAGACCTTGGCAAAGGATTTGACTTTTTTGGGACTTGTGCACATGCATGGAATGGGATGCACTGATCAGGTCCCTGTGGTCTATTCCCAGCTCTGATATGGTGAGTCTGTGACTCGGTTTCCCTCTCTGTAAAATGGGGCTATTAATACCAATTCCACGAGGGGTCGCACAAGCATGAATGAATGCACTGATTTCCCTGGATGAAAGGTGCCGCACCCTGTTTTATTCATTATTAAAATACAGGGCAGCTGTCAGTACAGGGCCGGTATCTCCTGCTCTGATCTCTCAGCTCTGCCTCAGGGATTTCCAAGGCTGCTATCCTCATGGTGAGTCAGCACATTTGGGAGGGCTGGGAGCTGTGACTTTGCCCCGGTTTTGTGTCCCTTCGGGGCCCTAGCCCTTGGCAGCGATAGCAGGGTTAAACTTGAATCTCAGTCATTTCAGCTAAGCTGAGCATTGTCTGATGCAGCCAGCTAGGGGAGGGAAGAGCGAGGTGGATGGCTGAGCGGGCAAGGCAGGGAGGCGCCTGGTTTCAAGGTGGATGGGCCTCGATCTGGGGGGCGAGACGGAGAGCTTGAATGCCGCCCAGGAGACACACATTCAGCTGTATGGTGCTTTTCAGTGGGAAAGTGGCAGAGCTTCACATGGCCGGACTGAGTGAGACAGCAGAGCCTACCTGCAAGCCAAGCACAGACCTGGCTCTGTTCCCCTGGCTCGTCCGGGAGAAGCCAACCTGAGAAGCTGCCTCTGTGTGTATTGCCCTCATGCGGGTCAGGCCCGAGAGAGGAGATATTAAAGGGGCAGCGCTCCATAAACCAGTGGTTGTTGGAATTCAGTTTGGACTCTGCTGGTTTGGCTGGTGGCATCTGGTCCCATTCCCTGGGGGAATTGGCCTCTCCAGCCTAGCACATCACCAAGGGGACAGCAGGACACAGCTACCAACCTCAAGAGTGCAGCAGTAGTGGGCAGGCTTTTCAAAAGTACCTAAGGGCTTGTCTACAAGGGAAATTTACCGGCAGAACTACACTGGTATCATTACACTGCTCGAGTTACTCCACTACAGCTCGCCATGTGGACGCGCCGATTCAGGAATCTGAGCGCGGATTTCACTGTTCTCTGGTTTTGCTTATGTCATTTTGAAAGCGGTATAATTATTACAGCTGGGAGACAATTTTCAAATGGAACTTTTTGGGGGGGGGTGAAAATGGGGATTTGAGGCCACGGAAGCATTTTGTGACCACGTGTCAATTTTGTTGAATTGTTTCAGTTGAAGCTAAAATTAAAACAAAAAAGAATTCTGAAAAAATCCGAACGTTTTGTTTCGACACATCCAGAATGAAGCGCGTGTTTCAATTTTTCAATTTGAAAGGAGGTTTTGTTTCAAAATTTCCTTTAGTTTTATTTTTAAGAAATTAAAATCATTAAAAAATGCTCGACATCTAAACAAAAGGTTTCATTTGGGGTTGAAATGAAACATTTTGTCTGACCTGAAGTTAATTTTTTTTTAACTTTTCAATTTGCCAAAATGTTCAGAAAATTTCTTTCTGGTTCCATCTGAAACAATTTTATTTTTCATTTCTCAGACTTGCCAGAGAACCAAAAATCTCAGCTATTCACTCAGCTCTAATAATGAAAGTGGGAAAAGGCACTTTTAATCTGGAATAAGAACACCCACGTGGCAAGTTATGTCAGTACAACTGTAGTGGTATAATTATACTGGTATAGTTCTGCCACTGAGGTCTGGTCTATACTACCCGCCTGAATCGGCAGGTAAAAATCGACCTCTCGGGGATCGATTTATCGCGTCCCATCGGGACGCGACAATCGATCCCCGAATCGGCGCTCTAACTCCACCAGCGGAGGTGGTAGTAAGCGCCGCCGACAAAAAGCGGCAGAAGTCGATTTTTCCGCCGTCCTCACAACGGGGTAAGTCGGCTGCAATACGTCGAATTCAGCTACGCTATTCACGTAGCTGAATTTGCGTATCTTAAATCGACTCCCCGCTGTAGTGTAGATGTACCCTAACTTGCCCCATATAGACAAACTCTAAATCAGTGCTTCTCAAAGCCGGTCCGCTGCTTGTTCAGGGAAAGCCCCTGGCGGGCCGGGCCGGTTTGTTTACCTGCCATGTCCGCAGGTTTGGCTGATCGCGGCTCCCACTGGCCGCGGTTCGCCGCTCCGGGACAATGGGGGCTGCGGGAAGCGGCGCAGGCCGAGGGATGTGCTGGCCAGCGCTTCCCACTGCCCCCATTGGCCTGGAGTGGCGAACCACGGCCAGTGGGAGCCGCGATCGGCCGAACCTGCGGACACGGCAGATAAATAAACCGGCCCGGCCTGCCAGGGGCTTTCCCTGAACAAGTGGCGGACTGACGTTGAGAGCTAAATGATTCAGGAGCACAAGATCCCCAGATGTTCCTGGGACTGGTACTCCGGAGTCACTTAAGCACTTTTGCAAATTCTATCCTTAGGCCCACCAGCACTAAGGGAAAGTTCAATCATTGGGAAGAAGTGAGGACTGCTCTACCCATTTTTAAACCCTACTGGTGGCTGAAAACTGGTCCTGGGGACAGGAATTCAGCCAGCCAGCTCAAAAACTCTGAACCTGCAATCTGGGAACCAAGGGAGAGGGCGAGTATTGACTATCCAGCCTTGAACAATCACTGAGATAAACACTGGAACAATAGAAGCAAACAGTAAAGTGGGGAAGGATGAGTAATGAGGCTGGGTTCTGGTGGAGGAGGGGAGCCCATGGAGTTACACCAGGGATGAATTTGGCCCGGATGGGTTGTGTAGTGAGTGAGCCAGAGGAGTTACACCACGGGGCCTCTGAGCGGTGGAGGGAATCTCTGGCTAAAGCTTTTTGGGAAGCTGAATCCATGTTCTTTTGAAGACTAACCCAAAGACGCTACCAGACGCCACTTTGTCAGCCTGCCCGCCATTAGTGCACTGGGAACCTCTGATATTATTGACGACAAAAATGTTTGTCGCCACATGCACAAAGGCGTCCGGGTGCCTCAACAAGGCCTAATAAACTAAATTATTAAATTAAAAGCTAAGGCAAGAAAGCCCAATGGATGACCAGGGCCGGAACACTAATCCCACCACAGAGGACTATTTATGTATCCTCGGGGGAACTTGCCTAACAAAAGCCTTCAAACCCACTGCAATAAGAATCGTAGTCTCGGGGACTTTAAGGGTAGAAGGGACCATCATGATCATCTAGTCTGACCTGCATGTCGCAGGCCCCAGAATGAGTTACTGAAGTCGTCAAATCATGAATTAAAGACTTCAAGTTACAGAGAATCCACCAGAGACTTTATGATCTACTAGTGTGTGTGTGTGTGTGTGTGTGTGTGTGTGTGTGTGTGTGTGTGTGTGTGTGTGTGTGTGTGTGTGTGTGTGTGCGCGAGAGAGAGAGAGAGAGAGAAATTCTTCCCAGGAGAAAGGCTGTGCAAACGGTTAGCCAGGCCAGGTGCAATATATGCTCTGGAGTGGACAGTGACCATAAGAGAAGTAGAAAAAAGCACAAGGAGACTTGCCGCGTGATGCACATGCCTGAATGTCTTTGAAGTGAAGCAAATGCTAGCACCGATGTATGATTCTTAGCACATCCGTCTTCCATGCTTCCCAGCTATTGCAGCTGTTCAGAACAGCCCCATGAACGCAGCATGGTTTGACCGAGTCGGAGCCCCGGAGTGGTGTAGCGTATGCTGGGGGACTGGTAAGGGGGACTCCTGCTTTTACTATAATCAAAGACAGGAGAAGGTGGTTTACCCTGCCCAGCTTTGGTGCACTGGTTGCGAGAGGACAGGATGCTGCTGCAAAGGAAGCACGGTGGTCTGGGGTTGGAGGCCAGTTTGATGACCCAGTGCTCCCTGGCCACAGCCAAGAAGGACTAGCCGCAGCGGGGCAAGCCAGCTGTGTAAAAGTCACTACTCCGGGTTAATTTCACTTCGGGGGAAGTGTCAGGAGGCCCTGGAGAGTTCAGCCGGGTTACAGGTGACCCAGGGGTGTTCCAATAACCACTCGCCTACCACACCAATAGCACTAGCCTTTAGCAGCTTTAACGATAACAGGGCCCTTCTGTCGCCCCCTTCCCTCCAAGAGCCTCAGTCCTATTACAAACCTTTGGCCCGTAGAGGTAGGAAAATCCTGGAATGACCTCTGTGCGTGCAGGACTGGATTAGGGCAACGCAGGGCCCTCGCCACACCACAACACTCCCCACCCCTGCCCCTTCACTTGGGTGGTTCCTCCCCTCCCCGGACTGACTCGTGCATGGGATTGGCAATACTGCATCTCCCAGGGAGCCCAGGGCAAAGGTGTGGAACGAGCCCAGCAGGCCAATCTTCCTCCATTTGTGCTCTGAGCCCAGGCTAATCTATAGATGCTCCCTCCCCCACAAGTATAAAACACACACAGCACCTGTAGCAACCTGGCCAGCTGGGCTTTTAAATGAGAAGCCAGCTCCCATGACTGTTCACTTAGCTGGTACCTCACAGAGTCTTCTACTTCCTTAAGTTCAGACCAGGGGTTCTCAACCAGGGGTACGCACAGGGCCGGTGCAAGGAAGTTTCACGCCCTAGGCGAAACTTCCACCTTGCGCCCCCCCCCCCCCCCCAGCTAACCCTGCCCCCCTGCGGCAGCTAACCATGCCCGCTGCCCCCCCCCCCCCCCAGCAGCTACCGCCCTGCAGCTAACCCCGCCCGGGGAGCCCCCCTCCATGGCAGCTAACCCCACCCGGGGAGCCCGCTCCAGCTCACCTCCGCCTCCTCTGCTGAGCACGCCGGCGCCGCTCTAATTCTTCTCCCCTCCCAGGCTTGCGGCGCCGATTGGAGGAGAATTAGAGCGGGGGCTGTGTGCTCAGTGGAGGAGGCAGAGTGGAGGTGATCTGGGGCAGGGAGCGGTTCCCCTGTGCGCCCCCCCCCGTTACTGCGGGCAGCCCTCCCTGCACCCCCCCGCCCCAGCTCACCTCCACTCCACCTCCTCGCCTGAGCGGGCTTTTAGGCACCTTCAACCACTAGGCGCCCTGGGTACGCGTACCCCTGGCCCTGGGGTTCACAGACCTCTTCCAGGGGGTACATCACCTCATCTAGATATTTGCCTAGTTTTACAACAGGCTACATAAAAAGCACTAGCGAAGTCAGGACAGACTAACACTCCATACAGACACTCACTTGTTTATACTGCTCTATAGACTATGCACTGAAATGTAAGTACAGTATTTATATTCCAATTGATGTATTGTATAAGTATATGGTAAAATGAGAAAGGAAGCCATATTTCAGTAACGATGTGCTGCGACGCTTTTGTATTTGTATGTCGGATTTTGTAAAGCAAGTCGTTTTTAAGTGAGGTGAAACTTGAGGGTGCACAGGACGAATCAGGCTCCTGAAGGGGGGATGGTCGACTGGAAAGGTTGAGAGCCATTGCTTCAGAAGCTGTGTATGACAAAGGTGTGTAGCACTATGAACAGTCACTGTCTACAGCACAGATTTCTGCTCCCAGCTTTAAGTTAACGCCAGCTGTGCTCGGGTCTTCCCTCAAAAAGACTTTCCTTTCCCCTCCAGCTCTTTTGACTGGTTCATTTCAGTTCTCTGGGGCTTCCTTGCAGGGGGCACGGCTCTTCTGAGCTCCAAAGACACAGGGATGTTCTAGTGAGGTCAAGGCTTTGGTGCATGTGCAGGAGAGGGAAGAAAAAAGGCAATAAACCCACACTTGGAAAACAGTGGCGCTTCCCACCTGTTCTTCTTTAAGAGCAAATATCTCAGGGGCTCTCACAAGACCTGCAGGCTTTGAGGAAAGTGGTCCCTTCCCCTCAGTCCATGGGAGTACACTTCATTTTTTGGTTTAATGTGTCAACGCTTTAGGACAGGGACTGTGTTTGGAAAGGCCCTACCATAGTCTGGTTGTTACTGTAATCTAAACAATCAATACTAATTGGCTGGCAGTACTGATACCCAGAGAAAGGGGCTCTTAGTGCCAGCAGGAATTTAAAGGTAACCTACAAAGCCTGCGGGGAAATAGGTTTGTGCCTTTTTCTCCTTTTCTCTGATGCATAAGGAAGGCTTGAAAGCTGCTGGGCTGTTCTGCTGGGTTTTATTTTGTGGCTTTGTCTGCCTTGGAACACTCTGGGGTCCGGTGCACTAGGGGGCTTATGACATCACAAGAAATGGGAAACTGAGGAACAGAGATTTTCATCGGACTGTATAGAACTTTGTGTTCGTTTCATTTTGATTTAACTTAAAAGTCTAAGCCAATTTGGAGGAAAGAGATCTTTATTACAGAGACCGTCCCCGCTAGCGCTTCAATTCAAAGGTGAGATGCTCCCAGTACATATCAGACCCCAAGAAGTTCTGCAGCAAAACCAGGGAAGAGCAGCCTTCAAATCATGACATTTCTAAGGTTCAAAAGAAAGTAGAAAAACAAAGAAGCAAACAACCTACAGCCCATGGGCCGCGCACGGCCCACCAGAGCATTGCAAAACACCAACGACCTGTTTCAACACAATATACTAACAGCCAATTCATTAGTGTTTTGTCATCATGTTTACATCATTTTCGTTTACACAAGCATGTAAATAGTCAATACTGTACATGGAAACAACCCATCTAAATACATACGAAACAAGCTGAACTTAAAATATAAATCAATACAGGTGACTTTAAATCTTATTAAAACAGGTAGACTCTGTTTGGCCCACCCAAGGTTGTGCTTAGGTTTATGTGGCCCTCCTCTGTAATAAGGCTGGGCTCCACTGATGTAAGCAATGCTGCTTCAGGCATCGAAATTGCACAAAATGTCCTTCACAAGTCCTCTTTAAGCTGCTTCTTTATATTGCGACATACTGTCAGTGTGTATGGTGCTCTACAGGAAAGTTGGAACACGAGATCTCTGCCCAAAGGGGCCCTGTTTTTTACAGCATCTCTAGTCCGGTAGCAGGAGAGAGAGTGTCCCCAAGTAGAGAGGGGATGAAACGTGGCCAGCGGAGGAGAGAATAAAAAGTCAGAGTTACATCCACCTAGCTCACAGGTAGGTCCCCACGTTTTCATTTTTCTTAATTTGATTCCTACCCTAATATAAAACCGATACTAGCAAAAGAAACAGCCAAAAATACCTTCCAGGGAAATATGTCTGCTGGAAAATAGTACATCTGCAGGGGCGGGGGTTGTGTATGTGTGGGAGGTGCTCCCTCAACCCGAGTGGGAGAAGTGACTGCTTTCTAGTGGGCCTCTCTGTGGCTTTAAAGAGACAAGTAGAGATGGCTACAGGAGATGCTTCACTGCTCAATTTGCATTTGTCTATATCTCAGACAGGGAGATAAGGCTCAAGATTACACAAGGTGGGTGTAGTCTGTTACCTAGGCACTGCTTTTTGAGATCTGACTGCACTGCCTTATGGAAATCCTTGCGGTGGGGTTTTAGAGCTAGAGATGGGATGAGCCAGAACCTTCTGCCCTGGTTTGATTATTCCAGCACCAAAATGCAGCTTTTCTGCCCAAGACTCCGGCAATAGCAGCGAAATGATTAAGTGAGCGATACCCTGGCAAGCAACCCATGTCCACATGCTGCAGTGGAAAAGGAAAACCCCTGAGATCACTGTCCATCCAAGCTGGGGGGAAATTCCTTCCTGACCACACATATGGCGACCAGTTAGACCCTGGGCATGTGAGCAAGAACCAGCAAGCCAAGACCCTGAGAGAGAGAGAGAGAGAGAGAGAGAGAGAGAGCATGCTCGGTGACCTGGCCCACCCTACCCATCGCTCATCTCTAGCCAGGCCCATCCCTGATCACACTGTGCGGCTTTATTCCAGGCGTCTTCGAGTTCCGAAGGATTATTACTGATCTGGTGCAGCCAAGTTAATCACAGGCAACCGCGTGACCACCACCAGTCTGTGCTGGGCAGCGAGTGATCCCTTCTGACCTCAAAGCCCAATCTGCAGGGTTTGATGTATGGGGACTTTGACTCCAAGACGGGCAACATGAGCGAAAAGGCCCAGCCGGCGGCGGTCGGTGAGGACTGCAATCCTCTCAAGGCCAGTTCTAAATGATACATCCCTGCTACTGATAAAGGCAAACCATCTTATACCTAGTAGTCGGCACTGTTAACACATCTGAAATGCCTCCAGCCACCTGATGTCTTGTCAAAGCAAAGTCCATGTTTTGGAGCCATATAAGAGGATCAGAAGTACACAGGTCTGATAAACTTGTATTCGCGTATATAGCGTCACCTTCTTTTGGCTCCTGACCCTATGAAGGTCCTTCATGGCTGAGGCTGTTAAACTGATTCTCCTTAGGATGTCTGGCAGGGTGCGTCCATTTGATGACCATTTACTTCCTAGGCAGATAAAGTCATCCACTACTTCCCTGGTTTGTCCAGCCGCACAGATGTCTTGTATCACAACTTTTGCACTGACACGCTGGATGTTTGTTTTTGCCCAAGAAATCCATAGCCCCAAAGCCACGGCCTCCTGCTGGAAGCTTTCTAGTGCTCCTTTGAGCTTGTTTGCATCCTGACTGCAGAGCATGACATCATCTGCATGATCCAGGTTGGTGACAGGAGTGGAACTGACCGTTATACCGATAGTTGCGGAGATATTCAAGGAGCCAGTCCACTGCACAATGGAGCAGGGCTGAGGCCAGGACACATCCTGCTTCACCCTGGAACTAGCGTGAAACTTGACAGGCCTATAGGTGCCCCACTGAACCCATATCCCTGAGCCATTTTGTAGGTTTTGAATTGGCCTCCGGAGGATGTTGGGAACACTGGTGCCTCGTAGGGCCTTCCACAAGACAGCCCTGTTGACCGAATGGAAGGTTACCTTTACGTCTACGTGTGCTGGTGTCAAAGGCCAGTTGACTTCACGATGGATCTCAGATAGCAGACAGAGAGCAAGTGTAGCCTCTATTGTAGATCAGCCAGCAGTGAAGCCTGCTTGCTCTGGACGAGGACATTTCACAAGGAAAGGGTGGAGTGGAGGGAGGACAAGAGTGAGGATTTTTCCAGGAACAGAGAGCAAGAGTTGTTGGCCTACAGCTATTGCACTCATTGTGCAAGCCTTTTCCCACACAGTGTGGGATAATGACCCCGTTCTCCTGCCCTACAGGAACCTTCACAGTAGACAAAGCCCAAACAAACAAATGCTGCACTGATGGACTCCCTGGCCCACCCGGGCGTCATGCCTTCTGGTCCGGCAGCACAGTTTCAGAAGAAGGAGATTTAAAAAAAATGTGTGGGGGAGGGGAGTATTGTACTTTTGAAAGAAGATACCCATCTTGGGGGTGCGGTGATGGGTAACAGCACCTACCCCTTGCTTCATCTGTGGATCTCACAGCACTTTACAAAGGAGGTCAGCATCATTGTTCCTATTTTACAAGGAAACAGAGGCTCAGAGAGGTGAAATAACTTGTCTAAGGAGAACAGTGGCTGAACCAGGAATAGAACCCAGGGCTTCAGAGTCCCCATCCAGCCATCTAGCCACTAGACCATCCTGCAGTGGGGCAGATAGAGCCCCTTATTGTTTTATTTCATTTTACAATAGTGCCTAGACGCTACAACCATGGAGCAGGATCCCATTGTGCTGAGCGTTGTACAAACACAACAAAAATACAGTCCCTGCCCCAAGGAGCTTGCAATGTGCCAGTAAGACAAGAGAGAACAGATGGCTACAGACAAACCGATGGGGGAGTACAAGGAAACAGTGAGATCACACTGATCAGCATGGTAGGCAATGGTCTCAAGTTTGTCATTATTAGTTACCCCTACAGTGAACAAGCATCTGTAGCATCTTCTCCCCGACACCTTGTTTTCATCTCCCCTGGAATCTTTTCTAGTACTTCTCCATTCCCATATGTATCAGCACCATCCCTAACTCCTTTAGCATCATACATGTGGCTCACCTCATATTGTGCAGAAACTTTTTCTCAAACAACGGTTAGCCCCTGAGAAACTGAGAGTTAACTTTGGGTCCAAAGCTGTGCTTTGTCGGGATGAAGTGTTCTCTGATTGGCTGGAGCACCCAAGCCCCAATCAGAATGCAACTACTGAATAGTGGTACAGTGAGTAACTCACCGCTGCGGAGCTGACTGTGTCATTAGTTAACATGCATTACTAAAAATAAAGTGCTTGCACTAGGATACAGTCCCAGCATCGCTGTTTCCAGCATTGAAAATAACCTTCTCGGCCTTGCCTGGGTATTTAGTCAGCTGCTGGGGAATGCCATCCTGTGACCATGTTAATTTCCACTGACACAACTCTGAAACCGGAGGCAGTCCCCGCACTGGTTTATTCTCAAAGATGTGACCATTCCTCAGTTTGCTGTCAGTTCCCAAGGGTTGGGGAAGTGTGGAGGCAGAGGGGTGACAAAGTCGTCTTCAGTTGCATCAACCCTTGGTACATCTCCGATAATAATAACAACATACATAAGGCCTCTGAATGCACAGAAAAGCCTTTTCCTTCATCATCCTTGCAGTGACAATTTCTGGATGGCTACAGCAGTGCTTAAAAGCCTTCACTGAATATTTGCTTCCCTCTGCCGAGACAGGCTGGATTCTGGAGCTCTCTAAGTATCCGGGTACAGCCAGGGCATTGCTGACGTTTTTTCAGGGGCTGTGTCATTGTTCTAAACCCAGAGTCCATGGCTGGAATCTTCTCCTACTAAATGTTCATGCTGTGATAGACATGAACAATGGGACCCTGAAATTATGGAATGAATTTATAAAATAATATATGGAGATATCCCATCTCCTAGAACTGGAAGGGACCCTGAAAGGTCATGGAATCCAGCCCCCTGCCTTCACTAGCAGGACCAAGTACTGATTTTGCCCCAGATTGCTAAGTGGCCCCCTCAAGGATTGAACTCACAACCCTGGGTTTAGTAGGCCAATGCTCAAACCACCGAGCTATCCCTCCTCCTAATTTAGATCATGTTAGCTAACATGGCCTAAAATGGGATGAGCTAAACATTTAATGGGGGACACCCACTGTGCAGTTGCATTCCTAGGAAGGAAGGCAGGTCCGGGTGTTAGGGTCTCTTTCCCCTTCTCCATTCCAGTTGTGTTATAGCTTTCAACTGCCCAGCAGAGGTTGACTGGGCAGGGCTTGTTGTTGGAGCTATTCAGGCTGGTCACTCCTCAGCTGAAACAGAAGCTGGTTCTTTCGCATGGCGATGCAGAGTGCTGCATTAGGCCGCCAAGCCAAGTCAGCAAAGCAAAACCTGCTACCTCTGGGCAGTTCATTAAAGGGGGCTGCCAGAGTGCAACGGAAGGTGGCAGAATTTGGTTTTGTACCTTTCTGAGACCAAGACCCCAGTGAAGCACATGGGGCCAAATTCTGCTTTGGTTGATCCCATGCAGCACCCCTGACTCCTTCAGAGGGGTTGCATGGGTGTTGGGCTGGGCAAAATCTGGCCTGCTGGGGCTTATTCTTTGGAGAGGGAAGTTTTTGGTGCAGGGTGCACAAGTTGGCTTACACAGTACCTGTCTGCTGGCTTCCCCCTGGACGGATGCACCCCCTAATGATCCCCTGAGTTCTTTCCATCCCGTGGGGCAGTGGGTGGGGCTAAGATGGAGTTACTCACTGTGTGTCAACCCACTCCGAGCTCGACTTTTATCACAGATGACTTCATTGGGGATAGTGCATCAACGCATACCCTTTCCACTGCAATGTTTATGTATACAGGCACGCTGTTGACACAGATCTCTTAATCCCCGCTCTGTGTACCATAGCCTGTGCTTATACAATAGTGGCCCATGGCCTGTTGCTGGCACTGCACTTTACTTCATTACTGAAACCCTTTTACCTCTGATTCACTGACTAGTTGCTGACAGGGTGTTATTGCAAGGCTGGAGTTGTTTAGCTGGGCATGCCACAGTGTCATAAGGGTCAGAGGGGGGGACACCCCAGCTGGATTAAGTGACTCAGGGTGGAGGGTGTCCAGGAGAGGGAGTGGGGAAAGTCCTGTGTGTTTTGCATCATGTCCTCTGCATTAGTTGGCTTTTAGCTTAGTGGATCTTCAACTTCAGGGAAGGGGGGGGGGGGGGGTCAGCTCATGCTTCAATGATCCGATGGCTTCGATGATGCAGGAGCTTAATGTTTGGGGAAGCAAATTAATTGCCTGTGAGGCTGAGGTAGCTCTTCTCCCACCCAAACCTCCCTGATCCCTCCAACCGAACCCACTGCAGGACACTTCCATTTAGAGCCCCAAAAGCCATAGTGGCTTGGTGTGTTTGTAGAGCTGCGTCTGATCTCCTTTCCCCTGGTTTCTTACTGAAATATCCCTAACAGCTAAACAGGCAGCACAGAGACGCTGCATGTTCAGGCCGGAGAGAGTGACTGAGAGCGTGCAGCGATGACTCAGTGATATTTCAGTGAGGGGAAAGCTAGCTAAAGTGGGAGTGTCCCTTTCCCTTCTCCCCACGCGTCCTCCTCAGCTCAGCTCCTGGGTGTATGGCCCCGGCCATCTGTGATAAGAAAAGCTGGAAAACTGAGCTCAGTGCAGTACCTCTGGAGCGGGGACGGGAGAATATCGGTGAATAAAAACCCCACCCACACATCAACACTCCAGGAGCTTTCTGAACTGCAACTTCCATCCCCATGACACTTAAATTAAATGACATTTAATTTAGCCTACACTAAAAGAATGTTATGGTTGTAAAGCCAGCACTTCAGGCTGCCCGTGCCAGCTTAATTCAGCCCCCTTGGCACACACCTGATACCATCTTTGATGACATGATCATGTGCTACTTTTTCCCCAAGTCCCCAGGCTCATCCAGTGCATCCTTCAGCTCCCCAGGTTTGGGGTAACCAGTTTGCACCCCCCCCCCTAATCATTCAGGGCTCAGAGAGGGATAGAGCATCATCTGGTGCCAAACTGATAAACTACACCTTTATTAAGGGTTTGCCCTGGAGGGATAGCTCAGTGGTTTGAGCATTGGCCTGCTAAACCCAGGGTTGGGAGTTCAATCCTTCAGGGGGCCACTTAGGGATCTGGGGCAAAATCAGTACTTGGTCCTGCTAGTGAAGGCAGGGGGCTGGACTCGATGACCTTTCAGGGTCCCTTCCAGTTCTAGGAGATAGGATATCTCCATTAATTAATTAAAGCTACACTAGTGGCCAAGATCCTAGTGTAAACCGATGTCATGCTCTCCCCTCCCCCTGCTATATTGCCACCAGGCTGCCCCTGCAGTAACGACTACATTTACAAACTTCAAATTAGCCAGCCCAGTCCATATTGAGGCACACAGATACGTGGCCTGTTTTGCAAAGAGGCTGAGTCCCCACAGCCCCCACGGTGTCAGTTTCTGCAGCTGATGTTGGTAACTGGGAGTGGGGAAAACTTTCAAAGATTTCCCCTGGGTAGACAAGACGATGTACTGGCTCTGTGTCGTTCCCACTCAAATAGTGACTGCGGGGGGAGGGGGGGAGTTATGTTGCCAATGGCATATTTTTAAATACAACAAGGTAGATATTTATAATGGACAAGAAGCATTTCTGCTCTAAGCTCAGGGTTCCTGAGCTGGAAATGAGATGAGGAGGAGAAAGACCTGGGTATATCATTGATTATAGGATGACTAAGAACGTGTCCATTAAAAAAAGCAAATGCAATCCTTGGCTGGATCAGGTGAAGTATTTTCAGTAGAGATCAGCAAGTGGTATTGCCATTATACCAGGCATGGCTAAGACTCATCTGAAATATTGTGCACTATTCTGGCCACCCATGTTCAAGAAAGAGGAACTTAAACTGGAACAGGTGCAGAGAATAGCTGCTAAGAACTGAGCCTGTTTTATGAGAGGAAACTGAGGCTGTGTCTACACTGCGAGCTAGCGGCGTGATTCCCAGCCTGCACTAGCTTTCATCAAACGAGCATGCTAAAAATTCTAGTGTAGCCACGTAGCAAGGGCAGGGGGAGCATGGGCTGGCCGCCCCAAGTACAAACGCACCTGAACCTTGTGGGTACATATTCAGGGTGGCTAGCCCATGTCACTGCTGCCCTTGCTACCGCGGTTACACTAGCTCAGATGAGAACTAGTGTGAGTAGGTGGACGGGAGCTGGAAATCACACCCCTAGCTCATAGTGCAGACACAGCCTGTGAGACCTGGCCTTGTTTTGCCTAGCAAAATGAACGCTGAGAGGGGAGATGATTGCTCTCAGTAAATATATCGGGGATAAACTCCAGGGAGGGGAAAGAAGCTTAAGGAGAAAGTTGGCATGAGAACAAACGGGTATAAACTGGGCAGGAATACTTTAGATTGGAAATTGGAAGCTTTCTAACCAGTAGAGGAGGGAGGTTCTGGAACAGTATTTCCAATGGGAGTACTGGTGTGGGGGGCAACCAAACTAGTTTTAAGATGGCACTTGATAAATTTATTAGCAGGATGATATTAGGGGGTTGCCTGCGATAGCAGGGGACTGGACTGGATGATCCAGGAGGGCCCTTCCAGTCCCTTGTTCTTCTAATCTGACAGATTTCCCCAATCCAGTTGCAGCAAAATAATGGCAAAAATTGAATAGCAGCTTTCCAATACAGAACGCCTGGAATGCTCTTTGACTGCTGTCCTGGTGACTCATTTGTAGTGGCAGGGAAAACATCTGCAAGCTGCCGTGAATCGTCCCAACTTGCTCTCCCTAGGATACGAGGTTGTTTACAACACTTGTTTCTAGCTGGGTGTGAATGGCCTGTTGAACTGTGGCCATGTGTGCACTTGTTGAACGAGGGGAAGTGGGAGCGGGTCTGTTGAACAGCGAACATGCCACACATTTACATATTGGACTGGAAGATTCAGACTGTGAAGTTGAGACCCTGACCCATGGTGTCCCCCTCAGCAAAAGCCCTTCTATGGGAATACAGTAGGATTCATTTGCAGTGATCCTCTTATTCCCTGGATCAAAAATTGCTTTCCCAAAGCCATTTATTGGTCTGGCTATGGTTGCCTTTCAAGCTGATCAGTGGGGTTTTGGGTTATAAGGATCTGCATGGAAGCAATGTTATTCATCTCATAGGGAAGAATTTTGCACCTTTCTGAGAATCACATGGCTGCAGGTAAAGAATTTTATGGGAGTGCCAGTTATAATCTGCCTGTCGTGCCTTGGTGTTAACATGCAGACTAGAACTTGTGTGCATGCTTGGCTGCTGATTTTGCTTTTGTGCATGGCTGCGTCTGGACTAGAGACATGAACTGTTGGGAAACTGACTGATGGGACTGCACAAATGAAAGTACAGTGCAGCAGTGGGGACATTAGCCATCCTGATTTCAGTGGCCACAGTGAGTTGCAGCCACACGTGGCGCTTCCTGATAGCATTATGGGGCGTAGGGATCGTCGCACCTATTCCACAATGCCTGGCACAGCTCCCTGCAGCGTGGCACAGTGTCTGAGGTTGACCTCTACTTGCACTTGTATTTTTTAGAGCTGATAAAAAAATTGGAATTTCTGTCCTACAGGAAATTCTGGTATTTTGGCCCTGTGTCTTCATCCTGATTTGGGACACAAATTTGAAATATCGAAATGTTTTCCGGAACAAAATGCTGTGAAATTTTTCTGTTTTGGAGTTGGCAAAACCTTTCATTTTGGGCTAGTTCAATATTAACCTGCAGCTGAGCCATGGCCTCACGTACCTATTCTCTCCTGCTAGACTACATCGCCCTGCGTCATTCCAGCCAGAGGAGAGACTGCAGTGCATCATGGGAGATGTAGTCCAGCCAGAGAGCCCGGCTCAGAGGGAAGAATGAGGCCTATGAGACAACTGAAATACGTCTTCCAACATGCACCGTTGCAGCTTGGCAGATGAACATCTAACTAACTCAAAATGAAAAGTTCAGTGTGGTTCAACACTCAAAACGTTTTGATTTGGGTCTTCCTGAACCAAACGGAAATATTTTTGTTTAGATTTTCCTGAGAGAAAATTGAAAATTTTTGGCAAAATTTGGAGGGGGAAAAGACGAAACCACCAAACACATTGTTACTTTGTTCCCTAGTCTAGTCAAGGCCCTAAGGTTGACTATGACCAGCTGACAAGTGTTAAACACTGTCCACACAAGATGAGAACACTTTTAAAAACAACACTTGTGTTAATTAAAACTTGGTAGCCAAGTGGTGTTTTAAAAAGGTGTTAGCAACTAATGTAGACAAGACAACATTTAACAGATGTCATGGTCAACCCTAGAATCTAGGTGTTGTCTAGACTCTGGACTAGGAAAAAACAGGGTTTGGGGGTTTTTTAAATGCAATTATCTAACAATTTAGAACACCAGATAGCACCTAGTGGAGACATCATTTAATTCCTTTAAAAAATCTGTGTTAATGGTCAACTCTGAGAGGAGAGAAGAGGAGAGGAGAGGGACTAGGCTAGGCTACACCACCACCAATTAACATAATTGTAAAGGTGTTTAAATTGTGTCTACACTGGGCATCCAGGTGTGTTTCAAGTCATCTTAGCTAACTTGATTTAAAAAAAAAATACCCTTTTTTCTTTTTTACTCTAAACAAGGCCCAAGTGATAACATGTTTTTAAATACTGTTTAATTAAAACATGTTAGCTGGGGCTTTAAGAAAAACACTGCATCTCGTGAGACTCCCAATGAAATTGTGGGATGGCAACCCTGCTCCCCCTAATGTAGCTGCAGCTTCATTTAGTAACTTACCAAAGTAAACTCCCATATGGACTAAGATATCTGGAGACAATGGAAACCACCATCCAAGGCAGTAGGCCACACGCAAGGCTGGCAGCTGATTGCAAATACAGTGGCCTAGTGTTGGCCTCTGTGTGTCAGAGGCAGAAAGAAAGGCAAAAAGCCAACAGACAGTGGGAGAAGCAGTTGTGAACGTGGCCCTGCGAGGGAGCACAGACAGGAGCTCCTTGGGGCATAGGAGTGGCTTGAAAATCGTGAGCAAGGAAACTGTCTCTCCTGTGCTCAGGGAAACAGGGCTTTGTGTGCATTCTTTGTAATGAAACAGGATTGTACCAAAGAAGTACCTGACTCATCGGAACATCACTTTCTCCTCTTATGGGAAACAACCTGACAAAGCCCCAAATATTGGCTGGCCGCTCAGGCCAAAGGAGTAGTAGTATTGTAGACATTCCATACACCTTGTCACAGTGCTGCTGAGGGGAGGTGGGCTCCTGGCATATGCCCCAGCCCTACTGGGTTTGCTAACGAACTGAGCCTAGTTAGGTTCCATTGTAGCACAGTCAGTGCGATACCTAGTAGTTCAACAAGTCTTCCCTGCTGGGTAGTGGGGGATGGAGGAGAGGAACTCAACTAGCATCTGAGAGCTGAGGAAGTAGAGATAGGGCTGGAGTATGGGCAGGTTGCTAGGAGTCTGTTTACACTAAACTTAGTCTTTGCCTGCTCTGAACACAGCTCACCTGCAGAGAGGTAGAAGGAACTCCCCTCAACCAATGGGCTCAGAACATTCCTCCCTTAAAGAACAATGATGCTTGAGAGAAGACCAGCAAAGCACAGTAATTGTACCAAGGCCATTTATCAACTTCGTAGGTATGTAAAAGTGGCTCCCAAGGAAGAATGTTGTTTCTCTCTCTCGCGTGCGCGCTCTCTCTCACACACACACATACTTGCTGAACTATATTGAAGTTCTTAAAGCTATCCCAGAATGTGACACATACTACCAGAAGTCTCATGGCAATTCATGAGGCTGCATCATACTGTGACCTCGCAGATCTGGGAAACCCTCAGGGACTCAAGAAGGACCAAGAAAATCTCAGAGAGGGAAAAAGTGATTTTAAAAAGTTAGGTAAAACATGCCTGTGTGCTGAATGGCCCACACAGCCTGGTTAATGGAGTCATTTAGTACTTAAATCTAGCCTTCATTTTTCATTGCTTTGCAGTTCATCCTTAAGGCCAAATTCTGTACCAAAATTGCATTAACTCACACATGATAACAGGTAACTGAGAGCACTATCACGGGTTCTGAATGTACCACTTGAGCACCACTGTTTGCAAATTTGGCCCTAAGAATCTCAATGAAATTGGCAGATAAACTCTCTAAAGCAGTCAAGTATCCGAGGGGTCGCTATGTTAGTCTGGATCTGTAAAAAGCAACAGAGGATCCTGTGGCACCTTTAAGAGTAACAGATGTATTGGAGCATAAGCTTTCGTGGGTGAATGCCCACTTCGTCAGATGCCTCTGCATTCACCCACGAAAGCTTATGCTCCAGTACATCTGTTACTCTTAAAGGTGCCACAGGACTCTTTGTTGCTTTTCTCTAAAGCAGGGCACTTCAGCGGGAATGCTGCCGTTCCGTGTGCATTCAGTGCTGAAATACAGCAAAGAAAGCACTGCTGCTAGTTCTTCAAGCTTCACATTTCCACTCCACGTGGAGAGTCCAGTGCATTTCAGTGGGATTGATGGTACGTTCCCCATCTCAGTGATCGCGGTTGAGCATTAAAAGGTTAGCCCCTCTCTCTCCCGCCGCCATTCCATCAGGTTTGTTCTTACAAAGCCTCACCAACATTTACTTTAAATGTAAACAAACCTTATTTATGTTTTTCCTGGAGCAGTCTCTAAAGCTGCTTTACAGGGACTCAGAGGTGATCACGCGCAGAACCATGAAGACGAGAGCAGCTGTTTGGCTGGTCCATATGGGTTATAGCAATACAATTTATCATAGACCATCTCCTCCTATTAATGTAAGCACTAGAACAGGCAGGTAAAAGACCTAAATGCCAATAACTTAGACACAGACTGTGCTCTGTAAATAATATACTCTCTGTAAATAGACACAGGTTGTACAGGGCAAAACTTAGGCTAAATGTTTTCAGATTTTTATACTCTTACCATAGAAACTCCCAGACATTTCAGTCCAAATTAAAAAAACCTGCTGAATAACTAACCCGCTGAAAACCAAAGTTTGCAATGGAAATGACAGCTTAAAATACAGAGGTGCTGCTGGGGTGGTAACCTCCCATCTTCTGAACATCACACTAGAGGAGGAAGAGACTGAAATAAAATGTGTGCAAGTATCGTGCATACTTGTGTGTGTGTGTGCATGACAATGTTGTGTGTTTCTGTATACTGTTTTTGTGCATAATGTATGTTTGAGTGTGTCTGTCCTATATTTATTATTTGTTATTACTGTAGTGCCTACAGCCCGAGTTATGGGCAAGGACCCCAGTATGTGTGTCTCCACGCTCCTTCTTTTCTGGGCCTGAAAGCATAATCATAAACGCATCATCTTTTGGTATCCAGGCATTAGTTTTGCAGACTATATATAGAAACAGCTGTGCCCAAAAAACACTGACAGGTAAGTATTACATAAGCAGAAATGAGGCGGTGATAGCGGCAGCAGTATTCTCGTTCCTTTTAGCACACACAGATCAAGCTCCTGAGATACCTATCTATCACTTGCACCACGCCCTGGAAATAGTCTCATCCGAATGGCACCCTTTCCCCTGAGGGTGGGTTTCTATGACTGTCCAGTGCAGAGCAGATTGTTACAGTGACAAGCTTAGGTGTGGCATAGACATGACAAATGACTACGATGGGGCTGGAATTAAGGGAGGGTAAATAGGATCAGTTGCAGTGGCTGTAGGTATTCCTTGCAATTTTGTAGCTATAATTTGACAGCCGCTTCTACCTGGACAGTCAAGTTTTTACACGTGAGCTATCTGTATGTGGGGTCAGCAGGAAGGCATCACTTGTCAGGTTCTTGAGGATGGCAGTGGGTAAGGATTCATTTCCCCTCTCCCCCAGCCCCAGTGGCTTTCTCATGTGGGACCCCATATGGTTGCATTTTGTCATCCCCTCCCGTTTATTGTTTGTTGGAAGCAACTAGAGCAGACTGAGAAATTTTCAGTGCTGGCGACACTCACATCTGTGTCCTTTTCATCAGATCCAGACTTTGCAGTTTCCTTGTTTTTCCAGTGCCTGGCCAAGGACTTCAGTAAGAATGAACTGGCTGAGACTTCTTCCACATAAGAGAGAGGTGATGATGATCGGGGCGGGGAGCACAAGCAGAGAAATTGACAGGGCCTTGTAATGACTCCATCTCTTGCTGGAGTTTGCCCGCTCTGTGCCAAAGACGCTCACAATCTTGGCGCACTTCTGTGCCTCTTGCTTGTCCAACCACCCGAGTGCTGTTGGATTCCTAGATGGCGACAGTGGTTGGTCCCACATTCTTTTCCTAGCTGGGAGGTTGCCACCTTTTCTTACTGATGTCACCACAGACGTGCACAACTTTGGCACCGCTAGGTTGTACTGCTACCGTGAACTTGACTTAGGGCTGACCCTTAAGATAACTGGGAACCTTTAGCTAGCGGGGAAAATGCAGCAGATCTAAATGAGCATGTTATCCCCGTTCCCCACACGCTTGCATGGCTTCCGGTTTGGTTTTAGACACTATTGAAGTTGTTGGTTTTAATCTTATAATGCCCTATTTGTCTTCGAGACCACAAACCAAACTGCCCTCTGGGTTCTGATTCTTTTGTGCCTCTTTGGCAGCACAGAGGGGTCAGAAATCATCTAGATTTGGCCAGCTGCGAATTCTCCCAGTGTGTGTGGGGGACTTATCAGCTGGCACAGAGCCAGCATAGCTGGGTCCTGTCCTATTTCCACATCAAGCTCTAGCATGGTGGAAGCACAGTGCACTCGGGCAATTGCCGGCTGGGGTAGGTTAGAGGAACCCCTAGGACCCTTCTCTTGCCCTGTGGGCCACCATGCTATCTGAACGCCTCCTGACAACAGTACCTAGGTGTCTCTCTGTGCAGACACCACATGGAGAATTGAATCAGAGACCTCCAGAGCTGAAAGCACATGTTTCTACAGCTTGAGCTAAGAGCCAGGTTCGGAGCTGGAGGCCGTAATGGACTTGCATGCTCTGTGGATCGAGTGCAGAAGGGGACATAATGACCAATGGGTTACAAGTACTCTTGAGAGCCGGAGGCAAGACATTCTCAGTGGAGGGTTCTTGGCTATTTGAAAGTCCTGCTGGGGGTCTGTTAGAACTTTAACCTCTATTGCCCTTCAAAATAAGGTGCAAAGTTCCTCTCTTTGTCCAAGACTTTGTCTAATGTCTTTTCTTTCCTATTTTTGTTTCATTACTTTTCTTTCATTTTCCCCTTTCTTCCTAACAGCTAACTTTAAAATTCCTCTCTTCCCTTCTTTCCATGCACCACTACCTCGAAGCTAAATTGTTGCTGCAACTTGTCGTGCTTTCAATATTCCTAGGGGTGCCTCGACTCTCTGAGCGCAGCCCCTATGATACATTAAATACCAGTTCTTCTAGTCGAAAGGTAGTGCTGTAGAGAAGTAAAGCATTACCTTATCTATTAAATATAGAATATGGGATCACATGAGGCTTGTCGTGATTATAGGATGCCTTTACTGAGAATCACTGCGGTATTAGACAGGTCTTGTTGGCTGTGGCAGCCCCCCACACCATCCCATTTCTTACATTGTTTTTTTGGTTTTAAGTCCTACTCCCCTCCCTCCCCGGTGAACTGCATTAAATCTGATGGAAACCATGTTAGTTTGGAAGGATCATGGTGACAACCACCAATAACAGTTAAATTATACAGTGGTTTGAAATGTCTGGTATGGAAAATACTGAAGATTAGTTGATAATTAGCATAACCTCCTCAAATGTATGTACCTGTATACAAGGGAGAATACTAAAGCAGGATGACCAACTAGTCAAATCCTGAGCTGTCTTTCCCATTCCTGACCTTCTTCCTGCCCTAAAAGTGTCCCCCGGTGCGATGCCAAGGGGCGTGCTGGGGATAGGGAGACAGCTGGGGGTTGGGGGGTGCAGGGACCAGGAGCTTTGGGTGGCTGGGAGGGTGACCAGCAAAAATCGGGACAGGGAAGGGGGTAATAGGAGCCTATATAAGAAAAAGACCCCCAAAGTGGGACTGTCCCTATAAAATCGGGACCTCTGGCCACCCAAGGGGGAGATGCTGGGGAGCAGCCAGGGGCTGCCCAGGGGGGCGCTGGGGTGCAGCAGGAGAGCAAGCACCCAGGCTGGAGCAGCCCAGGCCAGCAGCCAGGGTGCTGGTACCAGCCCAGGCTGGAGCCGCACCCCCGGGCTCCTCCCCGTCCCGCAGGCGCTGCCCCTTTAAGGCGCTCCTCCAGCCGCCGCGAATTGCATCAGGCGCGTGCGCGCCGCCGGCCCGGGCCGTCCCCCTTTCGGCGTGCGCGCCCCCCACCCGCCGAGGCGGAGCTGGCGCTGGAACGTGCGCGCGCGGCGGCGGCGGCGGCGGCGGCAGGCCGGCCGCGAGGAAAGGGGGGGGTGGGTGCGCGCGCGCGCTCCCGTGCCAGTCGCGTGGTCTCCGTGCTTCTCCATATTGCTGCAGCTGGAGGGGTGCCGCGGGAGGGGGAGCTGGTGCAGGGGGCCCCCCCACTTGCTCCGGGCTGCGTGCGGCTGAGCAGGGCCCCGCCCGGCGGGGGGAGCGCCTGGAGCCGGAGCGGGGGGGACGCGGCGGCCGGCCGGGGGCGCCGATGGCGACCCAGGTGGAGGCTCTCCTGCCCGGCAACCCCCTACTGCCCGCCGAGGAGCACGGGCTGCTCATCAAGAAGCCCCAGGAAGGGGCCCGGGAGAAGGGCGAGCCCCTCATGCCCCACGGGGAGAAGGCCACCGCCGAGGAGGGCCGCGGGGGCGCCCCGGACAGCTGCCCCAAGGGGGGCGGCGGCGGCGTGGCGGGGGAGCCGCCCCGGCGGAGCGCGGCGCCCAAGCCCCCCAGCATCAAGCAGCAGAAGGAGGAGAGCAACAACCAGGAGAAGGAGAACCTACTGCAGCAGCGCGCCGGGGGCGAGAACCGGCTGCTGGGCGAGGCGGGGGGCAGCAGCGGCGGCGAGGAAGGCGGCGAGCAGGGAGGAGGCGGGCGCAAGGAATTCATCGAGGCCCCCCCGCCCAAGGTGAACCCTTGGACTAAAAACGCCCCGGTGGCCGTGGTCACCGTCAACGGACAGTCCCCCCCAGGTGGGTCCGGGGGTGACCCTGAGCCGCGGCGGGGTGCGGGGGGAGGGAGGGATCTCTGGGCTGTAGTACGGTGACTCGGGGGGTTTTGTTCTCTTCCCCCCCACCCCACCCTAGTTGGCTCTGTCGCTGTTGGATCGACCCCCTGCCTCGGGGTCCTGTCCCCGCTCAGCCCCGGTGCACTAGCTGGGGGAGTAAGCCAGGGTGGGGTGCGTGGGGCTGGGGGCAGCCGGAGGGAAGCGTGATCGCAAGGCCTCGGTCTGGCACACGCTCGCCCAGAGCACACAGGAGCTGCCTTTTTTAATGAAAGGCCTTTTCCCCCCACCCAGGGACATAATAAAAATGCTGAGAAGGGGGCCCTCGTCTGTGTGTGTGTGTATGGAAGGGGAGGGAGGTTTGTTCGGAATAGATCACTCCCCCCCCCCCCCCCCCCGCCGTTCAGCGTTGCCATATTTCCCATATTGTAAATGCTGAATGAGTCTATTTGGCCTGGACCAGAAAAAGAAAGAGCCCCCCCTTCCCCATGCCCTCGCCAGCTGTCTGGATTCGAGTGCCAAAGTTTGCCAGGGTGCCAAGAATATGGGGACTCGCTGGCTGTAACGCGGCGTGGGGAGAACTAAACGTGTCATATGGCCTTGGCGGTCGCATGCCGCCGCTCTCCGCCTTAATCCTAGCCGGACGCACGAGGGGTGGGTGGGGGGGAGTCATCTGGGGAACGTGGATTTAGGATTTCTGTAGCAGCCCCGGCTCTCTCCGGAAAGGGGAGGCTTCTTGCAGCCTGTGGGAGCCATGAGGGCGGAGAGCATGTGTGCGCGGGGGAGGGGGAGCGGAGCCCAGCCCCGGCGGAGCGGCCCGGCCATGCGGCTTTGCGGCGGGGGGGCTGTTTCCAGGCCGAAGGTTCCACGGCGCTGTTGCAACGTTCCAGGCCGCGGTGCGAACGTTCCACGGCGGAGGACTGAGCGTTCGATCTGGGCAGCGTGTGTGGGGCTGGGTGGCTGCGCTCGGCGCTTCCTCCCCTTCCCGGCATTCCACTGCAGCAGTAAAGACAACGTGGTTTCTTCTGCTGCGAGCATGTGATTCTCTCCTCCCCCCTCCTTCCCCCCGGCTCACCGCGGGGCCTTCTCCTTCGCCCCCTTTCCCGGTACGAATCGCCCCCTCTCCCGCCGATTTGCGCCCCAGCAAGAATCTGCAAAGCCTTAGAGGGTGACAGACAAGCTGTGCTGGAGGGGGCGCGAGGGGGGAGGGAATCTGCCAGCCCTGGCCCTCCCCCCCCATTCCCTACCCCGCTTCTCATGTCTGATCCAGTGCACCATTGATCGGAGCACGCTACACCTTTTTTGGGGGTGGGGGGGATTCCCCTTAACCCCCACGTGTTCTCCGTGCTCACAGCGCCCTGCGTGTGTGCGAAAGGTAGTTCTCTCCCTCCTCCCCACGTGTGCGTATTCCTCTGTAGCTGAATGCGGCTGGGCCCTTGACTCCTGTCTCCCTTGCTTTGCTGGCACGGTGACATGTAGGCCTCAGTCCTTCATTTCTGTGCAGTTCCAGAGCTGGAAATAAACTGGAGAGTGTAACCCTCTCTTCCCAACATTGAATCTGTGTGGAGGATGGGAAAGGGAGGGTGAATATGCTGGACAAACAACCCCCCCCGTACTCCCCCTGCCCCTTTTGGAATAAATCCTTGGCCCAAAGGAAATTCCGAGTAGCTTTCTGGTAATCGTGCATGTTGCAATGCTGATTCTGTGGTGTAACTTCAGCCCCTCTTGCCCCCAAAAGTTACTGGGGTGTGTGAGTGTCTGTGTGTGTGTGTGGTTCAGTTGTAGTTTAGTAACAATTGCCTTTTAAATTGTGCATTCTTCCTCCCACCATTCTTTTTAGGCCAAGATTGGAAATGCTGAACGCTTTGCATTTTCTTGCACGTTGTAATAGATATTACTTCCATCAGGAGAAATAAACTGTTTTAGCATGAAGGGAACCCATACCAGGAGAAAATACTGAGAATTTTAAATGGATATCTCATTTATGAGGGCGCTTTAATTTTTCAGCCTTCCCTTGCAAACTTTAAATTACATTCCCAGCTATGACATCTGGTTTCTCATCAGTGCGTGTGCCATCATTTTGCAAAAGTTGGTACCGTCTAACATGATGAATCATCATAGTTATTGATCTTTGGAAGATGGACAGCTCTGCAGTATCTGCTTGGAATACTTTTTTTTAGTGGGGAAAAGCACATAGGAGATAACTTAATAGTGCACAACAAAAATCTCCATGGAGTCAAACTGCTTTAGTCTGTGAAACCATGGGATGGTATAAGAATGACTTGTCTTAACAAAGTTCTGACTGTTTTGCTGCCTCAGTTTACTTCTTGTTGTATGACCTAAAGCTGATCTCCTTACACCTTCATGCGGAGGTGAGGATTCATAATGCTGCCTTGTTGGGCCATATTTGGTAATGGCCATTCTCTAGAGTTTAGCACTTGTGTTTTCAATTTGCAGTACAAACATTTTGTGATTCAGAAGGCTGATCCAGGTGATTGTGATGTAAGCAGAACATAAGACGTCATATACTAATTTCTGTGCATATCATGTATGTAGAGCTTTGTGAATTACACTATTTATCCTAAACTCTAAAGCTATAGGACTACATACAGTACTTCTGGTGAGAATGGCTTGAAAGTATACCCAAGATCTGCAATAAATGTCTTTTGACTTGCCTTCATCTCTTCTGCATTAATATTTCAGGTTTTAAAGGACAAAAGAGCATGTTTTGGTATTGGTCCTGTTATCAGGCTGGGAAAACTATTTTTTCTTGGGGGGGGGATGGGCAGAGAACATGTGCTTCAAGAAAGGTGCAACCAGTGTTAAGCACTTGAATTGCCACGCTACTGGGTTTTTCTGGAGGGGGTCGGGGGGGGGAAGAGAAACTCCACAACTTGTTCTTGTGGGGAAAATTAGTTGTTGAAAGGAAATAATGTTGTAACAACCTGAATTCTGTTCCACTCAGAATCAGAGTATTCCTTAAGGTGTTAAATGGTGAAATTGACTAGTGTGGCATTTTCTGGAGCTTGGCAGCCTTGCCTATAGTTCACACAATACAGGCCTTCTCAGTATTATTCCACTCTTTTGCTCTTGGGGCATTGTTTCTTTTGCTGCCTATTAACTAACGGTAAAATATTATTATTTTTGTAAAATAAACACCTTTTTTCTCCTAACATGGTTGTCCTAAACTACCCAAATAGACAAATTCATGGCAAAGAGCTCCCTGATGGGCTTCATCTTGAATATATTTCCTAGCATTTGTAGGTTTCAGTCACAGCTAAAAAAGTTCTTTAACAACTTGTGGTAGAGGGTTTCTTACACTCACCAAAAGCTCCTGGAACATTACAAAGCTTGTATGCCCATTTCACAGATACATGTGGGTTAGGTAAAGTTTTTAGGTTGCACGTTAAAACAGCCTTTAAAGGTCTTCCAAGAAAATTGATTTTTTGCACATGTTTAACGGTGACATTCTGAAGCTCAAATATTTGAAGCAGCTTTAAGTTATTTTTCAAAATACCCAGAATGACTAAGAACTTACTGTAAAATTGCTTTCAAAGCTGCATTTAAGTTCTAGAAGCATAAAGTATCCTAGACCCGATCCCTGCAAGCTAATTTGCTTGGGTGAGCCCTTGTTAGGGTGACCAGATGTCCCGATTTTATAGGGACAGTCCTGATTTTTGGGTCTTTTTCTTATATAGGCTCCTATTACCCCCGCACCCCCGTCCCAATTTTTCACATGTGCTGTCTGGTCACCCTATCCCTTGTGGAGACCTGTGGACATGGGCAGAGCTCTGCAGAGGTACAAGGCTCCCTCCACATAAATTGCCTTTGCAGACTTTGGGGCCTTAAATAGTAAGAAAAATCATTTTAACTCCTTCATGCACATGCTATAAGACAGTATAACAGAATTAGGTGACTAAAGACGCTCTTTAGACAAAGGCCTGTGCTCAGGATCCAAGCTTCTAGATACAGTTCTCTGCTGATGGTATTTTAATCCAGACTTGCAACACCCCCACAGTTCCAGTTCTGGGCATTTCCCACACACAGTTGCTTAATTGTCCCATGTTGTACAGTGGCTTTGAGGGGTTCGTGTACTCGGGCTCTGGCGGGATACAGTAAAGCAGGATTTACAGCAGAATCTCCAAAGGTGAAGGGCTACTGCACCTGCTGAGATGCCTTTTTAGGGCATGTGCCATGCAGGGGTGAGGGCTGTGGCCGAATGATTAAATCTTTTTGGACTTCTAGGAAAGAGGTTAGATCAGAAAATTGGTAAAAATGTTAGGGCATAGAAGAAGTGAATTTGCTCAGATTCCGTTAGTATTGTATGCTCAGAAAATCTCCTTGCCTACAATTTTGAGTAATCATTCATCTGGGGAGTGACTTAGAGGTATAAGGAAGCCAGGGGAAATATTTAGTTGGGCTCTTAAAGATTAGCACAATGGTAATGTTTGTCAAATGCAGTAAGACTTGTATCTGAACGGTCTCATAACTTACAGGGATTCTGGCAAGACTGGTGATGGTTTCTTTTCTTTTTCTGCGGTCTTGTAACAAGATCCAGGTAATTGTAGCCCCTTGGTACAGGACTTACTACGTGTGCACTTTTATAGTCTAAATAAACAAAGTCAGTAGGTTTTATCTTGCATAGACAACCCTATAATAATAGCGTGTCTACAGAAGAAAGGAAAAATATCTTGCTAAGGAAAAGGGTAGTGCTTTTGTGTTTCCAGAGGTGGCTATACACCAAACTTTATATATAAACTTCAAATATATCAAGATTTTCTTTATCTCTAGATAACTTTTTGGAGAAAAGGAATATGACCGGAGGAGAAGCCTTTAACAAATCTCTTCCTAAACTATTTTGTGTAAATCTTCCCCCAATTGTGCAGCTGCAGACAGCGTTAGCAATGATGTAAGCACTACTGTGGACAGGGTTCAAGTGTTTCTAGCACCCAGTTGTGAAAAGCTGCTGCACTTGCTTAAAGAAACATTGTATCAAGGTACTTATTGCTCTTTAAGAGCTACTGTACTTTATATTTTACGGCCTCTGTTGAAGCCAAGACCTGCAGGGTTTTCATGACCGTGCCAAAAATGTCTGAGTTCTGTCTACACTAGCTCTTACGCTATTACTTGCCCTGGTGCAAGTGCATTGTTGCTGGAAAACCTGTACAGCATTTTCTAGTGTAGATGTAGCCTGTAGTGGGTTTTTTTTGTTTGTTTGTTTGTTTTTTTTAATGCCGTTACTAGCTCACTGTCTGGTGTATGCTCTCTTTCTAGCTGATCTTGAAGGCCAAGTCAAGCTTTCCAAAAGACCCCTCTTAGTTCCTTGTCACATGCATCAATGTCAACTGACTCTTGGAAAGGGCATAAAATAATGTGTGGGTAAGCACAGCTGAGGCTAACTTGCCGCATGAGAGGTGCGGTGCGGGAAGAGGTAGCATAAACCTACACTGCAATTACACTCCCTTTCATCCCACCCCGACTGTCCATGGGGATGCGTCCCACAAAGGTTTGGGGAGAAGCACTTGGAACCAGCACCTGCCAGGGAGACGAGACACAAGTGAGAAAATTGCTTTGCCGTTGGCACGTTTTCATCTAGATAACTTTTCATTAGACACAAGAAAGTTAGTCACTGCTATTGTGCCGAGTAGCCAACGCTTGGTAATCCAGCACGCGCTGATCTCCAAAGTGTTGGGCAACTCTTATTCTGTCATGGCATGTAGCTGCGTAGCACTGTTGGCTTTGTTGAAACAAAGACCTAACGTCACAGCAAGAGCTCTGTTCCCCTTGACTTCATTTCTTCTGAACTATCCTTTAGTCCTGATCCCACAACTCAGGTTTGAGCAACTTTTTGCGTAAGGGGACTGGAACTTCCTGCCCTGAAAGGTTAAAGGGCTTTTTCTCCTCCCCCACACACTGATGCCCTTCAGCTTTATTCTGGACCTTTGCTCTGTTCTGCACTGTTTGCTTCAGGGAAGGTTGGGGAATGCAGTGTATTCAGTGAGAGCTGATTCGTAACCCCTTGTTGCTGGGAGTCATGATCTCCCTGATATGACGCTAAGCTCTAGATTTCCAGTACGAAGGAATTAATTCAGGTGATTCTTATCAATCTTTGCTTTAAACCTTTCCAACTTTTTTTTGGCATCACATCTGTGGTACATGCAGATTGTGAAACCGGTGATCATTAAGGCTGTGATTTGCATTGAACACCTAACTCACTTAGGCCCATTTTGAAAATCCTACCCATTAATATTTCTGATAGCCACACACACAAATGAATTGAGCACAGACATGTCTGCAACACTAAATGGGCAACAAGGGTATTGGGTTGCAGGGTTCTGTCCCCCTTTCCTTATTATGATACTTAATCCTTTGGCATTCCAGTAAGTAATGTGACATTGTATTTGGGGCACATCAAATAACATCCTAGACAGGGCGCAGTTTCAGTGCTGAGTAGCTGAAATACAGGGCTGCCTTTATTCATAATTTTGGTTAAATGTTCCAAGTCCTACCTCCTCCCTTCTCCAGGTCCACTGGAACTTGTTATAAGGGCAGATCAGGTGTTTGCACTTTACTGTAAAAATTTTTTTAAAGGCACAGCCACCATATTTCCAGGTGCAGATAATGCCCACATCTGTAAAGGGTGACTTTAGAAAAAATGTAAACCTTAGTGAAAAATTAAACTTAGTATTTGCCTAACTCCAGACACTAGAGGATCTTGGTATGCTTTACAAACACAAACTTAAGCCTCGCAGTATTCCTGTGGGATAAGTATTACCCCTATTTTACTGTCAGGTAAACTGAGGCATGGGTGTTTCCTTGCTGAGGCCCATGCATTTAACCTTTGGGAGAACTAGGAAGAGAACAAGGTCTCCCAATTCTGTCCCCCCCCCCACCTTTTTTTTTTTTTAACCTCAAGACCTCAATGAATCAGGATACTTGGGTTCTAATTCATTCCCAGTCTGGCATATACTTCCGTTGTGGCCATGGGGAACTCTCATTCTCCCCCCCCCCCCCCCTTCCCTTTTAATATTGCAGGTTGTCATGCCCAAGGCTGTATGACCAGTTGCTGAGTGCTTAATAGTTGCCATGTTTGCTCATATATATGTTGGTTTCACTGTCTGCAGATCTAATTCCTAGTTTGGTATGCAACTGAGCTCTCTTGGGTATGGAAGGTGTGCTATAAAACCATATTCAGTGAATCCACTGGGCAGGCTGAGCAGTTACTATAGAGCTGAGATCTTCTGTAGTTGATGTGCTAGGACATCTCGTTGTTATGCTGGTAGCTTCAGGACTCCAACATCCCCAGACATCTCCTGTGCTGTTACCTGGCCTAAAGTAGAGGTGTGGCTGCTTGTACAAATGTGTGCTCTTCCACTTCTTCATGTTTGCATCTGCTTTTGCTGTGTGCTTCACTTCAGATCAGTGTTGTGGTCCCAACTTTGTGTTCTCTAAATCCAAGGGTTTGTTAAAATTCTACTGAAAACCTATGCAGAGCTTTGTACCTGGTGAGTCTATTCTCAACAGTAAATCTGGGGAAGCTATTGAAGTAAAATCCGGTAGCCAATGATAGTCTCATGACCGCTTAGCAGGTAAGCGAGGAGGAGAGTGCAGATGAGAACAGTCTGTAACAAGTTAACAAGAGCTTATTTAAAACAGCTGTTTGCGTGTTTGAACGTCTCTGGTCAGAACAAATGGGAGCTGAATGTGGCTGTTGAATAAGTCGGCTAGCAGGGTTCTTTGCAGAGGGAGTCTTGGCTCACGGAAGGTGTGTGTGTGAGAGAGAGAGTGGCTGCTAGGCTGAAATGCCATCCCAACCTAGAGTGAAAATTGGGATTAGCCTTTTGGAGAACTGGGTCTACTGGTGGCCGTACGGAAACTGTGCAGGGTGTAATGGCTTCCTATGCCTGGCTTGGTAGGTATGGTTGTGGAGGCTGGTTTGTGGCCACATTCAGTATCCACGTGTTTCTAAATACATGGCTCATCCTATAATGGCAAGTTTTCAGAAAATGTCACTGCCATGTTTTTCTGAACTCCTAGCTGGGGTGCAAAGAGCACATGGTTTGCACTGTGACGGGATGGCTTGTGGAGGACTAGTGTGGACAGATGCCTGCACGGGCCCCTTCCCAAGCTGGCGAATGTCTGCTCTGGGGGCTGGAAGGCTGCAGCATGCCAGTTCCAAGACAGCTCTGAGCTGTTGAGGGTTATAAGGTATAAAAATGAAAAGGGTTTGTGCTTCCCTACCCAGCACCTCATTGTATTTTGATTAGTGTCTGTCACATGGGGTAAGAAGTCCTGCATGCTGTGCTAAAGCAATGCTCCCTGGGTTAGGGACCAAGTTCCCTGTAAACTGTGCGGCCGTGCTGCAGCCTATTAAGTGCTGCTCAGGCTGGGGCAGGGAGATGCCTCTCCTCGCCAGCCCCGGACCCGCTGCGGCTGTGGGAGAGGCGCCCCGGCTCAGACCTGCTGCGGCCAGGGGAGAGATGTCTAGCCTTCAGCCCCAGCCCCGGAGCGGCTGTGGTGGGGAGAGGGAGCAGGGGGAATCCTCTCTCCTTGCCATAGTCCCAGGGCAGCCTGCACCCCAAACCCCTCATCCCCAGCCAGAGCCTGCATCCAACCATCTGCCCGAGCCCCTCATCTCCGGCCCCACCCCAGAGCCCTCACCCCCCACCCCGCACCCCAACCCTCTGCCCCAGCCCTGAGCTCCCTCCCACTGTCTGCACCCCTCAGCCCCACCCCCGCCACATGAATTTTACGTGCATCCATATGGAGGTGATGTCACATACCACCTCCATATTGGTGCACATAACGAAATTTATTCCATACACGTGTGGGGGGAAAACTAGAGGGAACACTGTCTTGGAGTATTATGTTATGCAAGGGGAGAGAGGGTAGCTGAGAATTAATGACCTTGGTCTCAGATCTGTACCTTACCTTTACCAGATTAGTAGCTGATTAATACGGCTTTGTTCCAGAAGTTCATTGCAGAGGGAATTTCCCCAAAGCTTTCTTGCATTGGGGTGCTGTGCAACATGGCCGGCAGCTGAGTGTACTTAAAACTTAAAATGCAGATGATTTGCTGTCCTCTCTTTTCTGATCCTCAAAGCCCACTTGATGCGACTCAGCATTGGAAACATTGAAGAGCAGCCATCACTGCAAGACCTCCCTGTGGCTTTGGGCACTTTTGGACTGGGTGATCTAATCGGATCAAATCCATTAGAAATGGAAAAGACCCTTTTAATGCAGTTGTGCCTGTGCACTGGGATTTACCATGGGGGGAGCATGAGCTGATGCTGGCAAGGTCAGCAGTTGCTGTAGTTTGACTAATTCCATTGATTTAGAAACATAGGGTCTGTTTTTCTTTTTTCCGCCTTTGAGTAGGTACGCTTTATGTGTGTTGAATGCCAGTATTGCTAACTTTGCATGTGCTTTTGGGTCTGCAGAGTCAAGTCCCTGATTTGCACATCTCTATAGTATCTGAATGAGGTGGATGGTGCAGTGTTTTAAAAAGATGTGGCTGGTGTGATTGCTCTCTCTAGCCATGTGTGCCTACTTACATTCCTAGCTTCCGGTCTTCCTGCCGTGGTGGAGTGCTGGTAATGCAGTAGAGGCGGGAGAAACTTGTGTGGGGAAACTTGGGTGACAGTCAGTTTCCTGCTCCCCTGAGGTGGAGGTCATGGAGGGGGAACGTTTGTTCTGTTGCTCAACAGTTACCCTTCCAGTCAAATACAGAAATTTGAACTCTAATGGCATCTGTAGAAAGTGCTGGGAAGAGGTTGACCCTCATGCCAATTGTAGACTGTCTTATCTGCTGCACTTTGGTTTGCCTGCCGGGTATCGGGGGGTTAAAGCGTCAGACTTAACTTTTGGGGGTTGGGGAAAGAGGCTTTGGAAGACAAGGTCTGGGTCAAGGGTACATTTGGAGCACACTTTTTCCAGCTGAGCAGTGATGTGTGCAGCTTTCTTACAGAGTCACTTCACAGTCCTCAGTGCACTGGCAGAGGACCTGTGCAACGGAATAGTTTATTTGCTAATAAACAGTCACGGAACCCCTTCTCCTTCCCAAGTGGGTGAAAAGACCCAGCAGATTCTCTTCTGTCCTCCCCGCCCACCCCCTTCCCAGTAGTAGTAGAGTGTTTTGTGGACTCACTGTCTAGTACCTGTATGAACTTAACATGTTTTTAAATACTAGATGCATTAGGCTGTAATTTAATTCTGTTAATTAAAACTTGGAGCTATTTTAAAAGGCGAGTGTTGAGAACATCAGGGTTCTTACTGTGCCCATTAAGCATGTTAGGAGACGAGAAGGTTACAGAATTATCAAAAACCTACAGGAGAAGAGGAATGAGTCAGGTTGTTGGTGATAGGAGATGGCTATTAGGTGGAGTTGGCTGTGATAGGATGTTGGAGAAGGGGATTGGGGGAGTTCTGTATGTCCTACCCACTTTCCCATAGCTTCTAGTTCTAGCAAACTTTGCCCCTCTTACAGCATGCAAGGGTGTGATTCTATACAAAACTGGCTAGTTCACTATTGGTCCCCCCCGAAGTCGTCACAATGTTTTGAATTCACCACATAGGGGTTTCTCATTCTAACTGTAGTAAACGTGAAACCTGCTGGTCAATATTGCAAAAGGGGCGATTGGTGAGTACCAAACATAAATGACTACACTAATCTGACTCACTATGCCTAAAGGTGAAGAAGTGGAAACAAGCAAGTGATTCAGTGGAGTGAAGTAACGAAAATTGATTTATAGTTTTAAGTAAAATTCAGGGTGTTAAGTAATGAGGTGAAGGGATTCGTGCTCATCTCAAAGTGCAGAAAACTCAGCAGCTTCAGAGTCTTCATGGTCAAATGGAACATTCGCTGTGTAATTGGAAGAACAAGAATATCAAATTTGTTCCTGCAAGCCAGAGACTTTTTATACCACCATGCTAGAAAGGAAGCCATGATTGTATCTTCAAGTCCCTGTTCCAGGCCTTCCTTCTATGATAACATTGCCACTAGTGTAGCACAAGATGAAGTTTTAAGAAGTGGCTGAAGTACTTTGAACCTGTCTGGAGCAGTACATCCAGGGAAAATACAAGTTGTGCACAAGTTACTGCAAGTGAAGAAATGGCAGAAAAATTAAAGCGAAGAACCAAAAGCATAAAGGATGACATTAATGGAAGATGGTTAGCTGAACATGAGAAATGTCCTAGTAGTGGCCACCATCAATACGGGGGAGAAACACATTCCTTCTTAAAGCTGTTCCTTTTATCTGACAAGGAAATAGCAGAATATTGTGCACAAGTTGCCTTCTCTGCTAGAAAGGCAGAGAAGTTAGATCAGGGATTTTTTTTTTGTCATTTGTTCAGACAACGAAAATAGAAAAATTTAACTTTTCACAGGTGCAGTCATTCTGAGCTCCGCATGCTGCCTAAACCTTGAGAGAGAAATAATACATAAAAGTTCTTAAACCACGTTGTGAAAGTTCAAAAATTCCACCATTGGCATCACGGATGGTTGTGTGAAAAGAGGATTGATGTGCCGGCTTCCCAACAGCCGTTGCAATCGTGCTTGGGAAGATTGTGTGTCTTTTCATTTGCATCAAAGTGCAATACTTGTGTTGACATTTGCACTGATGGCGAGAAGGAACTTGATGCAAACGTGGCCCATATTTTAAGCAAGGGACTAAATTTCCAAAAGCAATTTGAAGGAGGTTTCAGAGGGACTTGACAGATTATAGGCTGATAACGCTGCAGTTGAAGTCTCAGTGGAAATCTGACTTGGTCTAATTAACAACAACAGAACTGGAACCCTACAAGGACAAAATGGAGAAATAATTCAGAGAAACTATAGAACCAGAAATCACACGCAAGAGGGAGGATTATCTGAGGCCTTGTCTCTACCTGAAACTTAGGTCGACCTAGCTACATTGCTTCACACCGCTGAGCTGACCCAAGCCCTGTTATAGATACTTGCTAGGCCAAGAGAAGATTTCTTGCCTCTCGGGGTGGTGGTGGGTGAAATTTACTATAGCAATGGAAAAGCGCCTTCTGTTACTGTAGCAAGTGACTGTGATGCTACAGTGGCACAACTGTAGTGATGTAGCACTTGGGGTATCAGTAAAAACTAGTAGTGGTTGTAGATCAGGGATCGGCAATCTTTGGCACGCGGCCCGCCAGGGTGAGCCGGGCCGGTTTGTTTACCTGCTGCGTCCGCCGGTTCGGCTGATTGCGGCTCCCACGGGCTGCGGTTCGCCACTCCAGGCCAATGGGGGCTGCAGGAAGCAGCGTGGGCCAAGGGATGTGCTGGTCACTGCTTCCCGCAGCCCCCATTGGCCTGGAACAGCGAATCGCGGCCAGCGGGAGCCGCGATCGGCCGAACCTGCAGACGTGGCAGGTAAACAAACCAGCGTGGCCCACCCGTGGTCTTACCCTGGCGGACCGCGGGCCAAAGGTTGCCAATCCCTGTTGTAGATGGTTACTTGAGTGCCTTGCCTGCCTGAAAGCCTCCTTCACCCATGGCTTCCCCCCCTCACCCCAGTTATGTTTGAGAAGGTGGTCTTTTCACAGTAGTGAAATGAGCTCTGCCGGTTTCGGCTCCTGGACAGGTCACTGGCAGACTAACTCTCTACTAGTGATGTTTGGAACCATGGTCCTAATGCAGGCAGTGCCAGTGTGTCACCCAGACCGTCCTAGGCCATGAGATGACCATGATGAGGTAATTGGATCTGCCTATGAACACATTTTAACTCTATTTGAATGCTGGAAATCTAGCCACAGGGATTTGAGATTGGAATATTCCCTTCCACTGAGCCCCATTTTTTTCTCCATCTAGCTTTCTAGCTATCTCCTTCTTGGCAAGCCGCCTTTTGGCATCAGAGTGTGGGATAAATCTCCAGAGTTTACCAGCCACTGATGTCCTGAAAACTGCTGGATTGGTCCTAAATTGTCCCTTTTTATTGGGACTATCTGTGGAGGCATCTTAATTTTGTTTCCTTTTTTAAGATGCAGTAGTACAACCAATGGAGCACTGGTTTTTTTTGGCAGTGTTTTTCCCCCCTAGGCTCCCCTCTCCCCAACTTCCATATAGGGACTGCCTCCTGCTGACCACCTGGATGGCTGCATGTTTCCAACGGTATCGCTTCAGGCTTACGGGTGATTAAAGGACTGAGGCAGGGAGCCGGGCCACCAGCTGCTTCATGGAAATGATAATCAGACGTTACTTTTCTCTTGCTCTTTCCTCTAAGCTGACTTATACTTTCCCTGCAGCTTTTCAGCTCCTGTCTCGATAGAGGGGCACTCTGTCTTCGTGGCCGGGGCAGCAGGGTTTTACTGCTTATCCAATTTGCCAGGTCTTATCGGCCCTGGAGTGGGGGAGGGGTTAACGCTGGGAACATCCAGTGTCGGTACTCTCCAGTACAAGAACTGATAAATGGCTGGGAGAAAAAACAGCCGTGACCATACCGTTACTTTCTCTTGGGCATGTGCTGGAATTACAGGGTTATCTGTTTAGAGACGCCTTTATTTTATCGGTCAGATGGAATCATCGCAGCCCCTAGACTGCAGTGGAAAAACCTTTTGTCTTTGCTTTGCCTTTTCCCCATCAAGGCTTTTATGATTCACTTCTCCAAAGCTTGAGGTGCATAGTGCACTGTGGGTAAACACCATTTATACCGCTTGCCGGAATTGCAGCTAGCCTCATTAACAAATGGTCCTAAGTAAACATCCACCCCTGCACAGTGGTTTCCCTCCTGGAGTGGCTTTGAAAAGATCACCAGCCGGGGCAGTAAGGGCTAGGGTGGCCAGACAGCAAGTGGGAAAAATCGGGACGGGGGGTGGGAGGTAATAGAAGCCGATATAAGAAAAAGACCCAAAAATTGGGACTGTCCCTATAAAATCAGGACATCTAGGTACCCTAGTAAGGGCTTGTCTCCACTTAAAAGTTGACTCGGATTAAGGCGGAGGGTGAGTTTTTAAAGCACAATAGCTGTTCTTGAGTCATTCCATATGTGGACTCTCATTCTGGAATCCCAATGGGTTAAGGTAAACAGGATTCTGGAAAAAAGTATCCATAGGTAGAGTTGTTCCAGAATAGCTGTTCCTGAATAACTCCATGTGTAGATAACCCGTCCGTTTCAGAAGTGAGACCTCCCCTGCCTAGGCATAATGTGTGACACTAGTTTGAGTGCCTCAGCTGTTCTTGGCTCTCGGGAGATGGACTCAAGGAAAGAGGTAGTTGCTGAGGAATGCAGGACTGACGCCCCAAAGTCCTTTCTAGATTAAAAACATGTCCAATGGCTTTGATCCGTTTCTCTCCTACTCGTGCGTTGTCCATAGGAAATCGGTAACGGTCCCTGTGCACTGGCATACTCTTCTAATGGCATGAATGATCACGTTGGCTTTGAACGTGGGGCTGACATCTTGAGAATTGGCATGTGTGAGAGTTAATCCTCCTTTCGAGGAGGTCAGGAAATAAGTGGGGGATCCAGCAGTTCCCTGCAAGTTCTGACAGACTGTGAGGAAGGAAAGGGGAGGGATTTGGGAGCAGCTGGGCGGTTTGTGTGGGTTTAACTCTAGTGCGGACACTGCCTTCACTGTTGCAGTCTTGGTGTCCAATCCAAGATGGCGGCCCTACCATGACTGAGCAGAGGGCTGAGGCTCTTTATTCAGGCTGCTTTTCACCTCAGGGCCATAATCTGAATTTCAACTGCCAGCTAAGGGTCAAATGTACTCTGTTTAACATCAGCTGAAAATTTTAAAATACTTTGAAGTTCCTTTCCCTCCCCCACGCCCGCATCCTGACTCCTCAAAATTAGGGATGAATTGGATGGAACCTTGCATTTCTGGTACCCTGAAAAATACTCTGATGCTCCCTACCTGTTTGTAGAGGGGGAGTTTATTTGTAACTTGGAGCATCTCCGTAACGGCATTGTGAAGGTTGTCTTCACAGCCATAAGGAGTAGGAATGAAATCAAATTTAAATGCAATCAACTCTGCAGAAAATAGTGGTGTGGGTCCCCACCTTTGCCAGGTGCTTCCCACCACTCCATAGGATTTTACTTCCAAGTCCCTGTCCCAGTAAGGCATTGCAGTCCAAGAGAGGTGCTTTTCTGTGTCTTCCTCTTTGCAAAATGTGGGTGGTGATTTAGTTACCAACTCCACAGGCATATAGCAAGGACAAATTAGCTGGTGTTTGTGTGGTGGTGTGAAGATGTAAAGTGTGTAAATGCGAAGTACTTGGCTGCCATAAGGATGAGAGTTTGACACTTGGAATGTGTGTGGGTCTCTGTCACACTCTTTTGTGCTGCAGGGCCCTTATTGCTGTGCCACCTGCAGGAGGTGTTGCTGTGCTGATGTTATGGCAGGTGCTTGTGCCTTCTAGCGGGGACACCCAGGTGAGATAAGGTGTGTTCAGATTTTCCATCCTATGAGATGGAAAAGGGCCTATGTAGTGTACAGAACTAGCCTGTCTTTTCCCGTAGCTTCGTTTGTGGCAATGCTGACCAGGTTGACGGTTACAATCGTGGATTGCAGTAATAACGAGTCGGTGTGTTCCTCTTGCGTCAGGCCTAATGAGCTTCTCTTCAGCCACTCCCATCCCCCAGTTTCTTCTTCAGAGAAGTGGCATCTGTTTGAGAGAGAACATGCATTCCAGGCAGAAGGGAAGGAGGAGGACCGACACCAGGTGATTCAGGCCCATTGTGCCTTTTTTGCTATAGCTCTTACCTTTCTGCTAATGTGGATAGAAAGCAGACACGAAACGAGGGGGTCTGAATTTGGCACCAAGGTGCTGATGGAGGATAGTGACTGTTCTGAACAAGCCTGATGGGCAGCTTGCTTCTGCAGTAAGGAGGGGAGTAGCACACAGAATATGCCCTCCTTTTGTAACGCAGGTTTGCAAGTTGAGTGTCCTTCTGGACTTGTCACCTTCTTCTGGAGGCCAGAGAGCAGCACTGGCAAAGGGCCTTTTTGACTCCCATTTTATTTTGTTTTTAAGGCCCTATTGCCCTAGGTTCTCATACAAGTTCTTTCTATTTCCAAAACTTGCAGACAACAATTGGGAATCATGGCCCTCCTCTCCCCCCACCACACACTAAAAAATGAAGATCTTCCTAGATTGCTTAGGTTTTATAGCGCTCCCATCAGCCCCAGCCCTGGGTCTCTGGTGCCGGCCACTGGAGATGTGGCCAGGTTTGGTGTTGTGTACAAACATTAACTGTTACAAGATGCATGTGTACATGCACGCCCACACATTGACACATCAGTCTTGCGAGTGATGTGTAGTGCCCTCCCTAAGCTCTTGCTAGTTACAGTGCTGGCTTCCCATCATTGATAACAAATCCCTAGTTTATGAACTATCCTACACTCCTGTCGTAGGGCCAAGCACATAGATAACTGCATTGATTGGTGCAGTATAAGCCCCTGAATAAGGTGGGATATGCGTTTGTTTGGCATCTTTGAATGCCCACTTTGGCAAGGCTGATGCTACTGAAAAGGCATCCTCTGTGCCTGCAATGATGGAATTCTTCTTTTTGAAAGCCAGCACTTGGGCTCTTGTGTAGAGCTTCTGGTTTTGGGCCCTAGCTGAAAAATCCAGTGCCGGTGCAGAGGAAGGGGAAGGAAACGTGAGGCCGAAATTTCCTGGTGCTTCCTCACTTTGCAGGCGTTAGGATGTTGTCTACCCACTGCTTGCTGATTATTTGTCCTCGAATGATGTGGGGTGGCACAAGTGTGGTGATCGGGATTGCAGACATCTGATTGTATCCAGGAAAAAAAGTGGTGGGCAGGGAGCCTGTCTGGGTCAAATACCTTGGTAAGGCCCTGGCAGTATCAGATTGATGTGAAAACCTGGAGTTGCCTCTGTATTTTTGTGCTTCGTGTTTTTAATCTGCCTTGCCTATGTTTGCAGGTGGGCTGGCAAGGGAAAGTCTGACTCTCCTGGAAAGCTCAGTTTTTGGAAATCTGTGAAGCATGTTCCTAGGAGAGCAGCCCCTGTCTCTGTCTTTGACCTAGCAGCCATCTGCATTTGTGCTTGCCTTCCCTTGTGGCAGGTGTGGAAAAAGAAAGTGTTGCCTGATTTAGACTCCTCTGGGTGCATGAGGTGCTGTTCCTAATTGGCAAGCTAATTTCTAATCTTGTCAGTTGTGCTTGAAGGGAGGAGCTGGGGAAGGTGCATCCCAGAGGGATATCCTGCCAGGCAGCCTTTGGCTTCCCATGCCCCAGGATTGCAGATGTCCTCGAAGCAAGTTGCTATTCAGCTTTGCAAATAAACAAGTGCGGTTTACTAATAGTTCTGTGGCTGTTCTCTGTGGACAGGAGGGAGATGCTGCCTCTGTATTCAAAGTCTGGCTCTTACCTCTGGGAAGCTGAGTTCGAGTCTGCCTTTTAGTCACAGGTGAAACGAGTGTGGGGTTCTCAGCCTTCCTACACGTGAATGGCTGCAAATCAAGGGGTATTGAGAACTGGAGAAGGAGGAGGTGCTGCTGCACAGATGCCGCTGCTTTGGCAGAGTTGTGCCAGGGCAAATGTGAGCGACATCTGCCTTTGGCCATTGCAAAGAGCCCTTATTTTGAAGGGGCATAAATTGTTGGGCGGTTCCTGCCACCCATCTGCTCAGCCAGCCATACAGCAGATAGGATTTAAAATCCAATGTCCTAAACAGTGACCAGTACGGCAGATTTCTAACAGGACCTTCTAACTTCCTTTCCAAGTGCAGAGGGAGGGCTATGGGGGGACATCACTGCAAAATAAGCACAACTTTTCACATCCTCTGAACAGTGGTGACTCAGGCTGTGGATGGCAGTGGTGGCTTACCTAGTTTCTTGCTGGTTCCAGTCTGTTCAGTCCTCCAACATCTAGTTCAGGAATCAGATTTACAGGTAACTTAGGTGCTCAACTGTGCACCTCATAAGATTGCAAGTGTGAGTTGGGTAATTGGGCACATGGACAGTTCTGGTCCCTTTATACTCCCAATTACCAGATTTGCATGAGTTCCCTCCACCTGCTCCCTGCACAGAGGAAGAGAAATTGCAAGTGTATTTCTCTCTTCCTGCTGTCTGCTGGTACAAAAAGCACTTGTCCCTACTACATGTGCTTATAGAAGCCAGCTTAAAAAGTAAGAAATGACAAGGGTGTCCAGCCAGTACAGCTTGTGTTATAAATGCCTTTGCTTAATCCCCCCCCAAAAAACAATAAACCCCGAAACCCAACATCCCTGCTTTCATATGAAAAGTGATTGAACTGATGGAGGGTTCCAGCCAGTGACACACTGACATCAATTTCCACTTGGCAGTGCTAAGAAAGGACTTCCTCTGTTTTAGTTTTAAGAAAACCTAAATAAATCCCAAACCTTCTAAATATAATTCAGACCCCAGCTGTATCCTATATTCCTTTTTCACAGGTACCTCTCCCAGCTGTAGCTCATTCTGGTGTGTATACACTAGACCAGCTGCACTGTTTGGGGGGAGGGGGAGGAGAGACCAAAACACCCCAAAACTACACTTCTGAATGTTGATTACAGTTGTAGGCTGACTCAGCAAAAACGTATAATCTTCCACTGCATCAGCATTTGTGGGTGGCTTATTAAAAAAGAGAAAAAGAAAAGGGTCTAATTTCTGACCCTCCCCTTTAATACACAATCTGTATATATTACGGACCCATTCAAACACCTCTGTATAATCATAATAAAGGCCAGGCTGCCCCCCTTGAAACCACCACAGCAGACATATTTTAGAATCCCGATTGAAAGAAGCTTTCCAATTTAAAAGTTTTGGGTGGTTTAAATTTTTGATTGAACATAATTCAACACCTTACATTAAAGTTTAAACATAAAAATGTAGCACAGAGAATGTTATACTGTGCAATTATTTTTACTTGTCCGACACAAACTTTATTAGATATCTAGGTACATGAATCCGTATATTTGATCCCATAGCTCCTTAAAAAAAATGTGAAATTCCTTGTTGATTCAATTATTTAAGTTTTTAACTGATTTGTAAGCTTGCTGTCTCCAATGTACATATCTTTGCGTTGCTGTGCACATCACTTGACAGAACACATGAAAGTCGAGCTCCCCTAGCCCAAAGAACATACACAGTATAACTAGGACAAACGTGACTGAGAGTGGCTCAGGTTAGAGAGAGCATTGAGGACTTATTAGTAAGGAGAGCAGTGTCGGCAGGCTTTGACAAGAAAGCAAGTTTGAGGGAGAGTGAGGGCACTTTCCACTTTTGGAAGTGATAGGCTGTAATCATAAGGGCAAGTGAGAGCACCCCCCCCCCCTTTTTTTTTTAAGATACGTTTTAATGAGCAAACATTGGTCTTCTGCTAGAAATACCGAATACAGCCACTGAAATCTGGATGTTGGCGAGAGGCTGACATTAGGGTGGCCTTGTGGTTAGGACACAGGAGACCTGCGGTTAATTTCTACTTTTAGCCACCAAGTCCCTGTGTGACTTTGAGCTAGTCACTTAATCCACTTAATCTATCCTATGCCTTTATTCTTCATCTGTAAAATGGGGATAATACTTCCCTATCTCACACTGTGTGTGTGGATAAAATCCATTAATGATTGTGAGGTTCTCTGTTAGTGATGAGGGCTATATAAGTACTGAGTAGACCCCAGTGTATTCTAAAAAAAAATGTGATTTTTAGTGAAATAACCCATTTTTTTCAAGGTCTGTATAACTAACATTTGGGGCAAATTTATTGTTGGCTTCATCAAAAGAAGAAAACGAGACACTGTTTTTCTCTTGTGCAGTGTTCCAGCTAGGATAAGTTGCTGCAGGGTATAACAGATCCTGCTTATGATTTACAAAGATTGGTCTCGGCACTGGGATGTAAACCTCGCCTTTGCAGGTTTTTTCCCAACCCATTTTTCTTTGCTTTCAGAATGTGCCAGAGAATGAGAACTTTGTAGACTGCACTGCTGGGGGTGGTATCATGTTATCTTGTGTGTTTAGCCCATTGGATCACGGGTCCAGATTTGGGATGTTGGGTGCTACAACTACATATGTAATAATGCATCTGACAGCATTAGAAGGAAATGATTTCCATGGGATTCTCCTCTAGGGCATGATCAAGACTTTGGTTGATTTATTGGACTGGTGCTAGTGCAAATCATTGAGAGTGCACAGATTGGCAGAGCTGCTCTGCTAGACATTATTCTTTCTGTTCTAGGAGCTTGTAACGTGCTGTTTCAGAGACCCTATAAAGTATCTCTGGGGTGGGGCAAGCGTACATATTTGCAGTAAGTAATAGTAATATGTGTTCTCAATACATGCAACTCATCTGACAAAGTAGCGTTGCCTAAAATGCAACCGACGGTTAAGTTTTTTTACAAGCACAGTATCACTTTTTAAAAACAGTAAATAGGGAAAAGGCTGATCTCAAACATTACTACTTCTATGTATGGCCATGTCTTGCACTCTGGCGGCCAGTCTGGGACCTGGCAAAGCCATCGTTCAGAGAGAGTCCTTGAAGGCAGCAGCTATACTTTCTCTGTGTGTTAAGCTTATCTTGAAACCCTGCTATCTTCAAACTCCCAGAACTGTAAATGCAGCAAGTTCAAAAGGAGAACCTCTGGCTGTGGGGAAAAGGGTCTCCTTGGAACTTGCTTACTATGTACTAGCCTAATATTGGTGGAGTTCTTATTTTGTGTCGGGGGGTGGTTGTTTCTGACTGTCCTGGTTAGTCTAACTTGCATTGCTGGGGTTGGTTCAGGGGATTAACGCCATAAAGGCCACTAGCCATGATACCATGGCACTAAATGTCTCTTTAAAATATATTGGTGCCCATCTTCAAGGATAATTCCCTGTCCAGGAGTTCCTCACTATATGGGATTTGCAATCTGGTTTAGGCTGAGGAACCTGTCTGATTTGGCTAGCAAGAATTCTGAACTCTGATAATCAGGACCCATAATCCACATGGGTTTGGAACTTGAGCCAAAATATTAAAATAGCCATTTTATAGGCACAGCAACCTACTATGTTCCAGGGTGTGTGCTTGATAATATATGGGTTCTGGAGACGTTCTGCCCTGTACCTAGTGTCACAAGCACAATAGAGGTGGGTGGGTGGTGGTGCCCATATCCTGGTTGTTTAATAATAGTGCTTGGAAATAAAGCTGCTCTAAAGTTCCAGGGAAAATGCTTCATGTGCTGGTGGAGTATTTTTCCTTCCACTTTATTCCATGTGGTGCCATATCTCTAGCTGCTGCTTCTGTGGATAGAGCCTCTCCCATAGTCCCTGGTGTCCGTGTCTGAGGTGGGTGGAATTCTTGGGTTGAAATGGCCCCTCCTGAAATGTAAACCTGGTAGGTTTGGGTTCCGTTTTTGGTACTCTACCTTGCAATTTTAAAAACCCTGTGGCACCAAGTCTGGGACTTCAGATCAGCTGACTCCTGGCTTGTGGGGCCACAAATAGCAATGTAAACATTCGGACCCGAGCCCATGCTTTGAAACCCACCCCCCTTACAGGGTGTCAGAGCCCAGGCTCCAGCCTGAGTCCAAACATCTACACTGCAACTTTATAGCCTCATGAGTTGGAGCCAGTTGACCAGGGCCAGCTGCGGCCGTGCCACAGGTCTTTTGTAGCAGTGTAGACCTACCCTAAGTGTGCTGTGTGGTACTTGAGCATTAGGTCTGTGGGCCCCAGACTGTGGGGCGCATCCCTATAGGTGAGTGCAGAGGAATGTTCAGGAGGGGCCCATGCCAGCCCCCATGGGGGGTGAGGTGGGAGTACCCACTTCAGCCCCACTATGCCCTCATTCCGTCTCTAACCCAGCCCAGTTCCATCCCCAGCTCTGCCTTTAGCCCAAGCTCCGTTCTGAGGGTGCCTTGGCTGTGCAGTAATGGGGTGGGGGGCACTGACAGATTTGGTTAATGGTGAGGCAGGGCATGACTGGGAAAGTTTGCGCACCACTGCATTAGTCCCCCGGAACAGGAGGGGTGAGATTTTCCCTTTACTAACACATTGATAATATCATTGCAATGAGTAACCCCTGTTAGCTTCGTGCTCTGGAGTTTGTGGAAGACCTTTCTATGTGTGGACGTGTGGGTGGTGGCCTTCTTGCAAGAAAGGATTAGCGTGTTCTTCATGCTTTGTAAAGATCTGACTTTATGTAAACCAAGTCTGTTCTCCCCTCTTTAAATGCCTGTAATTCTAGTAATGGCTTGTAGTGTGTGTTTGCAAGAGAGAGAGAGGAAATGTACCTATATTCTTAGGGTTTGTTCTTCTGAGGGGTTTGAGAGCGTGCTTGATTACAGTAAGTCATGGCAGTGGAACCCAGGGGAGCGCCTACTGTGAGGGGATGTTGCTGTATTAGAATATTCTTTTCTTTTAAAAAAATCCTTAAATTTTACTGTTGCTGGCTTAGACTGCAAAAGGGTGCAACAACTCCCAGGTGCCACACTGGGTCTCTCACAAGATGTGTTGCTGTAGTCACTAGCAGGAGACAGTCCCAGCGCTACCGGCCTAAAGATGTGTTTTTAATCCCATTTTGGGAAGAGCACTTGTTTACCCAGGTGGCCTAGTTCAGGGAGATGCACTAAACTTCAAGCAGATTCTTTGTAGGTGAGTCAGACGTTAACGCTTCCCCGTCCTTCCCTCTCTCGTGCTCACCCCAAATGCACTGAAACGCATGAGGTGTTGCTGTAGTGCCAGTGGTAGGTGTTACAGTCGACCCCTCTGTGTCTTGAGGCAAATTCAGTAGCTTAACCTGCTACGGATAGGAGGAAACTTGTTCAGAGGCCGCATGCGTAGAATAGCTGGCATTTCCTTTGAAGGAACAAAGAGAATTTGGGTAAGAGGAAGAAGAAGCCAGAGGATCTTAGCTGTCTTGTCTGGGAGGACTTGCAGTTTAGGCAGGAAATGCAAAAGGGAATGAAGGTGGGATTTGGGTGCAGGACTATGTACAGTGATACATTTTAACATGGTTTGTGTGACCTGAAGTGCAGTATAGATCCCTCCTACCTGCTGCTTTGCTGGTCTATATCCTTTGTCCTGCTCACACTAACTATCTTGATCTTGCTAGTTCCACAAATCCTGAACCATCTTTTCCCGAGTGCAAGCTGCATTGGAAGACAAGCACTTCTTCCTTTGCCACTAAGGTCACTGGCATGGCTGTGACTTAGCTACAGGTGTCAATGGGGTGGTTTGCTGAATCAGGGTCCTTCCTTTGTAGCCCCTTCCTCTCTTCCTGCCAAACTCCCTCCAGATTCTCTTTCACTTTCTCTAAAGCAGGGATAGGCAACCTATGGCACACGGGCCGAAGGCGGCACGTGAGCTGATTTTCAATGGCACTCACGCTGCCCGGGTCCTGGCCACCAGTCCGGGGGGCTCTGCATTTTAATTTAATTTTAAATGAAGCTTCTTAAACATTTTAAAAACCTTATTTACTTTATAATATAGAACTAAACTAGTGTTATATGTAGACTTACAGAAAGAGACTTGCTAAAAACGTTACAATGTATGACTGGCACGCAAAACCTTAAATGAGAGTGAATAAATGAAGACTCGGCACAGCACTTCTGAAAGGTTGCCGACCCCTGTTGTAACGAGTGCAGCATAAAACACACATTTACAGCTCTGCTAAAACTGCTGGCTCCAGCGTTCACGAACCTGGAGCTGCAGATGATGATGCAGCTTTCAGAAAGCTTGAACTTTTCGGATATGCATCCGAAGAAGTGGGCTGTAGCCCACGAAAGCTTATGCTCTAATAAATTTGTTAGTCTCTAAAGTGCCACAAGTACTCCTGTTCTTCTTTTTGCGGATACAGACTAACACGGCTGCTACTCTGAAACTTGAACTTTTTGAATCTCAGCGTCTTCTGTCGTTGTGAATGATTGTCTGACCCCCTATAATTTCCCACAGCAGTGAAAGTTTAAACTGACGATGCTAATGTTTATTCTGAAACTCTTTCTAGCAGTGGAAGTTATTTAAAAAAAGAAAAAAATCGAGTTCTGCCTAGTCTATGAGCTGCCTCCACAGCATGCAGTGCTTAAGGAATCCAGACCAATTTTGGGGTTGGGGATGGTTCTTAGCAGTGGTAATAAAAACCGGGGACAGTTTTTGAAAGCTTTTTCTTTTAAAAAGAGCCGTAAAGTAGCTTCTCCATTTCAACTGCCAACAGGCAATAGGCTATTGCTACGTTCTCTGTAAAGCAACCTGAGAGATGAGTAGTGGGCACCTTCGAACCATGGACGTTCAAAAGGCCTGTTAGATTACAGTCTCTCTCCCTGTCATTGCAGGATTGTGCCTTATGGCACATTGATTATTAATCGATTTGTTCCCTTCCCTCCCACCAGCTCTTTAATAAGAATCTTTATTTGTATCTTTACAATATCTTACAAATCCTCCTCCTCCCCCCTGCCCCATCATCTCTGTGGTCCTTGTCTGCATGCCTGTCGGTGCCCCAGCTCGGAGCTGTTCTTATTCCACTTCCTTGCTGGAAAGCGACTGATGACTCTCTGCAGGAAAGGCTAAGTGGCAAAGAGCTGTTGGTTGTACAGCACATCCTTTCCTGCATGCGAGTTAACACATTGTGTAGTAACTTGGGATTTCCCATGCTCCTCCCTCTCTTCCCCCTCAAGCCACTTCTGTCTCCAAACAGGATTTCAAGAAGCTGGAAAACCAAAGCTGCCAGTCGATTGGAGAGACTGCAGAGAAAATGTTCCAGCTATATTTTTAGGGTGTCTGGTAATGCCTGTGTCAGAAAATTCCGCTCCCCAGAGCCAGGAAGTTGCATAACAATGTCCCAATAGATTAACGGCTGAAGAACAAATAACTGAAGATCCTGCCCCTCTGGGGGATCTAGACTCGCTTCAGCAGCGATACAAACCGCCTTGAATGATAGTGTGTTGATGCCATTGTGCTCCATGAAACTGATTGGATGCGTCCCATCGTCCAGTGACCTATCATGAGGCAGCCAGGACTTCAGTTCATGTCACAGCCTGTACAGAAATTTCATTAGGACTCTTCCATAATCTTAAAGAGGATTTTTAATTGCACTATAGTGCCAAGGAAGTGACTAGAACAGATATAGAATACTAATGACGTGTGACTACAGTTACACAAGTTAGTTCATGAGCTGACATAGGCCTGTCTTCACTCAGGAGTTAGCACCAGTTTAACTAAATGGGTGTAGCGTAGCTATGCAGCTTTCGTGAAAGCGGTGAAAAGGGCCTGTGTGAACACTGTTAAACCAGGTTTATATCTGTTTGTTTGAGAGTTCATGCAGGAGTCTCCACTGGTTTAATTAAACCTATTTTTAAATGATTTTTGGTGCAGGTTTTTTGTGTTACAAGCTCATAAGTCACTCTTGGAGTAACCCCCCCCCCCCAAAAATAGAGGGGACAAAAGACACGCAGGTTCTCCAGCAATTATTCTGTCTAGATGGGGGGAGGTAGTTCTTTCCCACTTCAATTTAAACATTACTTTTCATGAGTAACATGAATTACTTCATGCACCCTAGTTAGAAATCAGTGCTTTGGGATCCACCTTAAAAAGGGCAGGAGTTAAGGGGGGGCAGTCACATGTTCATAGCTTGGCTGGCTAATGGTCTTGGACCTTTTTTAAATGATCACTGGCCGGCCCCTTGGTCTAGCTATATTTATGTCTGGACAAGAGTCAAGGCCTGGGTCTTGGATGGGTGTAAAATTATTCAGTCCCAGATATGAGAGCATGCGCTATTTTTGTGTCCGTATATGCTTACCACACAATCCAGTTTTGTCTTAAATTAGTGAAACAAATCTATCTACTAGTAACCTGTGATTGTGCAGCTGAGTCCTGAATGTAGAAGATCTAGGGCTTGACTTTCAGAAAGTGGCCTCCTTTTTGTGATTGCATAGGTGTTGGGGCTGGAAAGGTAGGGGCACCTATTGAAGGAGGCAGAGTTGAAGCCCTTCCTTAGAAATGCCTTTTCTGGGGAGAATCCCCCTTCTTTACACCTTTGCTTTTTCTTCTTCTTCTGGCTGGTGACAGAATAAATGTCAAAATCGCACTGTCTAATTCAGCAAAGTCTAGAGCTGCAGAATTGAAGGTTCCAAGAGCAACTTGAATTGGCGGTGCCGCTTGTATGGGGCGTGTTCTGTTTCTGTCCGAAATGCGTTGGTGGTTAAATACCTAACAGTAAAAGGTAGGATGCTTCAGAACAAGGTTTTGGCGGATTGCAAGTCCCCTGTTGCAGCGGCAGAGGAGGTCTGACGGCCATTAAAGGGATTGAATTTGTGTAGCGCTCCGGGCTTGGCTGTGATATGTTGACACGTAGCTTCTGGGCACCGATGGCTGTGGTGTGTCCCATCAGCTGCAGTGGAATGCAGGCTGAGAATACCCATCTTGTGGCGTCAAGAGATTAATAATATCCGGGTGTGAGTCTTTCTTTCTTTGAAGCATGCTCCTAGGGGGGAAAATTAGGATAGTCCCTTTGGCAGTAGCAGAACTAGCTTTTATTGTTGCGCACCTTGGGCATCTTTTAGGTAATTCTATAGTGCACAAATACCTCTGCACAGTTCCCTGGACTTGCCCTCCTTTCTCAGAGCTGCCACCTTTCTAGACTAGGGTCTGCTCTGAGTGGGTGCAAGATTGGCCAATGCCCACCCAAAGCGAGGAATCTGAGCCAGGTGGTGGGCACAGCCTGGCGTCTGGCAGGAAGGAATTCCCCGGTACGGAGTGCGTTGTCACTGCAAGCCCCCTGCATGCTGGGGTCCAGGAACCAAAGCATCTGTGAACACAGCTGCTGCACCAGATCACAGAGGGGAGAGTAGGTCACGGTAGCCGAGGCCTAGGACCTTGGCTCGGAATTTAAGTGCCATCTGTTGTGCCCATTAGTCTCTCCTGCTTAGAAGGTGACCTGGTGCATGGTTCCTCGCCACAATCCACTTTCAGTCTCACTTTCTATTCCAAAGTGCTGGGCAATGGAACGGCTTAGCCTTTTGTAGCAGAAACCCCACCCGAGCTCTTGTCAGTCAAGTGACAAGTCTGCCATTCTCAGCACCTAACTCAACTCAGCTCCGACTGATTAACTTTGCACATGGAGTGGCAGGATCTCGATGAGGCGGTAGCTTGGCACCCTTCGCTCGGGGGTGGTCCTGTCAGGTCATCGTTTTTTAGAACTAAATATAGTTGACATAAGGCAAGGATTTTCGAGTCACGTGTCGGTTTATCCTCTCCTGGGCGTCAGTCAGCGCTGGGATCGGGTATCTGAATGGGTAATAATTAACTGTTAACTAGCTTTGCATTAGAGTTTGGCAGTTTCCAGCGGTGTGGACTTCTGCAGAGGTAGGCAAGAGTGAAGGAGACTGTCTCCCCTTGCCCCCCTGAATGTGGAGGCTGAGGTTGTTGGGTCATATCCTCCTCCACCTCTCGATTTTAATTAAAAAACAAAACAAAAAAACGTTGTAAATTGGGTGTTCTCCGTGTGTCAGGGAGGCCTGGAGTAGCGTGGTCTTGTGCGCATGTCCTGCCCTTGGCTGGGGGTTTGCTGGCTCGTGCAGCTCACTTGGGTTGTGAACTGTCAGCTAGAAGGAAGATTTGACCCTTAGACTTTCCAGTGACTTTGCCCTCTGTACAGCCTCTCTCTCTGAGCTCCCTCCCATGAGCCGTGCTGAGGGGAGAACACCTCCACAGTGGGGGCTGACCCTTTTCTGGGTAGGATCATCTCCTGGAATTTCCCCCTCCTCCCCCACCCAATCCCTGTCCTGAGCTGTGCTGTGACTGCGTCCTCATGGTTCCTCACCTCCCTGAGTGACAGCTGAAAAAACACTTGGCTTTTCCCAGGAGCTGTCCTGCAGCCCCAGCGCACCTCCTGATAGATGGCCACAGGTGGGAGGGCTAACGTGGCATTCAGCTGGGAGCACGGTTCTCTTCCAGGGGCGACAAGAACCGTCCAGCTTCTGCCCCCTCCCCATCACCTTCATTAACTCGACATTCGTCAGGAGAGCTTTTCCAGGTACCTTCCGAGGCATTAGGCCGCGGGTGTTGGCGTGTCTCGATCCCTTGCCTGTCATGGCAGCAGAGGAACCTGCTGGTTGTACAACTTGCTGACCAGAGACTTGTCTGCATTTGTGACATCCAGGTCGCCATTGACTGCGGCTGGACAATCTGTCCTTTGCATGCTCGAATTGCCCACTCAGACTCGTCCCACAAGAGCCACCCCGTCCCCTTCCAAAAGCAGTTACTGTGATGTGGCGGTTCAGAGTACTGGGGTGCAACGTGGCTTCCCAGTTCTGATCTAGCCTGTGCTGAACCACTGACTTCCTGGGTAACTGTGGGAAAGTTAGCAACCGCGTTGTCTTTTCAGTCAAATCCAGTGGGAAGCTTGCTGAGGGCCAGACACTGCAGCTGATGTGAGCTTTCCTGGAAACATATTTATTTATTTATTTATTTTATTTAAAGGTGGGGGGGGGGGGAGCGGCACAAATTTCTTCCAGGAGCCTGGAGTTTCTCTGAGGCTTCTCACCCTGGGTGACGGCAGAGATTGGTGCAGGCAGGACATGAGTGGGCACGTGCTGTGTGCACCTTTATGAATAAAGATTCATAGAAATCCTCATTGGTGAAGAGCTTAGTTGTAGAATGGGGTTGTGGAAGAAGGGGGAATATAACTTTTTTCCAGATTGCTGCATTGAAAAAATAATTGTAGTCCCCTTCCCCCTCCTACATGTGCACAGATTAATTCTTAGCAGCACTTTTGGTAGCACTGTAGCTACAGGAGCCTGTCAGCATGTCTTATTCTTAGCCGACATATTTAGGGTTTATAATGACAAGTTACAGAGTAACAGCCGTGTTAGTCTGTATCCGCAAAAAGAAGAACAGGAGTACTTGTGGCACCTTAGAGACTAACAAATTTATTAGAGCATAAGCTTTCATGGACTACAGCCCACTTATGCATCCGAAGAAGTGGGCTGTAGTCCACGAAAGCTTATGCTCTAATAAATTTGTTAGTCTCTAAGGTGCCACAAGTACTCCTGTTCTTCTTTTAGGGTTTATAATGTGCCTGTAACGTCATAGGATTCTGTCCTGAGTTGGAGTTATTTTTTATTATTATTTTTTTTTTTTAAATGCATCTTCAGTACAATTGAGGTCGTCTTCCCTGCTCCTCAGCTCCCCACCAGAAAGCAGAAAACATAGAAATTGCGCACTGGCTCACAAGGCATTTGTTTGCTAATGGCCTTTGGAGTGGGTTTTGGTTCGTAATGTGAGATCAGGCCTGTGCGTGTGTGTAAAGTTGTGCTTCGGTAGTTGTTACTTGCATTTTAAAAACTCTGCACGTAGCTCTTTGAGGCAGGCGCGATGTTAATGCAGGTGTTGTATAATACCAGTCCTGACTGCGGTGTGGGGGTACTACTAGGTAACACATGAGCATATTGTGTGTGCTTTTTCCCGGTCATTTCCCACCACCACCAAAATGCATTTTGAAATCTTGTCCATATGATCCTTGTGAATTTATCCATAGGATAAATAGGTAGGGGGTTCTCTTTACTAGTGTGTTTAACCGTGTATATCCCCTGCTCTGAGAGAGGCACCAGGTACGTGTGCAGAGGTGGGAATGAACAAGGAGCCTTAATCAAGGAGAAATCTGCAGTCAGAGGAGCTAAGGACAGTAAGGAGGTGTGTTTAAAATATATTTAGAACAAAAAGAATCCTAATGTTGGTACTGGTCCATTACTGGATGGAAATGGTAGAATTATCAATAATGCAGAAAAGGCAGAAGTGTTCAATAAATATTTCTGCTCTGTGTTTTGGGGGATTATGTAGTTTTTAAATCAGCAAGTCCTGATCACTCGCATCCAAGAGTTTTAAAAGACCTGGCCTAGGAACTTGCTAGACCATCAATGTTAATTTTCAATAAGTCTTGTAATACTGGGGAAGTTCCCGAAGACTGGAAGACATCTAATGTTGTTGTGCCAATATTTAAAAAGGGTAAATGGGATGACCTGGGTAATTATAGGCCTGTCAGTCTGACTTCGATCCTGGGCAAGATAATGGAGCAGCTGATAGGGGACTCGGCAAAGAATTAAAGGAAGGTAATGTAATTAATGCCAATCAACATGGGTTTATGGAAAATAGATTCTGTCAAATTAATTTGACAGGATCTTTTTTTTTTTTGTTGCTATTACAAGATTGGTTTGATGAAGGTAATAGTGTTGATGTAATATACTTAGATTTCTGTAAGGCATTTGACTTGGTACTGTGTGACATTTTGATTTAAAAAAAATGTAGAAAAATATAAAATTAACATGACACATGTTAAATGGATTAAAAATTGGCTTACTGTTAGGTCTCAAAATGTAATTATAAACAGAGAATCACCCATTCAACAGGTATGTTTTGAGTGAGGTCCTGCAAGGATTGATTCTTGGCCCTATGCCTGTTTAACTTTTTTTTTTTTTTTAATTTAATGGTTTGGAAGAAAATGTAAAATCATAGTTTGCAGATGAGACACAAATCGGGGGAATTATAAATAATGAAGTGGACAGATCATGGACACGGCAATCTGGATCGCTTAATAAGCTGGACTCAAGCAAACTATGCATTTTAATATGGCTAAATGTAAATATATCCATCTAGGAACAAGGAATGTAGGCCATGCTTTCAGGATGAGGGACTCAGTCGTGGGAAGCAGTGACTCTGAAAAAGATCTGGGGCTTGTGGTGGATAATCAACTGACTACAAGCTCCCAGTGTGATGCTGTGGCCAAAAGGGCTAATGCAATCCGTGGATGCATAAACGGGGAATCTCAGGTAGGAGTAGAGAGGTGATTTTATCTGTGTATTTGACACTGGTGTGGATGCTGCTAAAATACAGTGTCCAGTAGTCCTGGTGTCCACAACTCAAGAAGAATGTTGATAAATTCGGAGAGGGTTCAGAGAAGAGCCATGTGAAGGATTGGAAAACCATCCTTATACAGATGCTCCCCAACTTACGCAAGCGTTCCATTCCGGAACGCCTTGCGTAACTTACATTTTGCGTAAGTCGGAAATGTATTCCCGACCATGACGTGCAAAAAACCAACCTCCTATTTCTAGCTTAGGGAACTTTTTCTGTAAGTGCGGATTTGCGGAAAATAGGCTTGCGTAACCCGGGGGGCATCTGTAGTGATGGACTCAAGAAGCTCAATCTATTTAGCTAAACAAAGAGATAGTTAAGGGGCCACTTGATTACAGGAAAAACAAATGTTTAATAATTGGACTCTTCAGTCTAGCAGAGAGACATAACTTGATCCAATGGCTGGAAGTTGAAGCTAGACAAATTCAGACTGGAAGTAAGGCATACATTTTCAACAGCAAGGGTAATTAACCATTGAACAATTTGTGGGGGATTCGCTGTCACTGACCATTTTTACATCAAGATTGGATATTTATCGAAAATATCTGCTCTAGGAATTATTGTGGGGAAGTTCTCTGGCTTTTGCTATACAGGAGGTTACATTAGCTGGTCTGGGCCTGGGAATCTCTGGATCTGAACAGACTCTCCCCATGGGGTCATAAAGAGGGAGGCCCATCTTCACGTAAAATTTAGGTGGAAGTTGCTACGTCACTCGGGTGTGTGGGGAAAAAAAGTGACACCCTGGAGCGCTGTAGCCATGCCAACCAACCCCTGGTGTAGGTACGGCGAGGTTGATGGAAGGATGCTTCTCTCGATTTAGCCGCTGAGGGAGATGGGTTACCTACGTTGTGGGAAGCATCTATGCCAGGGGTGGTCAAACTTTTACTGACCCTCCGAGCTGCATATGATGATCTTCAGAAGTTGGAGAGCTGTGCCCCGGCAGGCATACCCCTCAGGCTGGAGCCCTGAGACCTCCCCTCCCTGCTGGGCAGACCCCGAGGTGATGGGCCGGGGCGGGGGGTGCATGTAGGGTCACCTGGGAGCTGCTAAGGGCAAGAGAGAGGCATGCCTAGGGGGGCATGACTCAAGCTGTTGGGAGGGCTGAACTTTTAAATTGTGCTCTCCACTCTCAGCAGGCACCAGTCATGTCTGGCAGAAGCCCGTAGCCCCACCACCCTGCCATAGGGCAGAAGCCCCAAGCTCCCTCCCAGTCTGGTAGGCGGAGAATGAGGGCCTGGGGGGCTCTGTGAGCTGCATTTTAACTGCAAGCCACGGTTTGACCCCCCTTGCTCTACGCGATGGCGCTACAGTGGTAGTGTAGGCAAATCCTCACTTAGCCTGCCCAGCAAGAAAGGGGTGCAGTCATGCATGAAAGTGCCTTCCCCAAGACCATGCAGAGAATCTGTTGCGGAGCTGAGACTAGAACTGTGATGGCCTGCTCCCAGCCCCAGCTCTGATCATTGCACTGAATTCGTGACTTTAATTCCACTGTGTTGTCATGGAGCTTGAGATCTCTGAGCTCCAGGGCACTGAGATAGGAGACCTCCCATATGCTCCCTGCCTGTCTGTCAGATACCCTTTCTGAAGTTATTTTTAGAAGGTGATCCTTGCAGCAGTTGCATAATTTAAATTACATTGTAGAGAGGTGCAGGCAGCTCCTGGCTTATTTTGCTGTTCCAGTAGGACTTGCAAGAGGGATCTGTCTACCCTCGGAGTTGCGGCAAATTGGTTTTAATGCTTTGAGTTTCCAGTGCCTGCAACATGTCTTGCTGCTGCTGAACAGGTGTTTACAACCCTTGGTTGTGCTGTTCAGCTTTGATGCGTAGGACAAGGCATTTGACTTGGATCTGACTTAAGCAGCGCTACCCACAGCGGTTTGTGTGTAGCATGTACAGGAAGCCACAAGCATTGCCGATGCCGCCGGACTGCATCCCACAATGAGGCGCTTAGCCTTTGGAAATTGGCCCAAGTGATCGGCTTCCCACAGGAGCATTGAGCACTGAGAGACAGGTGCTTTTGGAGTTCATAAAGCTCTTGTATAATCTGGGGGAGGGGAGGCATCCGTGCTCCCTGCAGGAGTCTCGCAGCGGCTCTCCTGCTAATGTCCCTGCGACGTTACGTAGCAGTTGCCAGACTGGCTCAGACCAGGTGTGCATCACGTCCAGTATCCTGTCCCTGACAAGGGCCGCCTCCTGATGCTTCAGAGGGTGGTGCAAGAAATTCTGTAAGGGATTGTTCAGGAATAACCTGCCCATAGGGAAGGGAGCCTGTGTCCACTGTTGATGTATGCTCTGAACTGGAGGGCTGTATATGCCTTGTGTGTGTATGTATAATGTATATATATTTTTTATGCTAGGTAGTGTAACGGGATGTTCTCCTAAGCCGTATCTTGTGACTCTCAAGCTTTGTAGGCCTTCTGTTTCCCCTTTGGATGAGTATTGCTGGGAGACAGCGGCATTGCCATTGTAAGGTCTCCCGGCACATTGCTGCTTTTCTTTCTCTGAATGAAAATGGGTTTTTTTTTTTGCGGGGGGTGCGATTGGGAAGAGAACATGAGCAGGGTCTGTTTGCAGCCAAACAAGGGCACCCTCCACACCCGCAAAGGTGTTAACTTGCAAACCTTGGCCGAGGCCCTGAGCGCTATTGAGAGAAGGCAGCCGGGAAGCAAAGCCTGGTGGGAGCTGGCACTTGTCTTTCTGCCTCCCTCTCCCCCCCCCCCCCCCCCCCCTTCCCCATCCACTTCCTCAGCACAGAGCCAGACTTCCAGCCAAGTCACAGGCTGGTGAGAATGAGGTTCTCTCTGGCCCTTTAGGCTTACCATGAACTTATCTAGTTCTTTTTCAACCCCCCAGTTATCCTTTTGGCCTTCACAACATCCCCCGGCCATGAGTTCCACAGGATGACTGTGCGTTGTGTGAAGATATGCTTCTTTTTGTTTGTTTTAAACCTGCTGACTATTAACTTCATTGAGTGACCCCCAGGTTCTTGTGTTATGTGAAGGGGTAATTAATACTGCCTTATGCGCTTTCTCCACACCAGTCATGATTTTATAGACCTCCATCATTCATATCCTCCTCTAGTCATTTCTTTAAAAAGTATTGGGATTGTTCAGCTTAGAAATCTCTTCTCATGTTCCATACCTCTAATCATTTTTGTTGCCCTTCTCTGTATTTCTTCCAATTCCCATATCTTTTTTGAGGTGGGGTGACCAGAACTGCGTGCAGTATTCAAGGTATGGGCGTACCATGGATTTATACAGAGGCAATATGATATTTTCTGTTTTGTCTGTTTCCTCATGATTCCTAACAGTGTTATCTTTTTTTGACTGCTGCTGCACATTGAGCAGATGTTTTCAGAGAACTATCCTGTAACACCAAGATCTTTTTCTTGAGTGGTAACAGCTAATTTATTTCCCATCATTTTGTAGGTATAGTTGGGATTATGTTTTCTTTCCAGTGTGCAATACTTTGTGTATATCAGCATTGAATTCCATTTGCCATCTTGTTGCCTAGTCACCCAGTTTTGTGAGATCCCTTTGTAATTTTTCCACAGTCATCTTTGGTCTTAATTACCTTGAGGTTTTTTGTATCATCTGCAAACTTTGCCACCTCACTGTTTACCCCTTTTCCAGATCATTTCTGAGTATGTTGAAAAGCACTCGTCCCAGTGCTGATCCTTGGGAGACCCACTATTTACCTCTCTCCCCATTCTGAAAACTGACCATTGATTCCAACTCTTTGGTTCCCATCTTTTAACCGGTTACTGATCCATGAGAGGACCTTCCCTCTTACTCCATGGCTGTCCACTTTGCGTAAGAGCCGTTGGTGAATGACCTTGTCAAAGGCTTTCTGAAACTCCACGTACACTGTATCCACTGGCTCACCCTTGTCCACATGGTTTTTGACCCCCCTGAAAGAATTCTAATAGCTTGGTGAGGCATGATTTTCCTTTACAAAAACCATGTTGGCTTTCCCCCCGACAAATCGTGTTTGTCTGTGTGTCTGATAATTCTGGTCTTTGCTATAGTTTCAACCAATTTGCCGGATACTGAAGTCAGGCTTACCACCCTGTAATTGCTAGGATCACCTCTGGAGCCTTTTTTAAAAATTTGGCATTACGTTGCCTATCCTCTAGTCAGCTGACACAGAGGCTGATTTAGACGATCGTTAGCTAGTTCTGTAGCCGTGCAATATCTGTTGTGAATGACTGGGCAGCTTCATTCTCTGGGACTGTCGCACCTCATTTACTGGGGATTTCTGACAGCAGAGCAGCTGCACTGGTGCAGTCTGCTAGTGTAGATGGGCCAAGCCACAGTTTGTCAGGGTAGTTTGCTGTTCCCATGAAATTAAGCTACGTTGCACTGGGGCAAATAACTGCAGATTTGCCTATCTGTACTAAGGGTTTGCACTGATGGTTGTAACTGGGGCAAATTGGCAGTTTAAAGTAGGTTTCAATTCTGCCTTTATGTGCTTTAAAGAATTTTTAAACCTTGGGGCTCTGACTACATTTTGTTTGTTTTAGAATGTATAAAGCTGACATAAAAAGACTCTGAAAAAATATTTATCTTTTAGAAATATCCCATGTGTGGAATCGGTTCTTCCTTGCAAGTACAGGAGTCTTGCTGGCATCACCTTGATTGCAGAGATGGAGGGCGGGAGGGAGGGAGGGAAGTGTCTCTTAACTTTTAACAAAGACATCCTTTCTCCAAAGTGTTCCTTGGTTATGGAAGTAAAGTAGATAGTGCCACAAACAAAACCACCACTATTAAACAGGCTGATTCTTAATACACCTAAAAAAGAGCGCCCCACTCCCCCCCCCCCCCCCAGAAGGTGCAAGCTCTATGCCCCACACACTCCATCAAGCGTTGGTGCTTGCATTTGCTGCATGAATTGCCTGGCAAGGGTGGGTGTTGAGTCAGTGCAAAGCCCAGTACTTGTCTAACTGGAATATCTAGTGTTGCCTCTAGTCCGCTGTCCTGCATCTGGTAGCTGCTTTCAGGGATTCTTGCATCTTCCTCTGAATAGACAGTTAAGGAATAAGCCGTCTATAGAGAGAGTCTCCTCTCCTCTTCTCTCGCCCCCCACCCCCCTCCATTGGTGGCTTTTTTACGCCCTGACACATGGGGATTTATGTATTGTATTGTATTATGGGGAGGGCTGATCTGACCTAGGTTTAGGTTGTCTAACACTTTCCATTATCCAGGATTCTTCAAGAAGCTCTTTCATTTCCACTGTTTGCAGCAGGCCTGCGGTATTCACTGGGGGGAGGGGGGAGTCTCCTTGGGCTAGAAAAGTGCCTCCTCTTTCTCCAATTAAATTCCGCTCCGATTTGGCTGAGATGGACTGTTCAAAATCACCATTTCCTTCCTTGGGACAGCCTTGGCAGACAGCCAGAATCCCTGACCTCCTCGTGCTGCAGCGGCACGTTACCATGCTGGGAACGCCAGGGAGAGTTGCCAGGGCAGCCGGGCTTTGTGGGGGAGGGAGCTGAGCCCCGTAGCCCCCCCAGACTCAGCACCAGTGGCTCATGTACACATGAGTGCACCCGCCCTGGGGGTACTCCGTGGAGTAAGCGCTCTGGGCAGTCGTGGTGATGGGATGGTCTCTCTGTCCATTTAAATGTCTGGATTTTAGAAATCTTGTTAAGCATCTGGAAGTCTCAAGTGCTGGTCTTTTCAAAGGAGCCTAAGGGAGTTAGGTGCGCAAGGTGCCCAACTACTGTTGGAATTAAGTGGGCTAAGAGCACCTAGGCTCCTTTAGAAATGCCCAGTCCCAGCAGATACCTTGGTGGTGGTAGTCCTTTTCCGCACTGTAGGAATAGTTTGCAAGGACCTGCGTGGCAATGTGCCATTACCTAGTTGCATGGCCTGCGCTGCGGTACCAGGGGTGCCTCGTGGATTGCGTTGATCCCTTAGAAAGCCATTGTGAGCTGCTTGTAGCAGGAGAAGGCAGGCTGGCTAAAGCTCTGGTTTTGATTTCCCCAAGCAGGTAATAAGTAAACGTGTCTCCTAGCCGGAGCGTAACACTTCACCATTCCATAGCGCGATTCCTCTTCAAAGCGTGTTGCAAACGCTCATGAGCTGGAGTTGAGCTGTGTTGCTGCGTTGTCCTTGGTACCTGTTCCAGTGGCTGTCTTAGTGCATACGGTTGACAGGCGTTCATTAACCTGAAAGCCTGGCTGGACTTCCCCACTTGTGGTGTCTGCCTGTGACAATGCTACTTTCTCCTCAAACCATTCAGGGAAGCCAAACCAGTTTTGTGTCATTCTCACCCACCCAGCCCCCTGAAATGACCAGCTCGCAAAATAGCAAGACCCAGAAATGGTGGGGCTGTCCTGTGATCTGAAATTCCCCAGGAGCGAGACAGCGTGGGGGAGTAGATAACTCAGGCCTCAAGCCACAGCCCACAGTGCTCTGTTCCTCGCTCTGCCACTGACTTGTTTTGTGGCCTTGGGCAAAATCTCTGGCCCTTAGCTTCCCTTCCCATCCTTTGTCTTGTCTATTTAAACTGTAAACTCTTCCGGGTGGGGACTCTCTCAAGTAAGTGTTTCGTACAGCGCCTTGCACTATGGGGCCCTAGGTCCACTCTGGCCTCTCGTTCTGGGAACACCAGTAATAAATACTAAGCAGGCACATGGTAATCCAAGCAGGCATTGCCCACGTACACTTGGAAAGGAATTGTGGCTTTGAGGTCACATGCAATAATTGAGTCTAGTGTGGCTTGAGCCAAATCCATTTGGTGCATATGATCAGGCTCGTGGAAAGCTGCATATCTGCTCCACCCTCGCCAGGGAGCTGTTGTCTTTCTGCCAGAAGTCTCCTGACTTCTTAAATCAGGTTTGCCGTCGCGTTACTTTGGTTCCTCACCGTCCCCCAGTACGTGTCCTCAGTCCAGCTGCGAGGCAGTTGGTGCGGGCTTCTATCGGAGGTGTCCTCCTCCATAAAGATCGTATGCTCCACCCTCTCCTCAGCGTGCGAGCTGCTCTATCAATGCCTGCAGTGTACCAGGTTTGGGCTGGGTAGGTTTCTGCAGGGCCGGCTTGGGTGGGGTCTGCCGTCCTCTGGCATTTTTGCTGTGCTGGTTTTCTCTTTCTCCCTGTGCACGCTGTAGCGTAATGGAGCTGGACAAAGTACAGTGCCGCGAATGTTCCTGGGGGGTTCTAGCGTCCCCTGGGCGTACGATAAATGCGCAGAAAGGGCCATGTGAAAGGGAGTGATTCAGACCTGGGTTTAATTTGGAATTCACGAGTGGCTTTGTTAGCAGGCCCTTTATACCATTTGCAAAATAAGGAGCTGATTACCGGTGGTGCAGGGACTGCATAGACAAGTGCAGCAGCCTTTGTGCCCAGGTATAAGCTGGGGATGTTCACTGAGTCAGCGCCGAGAGAGGGACGCCGGAGCGTGGACTACGCTAGGCTTAGGTGACATGGTGCTAAAACGCTGGTGCTCCCTGGAGCCCTATGTACACCAGCACCCTCACCCAGAACAACTGGGTGGGCAAAGTACCAAAAAAAGCTTAGCTTAGTGCAGACGCATCCAGGCTGGTGGTATCTGTCAGGTATGTGCCGTGGGCTCTTTACCATGCGTGGGTGTGGGCAGGAAGGGCCTCACTGGAATGTCTCCTTCACAAAGCTTTATGGTATATAATTGGCTGGGTCACGCGCCCTCTGTGTTCTCGTTTGTCGGAAGGGGCTCTGTGCGATCCACTCCGCTCGAGCCCTTTGTCCGTAGGTAGCAATTTACCCCCGTCTCTCTCTTGCTGTCCTGTGTATTCTCTCCACATAGATCTTGGTGGAACAGAGTGCTCAAAACTCTCCTGGCAAGCCCATGCTTGGCACATTTCGTTTTTAAAGCGCCCCACAAACCTCGTTCCTCCCAGCTCCTCCGTACAATAAGGGAGTAGTATTCCCACCTTGCAGATGAGGACAGGTTTAAATGATGGCTCTTAAGGCAGCCAGACTAGCCGAGTTCCTGGCTCCCTGTGCTGTGTTCGTTCCTTTCGACCATGTGTCCCTCTCCTGTTAGTTGGGGAAGAGGGCCTCTCCTAGCGGTGCTGCTGGGCATCCCGGAGGACATACCTATGAAATTGGTGCATTAGATTTGTCTTGGGGTGTCTCACTGAGTTCTAGGCGCAGGATTGCAGTCTGGGGGGGAGCTGAAACCCAGGGGAAGGCTGGCGGGATTATATCTGGTACAGTGGCAGCAGGGAGGGGAAGAGGGGGTCTTCCCGGCTAACGGTGTAAATTGAAGACGCTGTGCTGTATAGTTAATTCCATGTGTTAGCGGCTTGATTTTTCAGAGGGGCTGAACGTTCGCCGCTACTGTTGAAGTCAGCGAGAGCTCCAGATGCGGTTGGAAAGCAGGCCCGGGGTTTCTGTTGTATCTCCAGGTGCCTTTTGAAGCTATATTTAGCTGGTGACCTCTGTGGGCGTGGAGTGGAGAATTCAGGGGCTGTTTGGAAAGAGTTCTGCTGCCTCCACTAAGGAAAGTAAAAGCCTAATGGTGAGCATGGCTCCAGCGAGCGGGCGCTTGTGCTGCGGGCTCGGCTTTCTGGCATCGCCGTCTGTGGGAGGACGAGGACGGTGGATGAGTGCCAGCTAGCAAGGAGGATTCCAGAACCAGGGAGCTGGTGTCTATGTGAAATCCCACTCGGGAACCCTTTGAAGGGGGAATTGACGGGGAAACTCTGCTTTGCCACTTCTTATTCTGGCTCATTGGCGCTTCAGTGTGCACAGCTCGGCGCCCCGGCCCCGCTCCTGGGTGCTAAGGCCTGAAAAGGGACCGTTTTGACCGCCTAGTCGGAGCACCTGTGTAACGCAGGCTGGCTCCGAGAAGCAGTGAGCTTCCAGGGCATTCTGTGGCGCAGCGCGGCTCCCAGCCACTTCTAATCTGCCGTCGCCTGGGGCTGCTAATGGGATGTCCATGCTCCTCCAGCCCCCTTTCTTCCTGCTCTTCCCCCTGTTGGAATAAAGCCATTGAGCCAGTGTTGCAGGGGTACCAGTGCCCGTCGTTCCATCCCTGCAGAACCCTGGGCTTGTCTCCGGAATGGGGGGTGCCGTGTGCACAGTACCTTTCCCCTCACTCAGCAGAGGATGGGTCCTGGGGATTGGGGAGGGGGGGTCTGCTGGCTGTCTCATGGATGTGCAGGGTTGCTATTTGCAGAGCTGGTTCTTCCTGGTGTGTGTGAGCTCTTGCCTGCTTGTGAGGCCGCTATGGCGCTCGCAGGGTGGTAAAACGGAATTAAGGTGTTACCTTCATTTTCGTCCCTGGCTGGCTGCAGTGCATTGTTCTGCCTGTGGTACCAGGAGCGTGCGGCGGAGGGCTGGGGAGAAGTATTGGCAGGGAGAGGGGTGCATAGCGTTGAAGTGCATCTGTAGTCAAGCGCACACGTGCCGCATATGAGCCATCCCACAGCACGTGTTTAGCAACCTGTTAAAACAGCATCAGTTGGGAGCAGGCTATGGGGAAAAAATAATCCCCCTAAGGGAAACCAGCTTCAGAATTTCAGGAGTTACACGCTATCCTTTATATAAAAAAAAAAGGGGGGGGGGTGGTTAGAGACACTATCAGTGTATGGTATAACATGGTTGTGAGCATGTGTGAAGTCCCGTATGTGACACGCCCTGCTTTTAAAGCCACCGTCTCTGAACCAGCTGCATCAAACCTTGTAAAACAATTTCACAACTGAAATTCCAGCCAGATGTTACAATGGCGGCGTTGTGCTCCCCTTGGCCCAGGCTTTACTCAGAGATGTTTTCAAACTGTTTAAAAAACATTCTTCGAGTACTGGGTCACTAGCCTTCCTCTGGGCAGGACAGCTAGTGCCCGGGAGGGAGCACAGATACAGTTCTGTGGACTTAGCGGACGTAAATCATTTAGGGGTGAAATATTGGGCCCAGCACCCCTTAAAGGTGAGGTGCAGAACTGAAGTGGAGCTGGAGTTAAGCCCCGGTATATTTTCAGGGTGGCTGCAGTAAACCTGCCTCGGGGTCAGTGGCACAGAGAAGCTGGAGCTGACAAAACCTCACCCCAGTGCTGTTCTCTGACCATCTAGCAGGCATAAAAATGCAGGGCATTCCAGGGCATCTTCTGGATGTTTGAGGGGGACAGGGTTTTCTCTCTGCGGGGTGGGAGGGGGATGCCAAGTGTAGGTGAGAGGAAAAGCATTTAATTTCCCCCTACAGTCTCGTCCACCTCCCACGCTCCTGTGCAGCGCTTTGTCGTCATTACGCTAGTGCCCAGAGGTGCCAGGCTCGCATAGTGCTGCGTGACAGTCCCTGCCCCAACGAGTTTGCTGTCAAAATAGCCAAAGGGTGGAAGAAAGGAAGTTGTTTTGGAGGCCCCACTTGCTACGCCAAAATAAACAATCCGGGACCCCCATTGTGCTAGGCGCTGTACGTGCACGCGCACACACGCACACGTTGTATTATCACCGTTTTACAGCTGGTGATTGATGTCAGGTGGGGAACTGAGGCACAGAGAAATGGCGACTTGCCCAAGGTGGGACAGGCAGGCTGTGGCAGACCCAGGATCTGAGCCCCAGGCAAGTGCCCTGTCCACAAGCCCATCCTTCCTCACCTGTGCAGCGGGTCATGGATGCTGCTCTGTCCTTCTGTGGCCTTTTACTGAATGGAGACCATTCTACTGGCCCCCTGAAATTAATGGTGGCAGCTGTGACACATGGCAGTGCTCACCCGGCCTGCCTTGAGAGGGGCCACGGCTGAACCTCTCCCTTTCCAGGCCAGCCCCGACAGAGTCCCGTGATTGTACAACTGAGGCTTCTGTGTGCAGCGGACGCATCTGCGCTCTCGCATGCTGGTCTTTGCATGGATGCTCCTGTGCAGGGCATGCGCCGGGGGCCCATGCATGCAGTGTGGAAGGGGGTATTACCAGCATCCATGGAGCCACTCGAACAGGAATACCCCACCGAGCCGTGCTGCAATCCTGCCCAGTAGGGCAGCTGTTTGGATCGGGATTGCACTGTTTCAAACTGTCATGGCCAGTTCAGGGCAGCTGATTCCGTCTGCCCACCTGCTAGGGGAGGGGACGGGAGGAGAGCCGGTAGAGACAGCCTCAGCTGCTCCCTTCCCGTGGAGCTGTGTGTCTCCAGTTGCTGCCTGGCAGAGGGCGCTCGCACAGCTGCTGCCTTTTGCCGAGATCAGAGCAGTTGCGAGGAGCCGGGCGCACATACGACACGCCGGGCAGCAAGGGCCACGTGTCCCTCATTAAAATCGCTCCACCACCCTCTCGGGAAAAGCCAAGCTCATCAAGCCATTTTGGTGCCCAGCTGCTCGAGGGCTCGCTTGTGCTACTGCTTATGCAGCAGATTTCAGTTTGCGTGGTGCTTTATAGAACAAGCAGAACTTCACTGCCCCTCCTCCCAAGAGCTGTGTCGGAGTTGAGCAAGCTGGCAGTCATGCTGAGTGTGGGAGGGGCTGTGTGTGGAGGACAAGTCTCCGGGCTGGTCTCCATCCCAGAAACAGTCCTGCTGCAGAAGCTAGTTGCAGCAGAAGTCCCCCGGCCTGCAACACGGCCAGTGGTGTGCTGTCCTGCAGCGTAGATCAGATCAAACCACCATGTGGTCATGTCCGCTAACCATGCGAACAAGCCTACGCTGTGATGGGGTTTGCAGACGGATCACAGAACCTGGCTGAATCCTGTTTGTAAAATAAACCCTATGCAGGGATGTGCTAGAGTCTTAACAGATCGCCTAGCGTCAGTGTTCAGGTGGGCTTTTGTGTGGATGCTTCAAACTCTGCAGATTGGAAGCGAAGGCCAGGTCTACACCACAGACTTCTGCTGGCATAGCTGTGTGGTCAGGGGTGCGATCCGTGACCAGCAGAGACAAGACAGGCAAACCTCTCTAGCTTGGATACAGCGATACTGACAAACGGTGCACCCGTACCGGTATCATTTGTTTCATTTGGGAGGTGAGGCAGGTTTATTGCACCGGTACAAAGGCAGTGTCACTCCGTCCACACAAGGAGCGCTTTGGTGGTACTAAAAAGCCCTCCTAATTCAGTCGCCATTGTTCCTTCGCTCCCTGGTCGTCGTCCCTGTCAGCCCTGCCATGCTGGGTGTAATTCTGCCTTGTCAGCCCTGGCATTTACTCCCTCAGTAATAGCCATTGCAGGTCTGTCCGTATTTACTAGCCGTGGTGGGGGTTGGGCATTTGTCCCTCCATGTTAACGTGAAGGGCCCTGACTGACCCCCGTGCAGTAATGTCGCTCTCTGTGTGCTCACACTTCCTAGATGTCTGTGTTAAATGCCTAACTGTCCCGTTCTGCTTGTGAATTCAGGGGAGACACCCGGCTGCAGGCGGCCAAGGGCTAGTGTCCTCTCGCTTGGGCTGAGCGGGCTGGGGTGGGACTGGCCAGCCTCTTAGTGAGCAAAGCTGCACCCGTGAGACTGACCCCGACTCGTGCATTGCAGGGGGAGATCCCTTGGTATAAATGGGGTGTGTAGCGTAGAGGTGGAGAACAGGAAACGCTGGCTGTCAGTCGGAGTGTAACTCTCCCTGCCTGGGGGGCTGGGTGATGAGTGGATTGGGGAAGGGTGGTGCCGGGAATTGGATCAGGGTTTGCAGCCTCCGTGATCACGGTTGTGGCAGGTGACCTTTCAAGTTTTTGTGGCCCAGCATCGGTAGAGGTTTGGGACTGTTTCTGCCGTGCGCCCAGAGGTGAAATGGGGACTCTCCGTTGGAGTGATTTGGGTTGTTGATTTTGGGTCGGAGCGGAGAAGGTTGGACTCCAGAGCGAATAGTTAAGAGAGACACTGCACTCTGCCAATCCAGCAGAGAGCAGGTGAGCTCCTTTCAGAATCACAAGGTCCAGCCTGTGCCATTCATTATACTTCCTCCTGGGATCTCCGCCTCCTCCCCCCACGAGAGGGGTTGGATGCTTCCGGATTTGGCCACGTAGGGGATATCTGTGCTGCGTGCGAAGCCCAGGACACTGGGCGTGTTTCCAAGGCCGTGATTGAGTGTCTGTCTGCACTGCATTGGTAACCTGGGTTTACAGTGGCTGGATCTGGTCTCACAGCTGCGCTAACGTGTCCATGCTGCACTATGTAGACTCCGACTCGGGTCTGCAGCTGGCCCTGCTTCCACATTGCAAAAGGCCAGGGCTTCGACCTGAATTGCAACAGCTCTGACCCACCCCTAAGACCCAGTGCTTGCTGACCTGAGTCGGGTTGATTGGTGTGTGTGTGTGTGCATGGAATTGGGGCTTGGGCCCGGTGTGGACAAACCTTTTCCCTCCTCCTTTCTAAGGGCTGGGTGGGTAACTCACCTTGGTGCACTGTGGAGAAGAGAAGGGTCATTGGGAAGATCTAAGAGGGACTCTGGCCCAGGTAGGGAGAGGACTCAGCCAGTGCCAGCACGTGGCCTTCTCTCTCCGCTGTCCATTGAGGTTAACGCTCTAGCAACGCTTGGTGTTGCGTATTAACGCCTCTGTTTTACTTTCACAGAACATACAACTCCAGCCAAAGTGGTGAGGGCTGCAAACCCCAGGCAGCGGAAAGGAAGCAAGGTACGTCTGCCTCTGCCTCTTCCCGTTTCTGGTGGTGTATTACCTGGCGCTCGTTGTTTGTCTTCTGCATTGCAGCAGCACTTAGAGGCCCAGCCGCGATTGGACCCAGTGTGCTGGGCGCTGTACGTACGCGTAGGGAGACAGAGTCCCTGCCCCCAAGAGCGCTTAGCCTCACAGACAAGACAGGCAAAGCATTGGAGGGGAAGTGACTTGCCCCAGGCCAGTGACAGAGCTGGGATTAGACCCCAGGTCTCCTGGACTCCCAGGTCACTGCTCTGTCCACTAGACCACGCTGCCTCCCATGCCACTTAGGGCAGTATTTTTGTTACGTCACCGGGGAGCAAGCTGTCTGAATAGTGCATGCATTTCCACTCCCTAGCAGCCAGGGGTGGCTCTTCACCCACACACCCTGCAGCTCTGCACAGCTGCTGGTTTTGGGTGGCCGCCGGAAACCTGCGCGTGCCTCCAGCAGCGTGTGGTGCTTCCATGGCAGTGCCCAGCTCTGGGCCATGGCAGTGCCGCAGAGGGCACCTTTCTCCCAGCTGCTGCGTTTACAAGAGCATGCCACTCTGGGTTGTCAGTCCGGCCAGGCTCTTGCCTAGGACCTGTCATCAGAGCATCTCCTAGGGCTCTTCTCAGCACCCTCAGAGGCAGGGGTTGTGCCTAGATGCCACGGTGACGGGCACAACTTAAATTGGTGCCCTCTGCCCACCTGTATGTTGGGTGCAATGCCTGCCCGCCTCCCGGGGGGTGGGTGTGAGCCCATGTGCCCGCGCGGATGGATCGATGTCGGTGAAGCGGATGGACGATGCACAGCGCCATGTGGGTGCCTAGAACGACCATCATTCCCCACCCGCTTGGACCTGCTCCGTGCTGTCCCTCGGAGGCCGTTGTTTCTTCTTCGAGTGCTTGCTCATGTCCAGTCCATATTAGGTGTGTGCTCACCGCATGCACCAGTGCCGGAAGTTTTTCCCTTAGCAGTATCCGTAGGGGACAGGCTCTGGTGCCCCCTGGAGTGGCACCTGCATGGCACAATATAAGGGGTGCTGCTGACTCCCCCCACCCTCAGTTCCTTCCCGCTGCCAGTGATGGTGCGGGAACTTCAGCTAGCTTTCGCCTAGTTCAGTGTGTCTCTTTGTAAAATAGTTGTGTTTAGTTCAGTATTTACCCTTAGTATTCGTTCTAGATAGCTGGTCCCGGATGGGACTCAGCCTAGGGATGGGGGATGCCCTGGGGATCCTCAGGCTTTAAACCATGCGATCGTTGTAAGTGCCCCATGCCCACAGCGACTCACATGTTAGCCATTTAAGGTGTCTAGAAGGACACATAAGCGACAAGCGTCGCATCTGTAAGTCGTTCAGACCCAGAATGAAAAAGGAGAGAGCCGTCCGTCTCAGGACACCCCGATGGAGTCGGCACTGACCCCAGCACCAGAGCAGAGGTCCGACTCGACCCGGAGCGCCCCGAGCTGGCACCGATCCCCCTCCCCGGCCCTGGCAAGCCCTACAAGCAAAATAGCGTAACGTCTTGTGGCGTTAACATTCCTCCCCTGCTTGGTTGGGAAGCGACAGCCACGCCCTGCCTCTTTCCCCCTGCAAACACCTCTCGTTCTCAAAGAATCCGGTTTGAAAACTAGATCGAGTGGAGACACCAATAAACGGTCTAACTCCCTGCAAACCAAACTGCTTCGCTGGCAAGCTCCAGCCCCACAGGGGAAGGCTCATGAATGGTGTGTTGTGAGTGGCCTTAGTGGCTGCTCTGGGTGGATTGAATTGAAACCAGATGCCTGTTCTTGCCTCAATTGAGCACAGAGCTCTGCTGCTCTGTGCTGCTGCTGGCTCGTGTAATTGGCAGCACTTGATTGCAATTGTGCTGTTTAATGTGCGTGAGCCCTGCAGTCATCTGCCGCCAGGTGGCACGAGCGTTTAGAATGAACTTCAAAGTGAATTCGGTATCCCAGCTGGATTACTCCTCTTTAAGGGAAACGGGGCTGGGCTGAAACCCCGCCGAGCCTTGCAGTTGTGGTCTGACCCCACCAGGCGGCACCAGGATGATGTTAGAGTTCAGCTCCAGACATCTGATTGCGGAAATAGAGGGGATTTAGAGACTGACAACAAAATTGCCTAGGGGGCTGGAGAGAGCAGGTTGGCCTAGGGAAGAGATGATCCTTCCACGCAGTAGTGAGGAGTATAAAGAGGGTGTCAGCAGCTGCTGTTTCTGATTTTATCACACCGCTCATCTGGGTGAGCTGTTGGCCACGGGGCTTGAACCTGACCCTTGTGGCTCTGAACATGTGACCGTCTTCTCTCTGAGCTAAAAGCAGGGTCATCCAGCTCTCTGGCCAGCTAGCAATAGGAAGGTACAGCGAAGCGCCCAGAGTGGGTCTGCAGTGCACTCATCCATCATTCAAGAATAGGGGGCTGTTCAACGAACTCCGAGGCAGCACATTTAAAACCACCAGACAATAATATTTTATGCCATCTATAACTAGCTGGTGAAACTTGTTGCCCATGAGGTCACTGAGATCAAGTGCTTAACAGGATTTTAAAGAGGGTGACACTTTATGTGGATAATAATTATTCACGCTTCTTAGACAGGATTTTAAGGGTTATACACCCTGAGGCTTCAGGGCATAAACCAACCTTGGATCCCCCTGGGGTAGGCAGCAACGTCCCCTTTGGGCATGTTATTCCATGGCTGTCCACGAGGATGTTTCTTGTCTCTTTCTCTGAAGCATCTGGTACTGGACGCTGCCGGATGGTGTCAGGGCTGTTGGTCCGATCCTCTAGCCCAGGCCCTGTGCTCTGGAAGGGGGAGGAGGGATATTGGCCTATTGAATGCGAGGAAGCAGCCCGTCAGAACCAGCGCTTGAGATTACTGTACTAACGAGATCTCTGTGTTTTTTGAATAAAGGTCGGTGACTTTGGTGATGCCACGAACTGGCCGACCCCTGGAGAAATAGCCCACAAGAGCATCCAGGTAAGAAGCAAGACCCTGCGAACAAAACCCTCTACTGTACGGCAACATCCGAGCTTTTCCTGGCGAATGAGTGATGTCCCCTCTTCTCTCTGAAGGCAGAGAGCTCTAGAAAAGTTGACTGCTCCAGACCAAGATGTCCTGTGGGCTTTTCCTCAGGAAGCAAGGTCTCCTGAGGGCTTCTCTGTCCCTAAAACAGCTGAAATTGACACTGTCAGCTGAAATCTTCCTTTATCACATTTCAATGCCTATTTTACCAATAACACCACAGATTATTATAGCAGGGTTCGGAAAAGTTACCTGAGACCTGCTAGTTGATGGACTAGTCCTGCTAGCCACAGTGGAAAGAGCTAGGCTGCTACTCCCTGGAATGCAAGGAAGAAACAGCTGTGTATTGTTTGTGTATGTTTCTTAACTGTATTTCTCTGGGCAGATTCTAATGCCTTTACAATGTAAGTTTGTGTGAGTTGCTTTCTTTGTTCCCTTCGCTTTTCTTTTTCTCATAACAGGCCAGCGCATCTTTTCCCTGTGCTGTTTTCAGTGTCTGTTTTCCTCTTTGCTTTCTCGCTCTCTGGCTTTTCTTCAGACTAGTCTCACCTTTAGTGGGTCCCCTCTGTCTCCCTTATACACCCTCTGGTTCCTGACACATTCAGCAGCCTCCCAGTAACCAGAGAACTCAACGTACTAAAAGGCCCAGCTGCCCTCAGGCAGCACTCGAGCCCAGCCAGCTTTCTTTAGCTTCCTACCAAGGCGATGCCTCTGGACCCTGCTCGGGGCGTGGTTTATCATGTGTAATCTCCTGCTAGTGGGTTCCTGAGCTTGAAGCCCCCTTGTGTTACTAGAAAGGAGCAGCGGTTGGGTCTGCTAAATGTAGCCACCTTTCTTATAAAGACTTACCCAGTGAAGAGCACCAGCGCATGTCTCAGCGGCTCGCTGCTTTCCCAGCAGCAACATGAAATTGGCCCCATTGTTGTCAGTTTCCTTGTAACCCACAGGGTTCTGAATTGTTGCCATGAAATTGACCCAAGCACTTATTAATTTCAGGCTGCTGCTGTTGAACAAAGCTCTGAGCAGCAGCGGAGGTGCTGAGGCTGCCTGCAGCCTCGGCAAGATGGCATTGCATCAGCTTTATGCTAGAGTGATGTTTACAGGCGATCCCTGCAACCATAAGAGCTAGAATCTCCTCTATCTATTGTTAAAATCGTAGATCCTGCAGGTCTTGTTTCGCTTCCGTTCCTAGGCGGTTTTGCGTTCCAGTTCGGGAGGCGACGATGTTTGGGTTGGAAGAGCAGGGGAATGGATATTTTAAACATCGGTTTGTCAGAATTGCGAACAACACACAACCCTGGGTGTGTTGCTTAGGTTGGGTAAAAGATTGCTTTTACACGGTTCAGATTTGAGACGGGACTTGGATTGTCCCTTTAATAATAAAAAAAAAAAAGCTCAAGGAGCAGTTTGAGCCGTCAGTGAGGAACATTCTGTGCCAAGCTTCCACTTGCTTGTGTGAGTTGGAAGCACTTTCATCTACCCACTGAGAAGACACGTGGCTGTTCAGAGTACCCCAAATCAGCACAATTACAGTGACCTGTGTGCCTGGGGGGATGAATGCCGCTTTCTAAACACGACCTCCCTGTGGCTCAGAACGTACCAGGCTCCTGCAGCCTTCTCAAGCCGAGGGAGAAATGAAGCCAGATGCCCTCAGCTTGTGCGGCTGTTCTGAAGTTGGTATCCCAACATGCTGCTTCCTGAAGTGGAGGTGAGATGGCATCTCTCCTCTAGCCCAGCTCCCAGTTCCTCTTTCAGCCTGGAGTTCCTCCCCTTCCCTGACCCTCCAATTCTGCACTGTTGTCCTCTAGAATTAACCCTTGAGGTGAAACTGTTTTTTCTTCCTATGTTCCCCTGCCCACTAATCTCCGAACCAGATAGAGTTTGGGACCTTTGCAGGCCAGAAGGAAGTGGTCCGGTTGTGAAGCCGGTGACCCCATGCTGGTTAAAACTGCACTTTCATGACCGCCTTAGCCAGCCCCGTCTGCGGTGTGTCAGCACAGATGACCCTCCTGCTGGGAGAAGGGCCTGTGTGCCAGGAAGGCTCGCACCCTCCAGGCTGCTCCCTTGTCACTTCCATACATGAGCAGCCCCCAGCTGGCTGTAATCCACGTATGTTCTCCGCGTGTTAGCACATGTTGGACAGTAGGTTACATGGGAGAGCCCCTCTGTGCACTGCTCATCTTGGAGGCAAGAGGCCCCAGGGGAATCTCAGCCACGAGCGTTCATCAGTGTTGTTTTCTATGGGGGGGTGAGGGGTGTCGGAGCTGGAGTTCAGGGTACGGCCCTATGGGCACTGCCTCTCTCCTGCTGTAGCGCTGGTCGCTCCAGCTGAGCGACTCTTCAGGGTGCAGGGCATCGGCTCAGGAGGCAGCCAGGAATAGCTTGCTGTGGTCCCGGGTACAGAGGATTTCCTTTTAGGGATTCCCTGCACGTTGGGCTCCCTCGCTCAGCGGTGCTATTCTGGGCCAGGGAGCCTGGATCCTGTTCTGAACCCCGGGCACAGCGAGTCAGGCAGGGAAGTGCAGTAAGCCGGCTCTTTGGTGACGGGGGTCGAGTTACCCAGGTGAAAGCAGAACAGCCCGTGGCTTGGTGCCTGCTAACACTGGCACTCATGAGGGGCATGGCCCCGCGCTGCTGCAGCCAAGATGCTGGAGCTGTCAAAGTCCTTCTATTTTTGGGCACCTTCCTTTCAGCATTCGTTTCCTGGCCATGCAATAGCTGCTGTCTGTCAGTGCCCCGTTGCTACCCAGCCTCTCCCCCCTGTGGTGAGAATCTTCATCAGATCCAGCATCTCAATGCAACAGGCAGCTCTGAGCATCCCTTATGTCCCCTCCCTGTATTTAGGAATCCTGTCCCCACTGTTGTTCCCCCTCGTGGGGGTGGGGGGGCAACTCTTGTCGGTACCAGGCCCGAGTGTGCACTGGGAGTGATGATAGCGCAGGCAAAGCTCGCGCCGGCTTGTCTTCAAGCCCTTGCTAGCTAAACTGCTCTTTACCAGGACCTGATGTCTCCCCAAGGTGAGATGCTGGGATCCCGTCCCCAGACTAGTGACTGTCCTTCCCGCTTCCCCTCTGCGGGGCCAGATGGGCGTGGCCCTGGCAGGTGTATCTGACCAGCTCTGCGGAGTCTGTCCTGAGCCAGCTCCCACCACCCTTTGCCTCACCTGCCTCGCTCTTGTCTCCAGCAGCCGCCCAAACCCCAGCCCCTCCGGAAGCTGCCCATCAAGAAAGACATGAAAGAACAGGAGAAAGGGGACGGGAGCGATGGCAAAGAGAACCTGAAAACCAAATCGGACGAGTCCGGGGAGGAGAAGAACGGGGACGACGACAACCAGAAGTTGGCCCAGAAGAAGAAAGGTGAGGATGGGGGCAGGGTGGGCGAGATTCCAGGGGGCTGCTGGAAGATTGGGGATTTGGTTCTGGCCTAGCCAGCTTCCATGGCATCGTGACCTTTTGATGTTCTGCTGCCCTGGCTATCGGAGTTCTCTGGCCACATCCAGATGGGCGATTGTAACCTGCGGCCCTCGGGGCTGCATCTGAAATCCATTCACAAGCTGGTGCAGAAGCAAGGCATGGTGCCTGCTAAGCAGAGAGTCCTGCTGTTTCGCCATCCACCCTGGCTGCCTTTTGGATTGTGGATAGAATTACTGGTGACTGGCTTTTGGCCTATGAAGCCCTGAATGGCGTGGCACCTACCAACCTGAGACTCCCCAACCCTCCCTTTCCTTCTCTCTCCCTTCCCCCCAGTGCAGCCACAGCTATTGAGTGGACCTGCATCAGTTGTTTGCAGGGTGTTTCCCATGAGTGTCCCTCTGCTCTGGGATTCGCTCCCCTACTCTGTTTGATCCAAACTGGTCCAGCTCTGTTCAGCTCCAGGGGAAGTTCCTCTTTTCTACAGCCTCTGGGGAGAGGGCATTAGCTAACCTCTGCTGGTAGGGATCAGCTGGCGAGGGGGTCTACTGCTGGACGATGTTAGAGGCACGTGGAACCTGGGCTATGTAGCTGCTTGTAAACAAGAAATAATGGATAGGCGTGGAAGGGAGTGAGGCTTTGTCCCTGGATCTGAGGGGGCAGCGGGTGCCGGGCCTGGAATCTGTGCATCGGCCACCTCTGCCCTCCAGGAGTCTTGGTGTCACTCCTGTTCCCTCTCAGAGTAGCTGGGGTAGCAAAGAGTCAGGGGACATCTACACTTACACTGCTACAGCGGCCCAGCTGCAGCACTCGGTGTAGACACGCCCAGTGCAGACAGGCGGGGTTCTCCCATTGACGTAGTTAATGCACCTCCCCGAGAGAATTCGTCCGTCAACCTAGCACTGTCTGCATGGGGATGTTTCACAGCCCTGCGAGATGTAACTATGCCCAATGCAGTTCCCAGTGTAGACCAGCCCTCAACCGGCTGCTGCTGCAGGGACAGTTCCCATGAGACTGCAGAGAGAGGGGCAAACGCGTCTGAAAGACCTCTGAAAGAAGCAGCCTGCAAAAATCAGCAGAACTAGAAAATCAGGAGCGTGACAGTGCCGCTCCATATCTTATGGGTACAGGGACCTTTCTGTAGACCTTGATGAGTTCTGGGAAGACCATAGCCTGCCTCTCGGATGGATGGATGGGCCCCATTCATCATCTTTCCTGGGGCAGTGGCTGCCTGTGTACTGGGAGATGTCCAGTGCAACTGACCCTAAGAGGTGGCTTTCCAGGCGGAAGCCTGTTTCGAACCCAGGGCACAACAGGCAGTCCAGCAGTGAGCGAGGTGCACACAGTGGCAAGAACAGTCTTGGTCTCCTCTTTGTGCTTTGAAGTTCACCAGGTCAGGTCCGAGGTCCATGTGTGACTTTGGGGCCATGTGCAAGTGCCAAATACATGGGGCAGAAAGCTTTGAAGTCCAGTGGTTCTACCAGCAGCACCATGGCCCTGAGCTCCCCAGAGCAGCAGAGACTGGGGGTAAGGGAGCAGCACCCGGCCCTCCTGTGCTGTGGTTCGCAGTCTGAGTCTGTTTTCAGGGCACTAGTCCAGCAGGAGCCGCACAGAGGGATCTGTGTGAGAGGCCCAAGCGCCTTCTGACCTGGAATTGGATGCATCGTAGATTCTCTCCCTGCTTGAACATGCAGGGAGCCGGGGGGGGGGGGGGGGGGTGGATGGAAGCAAATATTTGTTCTTCCTTTTAAAGCTGTGTCACGCCCTCATTCAGGCAACAAGCACAAGTGGGTCCCTCTGCAAATAGACATGAAGGCGGAGGCGCCCAGGGACAAAACGGCCTCTCGGAACAACCGGCAGAACGAGCAGCACCGGCACCTCTCCAACAACCGCAGTGATTTGAAAGGTGGGTGGGCTGGGGTGGGGTCAGACGGTAGCTCCCCTGTCTCAGCACCTGGTGGCGCTGCTGCTGCAGCATTCCCAGCCTGCCGGTGGCATTTCCACGCCCATCACCGGCGTTGGAGACTTGCAAGGGCAGGGAGCAGCGCCTGGACGCTGCGGTCAGGGGCACACTACGAACGATATCCAAAGGGAAGCTCTGGGGATGGTGTCGGTCGTGGTACGCTAATGCCAGGTGGGCCCTTTCCCAGCCACGCTTCTCCAAGGCAGGAGAGGGTCGGGGAAAGCCCGGGCTCTGCAGCATTTGCCCCCGAGGTAGAGAGCTCATCTGGGCACAGAGCAGAGAAGGGCTTTAGCCTTGTCACGTGTGCAGGGAGCATTGCACAGGGGATGGAATTGCTTTAGATGCTAGACTCTGGTCCCTGCCAAAGGACAAGGGGGAAGCGTCCCTCAGCTGGGGTGCAATCCCCAGGCCTAATTGCACATCAGAACCCGCAGAGGGCGCTTTGACCTCACCTCTCGTGTCCCTCCTGTGCCTGCCCTTCCTCCTCCGCAGGCTGGCACCCGGATAACAAGCATGAGCGGAACTGGCCTGATCACGACGAAACCTCCAGCGTCAAGAGCGAGGGAGGAGCGGTGCGAGGAGCCTTCCGGGGCAGGGGCCGCGGCCGAGGCCGGGGCCGGAGTCGAGGAAGAGGAGGCACTCGCTGTACGTATAGCCCTGTTCTGGGTGTCTGTAACTGGGCGTGATGCAGTCAGCAATGGGCTGCACCCCGTCCTCAGAGTCCCTTTTGTAAGGGGACAGTGACTGACTGCTGCTGCTGGAGTGATGGGGGCTTGGAGCTGGTTTGTTTTTCAGGAAGGTGGGAAAGGATTTGGGGGTGATGGAGTTTGAGTGTACATGGGAACAGTCAGGCCTGTCTCATTCCTCACAGCCCTGTCTCTTCAGGTCACCTGGGGTGCGAGCATTCACCACAGGCCAAAGCCCACCGAGCTAGAAAATACCCTAACTCACCACGTGGAACGGTAGCCGTGGAGCTGATCAACAGCCCTAGTTTGGTACAGGTCAGCCGCAGAAATGGGTTCTGCACAGACAGAGAAAAGTGTCGTCCGTGCTCTGGATACCTCGGTGTTTCACCAGACAGGCTTCGGTCCTGGCAATTCAGGACTGTCGGTTAGCGCAGCACCGGGGCGGGATCACAAGTAACTCTCCCCCTCGGACGTGGCCTTGGATGTGGAGGGCACGTTGGCCAGGACACCCGGGCTGCCTGGTGGTTTGAGAAGTGTCGTGGGATCCATAAGTCATGTGTGGATGAGCATCCCGAGTGAGGGTTAAGGACTGGCCTTTCTGAAGTGTTTATATGGTCCCCATTGCGGTGGTCCTCTGTAAATGGGGAGCTGAGGCCCAGGGAGACTGTGACCTACCCAAAGTCACACCGGAAGCCTGGCAGATAGGGACTTGAACCCGGTACCGGCGAAACCCGGGTCAGCACTGGCTCACCTGTCTCCTCTCAGTAGGCGGCTAGCTCCTCCATCAGCGCATGGCTGGATCTGCTTTGAGTATGAGCCTAAGGACTAGTTGGGTTAAATTTTCCTCCCATCGTCCTCAGGCCCTGAGATAGAATGTATCCGCGGTAGCGCCGAGCCCTCCCAGTGCAGCGCTGTGAACTTGCGTTTCTGGCTGCCAGAGCCCTGCCCCACTCAGAGAAATGCAAGTTCCTCACCAGCCCCTGGCTGGGTGCCGGTCTGTGCCGTGAGCAGGACAGAATAGCTGCTCCCAGTGAAGGGTCTCGGGGGGGGAGGGGCAACTGCTCCGGGGGAGCCGGCCATGCCCATTCCAGCAAGGGGCTCCAAAGCCCCGGCTGGGCCAGGCAGTGCGGAAGACAGGAGCGTGAAAGGAAAACGTGGCGCGGTGCCACTAATTACAGAGCTACCGTGAGTTGCAGTGTGCTGTTGAGAGCTCCAGCCCAGAGCTGCAGCGTCTCTTCTCAGTCCTCTTCCTCGTGTTCGTCATGGGGGTGAGAGAACGAATGAGGAGAGAGGACTCCTGGATGATGGACAGCTCCCAGGGGATGGGGCTGCGTGAGCCCCGCTAGTTCATGTGGTGGTGATTTCTGTCCATTTGCTGGGGCATGAAATCCAGCTGACTTTGCTGTGACAACGGCCAGGGCTTTGTTCACCCGAAAGGCTCCGCCTTCCAGCTCTCCTGATGGCTAAAGCAAGGGGGGGCGGCAGGGTTTTCAAGCTCCTGCCACTGTCTGGGTCCCTGTCCTTGCTCTTTAAGGAGACGGCTGGTAGCAGCAGGGGCTTTCCAAAGCTGAGGGGCCTCTGCTGGAATTGCTGCAGTGTCTGGACACCTACCCCAGCCCTTGTTCTGTTTGCCGTGGTATTTACAGATTTCGGGAATTGCCTTGGGGCAGGACTCTGTATTGGGATGGCTCCCTTCCATTGGTTCCTGTGCAGTTCTCCTTGTGACTGTCCAGAGTGCTGCTGGTTCTGGGCCCTTACTGGGATTGCTGGTGCTGGTGGTACTGCCTGGGTTGTAGCACAATGCCACACCCTCAGGAAGATCATGAAACCCCGGGGACAATAGATGTCATGTGCCCCCCTGAAAGTCCTGCCTTTGTTCCTCTCTCTCAGCGCACTTTGACTACCAGTACGGCTACCGGAAATTCGACAGCTCGGACGGCTCGCGCACCCAGAAGTACGCCAGTAACATCACCTACTACTTCGATAACGTCAGCAGCACGGAGCTGTACAGCGTGGATCAGGAGCTGCTCAAGGACTACATCAAGCGGCAGATGTAAGTGCTTCCCCTGGGGACTGGGGGCGACCCTAGCCAGCAGAGCCAGGGGACTGGGATTTGTCCTCTCTTGCCGTGGTGTAACGTGGGGCAGAGAAGCTCCGTGAGCCCGCACGGGGGCCGAAATCGGCTCAAAACGTGGGTACCCGACCTTACCTGAGATACTCAATAGACGCTGCCTCAGGAGGGAACGCAGCCACGTTCTTGCCACAGCCTGGCAGTCGATGCTTCTGTCTGCCATGGAGTTACTGAAACCAGAAGGGTGCGGCTTGTGGCTAGGGCATGGGACTGACTCCAGACCTGGGCTCAGTTCCCTGCTCTGCCAGAGACTCCCTTGAACAAGGCTCTTGACTCTCAGTCCCTCAATTCCCCACCTGTAAACTGGGTCTCTTGCGCACCCATGATTTTTGTTTAGACGATAAACTCTGTGGGGCAGAGGACTCTGTGCACAGAACCTAGTCTGACGGGACCCTGGCTGAGTTGGGGCCCTTCAGGTACCCTGGGATACAAGCAAGAGCGAACAGTCTGGCTGTGAGCAGGCCGGGTTGCAGGGGCAGGACTCTGGCTGTCGAGGCGAGGGGGGCAGCGAAGTACAGGGGTGATGCCTTTCCTCGGGTACAGCCCTCTTTTGGGGAGATGCATGAACTGATACGCCCTTCGGAGCTGAGCCGCTACCGGAGAGTCACGTAACTTCCCTGGCAGGGATTGCGCTTGAGCTCCGCTTTGCCCGGCGCCGCTAACGAGCTCCTCATGCGGCTAACAGCCACACAGGGCAGCTTCCAGCATCTCACTGTGGTCCCAGGGGCGCCTGCTGTCACGGGAAAGGCTGGAGCTTCTCGGCGGGAGGGGGCTCGTGGGGTCTGCAGTGCCTGAGCAAGGCGGGTGATAGTCTGCATCTCCCTCCTTTTGCTGCCGGTGCTCTGTGCAGAGAGTACTACTTCAGCGTGGACAACCTGGAGCGGGACTTCTTCCTGCGGCGCAAGATGGACACGGAAGGCTTCCTCCCCATCACCTTGATCGCCAGCTTCCACCGGGTGCAGGCCCTGACCACGGACGTCGGCCTCATTGTCAAGGTGAGGGCTCTTGACGGGGTCGCCTCTGGGAACGGGCTGGTCCGCGTGGCTCCCAGGCTAAGCTCAGCTCCGCCTGCTCCCTCCTCCTGTCCGGTCCCCAATTCTCTCAAACCCGGCTTTCCCGCTGACCTCCGGGGAAGATGCTGGGGCAGTTGGGGGACTTGCCCAAGGCGAGGCCGAGCAAGTCGGACTTCCCTGCCTTGCCCCACTGGGTGGAACCTCAGGGTACGTGAGCCAATGGGAGCACGTTGCTCCCTCTCCCGGCGCAGACGCCGGGGTTCTGTCTCCATCTCCCTGCAAAGGCAGCCTTCGCCTCCAAGCTGGGGTACACGGCTGCCCCTCGAGGGGCATCTCTGAGTTAACACCGCTCGGGGGGGCTTGGTCTCCAGGCTCTGAAGGACAGCAAGGTGGTGGAGATTGTGGACCAGAAGATCAGGAGAAAGGAGCAGCCAGAAAAATGGCCTCTCCCCGGCCCCCCCATGGCGGACTACACGCAGACTGACTTCTCTCAGCTCATCAACTGCCCCGAGTTCGTTCCCCGGCAGAGCTTCCAGAAGGAAACAGGTTAGAGGGGCGCGTCGGGGTGCGTGTGTAACTGGGGGGGGGGGAAAGCTATCGAGTGCCAATCACGAATTCATGGCATTAATAGAGGGTGGATGGTTTTTTTTTTTTTTTGTGGTAATTTGTCCCGTTGAGACCCTGACTCTCCCGGGAAGGGTCCTACTGAAGATGGAGGAGGGGCCAAGCACCTGAGACCCTTTGGGCTGAGACTTCTCAGGGCTGTCTAAACTCAATGGAGAATGAGTGTCCAGATTCCCTGAAAAAAAGAACAGGAGTACTTGTGGCACCTTAGAGTTCTAACAAATTTATTAGAGCATAAGCTTTCGTGGACTACAGCCCACTTCTTCGGATGCATAGAATGGAACATCTATTGAGGAGATCTATATACACACATACAGAGAGCATGAACACGAGGGAGTTGTCTTACCAACTCTGAGAGGCCAATTAAGTAAGAGAAAAAAAACTTTTGAAGTGATAATCAAGCTAGCCCAGTACAGACAGGTTGATAAGAAGTGTGAGAGTACTTACAAGGGGAGATTCCCTGAGTGGCTTTTCAAATCTCCGGCCTTTCCATCTAGACATGACAAACCCTGGAGAATACGACATACGGCGCAATCCTGCATTGGCGAGAGGGTTCCCTTTCGCAGGCCTTTCCTTGCTACAAGGCCTTTCCCTTCTCTGGACTTGGTGTTTGCTGCTGTGGCAGCTTTCTCTGGACTTTCCTTCCAGGTTTTTTGAGAATAAGACCCTTGAAGTCGCGCAAGCTCATGCTACTTGCCCTGGGGCCGTCCTTTCCTGCGTGGGTGGGTGGACGCGCAGACACTTGCACACCATGTATAAAACCCTTGTCTGTCCCGAAATGTATCTAGAATCTGCGCCCGGCTCTCCCCGCTCTGCCAGCCCTGTGGCGACTAAGACGGAGGAGGTCAGCAACCTGAAGACGATGCCCAAAGGCCTGTCTGCCAGCTTACCGGACTTGGATTCAGAGACGTGGATTGAAGTGAAGAAGAGGCCTCGGCCTTCCCCAGCCAGACCCAAGGTACTGTGCGGCCTGTGTGGCTCTCCCCCCGTAGCAGGCTGAACTGCAAAATGCCACCGGGTGGGAACGGAGCTGGGCAGCGTCTGGGAACTGGCTGGGTTTTGCTGGCAGTTGTCTCGCCAGCTCTCACAATGAGTCAGGTGCAGGTGTAGTACTGGACTGGCTTCTGGGGCATGACTCCCATGGGTGGCTTCCCTGTTCTCTCTTGCCCCCATCCCGTTCAGCCTTGAGAGCATGGAGTCACTGCCTGATATGAGCCGTTCCTGGCTGAACATGGGCCGTCAGCTTCGTGTGGCCTAGAGGAAAAAGCAGTGAGCTGAAGGTGGGCCTGGTCTTTCAGCAGCACAGAGCCTGCTGCCTTTAGGACAGCCGGGTCACTCCATGTGCTGTGCTGAGTCAGCACCAGGGTCTTGCTGGACCAGTATTCACTATCAAGGGCAGAAATGTGCAGTTCTCCCTGGCTCCTGACCTGAAAACCCAGTGGGTCTCATGGGGTCTGTTCTCCCAGAGTCCTAGCTGCATCCCCCAGGGCCTCCAGCTCCTCTCCTCCGTTTGCCTTTAGAAAGTGGAGGAGTCGAAGGCGCCGCAGAAACAGAAGGACCAAGACGAGCCTGAGGAACTGGACTTCCTGTTTGACGAGGAAATGGAGCAGATAGACGGCCGTAAGAACACCTTCACCGACTGGTCGGACGAGGACTCGGACTACGAGATCGACGACAGGGATGTGAACAAGATCCTGATTGTGACGCAGACGCCTCCTTACCTGCGCCGGCACCCCGGGGGGGATCGCACAGGCAATCACACCTCCAGGGCAAAAATGAGCTCTGAGCTAGCCAAGGTCATCAATGACGGGCTGTATTACTATGAGCAGGACCTGTGGACGGAGCAGTTTGAGCCGGAATACTCGCAGATCAAGGTGAGAGCTAGAACCTGTGTCCCAGTGTGCGCCTGAGTGACCCTACCCCTGGCTTAGTTAATCCAGTGCGAACCGAACGTGGGACACGCTCTCGCTTCAGTTTGGGTAGCTGGCTTCTTTCACTTGGACTTAAACCTCTTCCTAACCAGCTTCTGCTAAACGAAATAAACCTGGTTCAGACGGAAACAGGCGCGACCGTGCTGTCTCTTGCACTGGTTGAAAATCAGTGTGGCTCTGCACAGATGAGCCCTAGACAGGAGCGGGCGAGGGCATCGCATGGTGCCCATGAAAGGCGTCCAGCCGACAGTGCTGGATCTGGGACTCCTACCCGCCGAACAGGGTCACAGGGAGCGGTATGGCTAGCTTCGGCCCCGAGCATGCCCCGGAGAGCCCTCTCCGGCTCCCTTTCATCCCGCGGTAGCACGACAGCTGGGAGGGAAAATGGCTTTAGTTAGAGTGATGGGTGCAGTTGGCCGGGAGCCAGCCAGCCACACCAGTTCCTCGTCCCTTCCTGCCACTTGGACCATATCTCCCCCTTCCTTTCTCGACCTGCAGCAGATCTGTGCTCCTGGCCATCCCCCCCCCCCCCCCCCCCCCAAACTGCCTCATTTCCTCCTCGCTTCACCTCTGTTCTCACCGTGTCCCGTCCTCGCTCCTTTGGGCTGCTCCCACTGTCTGCTCATGCAGCCTCCTGTACTTGACAGTCCCTGACCTTATCGGCCAATCGCTCCATAAAACTCACTCTTTCCCATCCCCTGTTCTGTCTTCCTCCTCGTGCGCCAGTGGCCTGCACCTTGGAGTCTGTTTCAGGCTTTGTAGAGCATCATATAATCTCTGGCGGTGTGTAAGCCTTTCTAGGGCTTGCCCTCCAGGCGTGCTAGGGGCCTGGCAGCCAGAAACTCTGGACCGTGGAAACGAGATTGGAAGCAGATGTGACAGTACCGCCTGCAAGCTGCAGCTGGTAAAGTCAGGGTGACATTGCTGAGGGAGAGGCAGCTAGACACTGGGAAGGGAGGGACTGAGGAGAGCAAGCTGCAAAGTGCTTCTGCTTCCCTATGAAGTCTGAGGAGCTGATACCTCCCAGCAGGGACAGTACTGTTAGCTGTCAGACACGCCCCACACTCGTCTCTCCATGCACGCGGGCGCCAGGTTAGGATCATTCCACCCCCAAAAAATTCCTGCGTGGAGGCTGTGCTGTTCAGGAGGTGCCAGTTTAAAGCGTCCCCTTATGCCTATGTGTTGTGGTCGCATTTTTAATTTCAGGATCGTACCGCGTCTCTGGTAATACAATACTGGTTACAGTGCTTTTCAGTGACCCCTCCCCCCCACACGTAGCCCCTGCTCTGTTTTCATTGCCACAACGACCTGTTGTATCTCCAGAGACTCAGGCTTTTTATAGGTGGTCTCTGTTCTCTCTGAAGTGCCATGTTCTGAGCAGCCGATTCCAAGACGGTTCAGGGAGCGCAAGCTAGCTGCCCTGCGAAGGCGGGTAGCCACTACACTAAGGGGGTATGTTTCTCACTCGGGTTAGCTAACGGGATTAAAATAGCAGGGAAGACCCTGGAACTTGGCTTTTGACTCAAGTCAGGCCTTGTCTCTGGTACAAAATTAGGTCGCCTTAAGTTAGGTCGCCATACGGCCACCGCAGTAATGACTGCGGTGGTTCATGTCCACACTACGCCCCTCTGGGGCTGCGCATTGTCCCCATTAGCACTTCCACCAACTTAACTGTGTGGGGCACTGACCGCTGGAGCCTCCTTGCCCCGGGGCTCCAGCTGTGATCCCCACGCGGGGCTGACAGCCAACAGGTGATGTAAGCAAGGCAGTGTCTACACGGACGCTGCCTCGCCCGAACGACATCACCCTTAGCAGGACCCCTCTCACGGAGGTGGAGTTACCAGGTCAGTGTAGTGAGCGACTTACATCAGTGGGAGCAACACCGTAGTGTAGTCACTGATAGAGGTAGGTTGGTGTAAGTTGCTTTATGTTGACCTGACAGTAGTGTAGACCAGGCCGTAGCAATTCAAGTTCAACCCAGGCTCCCCTGTGGGCTTGACTTGGAGTTTAAAAGCCAAGGTATTGTGTCTTCGCTGCTGTTTTGACCCAAGTTACCTCACTCGGGATAAGAACACGCTCTCCCCAACCCCCGAGAAGGCCTTAGACTGCAGTGTGTTGTAGAAGAACAGTTTTACTGAGGGCCGTGGACGTCTGTGATGGTTCCCCAGGCATACGCGGAGCCCTGCTTGGTATTACACCGTGACGGGGAAATACAGCTGTCCCGTGGGGGGCGAATTGAAGCTGAGAATGAGGAGGCGGAAGTGGGCGGGGGTGAGGAGGAGAGGGCCTGAGGGAGGTGCTGTTTGGGAAGCCATAGGCCGATTCACATAGTAAGTGGGCAGCGAGTGGTGCGTGGAGGGGGACACTTGTGAGCACTCAGAGCCTGTGTAAGTACCTCGAGAGGAGAGGGGCTGGGGGGGGTGAAGAAGGCGCTGGAGGCCTGGGGGAGGCTGGTCCCTGAATGACCTTGGAGCCCAAGGGAGCTGTAAGACGTTCTAGAGGTGACAGAAGTAGGTGAGTGTGAAAGGAGGAGGAAGAGGGTGGTGATGCCAGTGTCTTCTAGTGCTTTCATGTACTTCTCCTCACATCACCCCCGAGAGGGTCGGGAAGTGTTGGTATGGTCCCCATTGCACTGAGGCACAAAGGCTTAAGTGCCTTGCTCAAGGTCACCAGGAAGTGTCCGGAGCTGGGAATCAAATCTTGGGTCTCCCACGGCCTAGGCTTGTGCCCTGGCACCAGGCCGTCGTTCCTAGAGATGAGCATGGCGCTGCTCTGGAAGAGCTCCAGGTTGGATTGAGAGTTGGGCTGGCTAAGAGCAATGAGACCGTGACGGCCCCATCCCTGCAGGACGTTGTCATGGGAGGGTTTCCCTTTCCTGTCCCCAGAAAAACATAACTGGGACAGCAGAAGTGCCGGAGATGCCAGGGAGCTGCGCTAGCCGAGGGTGAGGGGTGCACGGGGCAGCACAAATGGCTCGTGTAGGGAGAGAATGGAAGGGTTCACTCGTCCTGTCCATGGCGCAGAGGGGTGAGCCATGCCCCTCGGTGCTGGGAGCTGCCACTAGCACGAAGGGGTGGGGCCCCCTTTAAAAGCAGGTCATGGACTGAGTCTGATTCCCTCTCCCAGTCTAAACGGGCAGGCCCTGCAGTAGTTACCCACAGGGAGAAGGCATGTCCAGGCTGTGCTGGCAGTGGGAGGGAACAGCTTGATTTGAGGTGAGCCACAGATGAAGTGTCTGCTCAGGGCCAGCGTGGAACCCCAGAGGAGGCTCTCGGCTGAAGCAGGATGAACCGTCCTGTCGCGGGCAGGGCCGTTGGTCTGGCTACTCATCCGCTTTATCTCTAAATGCAGCAAGAAGTTGAGAACTTCAAGAAGGTGAATATGATCAGCCGGGAGCAGTTCGATACTCTGACCCCGGAGCCCCCTGTCGATCCAAACCAGGAAGTCCCCCCTGGACCCCCCCGATTCCAGCAAGGTAAGAGACGCGGTATTAAGGACATATTTGTGTAGCTTACTTCTGGCCCTGGAGAATAAAGCTGTCTGTTCCTGCTCCAGGAGAGATGGGGCCGGCTTTAGGAACTGCGGGGCCCGATTCGAATACCCGGCGGCGGTCTGGGTCTTCGGCGCGGGGTCCTTCACTCGCTCCGGGTCTTCTGCGGCACTGAAGGACCCCCCACTGCCGAAGACCCAGACCGCCGCCGGGTGAGTAAAAAAAAAATGAAAAAGGCGCCTAAGGCACGGGGCCCAATTCCAGGGAATTGGGGGAATTGGCCTAAAGCCGGCCCTGGGTGCCGGTGGCATTGTGCTGCCATTAGCACGTTTGCCGAATGAGCCTTACCTGATGTCCCTACGTGATGGGAAGTGTTCCCATAGCTGGAGCCTGATCTGCCTGGGGAGAGCTGGGTGTCTTTGACCTGGCAGCTGTCCCTGGGGGGAGCTCCTGGAGTGACTCTGTTGAGCAGGGTGTCTTGGTGCTGTGGGTAACGAGCTGGGACCCATCCCCTGCCGGCCGAGCAACTGGAGCACCTGGAACGGTGGCCTCGGTCATGCTGTGGCTGGCATGCTGCTGAGCCGGGGATCGGGATAAGGGCGTAGTGTAGTGCTCCAGGGACCCCACCAGGGGGAGGTGTGTGTGTGTGTGGGGGGGGGGGGGGGGGGGGGAGGGTGCTTGCCAACCGTCCTGCTCGGGGCCCTCTGAACCAGAGGGGCCACTGCCCCATCGTCCCACCCGTCACGTCTGCAGCACAAGGCGATGAAATCGGGAGTGTCCTAGATCACCTCCCAGCAAGCTGCCTGCGACCCGGCGTGGAGCTCAGTGCCCCGGGTCCCTCCACGGTTACCAGCCGCCCAACTCCTCAGGCTGGAGCTGCTCAAGCACTGCTGCTCCCTCAACCAGGAGCAATGTGTCCCCTCCCCTCCGGCTCCATTGGGACAGAGGTGGCGCATGCTGCCGAGAATCCCTCCAGGAGTCTACCCATAGAGGCAGGGCCTAGCGCACCTCCTCCCATCTAGCCGCGCAGCTCGCCCAGAGCGGAGCAGCTCGGGGTCCCGGGAGAGGGGGGAGCTCAAACTCAGGGGTCTCCCAGGCGGTGCAGGAGACTCTAACAGGTCTCGCCTGTGGGTCATGCTGCCAGGTGACATCTCTTGCTCCGAGGGAGGTGATTTGCGCAGTCAGACCTACTGGCTGTATCTTTCTTATGAATGAAATGAAGGAATCTGCGTGTGGGACCAGGTTGGTGGTGCAGCTGGTTCAGTGTCCTGGCCGGGGAAGGGGTAGATGGGGGTCTCCTGTGTGGGTGCGTGCGTACGGGGCGCTCACTTGGAAGGGGTTCTCCCTGGTCCCAGCTGGTGAGACTCTGCTCTGCAGCAAGAGATGGACAGAACCATAGAGCCCTAGTCCCATAACTGCGGGTGCTCTTCTTAGCCCCACGTGGTTCTTCGCAGCTTTCCACCCGAGGCGGCTGCAGCTTGGTTGTAGCGGCCTCATCCCTGACGCTTGGTGTTGTCTTTCTGGAGGCGTTCGGTGAAAGGTCAGAACTGCAGGTTGCTCCTCCAGGCGCAGGGGATAGCAGCTTGCGTGTCTGGTCCATCTCCTGAACAGGCTTCGGAGGGAGAGATCTCTGCTACGCGGTTCCAAGTACAACCAGTGAGCTGGTTTCTGGGGGCTGTTCCCATCCCCCTCTCCTTCCTGCAGTTCCTACCGACGCTTTGGCCAATAAGCTATTCGGAGTCCCGGAGCCTTCAACCATCGCCCGATCTCTGCCAACCACTGTGCCAGAATCGCCCAACTATCGCAACGCCAGGACCCCCCGGACCCCTCGCACGCCTCAGCTGAAAGACCCAACGCAGACGCCCCGGTTCTACCCAGTGGTGAAGGAGGGCAGGACGATAGATGCCAAGGTGAGATGTCCTGGGGGGCTCAGGCTGCGCGTGCGGGTGACGGTGCTTTCAGCTACCCAGGAGGGGCTTGGGACTCCTGCTTCCTGTCTGGGGCGGCCGCAGGAGTGGGGGGAGAGGGAGAAGGGGTCAACCCAGGAGAAAAGACACTTACGCCGTTGTCTCTTGCAGACCCCCCGGAAGAGGAAGACGCGGCACAGTTCGAACCCCCCCATGGAATGCCATGTGGGCTGGGTGATGGATTCCCGGGAGCACAGGCCTCGCACTGCCTCCATCAGGTATTCAGAAGGGCAGACGAGGATGGGAAGGGGCCAGAGACAGACCCGTAGAGCTGACGACCAAGGAGCCGTCTGCCCCTCGTGCAGCCCCAGCACCCTCTGGCCCGAGAAGCATGGCGGTCAGCTGGGTTAGAGGGCTCTTCCCTCTGTAGCCCGCTCGTCCAGCGGAGCTGCCTCTTGCAGGAGGGTTGGTGACGGGGTTGGGGCTCCATTAGAAGGGAAGGAAGAGAACAGTCCCCTGTCTGTGTGACACAGACAGCAGAGTAGCTAAACGCATGTGAGAAGCTAAACCAAAGGGGGTTTGATTGGTGTGTCTTGTGCTCAGCTCCAGCCCCTCAGAAGGAACCCCTGCCGTCGGGAGCTACGGCTGCACCCCTCAGTCGCTGCCCAAGTTCCAGCATCCTTCCCACGAGCTGCTCAAGGAGAACGGCTTCACGCAACATGTGTATCACAAGTACCGTCGGCGCTGCCTTAATGGTGGGTTGGGGGAGGCCCCGCGGAGCTCGCACCTGGGCTGCCGGAGCTCTCGCTCTGTCTAGCAGAGGGTGGGGGTACCCCCTCTGCAGCCACACACCTTAGCTACACAGGTCACGGGTGAGCATATCGTCCTGCTGCTGTGCTCTCTGCACTGACACAATAGATTCCGCTGCTGCCTAAGCCAGGGCAGGGACATGGACCGGACAAGCCAAACATAACCCTCCTTGACCCTGCATTGTAAACAAAGGGGGGCTCTGGGTTACCGATAGCTAGCATCCCGTCTCCATGCACGCATAGAGAACGGACTTTGTGGAACTTACACCAACTGGCAGCACAGTCAACCTGTGGAACTCCTTGCCAGGGGATATTGTGAAGGCCAAAACTATAACCAGGTTCCAAAAAGAACTAGATAAATTCATGGAGGATCGGTCCATCAATGGCTACTAGCCAGGATGGGCAGGGATGGTGTCCCTAGCCTCTGTTTGCCAGAAGCTGGGAATGGGTGACTGGATAGATTGCTTGATTACTTGTTCTGTTCATTCCCTCTGGGGCACCTGTCATTGGCCACTGTCGGAAGACAAGACACTGGGCTAAAAGTTCCGTTGGTCTGACCCAGTATGGCCATTCTTAAGTGGGGGATTACGTTTAGGGCTAGATGCCCTTGTAAGCTTATCCAGGGCATCTTACCACCTTATCCATATGCCTCTGCTCCTGAACACGCTCTCCAAGGCAGGGGTATTCTACCCATTGGAACCCAAAGTAATTGCCTTCCTTCTCCCCCAAACAGAGCGGAAACGACTGGGCATCGGTCAGTCCCAGGAGATGAACACGCTCTTCCGGTTCTGGTCTTTTTTCCTCCGAGATCACTTTAACAAGAAAATGTACGAGGAATTCAAGCAGCTGGCACTGGAAGATGGGAAGGAGGGATACAGGTAGGGCAGTGGCCGATGTGGGTATGGGCACCTGTGCTGTGAGTTGGGATGGGAGGCTGCGTTCACTTTAAGGGGTGAGAGAGCACGAGTGGGGTGGGCCCATCCTGGGGTTGGGGAGTAAACGTCGGCTGGTCTTAGAACAGAGAGAGCGGGTGTGACGTTGGGGAAGGAACGGGGGAAACGCTCACGCGCCACCTCACGCAGAAGCAAGGTATTAGCTGTGGTGTGTCCCTCGGGAGTGTTCCCAGCCCTGAGAGATGGCGTCATTCCCTGTTGACACTGGGCTGGGTCCAGGAGCCCTGCTCTGACTTAGGCTTCTCACACGAGCTGCTGGTTCTGCAGGTACGGCCTGGAGTGCCTTTTCAGATACTACAGCTACGGGCTGGAGAAGAAATTCCGACCAGACATATTTAAGGATTTCCAAGAAGAAACCATCAAGGATTATGAAGCTGGTAGGTGGTTCCTTCAGCTGCTCCTTGAATCTTATCATCCAGCCCTGCTCTCTGTGACTGGATGTCCAGGGGCTTCCTCTGGGAAGTCCGGCCATGCTCCAGGTTTACTGTGGTAATGGCGACGGCTGTGACCGTCCAAGGGCTGTGCGGAGTAGAGCACATTGGGCCCGGAGTCACTGAGGGTTCTGGTTGTTCGGGACACAGAGGTGGCTGAGGGGCCTGGCGCTGGGAAGGTTGATGGAAATAGGCCATAGTAGATGTTCTCCAGATTCACTCTTGTGGGACCAGGTCCTCCAGGGTTTCTCTTGAGGGCTTGCAGTGACCCAACCCGCCGACTGAACAGGACAGCCTGCACCCCGAGCTAGTCACCCAGTAGTGAGAGGGATCTTCTCCTCTCCCATGGTTCAGCCATGCCGGCTTTGCTGTGCTCACAGCCCCTGCTGGCCTAGGGAGTGACAGGCCAAGGTGGCCTCCTTGTGTGGAAAGCAGGCAGCCCCTCCGCTGCGACTTCATGTCAAGAGACACTCTTGGTGTCAGGCGGTCGCTGCGCCAGGCCCAAAGGGTCTATTGAGGAGTCTCCGCACCCAATGGGGTGGTGCCACGTGGTTACAGGCAATCCCCTGCGTGTCCTTGGCAGAAGTCCAGGGTATCCGTGAGCCTGTGAGAGGCCCATTTGCATAGTGTCCGTGTTTGGCCGGGGCAGGTGGAGAGTGCTCGTTAGGCTCTGGGGGGCCCTTCGTGGACAGTTCTTGACGTCTGTAGCTTTGTGTCTCGTAACAGGGCAGCTCTATGGACTGGAAAAGTTTTGGGCCTACTTAAAATATTCCAAAGCCAAAAATCTGGACATCGATCGCAAGCTGCAAGAATACCTCAGCAAGTTCAGGCGCCTCGAGGACTTCCGAGTGGACGTGAGTAGGCGCTGCGGCTGATCACACTCTCTCACTCTCACTCTCACTCCCAATCCGACCACGTTCCCCAGAGCAGGGGCAGTGGATGGAAATTCAGTCAGTATCAGGGCCAGATTTAGCTCAGCAGTGACCCCTAGTGTCGTGTTCAGGCCATTGCAGCTGGGTGGGGGAATACAGACATTCCCCCTTGGTTTCTGTGTCGAAGGGCCCCCTGAATACAGGGCTGTTTCTTGGCTACTCAGTCTCCATGGGAATAATATTCAACTTTGTTTTGCTTCCCCGGCTCTGAATAGCTGTGAAGTGCTTCCCTGCTGGAGAGAAGCATGGGCCTTGCTTTGATCCCATGTGCTCTTTTGTAGCCGGGCTGCGTGGGGGAGGCCGGGGGTGACTGGGTTACGGTGAGGTGGCATTTTCACCCTAGATCTCTGACAATGAGTCAGTGACTTTAGGAGCAGCTGAGCTTGAGCGCAGTCTGATACAGCGACAGTCTAGGGGCCGGCAGCACAGGCGAGTGAAGCGTCCCGGGCAGGAGATAGGTGAGAGAATTTCAGAATTTGAAATAAAGGGGGGGCTGGGCAGGAGGCTGCCGCACAGATAGTGTGTGGGTGTTAGAGGCGGGGCAGGACAGAACAGCCAGCCTTAGATAAGGGGAGAGAGGGGCCTGCCTGGTATGGTGGAGCCAGGAAAGCTAACCCTTCCCCGCTGGCACGTTACTCGGCGCTCAGGGGTTAGCACAGGCCTCTCCGATAGGAGATCAGTTACCCTTCTGTACCTGCCCAGTGCTCCTGAGGGTTCCACCTCCGAGAAACAAGGGACCACTAGGTTTGCATATTGGGAGCCGGGTTAAGCCCGTTTGTACAAACATTTACTCTATTAACCCCCCTGTCCCCAGGGAGACAGGTAAGTATTTTTCCTCCCCATTGTGTCCACGATTAAAACACAGCACCAAGTTAGCTGGCTTGCTTGGTGGAGCCAGGTTTGGTAGTCCGAGCTGGTTCCCTGGCCTGCACTGGACCGCTGAACTGTACTCTGCTGAGAGAGGTGGGCAGAGAGGGGGAACCTTCGCCGGAGGCCCCTATGCCTTCCCTGCATGCTCTTGGGGGATGAATCTGGGCGGTGGTGGGCTGGAACCGTCAGCGAATGTAGGGCAGGCCGCATCCCAGTGGGACTCCGTGTGGGGAAGCGCGAATGATTTGCTCGCTGTCATGACTCAGCAGGAAGCAAAAGCAGCTCGAGCTGCTGCCTCCTGGGGAGAGGAATCAGGATTATAACAAGAAGGGGAGAGCGAAAACTTCCCCCAGCCAAGGATCCGCCTGGGCCTGAAGCCAGTTTGCCCCACAAGAATTCTTCCCTCTGGCTCCCTAATGCAGCCGGAGTGCAGCCCTCCCCCTGAGCACCTGCGTGAGTGGATGGGGAGGCTGGGCTAAAGTTAGCCTCCCCACCCCCCTGGGATCCAGGGAGAGCTCTTGCAACCGTCGATGGGGCTTCTCAGGTGACGACAGGTGCAGAACACGGATGCGAGGGGGCGGTGGAGGCAAGACCGTGGGCATGGGGGTGACTTGCTTTGAGATGGCTGCTCTGATGCCAGGGACGTTTCTCTTTCAGCCACCCATGGGAGAGGAAGGTGGTCACAAGCGATTCCCGTCCATGTCAGGAGGAGATGGAAGGAAGCGCTACCCCTCCCAGTCTTCCAGCAAACCGGTCAGCCAGTCCCCATCCAGCCAAGCCCATGCCTCGTCCAGCCAGCCTGCGAGAGAGGATGCCAAAAACCTGAGCCACCATGCCCTTGCCACAGCGGCTGTGGCATCTCAAACACTGGGGAAGTAGAGAAGCTGGAGCTTCTGCTTCCTATGGGGGAAGGGGTGGGTTGGTGGGGAGTTGGACTGGGGGAGGGGAGAAGTGCGGTGGGGAGGGACAGAGGGGGAGTCGGAATGTGGGTGTCCAAGAATAGGCTGCTGGGGGAAACTTCAACGCACACGACCTCTCTTGTGGCGGGAAAACAAGACGATACCAATCCAAAAAGGATCCTTTGCTTGCTGTCTGTCACTGACTGGAGCTGGACCCCCTCCGCCCCCACTTTCATGTCTTAGCTTCTTTCTGGGTGGGTTGGGAAGGGGGAGATATTTTTTTTATTATATATATATATCAAGTTTTAAATTATTGATAGAAGTTCGTCTGGATTTACCAAAATCACTCTGCGCTACGCAACCCCTCCTCTCCCACCCCCCCTCCCTCCGGACACGCACCCCTTCAGATCAGCTATGCAGCCTGCTCGGAAAGCTACGAGTTTCCGTGTCGAGTCGGCCTGTGGCACCCCGACGTCCCTGACCCGGCTGACTTCACCCATTCCGAATACAAGGATGCGTTTTAAAAACACAAACCCAACCGATACAAAAAGACTTGATTGTATTTGCCCCTCCTCCTGCCAGCTCCGTTTCCCTCCACCCAACTCACCCTTCCATCATGGACAATTGGAAGTCAACCAAAGGACCTTGACCAGGCATCGCGATGGGCTCATTCAAACTTTCTGTGCGAGGACAGCGAGGATGGGATCTGCAGGCTTGTGCCGGAACGCTGACCGCACTAGAAGGAGCTTTCTCTTCCTCTCCCTTTGAAAACCACAAAAAAAACAAAAACACCCTCTACACAGACTGCTCTCCCTTGGCTTTCTTCCTTGAAAATAATTGTTTAAAAAAAAAAAAAAGAAAAAAAATGTTGCCTTATTGTGGAGTGGGAGTTCTGTGACCCGCCTGACTTCCTCACGTGGCCTCGGGGCGTGGCGTCTGCGTGGGACGAGAGCCCTCGGCCAAGCAGCGGGAGCCCCTCCGTAACCTCCTCCCTTTGGGAGACTCCTGCAGGGAACGGCTGGCGATCTCCCGGGCGACCCGGTTGCATTGACACAGCCACCGGAACTGCTTTCTGCAGCCGAGAGGGACGTTGTCCAGACTACGCCGGACGATCCCCCCCTTCCCTTGGAGGTGGGCTGTAGGGCCCACTCCGGAGAGGAAGCGGTGCTGACGCAGCTTAATCTAAGACTTAATAGCCGAAGTAGTTGAAGCCGATGTAATGTATATACTGTTGTAGTGTCCTTCCCGCTACAGCAACTGTCCGTGCTATTTGCCTCACTCAGACTTACAGGTGCACTGTCATTTTCTCTCCTCTTCCACCAGTCCAACAAGCAGGGGCAGCGCTGGTGGGGGTTATCGGTCTGCTGGGAGGGTAGGAGCCTAGCAGGGAAGGGGACAGCCCCAGTGGCTGGATTTCTCACTGCTAAGGGGGGGCGTGGAGCCGAGAGAAACGTGAATGTCCCGGAGCACGTTAATGCTACAGCCAGGCAGCTGAGGAAAGCGGATACCAAGAAACCCATCTTGGACCAGTGCTGATCCAGGGGGCTGGCTGGGTGGGGATGGTCTCAATTCAGACGGCTGCCTGCGAAATGTGGTCACAGTGCGGGTTTCCCTGTTACAGATGGGTGCATTCAGTCCTCTTCTTTCCCCCCGTTAGGGTGCATGGCTGGCACCACACCGCAATGGTTGCGGAGCCCTGGGTTTTGCTCGCCCGACCACAGCACCACTCGGCAGTGCAGCATGAGACGGCTTCGGGGAGCATGTGCGTTCGGACTCTCCAAAACACAAGTGCGCCTGGTGGGATTTGGCCGGGGTGGGGAGCAGACGGGGCTGAGATGGCGCGGAAGGAAGTTGTAGCTCGCAAGGCGACCTGTGTCCTGGCAACGAGGCAGTGCGGAATTCAGGCTGGAAGGTGGAGGTGAATTTCCTGGGAGGGGAAGAGGTACTTCCCTTGCTGGTAATACACTCTGCCTCCATGTGCTCACACATGTGCTTTGCTGGGTTCTGGGCTGTATCTCCTGTGTGTTGGCCTAAGGCCTTGCTCGATGGGTATCGAAAAGAATGTCTGCAGATGCTGCTACCTTGGCCTGCTGCTGTCTGGGCAGCGTAGGACCCCCCTCCCCTCTTCCCCTCCCCCCCCCACCGCTCACTGCTGCCCCATCAGCTTTTAGTGCAATGGCATGTCACCTCTGAGCATCCCACTGATTTAGGGCTGCCTCACGTACTAGGCACCGCTCCTGGCAAGGGGGGTGTCTCTAGGGCTTGCATGCTGCTTAGTAGCTGGGAACCCTGCCCTGTACCGACAGGAAGCCCAGCAGTGCTGTGGGTTTGGAGCGCAGCAGTTCAGAGCAAAGCTGGGTGGGTCCGCCAGAGTTTGTCGCCGTTGGGTATCGGCATTGCCAGAGGTGGGTAGCGAGAGGTCCATGTGCTGCTAATGTGCCCTGTCCAGTGAAAGCAACCCGCTTCTCAGAGTTACACTGCATAAAACAGGCTGCTGGGGGGGAGGGGGCAGAGATGCTGGTTGTTTCAGAGCAGCGTTGGGTGACCCTACAGCCGAGCTGCTGTCAGTAGCTTAGAGCCCAGCCAAGGGAACCGAGTGGCTGGTACTCGGTGTTCCCTCAGATCAAGATCCTGGTATATTGCGCAGCTAAAGGCCGCTAATGATTTAAACACACAGGCCTCCCCCGAGTCCTTGCCTTATTCTGCTGTGTTTGGGATTGCACGGAGTGCCCGGTTGGCCATGAGAGTCCCAACACGCAGGTGCAGCGTGATCGCATGTCAGCCCTGATTTTCAGCCTTGACTTTGAATTTCCCTAGTTTTGTGAGCTGGAGCCAGACCCTCCCTCTGGCAGGCGTGTTGGGATTTAGATGGGGGTGGTAGGGAGGAGCTGGGAGGATATTGAGCAGTGACTGCGGAGACACAGCTGTCTGTTACTGGGGGGCATGGTCTCTTTGTTACCCATTGAACTCAAACCAGAAATGAGGAAAAGTGGTCTCACCTTGAGGAGTGGTTGCTTGTGAAATCAACAGGCTAAAGGAGCCATTGGATGGCAGAAGTGCCCAGGAACGTTCCAGAGAACTTCAGAGATCCAAACTGATTTTCTGTTCAGTCTTTTTGTTTGTGCGACACCCTCTCCAATTTCAGCCCAGAGCAGTTTGTTTCCCATTTTAGTCAGTGGTTTGTCATTTGTCGTCCGTGTGACCGGGGCCTGTCTAGAAAGTCTTCTCTGCAGGAGAAGCTTGCCCAGAAGAGAGATCCCAGCGGTTGTGCCACAGCCCAGGATTGACATGCCGTTGAATTGTAGCAGATTACAATAGGGTCAAGTGGGAGCTGTGTTGGCACGTTGCTGTGTGAGGCAGGCCCAGATACCTGGGGGAGGGAGAGGAGACGTGGAAATGAACCCGAGAGAGGCGTTGCATCCTGCAACAAGGTCCTGTTTCACCCTCTGCTCTAGAGGGAGAGGAGACTTTTGCTGTTTGGTGCCTGCAGTGTACGATGTAGGCCACGTTCCAAAGAGGGGAGGACAATCTAGCGTTGGGTGGCACCAGGAGTACAAGTCTCCAACACCATTGCTCAGACGAGGGCTGACCCCGTAGGGTTCTAGCCTGTCTTCACAGGCACAGAGCCCCACAGCCTGCTTAGTGGGTACCAGGGCTGAGGAGTTGACTGAATGCTAGGATTGACCTCAGAGAGGTCTGCCATGCCTCATGGTGCACATGGGACGAGTCTCTGGACGCACCTTCCCAAAGCTAAGTGAGACCCACCTCTGCTACGTAGAATATATAGCAAGAGGATTGTATGTGGCCGAACACGCCTCCACGGCGGGGAAGTGGCTGTTGAAATACCTTTCCCTTCTAGAAAAGAGCAGATGGTCTGACATTTGCATTGGCCTGATTTCCTACCCCCACCACCACTTTCCCGGGAGGAACTTGATCTCCGTTCTAGTCAGGGATGGTCCATCTTGGCCATCCCACCTCCTTTAAAAAAAGAAAAAAAAAAAGTTCTCCCATGTGCTCATCAGTTCTGTAGCTTGCGGTTGCCATGTCTGCTGCGGGGGGAGTCTGAGGCAGCTGTTAATGCAGAGCCAAGTCTGCCCCACGACCCCCAAGTGGGGGTGCAGTTGGCCTTGCCATTTCAGGTGGAAGTGTCTGTTAAATCCTGTGCATCTCCTCTCTCGGGCCCTGCACGTTGGATGTCCATCTTGCATGCAGGTAGCTGTGGCAGGATCCAAAACACTGTGGTTCAGGGTTTGCACAGAGGTGGGGTTGTTTGGGGTTTTTTAAAGGAAAACTTGTCTAGGTGCTGCTGCTTTGTCTGCTCCTCGTGGCTCGTTTCCCCCTCCTGGTGGTTATCTGTAATTGTTGGATTCTGTCCAGGTTCTGTATTCACTCACTCTGCTTCTGATTGGTTGACTGTACTGTAACAAATGACATATTAACCTCAATACTCTGCCATACTTCTGTGCACGTACAATACAACAATGCAGAGGGGAGCCTTTTAGCTGGTAATGCCTTTCTGATCTCTCTTGTTTTATCAAGCAAAAACACACACACAAATCTGTCAATGTAGCAAATTGTTTGCAATGCTCTGTATCCTGTGTGTGTTTCTTCTCCGAGACTTTGGGTCGTCCGCTCGCTTTCTTTTGGAATCAACGTTAGGCTCTTACTAAGGAGAGGGTTGCTACACTTGATGTTAAATGCCTCACTGACTTTTTAGTTTTAATTTCCAAGTCCTATAATAATTGAGGAGAGTGTTTGTTTGTTTTTTTGGAAAACAGTTTCATCTCTGATGTGGATTGGGTGGAGTGACTTAAAAAAAAAAAATTCTAGGGTTAACGTTTCAAAGAATCGTTTACATCTTCACTTTCTGAAGACACTTGAACATAGGACCGACGTATCTGTGACGAGCACACCCTGTTGTTGGAAGCTCTCTGAGCGGGAAAGGGCATGGGCTTAAACCTATCCATTTTGGTTTTTATAGACACTTTCATGTCAAAAATCAGATGTATTTCAACTAACACCCCAATCCCTCCTCTTTATTCCTCAGTGGTACATTCCCGCTTCTCATCACCTCCAGAATATCAGTCGTGTACAATAGGTTGGCTTGTACCAATGATATCCCTGGGAGAGGGGGGCTTGGTATCGTTTCATCCATTGGAGTCTTCCTGGCATAGTGTTGTGTGCCTGTGGGAAAGGATGGCCGAACTCTCCTCCCTTTCCAGCCCCAGCCTCAGTTGGTCCCTGCGGCATGTACTTTCACCCAGCCCATGGAATTCCAACTCGGAAATTGACACCGAGCTTTAACTGGAAGTGGTTGGAGCAGGGAGGGTTTTCCAGTGTCCGGTCTCACTCTGAACTGCTCAAAGCTGTGTGGATTACCTGCTTTTCAATAAAGAGCCAGTGTTTTTGTCTAGATGCCCAATTACTCAGCCAGAACAAAAGGGGATATTAGTTTGATCTGGCTGCCCTTCCCAACCAGGCTCCGTCTGTCCCAACCTCATCCCCTCTACTCCCAAAAACAAAAGAGGAAAAAGTTTTGCAACCTTCTTCAGCTACGTTTTATTGTAGAGACAAATTTAAAATGACTTATCAGACCACTCATCACGGGGGAGGAAAATCTTGTTAATACGACCCACTCTGTGATCCATCTTCTGTTGATAGTACATAATGACTCGTGTGCTAGGATCATCATCCCATTTAAAAGGAAAAGAAAAACCACAACAACAAAAAATGTAAAATACTTGAACGAGAGCTTGTATTATAACATTAATATTATTCAGAGTATCTGCTTTCTAGGCTGATGTGATTCATTATTCTAGTAATGCTTTAGTCCTTTGTAATTTGTGGTAATTATGCTTTTTCCTTTTTAATACAAAAAAATGTATAAAAATAAAAACCTCAAAAGACAGTGTGGTATGGACTCTCCTGTCCCCTTACTCTCTTCTCGGTCGTGCTCTGGGGTCTAAGGGTCTGAGCGACAGATGAGACACGTCTCCTGTGGAATGAATACTTGTGAAGGTGAGAGACTGATGGCACCTGATCAGTACACTGCCGCTAGGCACTATACAAGCTCTCAGCAGAAGAGCTCTTGTAGGACTACTTAGTCTCAATCCAGTGCACTCTTCCCTTGCTCGTTCCAGCCCCGGGCCCCCATACCGCTCTGCTAACACATCTCAGTCCTGACTTTCAGCACTCGCAGCTCTCGGTGCACCATGTGATACTTTCAGTTGTGTCTAATTGGGTAGTGGTTTTCTGACTGGGAGACCATTTTCTTTAAGGGTTTTGCAGCACTCCCTACTAAACAGCTCAGGAGAACAGTGGTGGTGGGGAGCTCTTCCATCGCGTATAACTTTATGCAATCCTAGGGGTTTCCCTCTGTCTGCTTTGCTGTGTTGGAAGTGAGGTGAGTCTTGGTGGGATGGAGCAGTCCACCCATACTGGCTGTGCTAATGAGACTTCCACTCCAGAGCCTCCCTCCTGGAAAGGTCCCTTAGTGACTTGCATTTTGGTTTCACCTGCCATATTATTTGTTAAAACAATAAAACCTACTCAGTGCTCCCAGTAATGTAGCACGGTACCGTGTGGGGGTAGCTTCTGCCTGACCCTCACTGGTGATCAGTGATGGTTTAAAGCTTGAAGCCCTTATGTCATAGATATGGGGAATTGTACTGTGGGAAGTTGAGCTCTCAGGGCTGATGGTGCTGGCAAAGTGGTTACGAAGGGCCACGTGGCCTCAACAAGCATGTTTCCATGGGGTGTTCAGGTTGCTTATCCCAGGCCCAGAGCACCGGGATGAGATTGAGCCAGGCTGAATGTCTGGAGCGCTGTGCTCTTGAATTCCTCTGCAACTCCCCATGCAGTGCAGGTGAGATGTCCTGGGCCCCAAAGCCTCCAGCAGGAAATGGAGATCTAAACAGCAGCCAATTCTGTGGGCTGGAGGGGAACCTGCGTGGGACAGTCTGTGGGCAGCTTGATCCAGGGGACTAAGAAAACCCTACGCTCACTTGAGGAGGCCCCCCAGCTGTAGGGCTGCTGCCAGGAGCTCAGCTTTGCGCTCCAGGCTGGTGGGGGCCAAAGGGAAGCGAGTGCAAATCTCCCCGGCAACGGGTTACAGTTCCACTTTGTCTTTGATACTTAGGATGAACAATAACCTGCTTCTCATTAGAAAATTATTTGGCATAATCATCGTTCCAAGCTCTCGTGAGTCCCCATGTTGTGAGCATGCCGCAAGCCGTGGGGAAGGTGGGTTCACTTGGCTTTCTTGGGCGAGTCGGGAATGGTCTCCGTGAGAGGGGTGAGGCTCATCAGGATGACATGCCTCTCGTAGGCCTTGGTTTGCTTGAAAAGCGTGTCCGTTCCGTGCAGGCGGTCCAGCACCCCCAGGACTCCGTAGCACTGATTGAACCTGGCAACCAAGCAGAAAGGGACCACGCAGGGTACTGGGGGTTACAGGTGAGAAACAAGGTAGGCCATGCAGATCTCTTCCCTTTCACCCCCTCCCATAGCCTGTGTCCCTATCAGAGACCTGTCAATCCTGCTTTACTTTCTGTCTCTCCCAGCCTTTGCTTTGCAGCCTGCGCGGGACTGGATGGGGGTTTAGCCCAGAACCTGCCAGTCTTGCTACATAATCATCTAGGAGAGGTGTTGAGCCAGGGGGTGTTCTCCATCCCCAGGCACCGCGGGCTGCCTTTGCAGCCATCACCAGCCAGGGAGTGGGAGAGTGCGACTCTACGCCGGAGAGCCACAACTCCAAGGCACATGAGCGCCTGAGGTCGCAGGAAGACCAGACGGGCTGTACACACCCCTATGGCCAAGGAAGTTATGAGCTGGCCCTACAGCATTGCTCAGCCCCATAGGTTCTGATGTCCCTGGTGATCTGTGCTCCTGGCATACAGCATGATCAGTGTCGTGGAGAGGTGGGGGGTGATACGCACTCGCTGATACATCAAGTATCACCCCGTCCTTTGGCCGGAACTGAACTGCCGTCCCCGTTTCTGCAGGAAAGGGGAAGCGAAGGTAGCCGGGGAGTATGGTCAGGGAACAGAGCACAGCCCTGGGAACCAGGACCTCCCTCAGAACTCTACCTGCAGGCCTGACACGGCTTTGCTGCGCTACCTTTGTAAAAAGGTGCTAGTATTTCACCTCCGTTGGGGGGGTTTAACGATCACATGTGCGCACAGCACTTTGACTAGGCGAAGCCTGGTTCCTGCTGTATCAGGCTTTTCAGCTGTGGGATTATCTGGTTTTTCCATTGCTGTCTTGGGCCAGAGAAGGAATTAAGTGGCCAGAAAGATGCTCCACAAAGCATTGTCCTTGATGCCCTAGCCCAGGGGTTGGTAACCTTTCAGAAGTGGTGTGCCGAGTCTTCATTTATTCACTCTCATTTAAGGTTTCGCGTGCCAGTCATACATTTTAACGTTTTTAGAAGCTCTCTCTATATAAGTCTATAATATAGAACTAAACTAATGTTGTATGTAAAGTAAATAAGGTTTTTAAAATGTTTAAGAAGCTTCATTTAAAAGGAAATTAAAATGCAGAGCCCCCCGGACCGGTGGCCAGGACCTGGGCAGTGTGAGTGCCGCGGAAAATCCGCGCGCGTGCCGCCTTCGGTGCCATGGGCTGCCTACCCCTGCCCTAGATCACTGCTAGGAAAGCCCAGGCTATGTCTGCTTCTCTGGAACCTACACATTATTTTCTCTGACTAATCCACCCAAGAAACCTGAGCTCAGATTCAGCCTTTGGTTTTCTGCTTTGTAGCCGGTTTTCCAGCTCAGCTGACCGCGAAACAGAAAGGAAAAGGTCAGTCATTTGTCTGAGGGTTGCAGGGTGCATCAGTGGCTGAGCTGAGGTAAGGAAGCAGGAACTGCCTGAGGCCTGGTCCTGGTCCTCTGCTCTGACCTCTCTGTGCTTCCTGTTCACTGAGGGTGAGGATGCTGGACCCATTCAAGCTGCCTTCAGGTGAGCTAGACTGAGGTGGGGCAGATTGACTAGTAGTTATGTGAGACTGGTTATAAAGGCTACGTCTCGTCTCCGCCACTGATGGGGTGACCCAGCCTACAGAGCATGAGGGGAGGGGCAGCTGTATGGATAGTGTCCAATGACCTTACTTGAGGTGGTGGAAGTCGTGGAATTCCGGCGAGGGGAGGAAAGGCAGGTGGTAGCCGCAGTGCGAGATGGATGTAGCCAGAATAGCAAGGCAGAGCCACACCATGATGGAGGCAACATGGGATCCCAGGATTATCGGACCCACCAGCAAAGGCAACATGTTGGAAAACTGGAATTCAGACACAAGCCCTGTCTCATTAGCATGCACACCCAAACCTTCTGTTCAAAAGGCCGCAACTGGCGTCTCCTCTTGTTGCTTGTATTACGGGAGCCCCTAGAACCCGGTGCTGCTGATGCTGAACGTGGCACTTGGTTACAGTGGAATAGTGGGAGTCGAGCATCTCGTGGAGGTGTGATATCAAGATAGCTAGTGCTGCCGTGGGAGACTCATCGCAGAGTCACTGGGAGTGTTCTGCCAATGCACCTAAGAGACTGAGATAAAGGAGGTGACCGAGGCCAACTCCCACTGTAACTCAAGTTGCTTTAACATCTCAACTCCCTCTCTCAGGTTTCACTGCTTACCGCCTGGCACGTGTGTCTGGCTGGGACAGTTCATGATGAAGCAGCCCAGCATTGGTCACCTGGACCTTTCCTAGGCTATGCAGCAAGATCTTCCACCAGATCTGCCACCTCAAGGAGGCCCCATTCCATCATGCTCAAACCTACTGGAGGCCCTGGCTCCCAAAAGGTTTGTCTGACAGTAGATTGACCCTGTCTTACCTGGCTCTACCCTACGAGTTTGCAGTCCCAGTGTAAAGGGCCACCAGACACTTCTACAGTAGCTTTTTGGAGACGCCACAAACTCCAGCTTCATCTCCCACCAGGAAGGGTCTGAAGTGTAGCTACTCTCTTCCCTATTCACAAATCCTCACCCAGTGGAAATGCAAAGCCCACCGCCATGGGTTGGGTTTACTTGATAGGCTGCTGGGCAGTGACCCCCAAGAGTGCCCGCTTACCACGTGCTCGACCGGATGGGCATAGAGGGAGACCACACCAACGGGGGCTGTCCATTCATGGTGCTGCTTGTGTATGCGCTTGTACAGAAGTGGGTGATGAACAAGCCTGCATGGAGAGAACCAGAATGAAGTCTTCAAGTCCAGTCAAGCCTGAGACCAATGTCAGTCTGGGTGCATCCTCAATACTTTTCTAACGTATAGCTTTCTAGAGCAGCCAAGTGGCCTAGTGAATTAAAGACCGGGGCTAGCCGTCAGGACTCATGAGTCAAGGCAGAACCAGAAATAGAACCCAGGTGTCCTTGGGCAATTCACCTGGCCTGTGTGTATTCCCACAATTGCTTTGTTTGCTGTTAAACTGCCTCTCTCTCTCTCTCTCTCTCTCTCTTTCTTTATGAGGTGGGTTGTTTCTTTTTTTTTCTCGACTTTACTCTGCATCTGTTTTGGGGGGGTTTGTGTAGTGGTAGCGCTCTGGAGAGTCGGTAGCTGGGCCCCATTGTGCCAGGTGCTGTACATGTGTATAGGAGGTCATGGTCCTTGACCAGGGAGTTCACAATCTTTTTGCTCTACATATACACACTACACTCTCTCCGTAGGTTTTCTTTGGCTGGTGTCTAGCTCCTCCTATAAGCAATAGTTACAGCCTCCTCCCCCAGCTCGGGTGAAGTGCTTTAGATTATAGCTTGCATATAAAATCAACTTGTCTTTTCCCTCCCTTAGCCTGTGGGCCAGTCCATGTCCATCCTCGCACTTTCATAATCTCTGGTTAAACGTGGCCCCTGGTAGCCTTATACCACCAAGAGCTCCCAAAGGAAAGGCAGGTGCCACTGACTGGCCGAGGTCAGTGGAGGTCTTTGGTTGAGGGCACAATCGTCATTCCCGACAGAGCGGTTCACATTTCTTAGGGAGCGTAAAGGAGGAAGAAACAGCTGCAGGACAGACGAGTTCTCTTGCCCAGCTCACCGGTGCGAATAGTAGAAGAGAATTTCCTCCACCAGGATAAAGATGGACAGCTCCAGGAGGAACCAGTGAAAGGTGGGTAGTTCCTTGCTGCAGGGCTGTCCCCGCCACTTCATGATGGGGAGCATGAGCATCATCATTGGGAGAGAGATGAAAAGCTGATTAAGCAGCACTGTGTGAACAGCCTGCCGCAGCTTCGCTGGGTCCACCTGCAAGAGAGGAGACTCCGCTAAGGCTAACCATGGAGCCATGCACCTCTGGGGAGAGGGAACCTATTTTTGGACCAAGTTTCACATGTAGGCAAATAAACAAGAAGCTGATCTGCCTACAATTCAGCGCCCTCATTCTTCGTGTCGCTGGCCACCTAGTGCCTGGCTCTGCTGGGGGCAAAGCCCAGCACTGGAGGTGGGGGGGCGAGAGGTATGATTGACGGGGAAACACTTTCGGTACCAAGCAGCGGATCAGCCTTTGCTGTCTGAGCAGGACACTTCCCCCTGGCACCCTGAGCAGCTCCAAGGCTGGAGTTCAAAGCGAGCGCATCTCCTGGGCGTGTGGCTTGTGGCTCAGCATGGCCACACTGATGTAAGGCTTTGTCTTCACTGCAAAAAAGGTGGGTGTGTTAGAGCGACTCGGCAATCTCTCTGTAAAGACACCTGTCGGCAGTGGCAGATACGGACTCTTGTCAGCCCCCGGGTGCGCTGCTCCACCTTGCTTCAAGGAGGAGCAATAAAAAAGCCCAGTGCCCTTGTGGATCCCCAATTGAATTGTCTCCCTCCAGCTTTCCCCGTGACTTCCGGTTCTGCTTGCTGCCCTGGGACAAACAGCTGAAGGGCTGTGGCTGAAATTTTCCCTTCTATAATCTTAATCTTTAATAAAGACCTGAGTGTACAATTTGATGTCATTTGCCAGGGCCAGGAGTCAGAGTCGGGTGCTACAGGAATACGTCTCCGCTCGCCTGCACGTTCTTTAACCTGCAGCCCCATGGCTCTAGGAAAGGGGTAGAACCCTTCCCTGCCTCTGGTGGGGGTTTCTCTGATGACTTAGTCCCCGTGCCCTGTTGATCACTGGCCAGGGCGTGTGCACAGTGCGGTTATGCAGCCGTGGGACTGTGAATTGCTTTAACATGCTGCCTAACTCCACTCCAGCAATTGAAATGCCGTTGAAAGAACTCTTTAGCCCACACAGTTATGATGAAACCTTCCAAATGTGCTATGAATAGCAGCCAGCTGCTGTCTGCCGGGACCTGGCGGTGACCCGAGGTATGAAACGTGTCCCAGTTACCAAACTGGGGTGTTAACACTGAAGTCTGACAGCATAAGCTTATTAACTGCTGTTTGGTTTAGCAATCAACTCACGCTGATGTATGTGTTTTGCCTTTTTTGCATGCAGTAAGAATACTGGGGCATTGGTGCAACTGATTGCTGTCAAAGGTCGGGGGGAAGGAGGAGTGAGTTAGCCATGGTCTATGCTTAAAATTTATACCACAACTGTGTAGGTTAATGGGGGGAGCAGGACAAAACCCCTAGTGTAGACTTAGCTTCTGGTGCCTTAGCTCATGGTTTTGGGCAAGATAGTGCAGGCTGTGTCTACTCTGTGTGGGGGGGGGGGGGGGGGAGGCCAACAGAGCTATGCTGCCGTGGGCTCTGTAGTGTAGACGTAGGTTTAGGCCGTCTACACTCTATGGAGACTAGACCAATGTAGCAACACCAGCATAACTCCGTCGTGTAGCTGTAGGCTATGCTGATGGGAAGGGGGTGTTTCTAATGGGGTAGGAACACAGCCTTGCCAAGCGACTTTGTCCATATGGACGGAAGCATTCTTCTCTTACCCCAGCTATGTTGACAGTGGGGACTAGGTCACCCTAGTGACGTCTTTCAGGGGGTGGGTTTTTCACACCCCTGACTGCAGCTATGTTGACTTAGCTACAGTACTCAGGGATGTGAAGTTATGTGGCCCCAACCCCACTGTCCATGCAGCTAGGTTGAGGGAAGAGTGTTTCTGTCTACCTAGGTACTGCTCCTCAGGGAGGTGGGTTACCTACATCAACAGGAAAACCCCTCCCATCGCTGGAGGAAGCATATCTGCTACAGCTCATGCTTCCAAATGCCTCTTGGAGCACATGCAGGCATGTGCCTATAGCCTGGGGTTCAAGCACTTGCAGGGGAGTTGGGAGACCCAGGATCCCGTCCCGCTGTTCCAATGACTTTTGTTGTTTAGCCAGAGTGCAACAGCAGGCACCTATGTCCAAGGCAGGGGTGGGGCTTAGCCCCACATCTCTCTTGCTAGCATCTCCCATGGGCTAGCTTAGGTAGGCCCCCATCCCCAGATAGACTGCAATCCACAAAGGCTAAGGTGCCTCTCTTCCCCAGGAGGTTAGGTGCCTAACTCAGGCTTGGGGCATCATAGTGATTTTTCTCCGCATGTAGCTAGTGCTTGGGGGCATTGAGGTCTAAAGGATTTGCCCAAGGGTGTCTGAACTGGGAACTGACCGCAGATGGCCTGTGTCCCAAGCCTTGCCCTAACCTCAGAACAATCTGTTCCATCTACATTTTCGTGCCCTGTAGACTTCTTGCCTTGATTTTACTTTGCCAGCCCCCAGAATGGAAGAGCGGGAGGTTGCGGGGGGAAGGAGACTAACAGCTCCCCCTCCCCTCTTACTCTAAGAAAATGCAGGCGGTATTTGTCCAGCTCGGCAGGCACGGTGAGAAATACTTACAGGGTCATTTTTGCCCAACTGAATTCGGTAACGGGTGATGAAAGTTGGCTTTCCGGTCACATCTGCCACCATCAGGAGTCCATTGAAGCACCAGTAAACAAGGCTCGGAACTAAGGCTGTGCCTGTGGTAGAGGGGGAGAGAGGTGGGCAGAGACTGCTGAAGCCAGGGGAGCCTTTGTCCATCAGAAATGATTGATATTGCACTGGTGCCTGGGCCAGGGCCTGGACAGAAATGAGTCTCCGAGCATAAGGGTTTCAGAGCAAAGACACCGCTCCTGAATGGGATGAAAGGGCAGGAGTGAAGTGGGGATGAGATTACAATAAGATAGGCATGCTCTCAGGCACCTTGCCCCCTGCCACCAAGTCATTATCACCAGGCTGTGTTCTGTAGACATTACCCCAGGAGGAAACCTGGCTGCAATACAGGGACCACCCTTGCTAGAATATGACTAAGGTGTGTAGCCTTATCCTCTGTACTTTTGGCAAGAATGACTCTGCTAAGATGTGGGGTGTAATTTCACTTTAGCCCAACGAGGGCGGTGGGAACCTTGCATAGGCGCTGGATGGTTTGGTGGTTACAAATACTGGCAGTGGAAAGGGTGGTCCCAAAATGTTGGCTGGACCCTGACCATGGGAGAGGCATGGCAGGGATTTGGAGGCAATGCACACTTCTGGTACATGGAGCGCTGGGAGAGCTGGAATCTGGCTTTCCCGCAGCTGAGCTTTGGCATTCAAAACAACTCACCTAGAAAGAAAATTGCCCATTCGTTTCCTCCAAGCAGGTGGAGCACTTTCTCCCATTGGGCCTGCCAGAAATCGCCCGAAGCCCCCCAGAACTTCTGCAAGTGCCTGGGGAAAAGGGCCCAAGAATTACACCCAGGGTTTAGCTTTTCATTGCAAAAATCATGTCCATCTTATCTCCCCACCCACTGAGATGTTGCTTCTCAAACTATCGGTCTTACCAGGTGAGAGAGTTCCTGAAGGCAGCAAATAGCAGCAGGCTAGTACCCACTATGAAGCCAGTTGTCTTCATGGAGTCCCAGAGCTTCCCCTCCTGAGAGCAGGAAACAAGCGATTACACCTAGGTCATGGAGTAGCCTGTGTTTTAAATCACAGGCTATCAAGGGACAATCTAGTCCTAGGATCCCTTGTTTTCTGTTGCCAGCACTCAGCTCCACTCTGTTCTGTAAAGTTGTTCTCCACCCTGTCAACAGATGCTAGGAGTGTGGGGATGAGGCTCTGAATATATGTTACCGTGTGTATCAGTGTGGTAAAAGAAATACACATTTAAACTGGATCCAGATAGCAATCGGTCTGTGATTTCCTCCCTTCTCTTGTGTAACAGGTCATTATGATGAACAGATAAGAGCTCAAAACAGCAACGCATTCATTAGGCTTGCATAATTAAATAACATTAGTTGCCCTACTTGTCTCGTCTCTTAGCAATGCCACAGGACAGGCACCAACAAGAGAAGTTTAATCCCTTACAACAGGATCAATGGGTGGTGTAAGGCAACAGCCCCGAGTCCCCCTTCCTCAGCAGCCTTCAGCGCTATGCCCTGGGCTGTCTCTCCAATGCTCCTGCTCCAGGATGCTTAGGAAATGATTATCTGGAATTGGAAAGGATTTAGGTCATTTGCCCTGAAGACGCGCTAGTGAAGTGGTGTTGGCCCTTTTCGATCCAAGGGGCTAGTCGAAGTGTGAGGCCTTGTAGGTGGTTGCGGCTGGGAGTAGAATTTGATGATTGCACCTGGTATTTTCTTTGACACAATCTTGTTTCTTCTCCAGGAATCTACAGCGTCCTGCTGCTGCGAACGGAGGAGGAACCAAGAACAACAGGAGCTTTTCACCTTTAGGTCACTGCCTCCAGGCCTAAGCTTCTCTACACCCCTGAGCCTTTCTCTAGGCTTCGCGCAGGGCTACACTATGCTTGGCTTTCTTGCAGTCTGCCTTGCTCTGAGTGTCTGGTGCTTCTCTGCACCCTATTTTTTCCCCACCTACCTACCCACCCACCGGAACCCTCCATTCGCAGGGTGCTAATTTCTGGGCAGACTCCATTATGCCTTGGTTTAGGTGTAGCCCTTAACTCTCCTTATGCTGTATCTTAAAATGAAGGGAGCAGTCACAGCCATCAATTTCAGTGAGGTTTTAACTAACCCCTACCAAGGTTTAACTCGTCTGATAACGGTCTCAAACTATACCAATCAGCCTGCTCTGGGGGGCTTGGGAGAAGACCCTTTAAAGAAGTCCTGCTGTGAGTTTTCCAAATTTCAGAAGCCTAAGATCTTGTATCAGCAATCAATGCACTTGGCTCTCAACACTAACACTCCATTGTCCTTAACTGTAGCAAAGTAGAGGTTGGAGGAATAGGCACTGTTGGATCTGGATCAGGTTTACTTGAGGTTATGGGTTTGAGGCAACGGGGTCAGATTTTGATCTCTCAGCATGTTTGTTTAGTAACTCCATTGATTCCAGTGACGCATCACCCTGCATACATGTGTGTGAGGGCAGTTGGTGCGGGCTACAGTCTGCAGCATCACCCCATCCTAGTTCACACACTACACCTGCTTTACAAGATGGTTATGATACTCAGTGCACATTTAGAGCATCAGCTACCATATAACATTTCAGTTGAGACATCAGTTTTGAGTCTTTACCTGCTTCTGCCGTGAGCCCCCAGTGGAATATGCAGCGTCTCCCTTCATCTACAATAATAAATGATGCGAGTGAGTGAATGGGGAGCTGTAAAGAAAAGGGAAGGGGAGGAAAAGAGGGTAGGAAAGCAGCCCTAAAGGAAGTTTTCACATGTTATGATACAACTCTCGCCTGGGGGCCTGACTGGTCTGAAATGTGCTGTATTCAGGGGCTGGCCCAGGCCTTCGGGACAAAAAAATCTGGTACAGCAGAGTAAATCACTGGGGTGAAGGATTACAATTATAGATCACCCTGTGCCCTTAAATTACAGCCCCTAGGGGCTTGTGCACCGAACACTGGGAACATGATAAGGGAGCTTTTCACCTTTAGGTCACTGCTTCAGATCCAGCCCAGGGGGAATGACTGAAAATCGTTACCATCTGCTGGCTCTTCAAATACCAGCAGGGCAGGTGTCAGCATCATAACCAGCCTGGCCCCTGGCTCTAACCAGCCCAATGCTGACAGGCTCAGCAGAGAGGCCAAGGATTGAATAAAGAAAGAAAGTCTGAACTACCTTGTGCTCCTAGAGGTCAGGTTCTGGCGTGAGGAACCTTGTACTTCTGGTGCATGTGCAGTGTCTACTGCAGGGCTAACCTGGGGAGTTTTCATTTCCTGGATGGCCAACCTTTCTCAGCAATAAATTTGCTTACACAAAATATTCCTTACAATTGATCTCACCTCAGCTTCACCGAGTCTTCATCAATGTTCAAATAAAAGACAATCTAACACTCAATACATAGAAGCCACGAGCCAGTTTCTGCCCTTGGTTAAACCCTCACCACCACCCCCCCCCCCCCGGGATATTAATGGGATTGCATGGCTGGAACAAAGGGCAGAATTTGACTCCTGGTCCTTTCAGAACTAAGCAATGTAGCCAAGAAAAAGGCCTTATTTTTTACTAGGTCTTCTAGTGGACCTTCCATTCTTTACTGTGGCAGAACCCCACTGCAGTCAAGTTCATGGGACTTTTGCTGGACCTGCAAGATTAGGGTCTGAGTGCACAGTAAACCCTCTAAACGGCATTCTCCAGAATACCAACACAAGCCACTACCAAAGAACGAAGCGGCATAGCTTTGTTTGTTTACGAGGCAAGAACGGCTAGTGCCTCAGTAGAAGATGCAACACAACGGTTAGTCTGTGTTCAGGGCCTAGCCAAAGTCACTGGTTTAGTACAGAGGGATCTGTAGAGCCCCTCAGCTCAGTGCCTTCGTTCCTAGAGCTGGCCATCCAAGTCCCATTAGCGTAAGCAAGCGCAATTACCTCCCCCCCACCCCCCAACCCGGAGAGATCCGCAGGGAGAGCTCTTAAGAGGGGAGATCAGCTGGAATGGTCTGTGACACGCTGACTCCTTTCCGGTAGGAGCAAACAGGCTAGATTACATAGAGCACAGAATACTGACAAAATAAATAATTCACAAGGTGGTGGTGCATTACCTTTATGATGCTAATATTCCCTCTGGTGGGAGCTGCTTTTCTAGAGTTTCCGGGTAAAGGACCACACTGCCAACAAGCACAAAAATCAACCTGTTAGCTTGGTGACAACACGTCAGCTTTGAAATTGTAAATCTTTAATGCCTTTTTTTTTTTGCCTCCTTAAAGCTTGTTAGTATTTCAGCTCAGAGGGTTTATAGTCCAAAATCAGACACTTCTCTGTCTGGGGTGTTATTTACCGACAGGTTAAAAAGGGAAGGGCTGATTCTCACAGCTGCTGCGTGCCCACAGCTCCCAGTGGCTTCAGTGGGAGCTACAGGCGCCCAGCAGCACTGAAATCCAGCCCTAAATGACTTGCCCAGTGACTGTGGTGGGGGTGGGACCAGAATCCAGCAATTCTAATCTTAGCTGGAGCACAAGGGCAGGTGCTGGCTGTGCGCAACATTAACAAACCTGGGGAACCAGCCGTTTTAAAACTCAGAATTGCAAACGGATTGAGCTAGCTCTGACGTGCTGACCCAAAAGAGCTATTGAAAGACGCATCATAAGAGGAAGCTGTTTAGATTTTAAACTAGTGTCTTCATCCCGTTTGCTAGCCTCTTCCTCCTGAACTCAAACTCCCCACTCCCTCCTGAGCCATGAGATTCTTTCCAATCTGCAAAATCTTCCACACGCTGTTTGTTTCCAACCTGGCAGCCTAGTTTGCTAGCTAGGGCTCTTCTGAAAAAAGAAAATGACTTTTGAGTCTAATGGTTCTGATAAACACACTAAATGGTTGGTATCTCAGACTACCAAACAGAAGGATCCTGCTGTCTTGAGAATAACAAGTGTAAATATCTTTGTTGCAGGATCAAATTATCTTATTTTGCAAAAGGCCCTTTGCCCTCTGTAATGTACTTATCAAGCCACATTGCGCTGTTACACTTCATCCAAATATAACCCCATTATCTCTGCGATGTTATCTAGCTGCATCAGCTGCACGCACTGGCCTTAGTGAAACAGATTGTACAATAAATTGCTTATGCTTAGAAAGGCAATTTCTTTTTGAGATTTCACTTCATCGCTGTGCCATTTATACAAGAATCATAGAGTATCAGGGTTGGAAGGGACCTCAGGCGGTCATCTAGTCTAACCCCCTGCTCAAAACAGGACCAATCCCCAGATTCCTAAATGGCCCCCTGAAGAATTGAACTCACAACCCTGGGGTTAACAGGCCAATGCTCAAACCACTGAGCTATCCCTCCCCTCTCTGAAGAATATATTAACTGAAACTGTTCTACTAGGACAGTATAGTATTAGCCCAATGGTCTTTTGTGACTGAGTATTGCTCAGATGCTACGGGGATGGGCAATGTTATAAGGTCCTAGGTATATAAACAGGAGAGCCTCACTGCCCTGACCTGATGCACAACAGCCTGCTAGATAGCTGGTGCTTGAGAACGTGTCTTCTAGATTGATCCAGTGACTCAAATCCCCTTGGAACTGTGTCTCCAACAAGTCAGAAGGCTGGAACGATTGCAAGTTGGCTTTGAGTCCTTAGGAGGAGGCAGCAGGATTGCCCAACGCCATCTCATCTCTCGAGCTTTTGGGGAACTGTTAAAATAACCATTGGTATGCCTCATGGCCAGGTCCCTTCCTGCCCTGTAATCAAATTACAGCATTCCTCTTTGACTTAAGGGTACTATGAGATCTAGTGTTACATTTAAAGGCAAAACCCAAATTTAGCTAGATCCTGTTCTGCTCCCAGCACCGCACTACATAGCATTTTTGCTGAGATGGCCCAGGATGCACCCACTAGGCCACGACATACGTCACTGAGCTGGGGCTATTCCACTAAACAAAGAACTAATGAAGCCACCGGACCCTGAATTTCCACTGGCGTATAAACCAGGCAGAAGTCCATCAAACAAACATTGGTCCTCTCAGCTGGCTGCAGTCATAGCAGAGTCTGACATGAAATGTGACGCCTGGAACTGATGCTGGTTTATTTTTTTTAATCCGCCTTTTAAAGTAATTTTTACAAAGCGTTTGAAACGGTTATTAAAACCAAGCCAATCCCAGCCAGGAGCACCACGGCCTCAACCCCTGCAGTAAAATACGGGCACAGCCAAGGCTTAAATTCCACTTGAGCTATGCGGAGCAGAGCGCCAGTAAATATTTTCAAACATGCAGGGCAGAAGCCCTAGTGTCCCCCTGCCCTTCCCCCTCCGCATGGGGTTAAAGCCCAAGACCCCCCTCCCTGCAGCAGATGCCCCTAGCCCCACCATCCTGCCGCAGGGCAGAAGCCCTGAGCTCCCGCCCACACAGGCTTTTGGGCATGGAGTGTGGAGGAGGTGTCTCTAGGAAATATACTATGAGAATTTAAGCCATGGGCATAGGCAAGTCTAATGATCACATGTCAAACTTAAAACAGAACAGTCTACAAAACATTCAATTATCTGAATACTTATTCCTGCAAAGTGGGTCTGGATTTCTACAACAGCTATTTATGGACCAACAAGTCCATATTCACAGAATTTACCATTCCAGCCATTGGATGAGGCCCATGCAGCCAGTTTGTGTATTAAAAGAGATACAGTACTACAGTGTTATAAAATAGGAGGATGCGATTCTTTGCAGGCACATGGACACACCCAGGAGAATTTCCTGGCCTGGAATTGCAGCAGGTGTTTTGGCAGCAGAATGACGTGCTTGGCTTTGCCGTCTAGTCTGTGCTTTTTAGGTTCTCATGCTGCAGCCCCTCTGGGGCATCTGAGCACCTGTTTGCCCACAGCAGCCCCTAAGTCTCTGCTCACAACCATCTCGCTTCCACTCCTCGTGCACTGGCTGTGGAAGGACGCAGCCAGAGAGAAAAGGGGGTCCCTCTCAATGGGGCGGGGGGATGAGAAGGAACAGCTTCCCCCCCCTCCCCCAAAAAAGATAGTCCTCCAAGGGTCAGCCACCTCAGATTTGCAGTTCAAGGGCCCAGGCCTGATCAGCAGCTTCCCTTCATTTTGCAAGGCCTTGCAAAGAGCACCACAGACAGCAAAGGGCAGCTGCGATCAGTCGTCTGAGCTCAGCAAATACTGCAGCATTGGTTAGCCAAATCCAAACCCACTGCTGTGAAACCCACAGTAAACTCAAGCCAAGACTTATGTACACTGAACATTTCCTGAGCTCACCAGAGTGCACAGAGACGGCCCCTCACCCCTCCAGAGCGGGCTAGCTTTCTTCTCACACCTTACACACAATATTGATCCACTCTTCATATGCCACTGGCCGGCACCGCCACAGCAAAAAAGCATCTCCTAGCCCCTAAGTCCCATGAAGCTGGATTTGCGACACCAATACAATCAGAGCAAAGAAAAGTGAGGGCACATCAGATAGTCGAGACAGTGGGACCAGTCTGTTGCGTGGAAAGAGAAGCAGAGAGGCATAGGGCCTAGCAAAACAGGATCATCTCTGTGTCCAACTTACAGCCATCAGATGGCAGGGTAGGTGGGCTGGGGAAACAGAGAAGTCAGTGCTTGGAGGGGCTGAGGGAGCTAGTGTGCATAAGACATCAGTTATGGTCAACGGGGCACGTGTTGTTCACCAAACATATCCTGCCGCCCGCCCCTTGTTGCATCTGAGCCTCATTCCCTCCCAGGGAACAGCCCCCCCGTGTCATGTCTGCACAGCAGAAGGAAAAAGCTGGGGACTGGTCTCGCAGACTCCTGCAGCTGGAGGCGGCCATGGTGGAGAAGAAGGGATGGGGGGGTCCCATCCCTCATTTGGACTGTCTATCAGTCAGATGCACAGGTGCCAGCCCAGGGAAGGGGCAGCTCCCAGGGAGCGCAAGACAGAATGTATCATCCTTATTTAATTTAGCTGAAGCTTTGCAGAGCCCAGGTGGCAGCACACGGAGGGAGGCCTGGGGAGTGCCTTGATGTGGAAAGTCACTCCTGCAAAGTCAAAGCTGTGCCTTTAATACTCTAACATGCTGGGCTAAAGAATCAGAATCCTCTCCCAGCCAGTGACACTGATGGCTCAGCCAGGGGGACCAGATGTCCCCATCCAGCAGAACTGGCTCTCTTAGCCCAATAGCCAACTCTCCAGCTGTTGACTCTCCCCAGGACACCCTTCAGGAGTGGCTTCTTGGAATTCCCATCTCCAGAGTCAAACCGTCTTGTGCCTTGTCTCCCATCATACCCACCCACATTCACAACCGAACTGCCCCCAAGTGCAGCATATGTTACTCTTGCCTAGTCACTGGGCATAGACCCAACGCTGAAATCACGCCAGGCAAAAAGAGATGCCCAGCTGGCTCTCGATGTCTGGTCATGCAATGCCAAGTTCTGGTGCGCACAGAGCAGCCCTCAGCCGCTGATTAATTCAGGCAGACTCAGTCTTCGGGACAGCTGGACTCAGCCCCTTATCTGCGCAGACAGTTGGCTTTTCTTCCTTGTACATCTGTCAAGCCATCTTGAACAGTGACCTATGCTCAGCCCTGGAGAGCGTCCATGTCTGTCCTGTCACGGACGCTCTCTGGCATGTATTTATGTGGTGGTTTGAGGGCCTCCATCAGCTGGGTGTTGTGATGCACCAGCTTGCCCTTCATGCACCCCATGATCTCAGTGAGCTCAGTCAGGGTATAGCTCTGGCAAGCGGCAGGATTGTCCATCACACACATCCCTGATTCCATCCAGAAGATCACAAGGAAATACTGGATGTTCTTCACACCGTGCATCTGGAGCACGCTCCCCTGGCACTTAGCCTTGCTGTGCTAGCACTCAAATGGCTGCTTCCTGACGATGTTCTTCTCCTGGGGTTGCCAGCTGGCACCAGCATGATGCTCGTGTTGCTGTGCAGCATCACGCAGGTGGGGAAGAGCTGGGCGGCCAGCAAGCCAGGGCAGGCCAGGCGGAGCGACACCAGCTGGCAAACTATAGCATCACTGACACGTTTTCAAAAACTTATTTTATCAGTTTGACTCCGCCCCTCGCCGCCCAACTTACTGTTACCAACCTAGGTTCCAACCTGAGGCTGAACAGCTGCCCTCTTCTAACTACACCGAGCCTGCCGTACAGCCCTCTTCGCAGACACCAACTGGAGACCCAGCTGCTGCTGGCAGGTGCAGGAGCTGAATAACTGCGCAGGCCTGTGGCAATGGATTCACTCCATAACACGGCTCCTTTCCCTTAGCCCTCTCTCCTGACCCCTCTGGCATCAACACAGGCCGAGAGTCAGCTGCTGGAACAACAATCTCCCCTGCGAAAAGAGACAACTACTATCTGTGACACCACCGGATGCAGCTATAGACTGGGCGCCTTGGGGAACCACATGCCTGAGAAAAACACCAAAAAGGTGTTCAGTGGACACCCTCTCTCTACGGGTAGGTACAGAGCTAGCGTATGTGCTTCTGGTGCTGCTCATTGTGTGCCAGGCACTGCCCAAACAGGAGGGCAGACACGGTCCCCACTCTGAAATCCTGAAATTTTTTTTTTTTAATAAATGCATTCATAGAACTAACAACAGGCGGTAAGTCTCTTAATGGAGTTGCCATCCCTAGAGTTTCCATCAGGTACCTCTAAACCACTGTGCCCCAGAGTGCTGGTTGCTCCCTCTTTGCTCACCTCCTGCAGGCTGCAGCCTAGAAAGGGGCCCTGGGTCGCTGGCCAGAGCCCAATCCAGAACTCAATTCCCGGCTTTCCACTGCTGCTGTCGGTCCCTTTATCACATCCTCATGCAAAGGAGGAGGGAGGTGTGTCTATAAGTGAGCAGCTGATTGTCTCCTCCCAGGCAGGTCATGTGAAGCCAGCATTTGGCCATTACTGGTGCTGGCAACTGTTACGCCCTTTCACTCAGACAGTTGAAAGAGAAAGAGAGAGACAGTGTGTGTGTGTGTGATTGAAAGAGAGAGAGAGAGAGAGAGTGTGTGTGATTGAGAGGAGCATGTTCTTCAAGGAGTTTATTTTTGCTGTAAAAGTAAATTAGCTACATCATTAAAAATCTTTTCACTTTTGTTTTCATAAGTTAGAATCATAGACTCAGGGTTGGAAGGGATCTCAGGAGGTATCTAGTCCAACCCCCAAGTTACACATAAATAAGTTTGTAGATTATGCATATTGCCCCCATCCAGTGCCCTGAGTACAAATATTTAAAACCAGTGCAATTCAAGAGGTCAAAAGTGTATTTATTGGGACCAGGGAGTAGGGTGACCAGATGTCCCGATTTTATAGGGACAGTCCCGATTTTTGGGTCTTTTTCTTATATAGGCTCCTGTTATCCCCCACCTCCGTCCCAATTTTTCACATTTGCTGTCTGGTCACCCTACCAGGGAGAGTTATTGGGCAATGCTGCTTAAGTCCTTGGCCCTACAAGTCTGACTTGTAGAGCAGGGAGGGTGTCCCTAGCCTCTGTTTGCCAGAAGCTGGGAATGGGTGATAGGGGATGGATCACTTGATGCTTACCTGTTCTGTTCATTCCTTCTGGGGCACCTGGCATTGACCACTGTCAGAAGATAGGATATTGGCTAGCTGGACCTTTGGTATGCCCCAGTATGGTTATTTTTATGTTCTTATGACTGTTTGCTCACATTGCATAAGCAGGCCTAGAGAACAATGACTTAAAAGGGCTATAGCATGATATCGGTCCTATCTATGTAGAAAAGATTAAATTGGGATTCCCTCGTGCTTAACAATAGTATTTACACGTAGTGAAGTCTGTCGTGTACATGAGAGCACTGGGTAGTGCAGGGCTGCTAAGAAGTAACTTGTGGCAGCCCTCACTTTTAGTATGCAGGTGTGGTCCCAGAAAATGCGACTTATTCCAGCAGATAGTGTGGCAACTGATCCACGCTCCAGGAGAGGTGCTGTTATCCATCACCACTTTCTGGCTTTACTATCTGAGGAAGAAACAGAGACACCACAACACACTTCCACTGGGTGTTCCCTGCCAGGTCTGCAAGGCAAGTAAGCAGCGTCTCGGTTAATGGTGGCTAGAGCTCAAACAGATCCACCAGTATGAGAATCACAAATGTCCCAAGGTCTGTGGCCAATACCCTGTACTCATAACCACACAGACACTTTTCACCCAGCCGTGTTCTGAGGGAGGGACAGCTCTTCAAACTCCATTCCCACGTTCCCCCCAGAGGGCCACTTGGTACCTCAGGCACTTGCTGTGACTTTATTTCAGAGCTAAACTGCTGTTACATTTCAGTAACATTTTCTCCTGACACTAACTTCTCCGTGGTGGGGCAGGGCTCTTTCCTTTTTGTTGTTTTCTGGCGCCTCAGACTCAAGGAGAGGCGATGCTGCATTTCGCAAGCAGAAACACAGCAGAGAATGGAAATACACAGACTGAGTGAGGACAGAGTCACTGAGTGGAGCTTCATTCTGACTGGTTCTTGTAGTGGGAGGGTTATCCTGCAGGCATGAAAAAGTAGGTAAAAGACCATTGGAATCTCACCAAATTCCAGATTCTGGGGTTTTCCTTTAACTGTCACTTAAATAAGAACTTGTTTGTGACTGAATCACTCTCCCAACAGAGGACTGGATGGCACAGCGGGTTGGTAATGGGCTAGATAAGGACTTTTCACTTTCTAAGTTGCTAGTTTGAATCCAATCCAGGTTGACAGTAACCAAAAGCATCTCCTATTGCTTAGCTATGCAGTGTCCCATCTGAAATGAGTTTGGGTCCCAGTGGATGGGTATCCATATCACAAAAAATCACTATTGCTCCTGAAAATAGGGTGACCAGACAGCAAGTGTGAAAAATCGGGACAGGGGATGGGGGGTAATAGGTACCTATATAAGAAAAAGCCCCCCAAATCGGGACTGCCCCTACAAAATCAGGATATCTGGTCACCGTAACCGAGAAACCTTAGACCCATGTAAGAAACTATCTGTATGAAAAGATTGGTTGTCTCATGTCCTTGCAATGGTTTAATACAGCCAAACATATACTCAGTACTGCTTTGGCAGGACCTACTCCTGGGGATCTGCACCATTGTGTAGGCACAGAATTCATGTGCCCTGCAGATTTTTTTTTTCTCCACAGAAAATACATTCTGCAGGACAGGTGCTGCAATTATGCCTTTCGCTCAGCAGGGACTGCTGTGGTGCCAGAACTGAAGGAAGCCAGATCACGAGCCAGAGCAGCCAGCCAACCATGGATAGGGAGGAGAGTCTGCGTTCTTCACAGCACCTTGCCCATGGGGCCAGATGAGGAGGCACAGGATGGGATGGGATGGGGTGGAGTGGTGGGGAGGTTAGACAGAACAAGGAACACAGGGCTGCTGGAAGGGGATCACATAGACTGGGGTTCAAAAGAGCTAGTGGGGGGACAGACTGGGGTGATGGCTGAGTGGGGGTGCAGTGCCAGTTGGGGACTGGGGATAGGGGGTGGATAAGTGGGGGTGCAGGAACACATGGGGATGGGGGGGATACAGGGACACATGGAGACAGGGGCAGATGTGCCTGATTGAATGGGAGAGGCTAGGGGTCAGCCAGAGTCTGCATGGGAGAGGCTCCCCAACTCCCTAACAATCCTCCCACCCCAAAAAACCCTGTTCCACACTTCTCTCACCCACACCCAGGCTCCTTTCCAGCAATTACTTCCCTCTCCCTCAGTACTCCTGACTCCCCAAAGCCTTTGCATTGCTTCTGAGGGGGGCAGGAAATACAGTTCTGTATTGCAGTTCAAATGAATTATTACTCAAAGTTCTGTATTAATATGCCTAATAAGGAATCTATCTGTCAAAAAAACATTTTCTGAATCTTTTTTTTTTTGTCTGTATTGTTACAGACATACTCGCTGACAGGTATTCTGATCATATTGTGTTATTTTGATAAATAAAATATGCAGAATTTTAAAATATCATGTGCAGAATTTTTAGTTTTTTGGCACAGTTTTCCCCCAGGAGTACATAGTGCAGTTAATGTCTAACTCATGCAAATCAAGGGCAATAGGCTGCAGCTGAGAAAACAAAAAGGGAACGAAAAACAACTAATCTGGCAGATAAACTTTGAATCCCTAATAACCTCAAAGATCAAGTTCAATAAATACTGAGTTACAAAAGCTCCATTTCTTTGCTTGAGATAGACACCATGAGAATATGCTGACCTGGAAGAGGTCACTTGCTGGAAGGTGATAGTTAAATAAATGACTTTCACAGTGCTTGAAGAGCTGTCTGTGTGAAGGGATCAATGTGAGGCCTGGGATATTGAAATAAAACTGACATGAAAGGAAACGTGTCCAAGTAAGGCACTGATCTGAGATTCAGTGGGAGGAAGGAAGCCACCTAACCCTGAATTGTGGGAAGAGAACAGCAACTGCTGTCATGTTTTGTAACAACAGTGGGACCCATGGATCTTGTCATTCAAGGGCCTCTGCTTCAGTAAAGCCAGATGCAGACAGGCAGGTATCTCCCTTGGAGACAGACTCAAGTGTAATCCAATTTAGAGCAGCAAAACCAGAGGCAAAATGGAGAGCACAGTCCTCTCGGACAGGAATTGTGCTTTGGCAGCTGGATTGACTGGGGATGAATGTGTTAGTGACGTTCCGATGAACCGTAGCAGGCTTGGGATTGGGCCTGTAGGCTCCAAGGAACCCTGGCACAGATAGAGATACCCTGATCAGACTGGGGTCCGCTGTAGCTATTGGTTGTGCTTAGATCCAGATGGGCTACCTTGGGTCTAGCTCCTAAGGGGATGGGGCACAGCCCACCAGGCCCTGTTGTTTCTGAGACATATATAGAAATATCCTGGACAAACCTTATTGAATTAAGTTTACATAGCTTATGAGTTCATTGTGTTAAAAATGCAAATGTTTGTATATTATGATGGGATTGTATGTAACTTCCTTAAGAGGGAGACATGACTAACGTAAACCCTGGGGAGTATTATGAGCTTCCAAGGACTCTTTTAAAATAATGGGCCAGACAAGATTGAATTTTTAGTTAAATGGGTTTCCTTGAAAATACTTGGGAGGAGATGAATGCAAATTACACATCTCTGGACCCAGACTTTTGAAGCTGCACCCACGTAGGAGGAGCCTTTTGTCTGCTGTTCACTTGTTACATGAGGACAAGATCAGAGGCCTACCCTGTATAAAGGTGTGACTCATAGAGTCACAGGAGTGCTTGTTCTGAGTTAAAAGCTGTTATACACTTGTGACCACAGAAAATCCTCTTGGTGAGGTTTGAAAGACTGATCACCTGCCAGAGCCCTTACTGGGGGAGGGCAGGTGATCTCTGGTAAGTTGCTTATCATGTGTGTAGATTCTTACCCTGTTTCCCCGAAAATAAGACATCCTCCGAAAATAAGGCCTACTTACAGTTTTGCCTCTCGTTGTAATATAAGGCATCCCCCCGATAATAAGACCTCCCCGATAATAAGGCATCCACCGATAATAAGGCATTTTTCATTTCTGAAAAATAAGACATCCCCTGAAAATAAGACCTAGCGCATCTTTGGGAGCAAAAATTAATATAAGACACTGTCTTATTTTCGGGGAAACAGGGTATTTCACTGTGATACTTTTCACCTTAAGAATAAATGTACTTGTTTAGAGGAACATCTACAGGGACGTTTTGGCATAAGCCCACGTGAGTTGACCTTGGCTCTTGAGACTCACTGCCCACGAGGGTTTTTTCCTGTACAGACATTTCCTGGCTTGCGTGGGAATTCAGTGTAGACAGGGCACTGTGCAGTCTGGACAACCCGTCAGAAGGGAAAGCGACACAGGTCTGTGCCCAAGAGAGGTAGAGGTGATGGCTGCAAGCTGGGAGCATAGTATGAGTACCCTCACATGGGGCCGTTGCCCCAAGGGCCCCAGCTAACATCCGGAGGAAGGGGAGAACTGGGTCCTGTCACCCCCAGGGCCCCAGCTGGGAGCTAACAGAAAGTTGAGAATCATTAAGAAAGGGATAGATCATAAGACAGAAAATATCATATTGCCTCTATATAAATCCATGGTACGCCCATATCTTGAATACTGTGTGCAGATGTGGTCAACCCATCTCAAAAAAAGGTATATTGGAATTGGAAAAGGTTCCGAAAAGGGCAACAAAAATGATTAGGGGTATGGAACGGCTGCCGTATGAGGAGAGATTAATAAGACTGGGACTTTTCAGCTTGGAAAAGAGATGACTAAGAGGGGATATGATAGAGGTCTATGAAATCATGCCTGGTGTGTAGAAAGTAAATAAGGAAGTGCTATTTACGCCTTATAACACAAGAACTAGGAGTCACCAAATGAAATTAATAGGCAGCAGGTTTAAAAGGTGGGGGAGGGCTAGCTCAATGGTTTGAGTATTGGCCTGCTAAACCCAGGGTTATGAGTTCAATCCTCAAGGGAGCTATTTAGGAAACTGGGGATTGGTCCTGCTTTGAGGAGGGGATTAGACTAGATGACCTCCTAAAGTCCCTTCCAACCCTGATATTCTAGGAAAAGGAAGTTTTTTTTTCACATAATACACAGTCAACCTGTGGAACTCCTTGCCAGAGGATGTTGTGAAGGCCAAGACCATAACAGGGCTCAAAAAAGAACTAGGTAAGTTCATGGAGGATCGGTCCATCAATGGCTGTTAGCCAGGATGGACAGGGATGGTGTCCCTCGCCTCTGTTTGCCAGAAGCTGGGAATGGGCGACAGGGGATGGGTCACTTGATGCTTCCCTGCTCTGTTCATTCCCTCGGGGGCACCTGGCACGGGCCGCTGTCGGCAGACAGGACACTGGGCGAGATGGACCCTGGGTCTGACCCAACATGGCCGTTCCCATGCTCTGTATAGGGCCCTGGGTCCCAGCTGGAAGCTGTGAGGCAGGGCCCTGGGATCCGGGTCGGGCCCCGTGGCCTTCCCCGGCCGGCCAGGAGTCCCCTATTAACCCCTCCCCCCAGCCTAGGGCAAGCGCCGAGCAGGAGCGCCGGGACCAGGCCCATCGAGGAAAGCGGCTACCGGAAGTTAGAGCAACCTTTTTTTTTTTTTTTTTTTTTTTTTTCCCCTCTCCTTGCGCATGCGCACTTCGAACAAGACGCTCCGCTCCCCGTCACTCCCTTGCGCACGCGCAGTCGGGCAGCCTATTGCCGCCCTACCAATCGCCTCACGGCGCTCGCGCCGTTGGAACGCGTGGTGCGCACGGGCAGTTGGGCGGCGTGCCTCCTTCCTCGCCTTCCCCCCCCTCCCCCCGCGCGCGCACAGCCTCCACTCTCGCGAGAAGTGCTGGCGCGGCGGGCGCTGGTTGCGCAGGCGAGGTCCGCCAGCCCGCCCGTGGCGGGGAAGGGCAGGAGCAGACGAGTATAGGCCGAGGGCCAGGCTAGAGCGGCCGGCGGGAAGTGGCGGCTCAGGGCCCAGCTTCCCCTCCCCAGCCCGCGCTCTCTGGCTGTGCGCCTGTGAGGAGACGGCCCGGGCGGAGAGAGCAGGTGCCGTGGGGGGAGGCCCCGGGGGACGCCCCCTGAGGGGAGCTGAGGGATGGGGGGAGGGGTAGGAGAGGCTGCAGTGGGGAGCAGTGCCCCCCCCCAGCCAGTGCCCCTCACGGCTAGCGACGGGTGCCGGGGGGGGACATTCGCTGGGGAAAGGCGCCGCTGGATTATTTCGGGGCCTTTTCTATTCCCGTTGTGACTGAGACATGTAACTTCCTCCCTTGGACACACCGTGGCAGGTCCTTGGGGGCGGTGTCGCTGCGCTCCCGTGGCCTGAGGTAGCCCCCCTTCTTCCAGGGGGTCGATGGGTCCCTGCGTGAGACAGTCGCCCGCTCGATAGTCCGGGGGAGGCCTTGTCCCAGATCCCCGGCGTGCCCTCGTCCTCGGGAACAGGAGCAGCTCGGGGAGGTAAACATAGGCCGGGTGGCAGATTGCCCCGGAAGCAGTAGGTGCAAACTTCCCCTTGGGCTCTGCCCCCCATCCCTGGGCTGCCCACAAATCCTTGGAGGCTTGGCTGAGGCGGCCAGCAGGTATGCCCTGTACAGGGAGACCTGCCCACTGATAACGTGGCACAGATAGTATCGCCTCTCTGATCGGCTGCCAAAAAGCCAAAGATGGTAACAGGGTAATCTCAAGGGTGGCGTGTTTCCTCTTCTCTCTGTCATGGCAGTAAGGCCATTCTGGGAAAACTAGAGTTGGCAAGAACCAAAAGGCCTCTTGATAATATTAAACTTAGCAAAAGTTTAATTCCTTGGCAGGTAAAACAATATTGATCAGCACGTGCTTTCACAAAGTTTTTGGTGGACTGTTTAGTGGCACTGCCGCTTCTGTAAATAACTCCAGATGCCTTGCCGCGTTGTAACTTGCTATAATCTTGGTGCTTGTCTACACGTGGTTTTCATACTGCTGTAACTATCAGCACAATCCCCTAATGAGTGCAGTTATACCAATGTGTTTATTCCCATAAACGTATCAGAATAACTTTTACTGTTGTAACTGTCCACACTAGGGGTTGTAAAAGCTCACTCCTTACTGGAATAGTTAAACTTCTACAAAATCTTTGTAGAACAGGCCTTGGGGAATTGAAACAGAGAGCAGCACACATCTTTCAATAACAGTGTAGCAGGGAGCTATTTACTCTTACTTTCTAGCCGTAACAGAACAACACTGTTGCAAAAGCTGTACAAAATTAAGGTATTAGGTCCCTTTAGGCTTGTAGAAATAGGCTTTACATTTGGAGTGCAGACCTGAAAAAGGAGAGACACTGGCTTGTATCAATTGGATTTAGTAGTCCTGGATATCTTCTGCCAATTTAAAACAGGTTTTGTTTTTGCTCTTACCGCATATTGCAAGAATATTCTAAAAGCAGGAAAGAATTTAGTTTAATAACTCAAATATGCCAGCTGAAGCTGATACCCCAAACCAAGAACATGCCATTCTAACTTACTGTCTGTCATTGTGATCTGATTTGTCAAGATGTATTAATATAAAATAACATGTTTGTGTGTGCTTACTGCACTGTGCTGATTAGATTACACAACTTGCGGTTCTACACTCTCCTACTTACCATCCAACTTTGACATCAGGTGTTTCTACTCCAATTCCTGCAAAATGCCAGCAGCAATTGTGGAGAACAGTCAGGTTATCTGTGAAGTATGGGCAAACAATCTGGAAGAAGAAATGAGGAAAATTCGAGAAATAGTTCTCAGCTACAGCTACATCGCAATGGTAAATATGCTGTACTTCAATGATCACCTACCTTACTAAACTGAGGAATTTCAATGCGGGTAGCTTGATTGCTTGTATGTAAATAGAAGTGTATTCTAAGGTCAATTTAAGATGAATAGTAAGTGGGGGAACAGTTGGAAAGCTGCTTGGCGTTTAAAATGTTACTTGATTTTTTTTAATATATGGTCTTCCTTCAATATCTTGCTTAGCGTTTATGTAGATTCTCTGTGAGATATCACACAAGTATACAGTGAGGCTTGAGGCCACGTTGAGCAGCTGAGATGTGTTAATGCTTAACAAGTAGGAATGTGGTATTTTGTTCATATAATAGATTTTAAAAATAATTAAGATGCCTAGTTGGTTATAAGCTGTTTAATGTAGCTAGCATATTTTTCTTTTGAAGGGCTAGTTCATATTGGCTTCATGCTGGTATATGGCAACAGGCGCACAAGTCACAACTTGTTAGCTAATAGGATTGCTCGCCTTTTATAATGGCCAGGTACTGCTCCCTTATAGGAAAGAAAATGATCTGGGCTTGAATCTCATGTTGACTTATTCAGATAAATTTGTTTAAAAGGTCCAAGAATCTTGTTGAGAAACAGTTTCAGGAGGGGAGTTTTGTAGGGAGAACTTTCAGACCTTAAAAAAAAAAAACAACCCATAAAGCTGTATGTTTTACTTCATGACGTATGTCATAGTTACAGTATTTACAAAAAAAAAAACCCTTTATCTTCACATAGCATCTCTAAACCTCAAGGTATCCAAATTTCTTTACGAATGCACACTTAGCATCAATAGCCATATTTGCCTTTTGAAGGTAGAGAGCTCCGTATATGCTGTGGTACAGAAAAGAGACAATTTTTAATGGGCACCCACTATGCAAGTGTGTAAATATGAATCAGTTCCATCACCACTGAAATGCACACACCTGTGGATGGATCGTAAAGGTGCTGAAGCAGGAGCTTCCTCCTTTCCCATCTATAACCTTCTCCTTTTTGAGCTTTCAAAGTTGAAATTTAAGTTGAATTTACTTGACAATTCCATGGCCAAACTGGTGTGTCACATGCATGATTGATGTAGAATCAGGCAGAAGGAAGATGTTGGGCTGTGGAAGAGACTGTCAAATACCTAAGGTTGAATTCTTGTATACACTTGCATTTCCCATTAAATTAGACTATAGAAGATGCATGAGCATATCTGTGGGTGGAATTTACCCCACAAATCTGAAATAATAGTAGAGAACACACAAACATTACTGGCCAGATAAACTGTTTTTCATATATTATATATTTTCTCCATTATGAATGTCCCTTTCTTTACATTTTGTTCATGCAGAAGTTTTTTATCAGTTTAGGGCACCTGGGGTGTGGTGTTGTAGTAGTAGTGTCTCCCAGAAGCAATGATGATCTGCCACAGCATGGGAGATCACACAGCAAATAACCACTGTTCCTTCCTGTCCACTGTACTGCATCTGTATTGCTAAGGGGGCCAAGTATGGATTTCGTGGTCGCTGTATAGCGGTTTAAGGTTGTGTAGTAAACAGCATTGAGAAAAAGCTGATAAAGCAAATACTGTAATTTTGTACACACACACACACACACACACACACACACACACACATAAATAAATATAAAAAAGGGTGGGAAGTTTAGCATTGAGAGCTGCTCGTGTCAGACTGAATGTGCAATTTGCTGCTATAGCAAGGTTTAACTTTTCATGCTCCTTTCCTAGGATACAGAGTTTCCAGGAGTCGTAGTAAGGCCAATTGGTGAATTCCGCAGCTCCATAGATTATCAGTATCAACTTCTTCGGTGTAATGTTGATCTTCTGAAAATCATCCAGCTGGGCCTAACTTTCACAAATGAGAAGGGGGAATACCCTTCTGGGATCAACACCTGGCAGTTTAACTTCAAATTCAACCTTACGTAAGTCTTCTGAGTCAGAACAATCCACTACTCCCCGCTCTTCCCATTATACTTCTACCTGGCGACAGCATGTTTCAGCGTGTCCATTGCCAGCAATCGAGGCTGCACCAGGAAAATTCAGATCTCAGCACAAAAGGACTAAGTTGTGAGCCTTTCTGACACCATGGAAGATGTTGTAATACTCAAAAGTCAAAGCCTAGTTAAAATATTGCTCTTGATCTGAGCTTCATAACATGTTGTTTGCTTGACGGTACCGCCAGATAGTTTAGTTCCAAACCTTGAGGTACCTTACATTTGCTTTTTGGAACCTGAAAGACTCTTCCAGGTTATGATTTTCTGTAAACTCCATCTCCGTTATCCAGAAATAACAGATCTGCTGTCTTCTGATTCTGCGACACTTAAAATCTATGCCTTTTCCCAGAGCTGTGCTGGAGCACAAGTTATGACCTAAGCCAAGAATATTAACCAAATTCCATTAGCTGTCCAGCAGCACTAATCTTGTCAAATAGAACAGGGTAGTGATTCTCAATCTTCTCCATATCATGACTCCATGTAACAGCAGAAATAAGTTTCAGGACCCTTTCACATCTAGCCATAAAGAAAGGGTGGGTGTGCACATTAGTAGAATTGGCTGGAAATTTTGTGACAGTGTTTTTCTGTCAGAAAATGGCACTTTGTCGAAAGCTAAACATTTTGCGGAAATGTATCAATTCCAACAAAATTTAATTTTGAACAAAACAGACAGCCTCTCAATGTCAAAATGTTCTGGTCTGTCACTTTTGGAATGGAATGTTTCGGTATTTTTTTTAAACTGCTTTTTGTTTTGATATTTCTTTAATATTATCAATTTTTAAAATTAAAAATGTCAATACCAATGAAACATTTTGATTGACCCAAAACAAATTTGTTTTGAGATTTCATTTTGTGGGAAACTTCAAAATCTTTGTTCTCATTGTTTCAGAATGGGAAAAAAATTAACTTGTGAAACAGAAAATCCTGTTCCTGCCAAGCTCTATGTGATACATCCCTTCTCCCCCTTCCTAGTCCTGTTTGGGAAGCCACAGAATAGTCAATAATTAGGAGTGGAAAAAATACAATTTGATTTCTCAAATGGCATTGGAAATGAAGGAAAGTAATACATGCAGAGATGTGCAATGGCCTTTACTCTCAACTCTGCTGACCGTATTTGAGCCACATCTGCTCACTTCTGTGACAACAAGTCTGTTTTGCTTCTGCTAGCTAGCAGAGGCAACAATGCTCAGAAACTGTCAGCCAACACAGTAAAGGTGGGTTCTTCTCTCTTGGACATCAGCAGTGGACTTAATAACCAAGTTACAATTGCAGAATCGCTATTGCTGGTGTTGCATAAGCCAGAAAGATGGTTACAATTGCAGCATCAGCAGTTTAGAGAACGCTTTTACCTGTAATCTGAATTGATATGAAGTTCACTGAGACATAAAAAACAATCCAGTGATGCCATTGTCAGTCACTGTACTAGTGTTTTGAACTGAAGTATTTGCAGAATCAGCTATGAGCCTGCCAGATCAGCACATCTAATGCAAAGCTGCCTCTCTCTTTTAGGGAGGACATGTACTCCCAGGATTCCATAGACCTCCTTGCAAACTCTGGGCTGCAGTTCCAGAAGCATGAGGATGACGGGATCGATACCTTACACTTTGCAGAGTTGCTTATGACCTCAGGGGTGGTCCTCTGCGACAATGTGAAATGGCTCTCATTTCACAGGTTGGTGCAAGAGGAATTGAAAGTGCGTTGCTTGTCAGAGAATATTGAAGCAGCAAAATGAATAATCTTCTTGTCAGATTCACTCCCACCTTTGATCTTAATGAATAAAACACAGATTTTAAGGAGATGAATTTATAACTCTCTAGTTTCAGTTTTTCAGCTATGTAAAGTACAAACTGTTCCTATCCAGCTTATCTGGTGTTGGAACTTCCTTTGCCCTAAACTCTAGACTTTTAAAACTTTCCCCTTTGAAAGCAGGAGTAATTACCAGAAAACTGAAATAAAAAAATAAGGAATAGTTTATTAAACTCCCAACTCATGTCCATTGTAAACTAAAGGGTTTGTTTTTCTGACCCTCCCACAGTGCTGCTTTCTCCATTTTATGAGCATCATTAGTATGTAAGTTTACTGGACAGAGGAAGAGGTCTGTGTAGCTGAATTGCCCCTCTTGTAGTTGGCCTCTTGAACTACTTAAGTGCACAGGCACTTTCTCATCTGTTGCTCACCCAGGTATCACTCCTGGAGGTGAGGATGAAAGGCATGGGACCCTAGGATTTATGCCTTCTTAACTTACCTATTGCACATTGCTTCAGCCACTGAGGCCAAGTTTACACTAGCGTAGACAAGGCAAGTGGTAGGAGGTCCTACCTTGAGGTAGGTGGTTGAGGTAAGCCCTATGCTCCCACTTAGGGAAGTGAGTAAAGTTTTATAAGTCCCTTAGATGTTAATGTCTGAATTATATGCAGTAGAGAGCTATCACTGTGGTCTGAATGATATGCAGTAAAGAGCCATCACTGTGAGGAAGGGGATATTGCTTTTGGTTGTGGCTGCTGCTGGCTTACCAGATTTTGCACAATTCTCTCTCAGTGGCTATGACTTTGGCTACATGGTGAAACTGCTGACGGACTCCAGGCTTCCAGAGGAGGAACACGAGTTCTTCCATATCTTGAACCTCTTCTTCCCATCCATCTATGATGTCAAATACCTAATGAAGAGCTGCAAAAACCTTAAGGTATTTAGTTCTTGTCAGTAACTGTGTTGAGCTAAGAACGTATTGGGATTTGCCTTGTTTATAACATTCTATACATAAGTGTGTAATAAGCCAAAATAGGGGTTGGTTGCAGATGGACAGTATTTTAAAATTCGGTGGTGAGGGGTAATTCCTCTGGCTATAGCTACGTGTAGCCATTAATGGCACTGTGTACATACGACCGAAAGCTTTGTTCTACCTCCTCTGCTCTTTTGACTAATCAATTAGGAAATAGTTCACAGGATTCATAGGGTATTTATTTCTGAAGCCTGCTGAGCCTGGGCATACTTGTCCTCTCTCTGAAAAGATGTGGATCAGCATTTTCCTTTCAAATGAATTACTGCGTGACTTGGATAACTGCTAAAAGCTGAAATCTGTTCATCAACTTCCAGTCCCAGAGTTTTTCCCTTCCCCAGAGCTGAGTTGTTGTTTCCTGTGGTATGTCATCTGAGCACTGGAATACCCACGTTCTCATCCCAATTCTGACAATGTGGCTTTAGGCAAGTATTTAACCTCTTTCTCTGCCTCACTTCCCTTGTCTGCAAAATAGGAAGAACATGCACCTACTTCCCAGCTGCATTGAGGTTGTATTAATGTTTGCTAAGTTTTTTAATATTTAGCACCTATGGGGCTATTCATCTTCAAATCTCTTTCTATGATATTGAACTGAGAACTCAGCCGTTCCAGTGCTCAGATGACCTAGCATTTGTCACTCAGTTCAGGCTCTTTCGGTTTTTTTAATCAATACTGGCACATCAGCTGTGATTAACTCTAAAGGCAGCCATTAACCTTCGTGTCTAGTGGAAGCATGGTATGTGGCAGCACTGGGAGGGGAGCGATTCCAGGTTATTCAATCAGTGTTTTTTTTCTCTCATTGTAGGGAGGCCTTCAAGAAGTTGCAGATCAGCTGGATTTGCAACGAATTGGACGACAGCATCAGGCAGGATCAGACTCTCTGCTCACAGGAATGGCATTCTTCCGAATGAAAGAGGTATCCCTGGGTCCCTCCCCTCCTTCCAACAGCAAGATGAGGGGGACATAGTTTATGGCCTGACTTTTCCCTCCCCTGCATGCACTCCCTGGCCTTTTCATTTTTGGATCCTTATTGTCAGCCCTTTAGGGCTTAGACTATCAGTCATGAAACTCGGTAATGTTAGCAAAAATTTCTTCTCCACCCATCCCCTCCTCCCCATGGGTTTGTTGATTGTAGCCACTTCTGGGGTGGAGGGTGGCATTTAAACAGAGCTGTACTTTGGGGTCAAAGGCACTATAAAAAAAATGGAGAATTTTTTTCCCCTCCAGTTGTTCTTTGAGGACACGATTGATGATGCAAAGTACTGTGGGCGGTTATATGGCCTTGGCACAGGAGTGGCACAGAAACAGAATGAGGATGTGGACACAGCCCAAGAGAAGATGAGCATCTTGGCTATTATCAACAACTTGCAGCAGTGATAACTGGGTACCACTCGGCAAGATATGGTCCCAGAGTGGCAGCTGCAGTCCTAAACTGTTTCCAGCAGTCTCTCTCATACAAATGACGTCCAACAGTATGCATTTGGCATGAGGACTAGAGATTTGCTGAAGACAAAAGATGCTCCTCGTTTCAGTTCAAACTTAGAAGAAGGGAGTTTATAACAATGGCAGCAGCGATGACTTGCCATCTTTTTAGTACCAAGGACAAGAGAGAGACAATTAATGTATATACCTCTGTTTTCTTCCTTTTAAAATATACTGAATCTGCAAGGAAGACTTTACTCCAGAACGTTCAGGAGAACTAAGGTTCTGAAATGCCAGTGAAATCAGAGAGACAAACGCATTTGCAGATTGTGCTTTAAGACGCTTATTTTAAATTTTTTTGTTGGCTGTAAGGATGACATCTGCTTCTCATCCTTTGCTTGTTTTTATCTTTGCGTATTCTGTAGAAATGACCCACTCGTTCATGGCAGAGTTTTGGGACAGGATAATGTCAGAGACTTTTTCTGGAGCTAAATCATTCAAATAGATCTGTCTTGGTAACTGTCAGACATGGTGTACATGGAGCTGAGGCGACCACCTTTGTAGCTCCTAATTCAGTACAATTTCCCACTTTCTTTAGGACTGTTGGGCCAGAGAGGTGTCACACCTGTAAGACTCATCTATCTTCTCATAGGTATTAATACAATAAACTGTTCTGCAATTGTTTAAATGGCCTAGAAGTTTGCCTTTCCTAGAAGAGATTTGTAACAGTTTGGACCAAAATTGATGTTGACTTCAGCTACTTGGTATTACATGATAATGTGGAAGATTTTACCCTTTTCATTACAGCATGAGCAAGTTTAGTAGGTGCATAAATGTGTAAAAAGTGGCCCTAGTTTTATATTTTAGTGATTTAACAGCCTGGCAAAGCAATTGGATTTCCCTTTTATAGAGATAATATCCCAAGAGTGGGACGCTCACAATTCTGTCTTTTTAAAAAATTAGATATTCTAAAAGTACACGCTTATATTTTTGAACAGCTTGGAAATATGTTTAAAAGAAAACCCAAAACTTTTGTCCAGAGCAAATTAAAACTATTTCTGAGTCTTGCATTTTAACAAGCTTATAAAGATTCTTGATTTTTTGCAATGATTAAAAGTGATAAGCTGGTATTTAAAATGCGTGTAAATACTATTGATGTTTTTAATTTTGTAAAATAAAGATTTTTTTTTTAAACCAGTTATAGGTCTTGATCTTTTCTAGTTAATTCTAATACTTACAGCCAAGTACCTCATGAAGTTGTACATTAACTTTTCCAAATTCTCTACAGGTAAATGCAGCAGGATATGAGCATGGCGGCACTGACCAGACAGACTAACACAACTGTGCTTCATCCAATAATTAATGGATCTTTACCTGCTGCACGTTGCCAGTTGTGGGATACCCATTAACCAACTTCAGGAGGCTAGTTGTTATATCTTGGGATATATTATATTGGCTGCAATGAATGTGGGAGGTTCTGCAGTTCAGAAAGGGGAATGAACACAAGATTAGAGGGTAGCTGTACCCCAGCCCTAAATACTGGTTAATGGCAGCTGAAGTAGTTTGGCTGTTGGTTCCCAGGTCGATTGAGGTGAGAAACAGAGCAGAGGTTTCTTATGCTGTGTTCTCTTGGAGCCTTGCCAGCATGTAAGGCCAGTTTGCGATGGAAGCTGACTGTTTCCCTTATATCTTTGTCTTAGGGTGAGGGCAGAAGCTTCCTCCAGGCACAGCTATGCCTGCCTTGGCAGAGGGTGAAGGGGACTTCCTCATGGAGCAATAGCGCCCTCTTCTGGAGTCCAGGCATCTTGCTTTGCACACAAGCACCATGATTCTAGGGTTACCTAGTTCTCCATAGACCACGAACAAGGGTTCGTCAGACCAATATTTGGGACTTCGGTTCTACAAATGGTCTTTTCCTTAGTATAATGACTAGACTGCTACCTATCTCTGCTCTGCCAAAGCAGCTTTAATACCTTCCCTTCTATCAAGTCAAGTTTACATGTTGGACCAGAACAAGTGCTCCAGCTTTACTCATCTGGAATTTCCTTGCCCTAGCTGCACCATGTATGTACATCCATTCTTCTGAACACTCGCTGGTCTCAGGTTCCTTGAGCTGCATCTCAGCTTTTTGTGATGGCAAATGTCTGGGCTTCAAGGGAAGAACTGACATTTCAAATTAAAACAAGCAAAGCCTTATGTGAAGCCTGAGGCTAGCTGTACATGAAATATTAAGGGTCAACAGTTACTTAGCTCACCTCTAACACATACCAAAGGCCTTGATTTTTACATCCCACCTGAACTACTGTTAGGGCCAAATATACCATCAATGTAGCAACAGGAGGAACCTACTTTCAGCAAACATTCATAAAAGGTTGTCACTCCTACCTTCCCCTAGGATGAACATGGAAACTTCATTTAGTCAGGAAAAATTTCTTGTTTGACAGAACTGAACCTAATGGGAATAAAACCTGACTGTCAACTTAATACTAACACCCTTCAAAAAATTACCTCCAGTTTCTTTCTCCCCACCCATCTTTCAAATTAAATTCAAAGCACAAAATGTAAGACTTTTATTTAAAGAGGAAGCAAAACACTTTGCCTCCCCCCTGCCAAAAAAACTCATGTGCCCAAGACAAACTGGGTTAAGTAGTAAGTTGCTTAAAATTAAATCAAGTTACTGTTCTTTAATTAGATGGCAACTACTTCCTTTTTACTGCCAAAGTGTGGATGTAGCTGTCTAATTTGGTTACAAATGTGTATGTAAATTCAAGGGCTTCTCTGGCATAATTTCCCTTCCCCAAAGTTTTAAAAAAAGCTAATTTAGACAAGATGTATATATTAAAGGCAAAGGGCAGCTTTCCAGTTTTACAAGCACAGTATCAATTATGGAGCTGTAAGGGGCCATTAGTAACCAACAGTCCGTGGGAGTCTGTATATAAGCTTGATTTTTGGTACTCCATTTTCTAGAACAAAATATCCTCCAAAGTATGGTGACCACAGAGAGAGTTCTTCACTTCAAAATGAACGGAGCAGCTGCTGGTAACTCAGGCTGCCCAGGCTTGAATATAACTTCACGTTAAGAACTTTCTGCAGATTTTTTCATAAACTTTAGCTCTGCTGTATTTCCTAACCAGGTCCAAGGCCTGTTGCTGCAGTTCTGGACTCAGCTCTGTGGGGCACTGGGATCCAATGTGAAGTAGCACAAGGCCACACTCCAGCACATCTGGGAAAGGGAAGACCTGCAAAGAGAACCATAGATGTTATCTGCTCTTTAAACAAGGGGGTACTAGCATGTAAAGTAATTCAGGGAGAGGGAAACCGTCTGTGGAAATATTGCTGACAGTGGCACAAAGTGGAAGAGCACTTAGGAAACGCAAATCTTTTGCTGCAGTTTAATGCATTCCCTTTTCTAGTACAGAATATATTTGTGTTTAGCCAAGTTTATTTTCTCCTTCTTGAGCTTGTATTCAGGATCAGAACAGCCACCTTCTACTTTCACTGCAGAATCCAGAAGGGTAGGGCATGAGGACAAGCACACATGGGTTTATATTGATTTTTTTTTAAATATCACATTAATTCATCATCTAATTTCAGCTGTTATTGCTGAGCTAGTAAGAAGCGTTTATTTACACATGGTGAACTGCCTGCCAGGTGCAAAGGTGTGGACCTCAGAGACATCTATACAGACTTGTGTAGTGCTGGGGTGGAGCCACTGGTACAGGATACATGTAGGAACCAGTGACATTGGGCAAAGGTTGGAGAGAGAGGTCCTCGAGGCTGCTGTTAGGTAAGAGATTGAAGACCAGGAGTTCCATGGTAGCATTCTCTGAAATGCATCCAGTTCCATGTGTGGGGCCAGTTAGATAGGCAGGACTGCAGGGTTTCAGGGCATGGATGAGATGATGGTGTTCGATAGAGGGATTTAGGTTTATTGGGAACGGAGGAGTCTAGATGGAAAGGATGGGTTCCACCTAACCAAAACAGAACCAGAGTGCTGGCATGTAAAATTAAAAAGGTCAGAGGAGTTTTGAAACTAAAGAGTAGGGGAAAGCTCACAGGTGTGGAAGACAGACACGTCCCTTAGGGGAGGATTTATTAAGGAGGATACTTTCTATCCTACAAAAGCAGAGAGGACAGACGCTGATAAAAATACAGGTAGGAGCTAAGAGGAACAGTCAACTGAAAAAGTTCCATTCAATTACATCAAATGAAGGCAGACTATTGACAAATTTTATAAGTGCTTGTCTACAAATGCAAGAAGTCTAAATACAAAGATGGGTAAACAAGTTCTTTGTATTAAATGAAGCTATTGATATAATAGGTGTCACAGAAACGGGGTAGAATGATGAGGATTAGTAGGACATGGTAATACCAGGATACCAAATATACAGGAATGAGAATAGGTTGTGCTCATGGGGAAGTGGCACTATCTGTGAAAGAGTCAAATATAGTAAAAATCAAGCAGTACCATAGAATCTCTATGGGTAGAAATTCCTTGGTTGAATAGTAAGAGCATAGCTTAAATCAGCCTCTGTGCCAGGTGACTGGCAGATAGCTAACGTAGTGCTCATTTTTTTTAAAAAAGGCTCCAAAGGCAATCACAGGCCGGTAAGCCTAACTTCAGTACCAGGCAAACTGGTTGAAACTACAGAAGAGAACAGAATTATCGGACGCCTAGATGAACACGGTATCAGCACGGCTTTTGTAAAGGGAAATCATGCCTCATCAGTCTATTAGAATTCTTTGAGGGTGTCAACAAACATGGACAAATGTGAGCCAGTAGATATAGTGTCCCTGGACTTCCAAAAAGCCTTTGACAAGGTCTGTCACCAAAGGCTCTTAAGCAAAATAATCAGTCATGGGATGAGAGGAAGGTCCTCTCAATGGATCAGAAACTGGTTAAAAAGATAAGAAACAATGGGTAGGAATAAATTATCAGTTCTACAGTGGAGAGAGGTAAAGAGCAGGGTCCCTGAAGGATCTCAACTGGGACCAGTGCTGTCCAGCATACTCAGAAATGGTCTGGAAAAAGGGGTAAACAGTGCGGTAGCAAAGTTTGCAGATGAAACAAAATTACTCAAGATAGTTAAGTCCAAAGCTGACTGCAAAGACTTAAAAAAGGATCTCACAAAACTGGGTGACAAAACAGCAGATGAAATTCAGTGTTGCTAAATGCAAAGTAATGCACATTGGAAAACATCATCCCAACTATACATACAAAACGATGAGGCGTACATTAGCTGTTACCACTCAAGAAAGAGATCTTGGAGTCATTGTGGATAGTTCTCTGAAACCATCTGCTCAATGTGCAGTGGCAGCCAAAAAAGATAACAGAATGTTAGGAACCATTAGGAAGGGGATAGATAATAAGACAAAAAACATCATGCCTCCATATAAATTCATGGTATGTTCACACCTTGAATACTGCATGTAGTTCTGATCACCCTATCTGAAAATAGATATATTAGAATTGGGAAAAGTACAGAGAAGGGCAACAAAAAAGATCAGGGCCCTGGATCAGCTTCCATGTGAGGAGAGATTAAAAAGACTAGAACGGTTCATCTTAATAAAAGAGACAAATATGGGGGGATACGATAGAGGTCTTAAAATTATGAATGGTGTGGAGAAAGTGAGTAAGTGTTGTTTACTCTTTCACATAACACAAGAACCAGGAGTCACCCAATGAAGTCAATAGGCAACAGGTTTAAAACAAACAAAAGGAAATACTTTTTCACACAGCGTCCAGTCAACCCCTGGAACACCTTGCCAGGGGATGTTGTGAAGGTCAGAAGTATAACTGGGTTCAAAAGGAAAAAAAAAAAAAAATACATTCATGGAGGATCGGTCCATCCAAGAGCTATTAGCCAACATGGTCAGGGATACAACCCCAGGCTCTGCGTGTCCCTAAACCTCTGACTGCCAGAAGCGGGGGCTGGACAACAGGGGATGGATCACTCGATAATTGCCCTGTTCTGTTCATTTCCTCTGAAGCATCGGGCACCGGCCACTGTCAAAGACAGGATATTGGACTAGACAGACCATTCGTCTGACTCAGTATGGCTGGTCTTATGTTCTTACATAATCACCATAACTAGTAAGGAATATTTTAAAAGCACATGAAAGATTCATACTGGAGTGTAGTTCGAAGTTCCAGCTAATGTGAAGACTTCTCAAAGTCCTTCTAACTATACTGAAGAAGTCACGTTTGAGGAGGAAATTACATCACAACAGTCTACAACACCTCACCAAACTAGAGAAGCTACTCATGTTGTGTGGCCTAGGAAACTTTTCTCAGGTTTTGTGCAAACAGTCTAACCTAGGAGATGATGACTGTAACCAACCGAACTCTTTTGATGCAACGTGTGTGTTGTGACTAGAGCCAACGGCAAGCTGCCATGTGTCTATCATTCATTTTTGGACTGCAGTGAAGTGGTTTCTCCTGTCCAGACATGATGGGGTACTTGTCTCTTTAAAGTGGCACAAACAAGTGTATCCAGGCAAAAAGCAGCACTGTGCCCCTCTACCTAGATCAGATAGTGTAGAGATGAAACACTTGAGCAAGCCTAACTCTCGACTGCTGCTTCCCGTTAACTTGCAGAACTGGAGAGTGCAATAGTAGCATAGCACCCAAAGTGCTATTTTCTTTGGCCAAGAAACTACCTTATTAGCAAGCACCAAAGATTGTCATCTTATTGACCTGTATTATCCCATTTTAGCCCTTACCTTTAAACTCTCTGGAAATGCTGCTAATTTCTGGTTTGCCTCGGTCAGCTGTTTCATCAGCTCAGGCAGGGAAACTGGTTCCTTTGCTGCTTCTTTACTGTCAAGAGAATATAACATATGTTACAATAACTGCTTTACCCAAGTGTACTGTCCCTGCGTTCAAAGCAGGGGAGACGGGTAAACTAAACCCAACATGGCCACGTACAACTCTTGAATGACCCAGACCAAACAAATCATGCACCAATGGAGAGACAGATATTCTTCTGTCTAGCATGCCCTTTCCATTCTCCTGCCCTCTTAATGCATTGCTTAAGCTAGGCAGCATTAAGGCATTTTGTATTTTAAGGGCATTTACTCATCTACAGTAAGCTTAAGAGTGTGGCAGTTCAGTTCAGAGCTCTCCGAAAATCCTTTGCCATTGGACGTGAATTCTCATTTGTCCAAGTTTTTGAAATGGCCTGTGAACAGCTTCAGTGATTTTAGTTTCTCAGGACTGGTACAGTGAGTGAATTAAGCTGGAGGCCAGAGTACCTGCAAACTGAGAAAGCAGAATCTGATCTCACTCAGCACCTCGCTGTTTTGAAACCTACCACTGGCTCTGGCTGCTTGGGGGCACCAGCCCATCCGAGTCAATCTCGGAGCTCACATGCATCTTGCTTTCCTGCGCGCCATCTTTTACGCTTTCCTGGAGGTTGTTCCGCTGGTGCTGGCGGATCATGTCTGCCAACGTCTGCTGGACCTCAGATACATCCTTCTGGGTGCTCTGCAAAGCAGCATGCACTTCGGAAAGGAGCATTTGATAGCCATTCAATTTCAACTGCCTCTCTCCCAAATCGCTGAAGCTAGCTGTTGTGTTGCTTTCTGTCCTACTGTTATGGTCTGCGCTGGGCAGGTTTCCTTCCATCTCAGTTTGATTAGCAGTTTCTTCAGGGGAAGAGACAGCTGTAGGGTAGCTCTGGTCAACAGCTGTCTGCTCACTAGGACATGGCACAGAATCCAGCACAGCCTGTACTGAGACAAGGGAATCCTTGGGTAGGTTCCACCATAGATCATACAGCAGCCCATAAGCCACAAAGCCCTCTAAACTTCTGTAAGCCGCCATGCTCTGAGTGTTTGTGCTGTCCAGATGGTCTCTCAGGTGATCACAGCCTGAAAGGGGATTGGAAAAGAGCTGTGTTAAAAGGGTCTCTCCAAAACAATACACAACTGCCCAATGCCCATATTTTGCAAAGCTACACAAGGGGCCCAGATTCACTGCAGAGTTAGCTTTGAAGTGCAGTGAGCAGATAGGGACGGCTTCCTAACATTTACAGAGACACCCACAACTTCCAATGCTTTGGAAGCTAAATGATACAATAGGCATTGCTATAGCAGATCACCCCTGGGGTCCATTTAGCCTGTATCCCGACTCCAGCAATACCAGATGCTTCAGAGGAAGATGTAAGTAACCCTGCAGAGGACAATTATGGAATAACCGGGTCATAAGGGAAATGTCTTCCTAACCCCAGGCAATTAGTGGTTGGTTTACATCTTGAAGCTGGAGAGTCGATCTCCCTTACACACAATGTTTTAGCCTAACTAGTGTGAGCGTGGATGTGCTGATGGGAATGTCTCCTTCTTTTGAGCTCTACTAAGATCTAGCAAAGCCCACTGAGGGGACTGGCGTTTATGGAGATCCCGCACTGAAGAGCTGCTCACAACGCCAGCAAACTGAAGGAGGAGGTTTACCTTTGGGAAGGAGGAGATTGCAGATTTCTTGCATAAGAATAAAGTTCCCGGCATCATAGCTGCGGGTCACAGCTCCAAGAATAGCCTTCACTGCCTCATCCCATGAAGCTGTCTCATGGCTCAGCACTGCTAGGGTGAGATCGTGGGAGATATGGAACAGGAGCTAGAGAAAGCAGCAGAGTCCGTGTTAAGTGTTCTGTTGCAAGCCACGAAGGGGTCTTCAGGATAACAGAAGTGCAGCCATTTGCAAAGCTTACAGATTGTTTTCATTGTGAAAGGAACCCAGAAGAGTCCCTCAAAGCATCACTTAACCCCAGCCAACCTTAACATATGCCCCACTTAGCTCTGCTACAATGTACATATCCTCTTTGAGCTGAGGAGGTCACAGCACTTTAGAGCGGCAAGTAGGACTATGGGCTTTACAATGACAAGCATGCATCCTATTCTACAGCTGAGGAAACAGGACTATGGA